>NW_020824830.1:327500-1527500 GCF_003285875.2 Drosophila novamexicana | reverse complement strand
TAATTGCCGCCAGCACCATTTTGTACCAGCGCCTGATTCCGACTATCCAGGCATACGCCGCTGTCGCTCATGATGGCCTGCGAGCCGGGCGCCATTGAAGTGCTGCCACTGCCACTGCTGGGACCGGCAGTGCAGGTGCGCGATGTATCCTCGCTGCTGCCTGAGAAGTCATCCTTGCGCGTATCCTCAGCCTCGTCTTCTGCCTCGCACGAGAAATTGCTCAGCGGCGACTGCTGACCCTCTGTTATGGTAGGCGATGACAGCAGCGAGAAATCCGAGTGTGCCGTATGAAAGGTATCACAGGTTTCATATGTGTCCGATTTGGACACCTCGTCCATATCATTTGCACTTGACATCTGCAATTGCATGCCCTGTTTTTTGACCCTCATCGCCTGGGACTCCTTCTCGCTTTCAGCACGCTCCTGGCGCAAGCGCTCTAATTGCGCCTGTATTTCCAGCATGGTCTCATCAACTTTGGCTATTTTAGTTGTGCTGGCATTGAGTATGCGCTCCTTTTCGGCTATTTGCTCGTCCAGCCTGCGTATCTCCTCATTCTGCAAGGCATATTTATTGAAGTTAATAAAGTGACAATTATTTGTTTAAAGTTCAAACTTACATTTCTTCGTACCGTATCCCTGATAAACTGCGCTGCAAACAAATCTAGCGAGTCGGAGACGTGCAGCAGCAGCTCGTCATTTAGCGGAGTGCCCTCTTCAATCTTTACACCCATCTGTAATGGATTATTAACGATAGAAGTAAGCCAAGCATAAGCCTCGATCTGCTACTTAATAGTCTTAACTCTAAGCAAATCATATCAAAGCAAAAACCAAACAAACCTCGTCAAGTTTGCCACAATCGTGCAGCTCCTGCAATTCTTTGGCTACATACTCTGAGAAATCGCATTTCTTTGAGTCGAGCTGCGTTTGAAACGCTGATATTTGTCTACACACAATGTCGATCTAAAATGAAAATTTAACATACGAAAAACCATAAAAAATAACAAAAATAATAATGCAAACAAGAAGAATTTACATAACAAGCACGTGCCAAATAAAAGATTGGTAGCTTTACATGCAGTTTGCTGAATCAGATGGACGCACCTGAACTTTTTCGTTATTCTTTTCCCACAGCAGCATATCCTTGCGGGCAAGCAGCTCCTGTTCACGGCATTTCAATAACTGCATGCCATCCCTTTTCTCCAGCTCGAGGCGCTTCAGTTCCTCGGTTAGCTTTCGCACCTTCGTCTTGTATTGGTCGTGCATCTGAACGCGCTCCTGTAAATAGCATAGTGAAATTTGAGTGAACAACAAAAGCCATATGTCAATATTTACTGACCACATTCAGCTGCTTGAGTGCATTCTCAATGGTATCAAGTATTTTGCGGTTTTCATCCTGCAGTTCGGGATCGTCGCGGGACGTGGGGCGCTGTGGATAATACTGGCGATCGGATCGTTTATAGGGTGACGAGGTGCTGCCTGTCATGGCATCTTCGTCCAAGTAGTTGCTGCATGTGAGCAGGTTCTCCCGCGATGAGGTTATCAAAGACAGACGCGACATATCCAATTGCGAACGATGCAAGTCTTTGCGCAGCTTTTCTGCCTCGGTGGGATTGTTGAAGCGAAAAATGTTGGTGCGCCCCAGCAATATGATGTCACCCTGCGAGATCTGCTTAGGCTCGTCTATGAGATGTGCATTCACCCAGCACTGGGCCTGCGGGCAGGGATGCAGCGTGGCAACGCCACCCTTGAGAATAATGCTGCAGTGCTGCGGTCGTATGCCATCGCCCACCAGCTCAATGTGCTGCGCCAGCTCCGCATCCTCAGTGCCAATGCGCGTTTCGCCCTCCTTTAAGCTGTAGAGTGTGACGCCGGTCGTTACATCATTGTGTATGCCAATTAAATGGGGTATTTCCGAGTCGAGGACAACGCCCACGCCAGATTTGCGCAAGCCCAGACTCTTTTGTTCCTGCAATATAGACTGGGCCACCTTCCATTTCTCTGTCCACTCTTCGGTAAGCACTTTTTCCTGCGCCTCCATCTTTTGCAGATCGGCCAGCACTTTAAGCGAGGGCTGCAATGAGTGCTAATAGGGCGCAGAAAGCAATATTTTAATATTTAAACATATTTTAATATTTAATATTTGAACAACTTACAATATCGCCCGTCAGCATGGATTTCAGCTTGTTGATTTCCTCGCGCAGCTCACGTATTAGCTTCACATTGGGATCCTCATTAACTGTGGGCTTGTTGATGATGTTCTTGGCGCGATTCGCGTATCGCAGTGTGCTCAGCGTTTCGCTGTAATTGCAGTCGGCCGGCGACAGCGCCGCTATCATGATTGTCTTGCTGTTGCCGCCCAGACTATCCTTGAGCAGCCAGGTGAGTGTGGAGTCGCGATAGGGAATGTACAGCACGCGCTTTGTGCTGCCGTTCGGTGTGGTGGCCAGTGAGGACGCACTATGTGCGCTGCCAGCGCTCGCTTGTTCCGCCAATGCTGAGATGACACTGCCCAGCGTCACAAGCGATTTATTGATGTGAGCGCCCTCTTTCAGGCGTTGACCCGTTGCGCCCGTTGCATTGGCGCGCTCACTGCAACAAAAGAGAGTTGGTAATAACGATAGTTTGTCAAGGCACAACTTCATGCTCCACTAACTCACCTGCCAGCCAAGTCGACCAGGTGAATTTTGGAAACTGTTTCGCTTGGCATGTCATTCATGAAGACGGCCTGCACAAACGTAATCGTGAAGATGGCGTGACTGCGACTGCTCGTGTCATTCATGTTGGTGCTGGCCGTGGTACGGTGCGCATTTCCTCGCGCAATGCACTCCTGTAAAAGATCATCCGGTTTAAGGCCAAGTCTCGTGCGTTTCCCAAGTCAAATGCCAACACTTACCTGTATCTCTTCAAAGTCAGAGACCGCATGCTGCGACAAGTTCTCCACGTATGTGCCCAAGCTGCTATTGTTGCGCACGCGCAGCGCATGTCCTGTGCTCTGTGGCGCCAGCAGATCTTTCACCTGCTCGTTATAAATCTCCAGATAGCTGGCGTGCGTACGATATCCTGTGCCCGACTCCTGGCCCACGCGCATGCGCGTGAAGAGCTCCTCGCAAATGCGCGGTATCAGGCCCGGATTGTTCGGCGTGCCCATCATTGTGAACGTCTTGCCCGAGCCCGTCTGTCCATAGGCAAAGACGCAGGCATTGTAACCTGTCAAGAGACGAAAAGCCCGTGAATGCCAATTAAAAAAGGTAAGAGGTTGCAGCTCAAACGTTGCATCGCTGCTTGCCAACCAAATTGTTGCATGCAATTGCCACACTTGACGAGCATTGGCTAACACATGAGTAGCACGGCGAACCGTGACTAATGTCTGGCATGTTGATTACGATTACGTTTGGAGTTTTGGTTTTAAGAGTATACCATATAATATAAATGAAATATGAAGCAGCATGGTTGGGTAGAGGAGCTAAATCGAAATGGACTTAAATAAATATTCTCCCTCAATGAACATAAATATATTTTAAAAGACAAATTTGTATGTGATTAATTTATTTGAATTTTAAATTCATTGTAAAAATATAATTTAGATAAATTATAAACACAACATTTTTGCATCCTATTTAAGGTAAAGCATAAGTAGCCAAATATGCATAAGATTAAATTATTAAATGCATTGTAAAAATTTAATTTAATTAATAATGTTTTTTCGTTATAATTAAATTTCACAAACACAGTTTTTTTATCCCATAAAGAACCTATATACATTTTAAGCAAAGAATAAATAGTTAGAAGTCTATAAGATAAATTATTTATAATAAAATCTTTTTTAAAATGTTTATACATTATAAATATATCACATTATAAATATATCACATCACATATATTCAATGCCTTGCAATCAAAGGAGGAAAGCAGATTAAATTCAATTATATTAATTGATGGAAAAGGGAGACAGAGAGAGGAGTAGGAAGAATGAATGGCATATCACCAATGACCATGAAATAGTTTTTTATATAATAAGTTTATAATATATCTTTAGTGGGTGGGTCTAAATGAAACGTTCGTTGTTCAACTAAACAACGTGCCGAAATCCCATACGAATCCTATGCATTTAATAGATGTGGTGATTAGTAGCCATTGCTATATAAAGTTGATCTGACTATATACGATATATATATATACAAAGACTATATAAACGTGAAAGAAAGGCTATCTTCGGCACGCCGAAGATCTAATACCCTTGCAGACCCAACCTTTTTATAATGCTTATAGTGCTTTGCCCGCATCTAAGAAGCACATGGAAAATAGTTAATGCCGAGTTTGGGCAAGATATCTTGACAAACAAAATGTTTTTTCATACAAAAACTAAATTTTCGACCGATCGTTCCTATGGCAGCTATATGATATAGTGGTCCGATCCAGCTGGTTTTCACATATGAGCTGCGTGCAACAGAAAGAGGGACTTCTGCAAAATTTCATTAATATAGCTTTAAAACTGAGAGACTAGTTCGCATAGAAACAGACAGACGGACAGACGGACATGGCTCTATCGACTCGGCTGTTGATGCTGATCAAGAATATATATACTTTATGGGGTCGGAGATGTCTCCTTCTATGCGTTACACATTTCACGACAAAATTATAATACCCTCTGCAAGGGTATAAAAATGTTACTCTAAGAGTCTTATCAATCGGCGCGCTCACACAGACAGACAGATAAAGATAAACCCCTTCAGAGTCATGCCAATAATTTTACAAAACCTTTTAGAAATAATTAACTCTCCCACGAGAGTTGCTGACAATAAGATTCCCTGAACCCCGCGACACGCTGCCATCACAAAGATTCCAGCTTTCTTCCATTCTAAGGCTGCAGCTGAGCCCCTTCTTCCCTTGGCCCCACACAGCTTTGATAAGCTTCGAGACATGTTAAGAAACAGGTTACACGATATCGATATTTATCGATTTCATGATTTGATTGATTGATTAAGGGCAGACATACATAATTACATCGACTTGGCTATTGATGCTCAGTAAGAGTAGATATGGAATCGAAGATGCTTCCATTTGCCTGTTACAGCCGCTTGGGCTATACTATTATACCCTTTTCATGGGTAGAGGGTATAATAAAAATGGGCGTTAAATGTCAACATATATGTTTACTTTGTTTGGCTGTAATTTGAATTCGAATTATTCAATAACAATGTCTCAGCTAACGAAATGCAAACAAATAGGCAGCCCATACTTCCGGATATTTTGCATTACTAAACGAATGTGTAATGCACAAAGACTTGAAACAATTATTGTGGTTTCTGTACTAAACTAACTTCTAATCCCATTTATTTTCGTGGCGCTTAATCTGCAAATTATGATTATTTGTGAGAAAATCAGCTTCAATGGTAAGAAGTTATATAAACGATTATATATACATAGATCATGCAGCTTATTTAGATATTTGTGAGCAGGAGACAGGCTGCTCGGCCATTGCACACCTGTGTTTGGAAGGAGGAGCGATCCGAACGGGGCAAAACACTTTTACTGCAATTGCAGCTCAAGTGTCGGCTGACGGAGGCGACAGTTCAGTCCGCCCATTGGGCGGCGTTTAAACGCCTCAACAGCTTGTTGGGCTGCCGTCTAGCCAAGAGATGGGCCCCTTCGAAAGCGTCATCTGAGACCGCACAAGTGGTGCAACAGCCAACAGCCAACAGCCAACAACAGCAACAACAAAGACAATTGCACTGCCAAGTCATTGCCGCATTTAGCCAGTCAGCCACACGTTCAACGACTATTCAAAGTCAGGCTCTCGGCAAACCTAACAGCCCGCTAGGCAAGTGGACATCACTTGCAGTTTTTATGGCTACACTTGCATGGGGTATTATGCATTTGTCTAGAAATATGCAACGTACCAGGGGATTTCAATTGAGCCACTTTTATTTAGCTGTCAAATTGAGTAAAAAGGACTTAATTAAAAGTCTAAGCTTTGTTGGAATGTGCATGAATTCAGCACTTCTTTAAATGAAAACAAACCTAACAAACTTTTACTCAAAATGAATACCAATTAAATCTGAAAATAAGTGTGAAACTCAGTGTGAAATTAAGTGAGAATTTTATTTATAGCTTGAAAATCTGTAATTTAAATATGAACCCTCTTCTCTCTCTTTGTGGGATAATTTTAATGTGTTTTGACCTTTTCTTTTTTCTTTTTCTTTTTTCTTCAATCAATATGACTTGATAAGTGTACACTTATGTGAGCGCATTTTAGATATTGCTAGAGAAAAACAAAACAAACAAATCATATACTTCAATCTTTGAATATTTGTCTGAGCAAGAGTATTGAAGCGTCGGTAATTTAAAATCAACTCTGCCGTTTTTTGCATTTCGTTTTGACTATTTGCTATTTTATGAGCACATGGTTGACTCGTGTTCATGCAACTTTTGTCATTCGCAGTCGGCCAATCTTGGCCGGGTAATTTGATATTGAAAGCGTGCCAAGCGTCGGCAGCAACAACAACAAACGAATAAACGAACAAATAACAAACAATAACAATACGGGCAAAAACAGCTAAGTGCAGCAAACAGCTGTTCCATTCGGCTTGGCATTTTGTGCAGTTGCGTTTGCAGTTGCGTTGCAGTTGTGGGCGAAAGTTATTTTTCGGCTTTTGTTTTTTCGCCAGCAATAAAAGAAATTAGACTTCTGCCATGCTTGATGTCGAGTGAAAGCGCATAAAATATTACGCACTGATGGAACCGATAGCCAGGCGGCACGTGCTGCTCATGTCAACAATCAATCAATCTCCTGAAGGCGCCTCAAGTTTGTGCCCTGTGGCCGTAGAGTTCCAGCGTCAGCCCAAAATTTGCATGTTTATTGGGGCACAAACGAGTCGAATCGCGCAATAGCTTATTTTTAGACACGCGAAAATTCAAAGACCAACAAAAATGTAAACAAACGTGTGCAAGTGCCCAGCAAGTCGACAGTCCGTCTGTCTGACTGGCAAGAGCTTTTGGGCCAGCAAGAAAGCTAGCTGAAAGCCAAGCGATGTGTCACTTGGCAGCGAACCCAACACGGTGTGATGTCATCGGGGCGACTGCTCTTTGACCCGATTATGCAAAGAACTCACCTTCGTAGGCGCAATCGACCACATCGTTGCCCAGATCGCTGTACACCTGCTCCTGTGTGGCGAAATGTGAGTCCTCAGCATCGAATGACCAGTACGAATAGTCGAAGGTGAAATCGTGATAAGCCTCGCGACCTGCATCGCGTATGGACTGCAGCCGGGGTTTGAGCAGTCGCGTCTTCTTGCCCTCCATTTCCACAATCAGCTGGGCGTCCATATCGTTTTCGCTGCAAAGAAGAGCAGAGAATTGTGCGGGGCTTCAGTATGACAGTTCAATAAAAATACCCTGTAAATGACCTTGGCCCATCAATTTGACCAACTGACGTCGCACAGTTGGAAAAGTTGTCGTTTGTTGTGAGTTTGCCCCATTAGTTGCCCATTTGGTTGGCTTTTCGAGTCGAGCTGACCATAAAAATATTGCTATTTCTAATCGCTGTGCCTGATCTGAAAATGGTGAATGGCGCCGAGAACTGCTGAATAATGCCACGCCAACCAAATGCAGGTTTCAAAACAGTCACATGATTTCGCAGGCGGCAATTTACAAATAACAATTCCGGTTTTGTTAAATGAAAACTGCAAAACTTGAATAATAATAAGAAAAAAAAAGAAAAATAGAAAAGCCGTTGACCAGCGGTCACATAGAACAACCGGTTCACTGCGACATCATCCTCGACATGGCTGGGGCAACATGCACCCACCGCAGTGGCAAGTGCCAGCGGCAACAAGAATCAAATGCCACCCGACTCAGAGACTTGCCCCTATGACTCAGTCAATGGCCCCGCAGATAGACAGACGCTGCGAGTATCTCTGTTCTTCATACACTTGTGTAGGGTATTTAAGAATCGTCGTGCAATTAGTCAAATCTGAATGGAGAAATCTGCGACCTAATGTGGCATAGGTGGGCAGGTCTACTCTGACCAAAATGTAAACAATTCCATGCACACTGTAAACAACCTTTGTTTATATTCAAAGCCATTTTAGTTCTCATGATATTTGTTTGAACTAAGAAAAAACAATAATTGAGTGAAAAACTTTAGTATTTTTAGACTTCTTGGAAGATAATTGAAAAACAATTTGTTTAAATTGAGCAGAAAGCATACAAAAATAACGAAAGGATGGCTGCAAGGGTATTCAGTAGTCGGCATCGCAAGCTACACTAGCTCGATTTAAGTCTGATTTTTTTTTGTATCTACATGCGTCTTGTGCCCATTTAAAGCAACAATTTTAGGTCATTCCTCTTTTCTTATGGGCTCATTGCGCATTGCTCGTGCCGCATTGTTGGTGGCATGTTTACGCTCCACTTTCAGTTGCAAGCATTTGATGCGAGTGGCTCTGAGTGGTTCTCGGTGCTCGGTTCCTCCGCTCATTGCCGTCGAGTGGTTTTAATTCTTTAATCTGTTGGTTTGTTGTCGAGCGCTTTGAGTCAGTCCCCTCCACTTTATCTGAATCTGTGGCGCTGATTTGTTCCTCAATTCGCAGCAAAGACAAACAAATTGACAAATGTATGTGCTGGCCCCTCGATTATGACCAAATATCTGACTCATGGCACATCGAAAATATGTGAATAAATCGCTAACAAAGTTCATAATGAATATGCAAGTTGTTGTTGATTTGCACTTGCGTGCAAAATGTATTCAATACACCCATATACACATGTATATATATATATATATATATATATGTGTACGATCGTGTATGCGAAAACCTGAAATACTAACGAGATTTTGATACAGTTTTGGAGTTGTATTAACACACATAACATATATACGTGCACTCAGGCATATGTATTTAAGCGCAATTACATTTGATGTTTGTTTTTGCCAAAGACGCGCTCTACCATGACTACAGTGAGAGAAACAATTGGGGTCAACAAATAGCTTAAGTTATGCCAAATTAAATACAATTGAATCTTCTTTTTTTTAAAGATATTAGATGATGTAACAGCTCTAAAGCAGCTGATTGAGGTGTCGATCTTTAGATCTATTTAACATTCTTAATGGACGATTAGCATAATTTCAATGTGAAGCACAGTGTTACCTCGTTAAAGAGAACACGCTGCACACTCCAGACGCTATTCTAATAATAAAAATTATATTTACTTCAATTGTACTTTAAGTTAGATAAAGTTTACTCCATAAAACAGAACAATTAAGCCTAGAATTATGGGTAGTCTTTCTTATAAAGTCATAAAAATATCTAACAAGACTCAAATTCAGAAAATAATTAACTCTCCAAAGTATGAGAACCTTTGCTCTACAGATTAAGTCTAAGCTTATAGCAGGTCAGGTTCAGTAAAAAATCTTTAGCATATGCTCACATACATATACACATGTATGTATAGTTAGAATACACAATTTGTATCCAATATTAAACCATATGATTCCAAATTAACAATCTCTTTTGTTATATTTGTATTTGTTTTTATTCGGGGTTTTCTTGCTAGTAGAAAGAGAAGATAAGATAAGTGGGACTGACTATCAAAATTGTTTGGGTAGTAAAATATTGCCTTGTATTTGCTTAGAACTAAATAAAATAGTCTGCATATTAGAATTATGCAAGCATATTAGAAATATATTGGTTCAGGTAGCCTTTAAAATAAACCAAAATAAGTACATCTCATTTAAGGAAAATTTCCATTTGCAAAGGTTTAAAAGTTTGCGGTCTATTTGAATACACAACAGTCCGAGTACATTTATTCTTTTTATTTGTATTTCCTGTTTTTGTTTTTTGTATTTTTCAATATAAACGTAACAAGGCATTTCTTTCCGTGTACACTCATGTAAATATGCGCTACAAATTTTGTTTTCACGCTAAACAAAACATCAAATATGCATATTTCTATATGCACATGACTGTGTGTGCGTGTGTGTGTGTGTGCGTGTGTGTGTGTGTGTGTGTGTGTGTGTGTGTGTGTGTGTGTGTGTAGCCGGCAGCAATTTAACAGTTTAACACAGAGCAGATGAAGACGGAAGATGACGTCACCCTGTGTGTGTGTGTGTGTGTGCTTGTGTGTGTGCGTGCAGCAGAGACTCCAGAGAACTCCAGAGTACTCTAGAGAGCTCTATGTCTATCTAATATTTGATCTTATGTAAACGCAATTACCACAATGAAAGTCATGAAAGCAAATAAATATAAATAAAAAAAAACAAACTTATTTCTACATGATATTTTGTTGTCTTTTGTTTTTTGTGTGTGAGATGAATGACATCATTATGAATGTTGCTTTGTTGCTTTGTTCTGCTGCCCGTTGCCAAAATCTTTCGCGTTTCATGCACGTTTAAGCCAAGTAACTGTGCCAGACGTAAGATAGACACACGCACACACACACACATACACACCATAAAAAATTTTGTTTAATGCGGTTTTAAGTAGCCGTTGGGCAAGTTTAGGCCAACGTTCTTTGCCAGCTTGCTTCCATTTTGTTGGCCAAAAACCAAAAAACAGATACAATTAAAAAAAAAAAACAACAATAAATTGGCACGTCAGCAGCGCAAATGTTTTGCAGTGAATGGTTTTTTTTTTCAGAAAAGGCTAGTAGATTTGAAGGGGATGCGCAACAGGCCAATCGAGGGGCGTTCACAATTGTAGCGTGTTATCAATTCCAATTGGAACGCATATACGTATACGAATTCCGATTCGAATGCAAAGGGCACTGCTTGTCGCACTTACCGTGAGTTGAAGGGGCGAACCCTTACGGCAACCTTGAGCGACGACATTTCGGTGGTTGCTTACGGCAGCTCTTCTTCTTACTGTTAATGTTGCTGTTGGAGTTGTTGTAGTTGTTATTGCTGCTGCTACTCCTTTGCTATGCACAGTTATGTTGAAAGTGATGGCGTGCGGGCGACGACGAAGCGCATGTACAGTACGTCTGGCTGTTTGGGTATTTAACTAAGTACCACGTAATTTTGATTGTGTTTGTTTCTTTTTTTTCCTGCACACACTTTGTTTTGTTGCAATATTTCTTGTTATGCTTCTTTTTGCTTCTTGTCTGTACATATGAATTTGCGCGTTTTTTGTATCGTTGTTGTTGTTGTTGCTGGCCTTGTTAGTTTGTTTTTGTTTTCGTTGTCTTATGCAGCGTTTCATGTTGCGCGCCGCAGACGGCAACAAGCACACCACATAATAGTTATATTAAAAACAATAATTGAACACTATTTGATTTACTTGCACCAATTCATTGTTTACGGCTGTCCACAGCAGCCGCAGCAGCAGCAGCAGCACAGACTTCACGGATGTGCGTGCTGTGTGCTCCTGCATATGGTGTCTGTATTGGTTGTTTATTCGGTTGCGTATGCTAATCTTAGTTTCACGTTTGATGCACTGATTATAAATATATCACATAATCAACACACCCGCGCGTGAGAACGCACGACACACAAATATTGCTTATTTTATTCCAATAGATTTTGTGTATTGTGCGCGTTCCGATATTGTTGCTTATGGAGTCTTCCTCTTACTGCAGAAAAGTTACAGTGTTGCACAATGTTAATGTTAGCACAGGCAACTGTTGTACTCAAAATGGGCATGTTATACGGCACTAGTATAATATAACGAAAAATACTGCTACTAAGCACTGTCAAAAGTGTTACTATATTATCATGAGTACAAAATTGAGAAAATTAGATAACCAAATTTCAATTAAATAAATGAAAGGTACGTTTTACGACTCTCGCTTATTTGTTGCTCTATGTGATGAAATTAATATAGTAAAAGTATTTTATATTTTACAGTTTCGTTAAATCCGAAAGACGTTGACGCAGATTTGAGCAACGTAAGCGCACAAAATCAAAACGTAACCGACTGCGTCCACTGCTTGTTAGCCGTTGCACTGCTTTATTCAGCATAAACATTTAACCCCATTTGTTGCCGTTAGTTCTATAAACTTAAACAAATTAAAAAGACATGCAGCTATTATATTCAAGCATATAAAAGTTTGTGTGCGTCTCCACAAACTAACTTGGCTTCCGGCAGTAGTAATTTAAAAAACTATATGTAACAAATAAAAAGTTTTGAAATATTTTCAACCGTATTCGCAGTCGGAAATTCAAATGTAACATAGAGTAACAGGATACCACATTTTGAAATAAACAAAATATATAAAAAAATGTATACTAAAAACAGCGGCTGCTCAACATTTCCCGTAATCAAGTTCAATTTCCAGTTAAATTTTGTATGCGAAGTGCAAAGACAATAAAAAATGCCTTAAACATTTTCTAAATCAATTTTGTTTTTCTTTTAGTTTTCAGGTTGTACGTTGACCGCACACACACAAGCGCACACACACACACACACACAAACGAACGCACTAATGGCTTTGTATGTGTGAGTGGATTGCATAGTATTTGACAAAAGGCCGGAAATATTCAATTCTGTCAAATGCGTAGCAAAATCGTAAAAAAATGGCACTTATCGGGTATGCTCAACTACTAGATGACCTGTATTCAAGATGAAAATATTGTCAATTTTCATAGTATATTTTAAAATGTATATAAAATGTTTAAAATGGGATCTCTAGATTTTAACAAATCACAATTCTAGTCATTAGATTCATTAAGAATAAACATATGTATAAACACCTTATCGTAGGATTCTTCACTCGAGGTATGTATGAAATCATAAAAAACAATAATTTACACCTGATCTTAGGATACCTTAGAAGAACTTTTATATATGTCTTACATTAAGTAGGAATTTGGACTTTTCTATCTCTATACACTTCAATAGGTCTTATATGCCCCATTTGGAACTGTATGTGTACAGGGTATAGCAACAACAAACATATATTGTGTAAAGTGTGTAAAACTGACGACAAAAATAGCCGAGCTTAAACCGGCTCAGTCCGGCCGGTTGGTCCGTCCATAGTCATCATTCAGTCGGTTTGTCTCTCAAACTCCCATTTAAAGCTGGTGCAGTGTTCGCTTTCAGTTTCCATTTTGTAGTTGCATCTCAAACTGTGATCACAGCAGTCGCCTAAAGCGCCCAGCCAAGTGAGTAGCCTAAGAAATTCGAGTCGAGCCGTTGCTGTGTTTCCATTCCAAGATCGAGATCAAGATCTGGGCCCACTTTCTAAATGCCGATGATCGATCGAACTGTTTTGAACCCATCGCGTTTATAAGGTGTGCACGTCCGACGTCAGCAACGTCATCGTCACGCCCCGAGCCTATTTAACTTCCTAGCTACGTATCAGAGAAGAAGAAGAGGAAGAAGTAGGTGGTGTAGCTTTTGCTTTCAACTTAAATCTAAATGCCATGTGCTGCATATTAAACGCGTTCAGCCGTAGCCGTAACTAAGCAAAAACTATATATTGTGGTAAAGTTCGCACTTCCTTTCATTTCTCTGATCAGAACAGACCCGTCACAAAGGCAGCTACAGTCGAGAGCACGTAAATAGAGTCGACTACGAAAGGAGTGTAGTTATCTATATAGAAACTGTTTAGGAGGGAAATTGTTTGAAGTATTTAAACTATTTCGGTTGTGGAAAATAAACTAAAGTTTGCATTGCATTATATTTATCTGATCAGAAGAGACTTAAATAAATACAGGTACAGTCGAGGGCACTTAAATAGAGTCGACAACGGAAAAAGTGTAATTATCTATATAAAAACCGTTTAAGAGGGAAATTGCTTGAAGTATTTAAGCTATTGCATTATATTTATCTGATCAGAAGAGACTTAAATAAATACAGGTACAGTCGAGGGCACTTAAATAGAGTCGACAACGGAAAAAGTGTAGCTTAATTTAAAAAGAAGGAAATGTTTTGCGCATTTCAACTATTTCAGTTGTCAGAAAAGAAAAAAAGTTCGCATTTCGTCATAATTATCTAATTAGAACATTCCTTACACATACAGTAGAGAGCACTTCAATATAGAGGGCAATCAACATGGTAGAGATATCTAAAGAGAAACCGATAAATGAAAAACAAACGGAAATTGTTTTATGTATTTAGACTATTTCAGTTGTAGAAAAATAAACGAAACTTCGCATTTCTCTTATCAGAACAGCTAGGGAAAGTATATAATTATCTACAATAAAAAAAACTATTAAATTGTGGCTAATGCTATTATTGATAGAAAAAAAAGAATATTATAAAATAGAAATAAAGAATAGTTGTTAATAAATTCACTTCTCCAGACATAATTATTATTAAGTCACAGTTCTGACTGATGACTATTTTCTAAAGTCTTCTAATTAAAATTCCAAAGGTTTTCCCTAAAATATGTTCTGTGTATTTAAAGTAGAAATGGAACAAGTTTTTCTAATTTTAGAAGAAGTTTATCTGTTGAACTGTAATTCACAAATCTTAAGAGCTCGAAGAACATTTCTGTTTCTCATAAAAAATAAGTATAAGAAATTATATAAACTTCAATTAAAAACCTAATTTTGAAAAGATCCAAACTATGGCAGCTAGATAACAGAATGAGAGAAAATTAATAATTGACTTCTTCTATATCAAGAATAAAATAATTTTGAGTACCCTCTTTCATCTGGAAGGGTATATTTGAAAAGAGTATAGCGCCCGCTTGCGATTTAATTATTTTCGATCGAATGGGGTGCTTACAAAGTTGAAAGTGGCTACAAATACTTAAAAAGCTTTCGCAAATGGGCTTAATTTGAAGTGTTTGAATTAGCATTTAAAGTGTTTGAATATAAAAACGATAGATTTCCTTAAATGGGTTGCATATGAATGCTATGAGGTCTTTGTCATTTTATAGAGTATAGCTGAGACTGCGTCTGGCAATTGTGTTTACAGTTTCTCATGGCATCTGGCCTATAATAACTTTTAGTTTCAAGCAGCAGAGAGCTCACACAATCAGCTTGGGCTTGGCCATGGCCAGTCATTAGCACTTCCCAGTAGTGTTCGGACCTTAATAGGCTTTAGGGAAGTACTTACTTGCCGTGCACTGTTAGGTTGGCACAGCGAGTCGAGCTGCGCTGTTTGGCGAGTGCAAATTAACGCATCTAATAGATACACAGCACAGGCAGCTACAGTGATCTGTCGTTGTGTGCAACCGTTGAGTGGAGCTTTTAGAATTAACAATGAGCTAATCAAACTGACACCAGAACGTCACGAATGCACCCAATTTAAGACTACTCCAAGCGAACGTATCCCTGTACGCCAAGTAAGCGACCAATTGCTCAAATTGCTTATATAACGAGTCTCCAGTCTCCAGACTGAGACTCTGCTTGTAATGCCACACGCATACAAAGCAGACGCCAGAAATCGGACAGATCGCCCGATTAGTCAGCCAAGAGCTAGCGCTCAATCGACACGATCTGCCCGAACTGGCTTTGTATATAGTTTCAGTGCACGGCGACACACGCTCAGTTGCCGTTCAACAGTCGCGCTCACAGCTTGAAATATATTTGTATCTACGCGGTGTAGTGCCAACAGAAATTAACTTGACACCAAAGAAACAAAACCAATCTTGACAAGCAATTACAAGCTGTAAGCATGTTATTTTAATTTGTTTAATTAAATGCAAACTAGTTGCAGATACTTCAAACGAAAGCTTAAGGCCGACTGCAGCAGATGTATCTGTAGCTTAATTTCTGGCGCGAAGTGAATGTGAAATTTTGTCTTCTCTAGGCCTTATATTTATATGTATATGTGTTCTCCGTTCTCCCAAAGATAGCTTACTATTTAGATAAAAGTGAATGCGAACCCAGAGCCAGAGTCGGTAGACCTTTTCGTTAGACTTTGGACAGTTGTATATACTTAGCATGTACATCCAAATTGCGCAGCTTAAAGTATATTTGTGCTAGATGTTAACTCGAATAAATTATAAATTATAAAACAAAGCTAAAGATATCTGAGAATAATCCTTGATTTCAAATTTAAAACAATGTAAAAGTTAATTTGTACACAAATTATTAAAAGAAGGGTTTGATGTATCTGAAGGATATTTAGAGCAGCCTCATTAAATTATCAAAAATATATTTCTCGACGAAAATGACCAAATCTAATCTTAATTACAAGTTGTTTATATTATATGCATACTCACAGCTTAAAAGCAATTGCTTTGTTTTGCTGTATCTATAGATTGCATAGCAGAAGTATCTTTTAGATACCTGCATCTCATTTTAAACTCATTCGCTTCAAGCAATGTTTCAAGTATCTAAAATATTTTGACAAGTGCATAATCGAAATAAGTATCGGATGCTTTGGTGTCTTGTGTCTTAAGTATCTTGCAGATTTCTAGTGCAGCATCATCAAAGTATTTCAAAGATACTTGCAATTTTCAGCGCAGCTTCCACTTATCGTTAACTGCACAGATTTTGTAGCTACGTTTTTAAGTCAAGGTCGATCTTTCGCTAGCAGTTCAAACTTTGAACCGGTTTAACTGAGACGTTGCTTATTTTTTTATTTTTTTTTTGGCTCTGTTGTGAGCTAAGCTTTCGGCCAAGCCCAAAGTAGTTGCAAATCAATTAGCGAGCTGAGCACAACAGTGAGCTACGACTTATAATTAAAACTGACTTCACATCTTACAGTCTTTATTCCCTCTCGTCGACAGAATGAACATGAATTCTGCGCTACTTTTGATCGGCGTCGCGCTGCTCGGTCTGGCCGCGGGTACTGAAGTGAAACAATGCCCGAAATGTAAGTAATCCGAAATTCAAGTAATCCTTTAGCAGCTCTTAACCGTTTTTTGTTGCCCACATCTTAGCCACGGCACGCGCTTTGTCCGCCGGCGAGGTGACCATTTCGAATTGCCCCAAGAGCAGGTGCATACTGAAGCGCAACACGGAGGCCAGCATCACGATGAAGCTCAGGCCGGAGCGCGACTTTGCGGAGCTCACCTCAGACATACAGGGCATCATATTGGATGTGCCACTGCCCTTTCCCGGCTACTATGGCACCAGCGCCTGTCCGCACATCTACGATGAGTCCGGCGAGCACAAGCTCGGCTGCCCACTGAAGGCGGGCCAGACATACACGTACAAGAACAGCTTTAAGATACTGCCCGTCTATCCCACGGTCAGTCTGGAGATTCACTGGGGACTGGGCGACAAGCAGGGCGATGTCGCTTGCTTCCAGCTGCCCGCCAAAATCAAGGCTTAAATCAGATCAGCTCAGATAAGAGAGAGAGAGAGTCGATTGCTTTGCATTCTAGCTTGTAAATTTTATTTGTTATTATTAAAACGTGTGTTATGCATAGGTTAAGTACAATTTAATTTGAACATGAAGTTGATATTGAATTTGAGTAAAAATTTGGAATTTTAATTCTGATCTGGGCAATATTGCGGCATCCAGCCAATGACGCAATATTGTGCACGCAATACAGTAAAAGAAAGAATTATGCATATAGTGTGGTTATTTGCGCGTTAGTAATAGTTATAATGTTAACAAAAGAATAAGTAATTAAAAACAACAAAAGCGAAACGTTTTTTCATTAACATTTAATTTTGCTTATTCATACAATAGATTTATGCATATATCTTGTATCTATTGCTTGCTGGCCAACGCGTCGTATGCGCAACTCGCGTGTAGATCGCCAAGCGACGATCTTTAACCTTTAATTAATATTTTGTTATTAATATATATATATATATATATAAGTATATATGTAGTTCTTTAATTGGGCCGCAGCATGCAATGAGACGCGAGCTTGGATCACTCGAATGATGGAATAAATATCGTTTAATTGTTTTTGCTTAATTTGCATCATTTCATTTAGTTTATGTTTGTTTATGCGTGTGATTATGTGTAAATGTAATGTCTCTTATTCGCGGGTCAAAGTTCACTTTTTAAGCTCAAAGAAGTCGCCCATTGGCAGCTGCTGCTGCTGCTGCCGCTGCTCCGCCTCGACCAACGCCTGCTGCAACTTGCGCCAGCCCTCGGCCGCATCGCTCGCATCGAACTGCCGCTGCATTTGCCTCAGCTGGTAGCGATGCTGCCGGAGCAGCTGCCTCCATTTCGCATCGTTCACATCTCGAGTGCGCTCCGCTGCCGACGCCTCGACACTTGGTGGCGCCAGAGCGGACGCGGTAAGTGGCAAGTTGTAGTTTTTGGCATTGCTGTTGTTGTTGCCATTGTCGTCAATGGAATTCTCATTGTTGTTGTTGTTGTAGAGCTGCTCGGCTAGCTTGTCGACAAGAAGTGACGGCTATGATAATATTAAAAAAAGGAATAAGACATTAGTATGTCAATTAGAGCTCGAAGCCTAATTTATTAAAATAATATATTCTCCTTTTTATTTATTATTATTATTATATTCTCGCCTGGCAAAAGGCGAGGGCCCTTTCTTGCAGCCTGATCCCTTTGTTATATAGTTGCCATTGGAACTATCGGTCGTATACTTATTATATAAACATCTGACTACTATATAATAATAATTAAGTTATTTTATGGCTCGTGTCTCATTAAAATGCTAAGGCAAATCGGAAAACTTCATATCTTTCAGGGTTCAAGAGCTAGAGTGCAGAAATTTGAAATGACAGCAAATTCTTGTTCGGGTCTTCGAAAATAAATGTTTTATCCTCAACATAATAATTATTAGGCCAGCCCATCAGAAAATCACTTTAGATCGCTTAATAACAAAAGTTTTCTTAAATGTTTATTAGATCTAAAATCATCTTTGCGAAATAAACTATTTACGAATATACCCGCATTTGAGGATATTTATCTTGTTAGACCATTCGGCTACAGGCCAATAATATCTCGTGTTAAAGGGGCTTTACGCGTAGAGAAGATTAAAAGAAGAGAAGGGAGGAGAGTAAGAGGTTAAAGCGAACCCAGGTTTCCTTGACATTAAGAGACTTTCTTAATGCAATCAAGCCATCTGGCAAGATCATACGAAAAAAACAGAGAAAAAGAATCGGGATTCGTTTCTTCTCATAGATCTTACAATGTCATTTAAACTTGTTCATGTTTGATAAGTATATGGCAAAGCTGAAAGATTGCTTTGTTTTTATCTAAAAGAAACGTGTTATCTATATTTTCCGATTTATGTTGGAAGTCTTAGGCGAAGGTCTCAATAAAAAGATATTATTAATTTAATTTAATAAAATAGTTTTAATTGTTACTAATTGTTTGAATTTGTGTTCCCATCCAGAGGGGGATTATTTCCGTTCTAATTAATTTCACAATTGACACGCAGCAATAAATTAGCTCAAGCCGCGCAATTTCATCGAGCTATAAATCTAAATAGGGTTATATGTTATGGATAAGATTAGCTCGATAATGCTGCTTTATGACGGCTTAGCATATGTATTTCATGACAATGCGGAATTAGCTGCGATAGGAACTCACCTGCTTGGCCGCAAGTGCCACCCTGTTGCCCGAGCGCTTGCCATGTGCTATGCCAAAGATAGAGATACAGAAAGTCAGCTGAATTTGGCTTTTAACTAGGCGTCAAATTGACTTTAGACTTACCACCCCAGCACGAGTGTCCAAATTCCAGGCAGGAGCCTGCAAGTAAATATAAAATAATGTTTATTTAATAAATCATCATCATTTCTACTAGGCACTGAAGAGTTAAGCTAGCCAAAAGAATTTATGACACACAGAACCGCCATCCCCCACGAACTCTTTGCCAACATCCCGCTGAGCTGCATTGATCACAGAAGCCTACAGCGCGTGGGGGCGGTTGCGTGGCAGGTGGCTTAAAAAGTTAAAGGTTGCCAAGAAGTTAATGTGGATGCTGCTGCCGTTCCCGTTGTACAGTTATTTTTCCATTTATACCCTTCTCTCTAAAGGGTTAGCTTACTTTCTCACAAAATGTATAATATAGTCATGTGTCTATGCCAACTTCTCCGTCAGCTTTACAGCTACCAGTATGAAGCTTTTGCATAGTTCCGTCAGATCCCATTTGCCCTATTATGTCATATAGTGTGCCATATAGCTAAAGGAACGATCGTTCGAAAGTTAGCTTCTGTTCGTCCCTTAAGATTTCCTATCCGAAACTTGGCCTTATGCTCCTTGCATTAAGATAAATCTTATCGACCCTCTATATAGCTTTTATAGCAACTTCTTCAAATATTGTATAAGAAAGTATAACTTGTATTGCCGCTTTCCTGATTAACTACGCTCCTAATATTTTAGGAATATCTTATTAAAATAGGCTGAATCTTTCATGTAGCTCTATTGACAAACTTTTCTCTTGACCAAGCCCAGATATTACGAAAAGTATATACCTAGGTGTCATATAGCACAAGTCAGAAAAAGAGTGTTCAGACTTCGGCATGCTGGCAATAGCCATTCATTGTTGTTATTGTCACTGTTGCATTTGCTTTTATATAATGCTCCGACCTATGATAAATATAGTCCATTACAAAGTCGTATGTTACGGCGGGTAATAAGCGTACACCTGAGTAATGCGTTGAAGGCAGCTCTCAGCTGGCATGGAGTGCTTGGTTAAGCTAAGGCTGGGGACAGCTAAAGAGGACGCTGGGCACGAAGAGGGCTAGGGGTAGGAGGAGGGAGAGCTATTATGCTATGTCCTTGGCGCTGCATTTCATTGTGTGACCAAAAACTAATCGCACAAATGGATGGCCAAGTCAGGCGTGCACACAAAAGACTTCAGCTTGGCTCACATGTCACAGCACGAGGCGTCAAAAAATCAACACAAGAGCAGCTGCGACACCAGGATAAGTTTACGCAATTCGCACATGCAGCAACTCGAGCAGGAGCATCTCCTGGCAACAAAGTGACGCAGATGTGCTGCACTGGCCGTAAGTCCCTTGCATAAGCCATGGCTGCCCCAGCGCTAGGCTCATTGATAAGAAACAACAAAAAAAAACTCGATGAGCCGAATGACTCTATATCTATTACGCCCTATTTAACTGTTGCCAGCGCCTCCCAGCCGCCATATGTCAGACGTGTAATCATTTGTCAATTACTTAAACCGTGGATTAATTGTTGCCGGGCGCGCATTTTGTTGACAGGCCAGGCCATCAGAGATAGCCTCTGCTCGGGCGTCTAATCGAAGGGGCTGTCATTAAAAGGCGAGAGCGAGAGGACTTCTTCCAAACGTCTAATTAACGTGCTCATCCACTTTAATGGGCCAACAACGAGTGGTCAGTTGGCGTTGGCGTTGACCCTCTTTGCCGGGTAATTTCTTTTTTTTTTAATAGCCCCGCAAAAGTCGCACGTATAATTTCAAAGTGTTACGCCATTGGGCAGTAACGCTATTTTTAATTGTCCCCGAAAATAAATGTTGACATTTATTTTTGACAGGCGAATCACTGCATTTCTCAAATAAGGCTATTAAAAAAACACATTCTTAGCTGGTGCTTTTTTTAACACTTTTTTAACCGAACCTGTTTCGTATAATTGCTTTGGGTAAGATCTAACTTAGGTTTAAAAATACATTTAAGTATTGCGCAGGGAATATTACTAATTCCTGGAATTAAAAGCATTTGTATTCATTATTTTAAAAGGAAGATGGTTGCTTATAAGGAAAGTGGGATGGAAAAGTATTGAGCTAGACCCTTGAGTACTTGCCTATAATTATTTGATATTTTAGATATTTAATAAAAAAATGAAATCTTTAGAATTCTTGTTTGCAATTCGAACCACAATCGAGACTGTTTGATGAAGAGTCTAAATGCTAATATATTGTATTCTTTGTCCTACTTCACGGCCTAATCGATTGAAACTAGCTAAGACAAGCCTATTGTAGAGCATGATTAATGTCCTTTTCAATATAATCAACAGTTTTAGGCAAGCGTAATCTGTCAACCTGAACCTAGCCCAATGCACCTGGTCGAATACACTATCTGAGATTCGCTTCAAAGGCAATTGCCGCCGCAATGGCTGCAATCTAAACCGGTTTTTTCGGGTCTCTATGCCTATCACGATTGCCCTGATATGTAGCTGGTAGCCGGCGGGGATAAGCTTTGCCCAAGCCAAGCCACAACCACCCACAAGAGTGCAGCGTGGTGACAATTTGCCGCCTGCAGGCAGCGGCACAGCTTGAGTGGTTCACACGATTTTGTTTTTCCGCTGTGTTGTTATAGTTGTTTGTTGCTTGTTGTTGCTGTTGTTGTTATTTGGCACGCAGTTTGGATTAATTTACGACAGCAATTAAAATCGTCGGGGCATCGGGACTTGCAGGTAGGTATTTGAATGCCGCGTTCCTGGCTGACAATCGACGCAGGTGACAACGTAACGTGAAAATTATAGAAACCCAACCACTGGGCCGGTTTAACTAAAAGGGCGTGGCACAACAGCGATCAAAGAGCAACAGGAAAATGTGCATAAAATAGATAATGCGCATTACAATTTGAAATAACAATATGTGTTAATAAGGTAGTTGGTATTTTTATGGCCCTGTTGATACGCATCCGTTGCGCCCCGTCGGCACACATTATTGTGGGAAATTCTAAGAAGGCCTTTTCGCTATGACGCATTGTCATATTAACGGGAAATTGTAGACTTGCATAATTATTTATTGAAGCACACTCTTGAGCTCGAATATATTTATGAAAACCCGTAAAAAAAATACTGTGGCTTTTTAGGTGCCTCAAAAATGTGCATGTTTCAATTATTCCAGTAAATTAAATTATATATTACTTAAAACTAATATTTAGAGCTTAAAGCTTTTTAAAATGTCTCACGAAATGTCAATAAAACATTTGAATGTAAATAAATATAAATTGAATTATGAATAAATCTTAAGAGTTTTTATTAGAAACACTTCGCTGCTTCATTCTTTATTAGAGATCTAGACAAGGCGCCTAATTTTGAGTAAGTCAAACGCTTTGCAATTAAACATATTGTTATCCCATGCAAAATCTCTTATCGAACTTCAGGCGGATACTCTTCATCATTTCCACGCAGGAGCCTGATACCCCTCCTGCCAGAACAAGTTTCGACTGGAACATTGTTACCAATGTGTAAGTTAATTAATTAACTTTTAATTATTTATTTTGAAAATAGCTGGAAATTTAAATTAAGGAAGCTTTGAGTTAAAACCCGCAACAAGGAGAAAGTATCTATCTATACATATAACATATTGACCAAATCTTGTCCACTTGAAACAACTTTGTCAGCTTCTAATGGCAGAATTTCAAAGAGCGTAAACGAGTTATTGCATAAAAACATATCTTACTTTTACACAGTTTTATGTTTGCAAGGGAGTCAAAAATAGCTGCCCCTTCCTTTATTTTTCAAATTTTTAAATATTCAAAATCCAATCAAATGAATTGTTTTTAAATTGACCTTGTTTGGATTATCAACAGCAGAAATATAAATGCAATTGTTTAATATGCAAGCATAAAATGTAAGTTACAAAATTTCAAATACCAGAGTAAATATATTGCATACTTTTCAGAGACAAGTATAAGAAATATTGCATTTTATTTTTAACGGCATATCTTAGATATTTTTCGAGATCAAGATATTTTGTGTTGTTTACCTGTAACCACCGTGAAGAGCACCAAAAATACCAGGATAGTCCAACTAAATTTAGCGTAGCACATTTTGAACAATATTTAATGCCGAAGTAAGCACAATTTGAACTGTCAAAATAAATTGAGAATTTCTTTTTGTCACTTTCAATTTAACTTTAAATGCACTTGCCACAAACTTTGTGCAACAGTTTTGCTGTGCAGGTGCGAGTATCTGGAATGCGTGTGTTCAAAACTCTTTTCGAATTGCCACCAAAAGGCGTTAGACAGGCGGCTTTTATAGCCCAGACCGGTGTGCAGCAAACATATCCGGAACGGCAAAAAGATAACGACAGCCAATGCGAGCGCAACACACGAGGCAGATGGGGCAGACGAACCACGAGCCCGACGCCAACGCACAACGAAGTCAACGCCGCCAATGAGCGTAGCGAGAGGTTCAGCAACATGTGGGGAGAAGCAGCTGGCAGCAGAGTGAGCCCCCCCCTCAAAGACAAAACAAGCTCGGTTTAATGCTCTTTAAAGAAAAAACGCAATCTGAACAATTGTTTATTGTAGTGTCCTGACGGTACCGGTTTGCCTGCTTAGTGTGAATATTCTGTGTTCTGTGTTTAGCTACCAAATACAACATTTCATCAATCATTTAGTTTCGAACGCAAAGGGTATTGTTTGTGTCTGTATCGTTTGATTATGATTTCTTAGTCCCCGATTAAGTCTGTACCGTGTATTATGTGCTGCCAATCGAATGGCAGACGCCGGAAGGCAACACTTGAACCATATTATTCTAGCTTGGCCAGGATGTCGCTCTCGCGGAACAGTACGTATTCGCGTTTGTCATCCATGTCCACCTTGGTGCCACCGTATTTGGGCAACAGAACGCGATCACCCTCCTTGACGGCCACGGGCAAGTGACCGGAGCCAACAGGATTGCGGGCACCGGGTCCAACGGCCACGACAACGCCTTGCATCTCCTTGGGCACCGAGTCCTCCGGCAGCAGTATGCCGCCTGCTGTTGAGGTCTTCACCTCGGCGCGCTGAATTAGAATGCGATCCAGCATGGGTACAACCTTCTTGATAACGCTAGCCATTCTTCTATTGAGCCAGGGAAAAATTATTTCACAAAAAACGAAAATTAAAAAAATTTTTTTTTTGCAAACTTTTACCAAAAATCTTTTTTTTTTTACAAAATTAAAAACCAATTTTTTTTTTATATTTTACAGCCGTTTAGTTCGAATGCCAGAAACAGACTGAGGTATGCTGTAATTGTGGGGTATCAGTAGCAGCCAGATTTCAAGGCCTACTCTATCCAAAAATTGGTTAGCCTACTTTGATTTGGGTTCACTCTAAAAGCATTTAGTAGTGTTCATTTTGACTTTGGTCTCAACAGACTTAACTAACTCGGCCAATATGCGCTAGACTACCGTTATAAAGAGCATAGTTGTGTGTGTGTGTGTACAAAGTGCATATGTGTGTGCATACGTGTATATATGTTTTTAACATTCTTTTGTATTTGCGCGTTGTTTTGACACAATTCCCACGCTGAAAGCGTCAGCGCCACCTGTTGGCACTGCTGCGCACTAAGCACAGCGTGTATGTGTTTGTGTGCCTGTATGTGTGCCCCGTTTGGCTTCCTGACTGACTAAATGATTGGCTGGGATTCGGGAGGTAGCGAGTTAATGGTTGGCAACATTTCTTTTGCTGGAATTTCGCTTTTTTGTTTTCCCGATTCGCTCGTAAATCAACAAATTTCACACTTTCTACGTCATTTTGTGGACAGCCGTGTGTCAGTGGGTGGGGCTGTGTGTGCCAATTGCTGTGTATGTGTGTGGGTGTATGGATCTATTGCTCTTGCTGCTTGCTTTTCTGTATTACTTCATTGGCTTGTTAGCTTTGGTTAGCCTTACGTGACGTACGTGAAGGAAAAGTATATGCATACATTATTATTGAAAGTATATTAACTATTGAAAGGAGTTTGTTACGCTTAAATAAAATCAATGAAGCCTATAAGCCGAAGAATGCCATGCTGCTTATATACCAGATTCCTTAAAATCGATAAATATTGATTGGAAGGGTCAATGTTTTTGGGCTTACCTTAAATATTATAGTGTATTCATTCCCGTTTACTGCACAAATGAAATTAACTAAATTCTTTTTTTTTCAAAAATTGTTTGAAAGCGATCGAGTGTAACTTAAAAAATAACCCATAAGGCCGTTGACCCCTTTTTCCCCCAAGAGGATTTACTGAAAACATCGCAAATTCGTATTTACAAAGATCGTTTCATATGCGTGGTGGAAATGGATCCACCAAGTAAAGGTGGATTTAGCAAAAAGCGTGAAACAAGAAAGATCCTTGAAAAGTATTACAAAAAATTTAATTAATTCAGATTTTAAACAAAATAAACATTACAAACAAATAACGCCTTAGTTAATTGTACAAGCTTGTAATCTTATATGCGTATAGGTATGTTAGAGTATGCAAATGTCGCTGTGAAAAATATTGCCAAGGCTAACGTTACCATTGCTGATTTTTTCGACTTCCGCTCAATGTATGCAACTTTTTTATATTGGTGTTTATGGTGTTTATGGCATGCTGCGCTTAGGATTTCCACGTTTATCTAAATATGACGCATTATGAGAGAATTTATGGGCATAGGGCATGCATACGTAAGCAAATGGCATGCCCTGATGCAGTCGCCATTCGCAGATCGAATCCAATCACACCTGAACAAGGTCGGCAGGGAATGCCGCGTGCTTTGGCCAGCACGTCCATTTGCCTGATTGCATTTTCATAAGAAATGCAACTGCGAGTGCTTGGGCCATATTACTCATTCGCCGCGTTGACATTAGTCTGCATTTGCAGTCCGTGACCTTGGGCGATTATCAGCGCATGGGCATGGTGCATGGGACATCATTATCATATTATTTATTCAAACAGACGGCATACGCTCCATTCCAGCTCCACTCCAGCTCCACTCGCATTTGCTTGCACGCCAAATCGATAAAACAAATTTGTTTATATGCGCATTGCGATGAATCCAAATTACAAATTTTCGCTTAAATCACGGCGCCGTCTCTAGCAGATAAAAATAGACAAGTCGACGAAACCCTAGCAATTGCCAAGAAAATAATCAAAATAAGTTTAATTACATATTTATATATAATTTTGGATTCACAATAAATATAAATATGAATAAAAGTATAATGCCCCAGCAAAAATAATCAGAGCTACGTCTTCAAAAGTTTACTTTTTCTACAGCCTTTGCAGTGGAAAGCATTTAATTTCCGTTTTTCCGGTCGAATAATCGTTTGATGTTTGGAAAATAGCAAAGTATTTTCTACAGCTCATCAGTCAGTTCCTCGACAGCTCGTATTATTGGCACTCTTCAACAAATATTTAAAGAAAACTTTAGCTAAAGTTCGGCAAATTTCAAAGTCTGGAAACAATTTTATTATAATGTCGACTTTTGGTTTGTTTTGTACAATCTAATACATTGTTTGGTTTTAATTTATTGTATCAATTAACAAATAACAAAAGCTGAGCTCACAGCAGTGTGAATAAAATGAGATATTTTAGGCAAATATATAAAGAATCATTTTCTATTGTGTATGATTCAAAAAGAGGTAAATTATGTGTTTTTTTTTTTAAATAATTTATGCAGTATATTCATATAAGCTTGAAAATGCGAAAGATTATTTTTAGAAATGTTTTTGTAATATAAATTATATTAATAGTTTCTAAAGAATTTCATTTACTAAATAGTCTACTTTGGAGTCTTGCTCTAAAAAGATTTCTTAAATATAAAAATTGTGCAAGGGTCCAAAAAATTAAAAATGATATTTCTAATTTCTGGAAGATCTAATTTTCAAGCGACTTTTCACATGCGCTTACCTTTATATTATGGGCTTAAGTAAATTATCTGATGTCGCTGACGTCTTGCTAGTTACTTATAAAAATAAAAATCTCCTGCTGGATTTGAGCCGGCGATTTTCTGATTGTTAGCTCGACGCACAGACACTAAAGTTACGCAGGCTCATGATGTCGCTTGGAGTTCAAACCCTATCGTAGTGCTTACTTCTGACTCAAGAGAAAGCTTCAAATAAACTATAAGCCACGTAGCTCTTACAGTTTGATCACCAATAAGCCAGCCAGTCAGGACAAATTCTTTATATATATATATAGATTTAAGATACAATAGACTAGTTATGCAAGTACATCGCAGCTGCTTAATTTTAATTGCTAGAAAATAACTTAAAAGAAACAACTTGTAGGTTTGTCTGAAGATTACTAAATAATAAATGCATGGAGCTCAATATCATTAATTTAAAGTCATTACATTAAGTTTTAGTTAGTTAGCTTCATTAACTTATACAAAACAAAAGTTGTACTAAACGCTTTGGTAGACGTATAACAATATAAAAACAGTGGCTAAATTAAAAATCTATAAACTTAAATAAGTTAAAACAAAAATGCAGAAAGCTGCACGAATGTGACAAGTAATAAAAATCGCTAAAAAGAAACTACAAAGTTACTATAAACAGATGAATTGTGCATTGCATATTAGAGAACTAGTTGAGACTTTGTCTGCAGTAGGCGTTCGTTCAGAGCAGTCTAAAAAAGAGCAAGAGAGAGAGAAAGGGAGGAAGAGAAAGAGAGAGGGAGAGAGAGAGAGGGGGAGACAGCCGGAGAGGGTGAGCGAAGAATAGAGAAATGCATGTAAATAGTTTATTTTTTGATCGCATATTAAGTAATATTACTCATACGATCAGTGGGACAGACCTGCATTAGCGTGTGCTTCGACTCAATGGAATCGCGCTGCGTCGATGAATTAAGCGTTGTGGTGCGACGCAAGCGGCGCGACTCCAGCTGATGGCGCGAATGCTGCATGCCCTTTGAGTACTTCTTGCCCAGCAGCACGGCCTGCAGCAGATCAATGAAATATATGTATAAATGAGAAGAGTTGATATATAAATATAATCTCAGCTTGGGGCTCACTTTGAAGGCCTCACGAAACTTGTTGCTCATCAGGTTGTAGAGCAGCGGATTAATGCAGGTGGACAGATAGTAGAGCACGCCCGAGACGTATGTCATCACCGTGTAGAGGAGCTCATGCTGATCATGCAACTGGGCGCCCCGGGCGGGCGCATAAATGGCAATCAGACGCTGTGCGTGAAATGGTGCCCAGCACAGAAAGAAGCAGATGACAACGGCAACTGTGAAGCGAGCAGATAAACCAAACAATTGTATTTGTATTTATATTCATTGGTGCTAATGGCAGGCACTGGCTTGTGTCGCATAGTATTTCTTTTTTTTATTTTTTTCGGGGCACAATAAACCCGCGCCTCATAAATGTCGAGCATGCCAAATGACAGACGCGATAAATTGGCCAGTGAATGGCTGATTAAACGCGCCCAAGTCTTCGGCCCGGCCTCTACCCCTTGCTGACACAGACACACACAGCTAAAAATTAGACATTTGGCTCACAGCCTGCGGCCACCAGTCGCTACATTTTGCATAATTGGACCCATCAATGTCGCAGAACTCACCCAGCATCCGCAGCACACGACGCGTGCCATAATGAGTGAGGCGTCCACGCACTGAACTCAGCTGTGGCCCCGCATTGTTGGCCAAAACCGAGCTGGAGCCGGCGTACCGATAGAGTATTGTGTCACTTGCTACCGCCTTCAGCGGCTGTTCTCGGCGCCGCGCGCTGCTCTCGGCTACAGGAACTGTTGGTGATCCGCCGCCAATGACACTCGATCGATACAGATGCAGGCCAATGCACAAGTACAGCACCAGTATGATGGACATGGGCGCAAAAAAGAATATGAAGGTGGACAGCTGGAAAGAGTGTTGCAATATGACGCGCACCACGACGCACTTATCGACGCCCGCATAGCTATTGATGCCGAACTGTGCCGCCTGCGGTATGGCCGTAAGCACCGCCAGCAGCCAGATGAGCACTATGATCCGAATGGCGCGACTCAGCTTGCTCATGGCCTGCCCAAGAAACGGATGGCAAATTGCCATATAGCGTTCCACCGTAAACGCCGTGATGGTCAATACAGTAGCATTGGCGGATGTCTCGGCCAACAGGCCACGACCTATGCAAAAGTACTCGCCGAATACATACGGATACTTGGACCAGATGAAGTACATTTCCTGCGGCACTCCCGACAGCAGTAGCATAAAGTCCGATATGGCCAGCGAGAACAGATAGTAATTGGTGGCCGTATGCATGGAGCGATTCTTCTTGATCACAATACAGGTGCTAATGTTGCCCACGACGCCGGTCAGAAAGATGAGGCAATAAACCACGGTGACAGGTATGACAATTGCCAGAGGATCGCGCTGCGCGCCAAGCAATTGGGTAATTGTAGCCGCGCTCTGATTGATGGCAGGTGGAGTCGATGCCGGCGACATGTTTGCTTGAAATTTTCCTTCAACTGAGCGCTTTTTTTTTGTTGTTTATTTTTAAAGTTTCATTCAAAATTTCCACTTGGTGGAATGCCGACTACCGCTTAATTGGCTATATCTCCCTCTATGCTAATTATTATAATTCGATGTCACGACCAACACAGCAGCGGCAGAGAATTTAAGGTAGCAAATCGACTCAGTTCGTTTCTTGATTGGCACGCAACACACAGACGATAAAAACAATACTGTCAGCGAGGTCGCAACCAAATCCAAGTCCAGACGCTCGCCCAGCGACTGCTATCAGCACCGGGCGCTGGGCACTGGGCACTGGGCACTGGGCACTGCGTTCACTTGATTACAACCGGCCGGCCAGCCACATGTATGTGGCATTAGTTAAATGCAGTAGCTGCAGCGAGTTGCCCGTATCCGAGTTGCGAACCCGAACCGCACGCCAGCGCGCTCTGAACTTATCTGATAAGCAACGGCGACAATTCTATTCAGATTTGTATCTACATTAGGCAACGACGACGCGTCGCTGCCTCGGTCGCTGCCGCTGTCACTGTCTCTGCCCGCGTCTCTGCCCGTGTCTCTGCCCGTGTCTCTGCCCGTGTCTCTGCCCGTGTCTCTGCCGGCTCGTAAGTGTTTCGCTCGGTGCCTGGCTTTGTTTGTGTTTTGGACACAATTTCTCATAGCTTGGGCGCTGCTGTCGCAAAAAGCGCAGCCCCCCAAAACCAACCAAAATACAAGAGGAGCAATAAGAAACCCCACGATGACGGCGGGCAAAAACTTTTCGTAATATGCGTTTTGTCAGTGCCAGAGCTGACGACTGACATTTTCTGTTGCCCCCATCGTATATATTCATTCATTTATTTTATTTCGTTTAGCGCCACACTAACTAACCAAGCACCCTGCTGCCCCCTCCCCCTCCTCCCCCCCCCCTCCCCCTCGGGTGGTGTCAAAGTGCGTGCGCTGCTTTTGAAATAGTCGCACACACACACACACACCATTATACAGCACATGCACACATGCATACGTACGAATGAAAATGGTGGCTGCCACCAGCTACGTGTGTTCTTTCTCGTCTATGAGTGTGTGTATATGTGTGTGTAAGCTTTAGCAAGTGTTTGCACGCGTGCTTTAAAAGCTCTAAGCAAGTGCAACCGCGTTTTTTTGTTAGTTTATCAACGGCTACTTAGCTAGCTACATTTAAAGTGGCCTACAGATTCAAGTGAGCAGATTATTTACATTCCAATATACATATATTTTTTTCAGGCAATTTTATATAAATGCCGGTTATTATCCGGCTTTGTCCGTTTCAAGTTTTTTTCTTACTCAGACATATGCGGATAAGGCCAAATATGATGAATGAATGAATTTTTACAAAGATCCTGGAAATGGGTTAAGATGGATTGAATGAACGAATTTTCCATTACCTATGAAGCTTACGTTCATTAGTTTCTTATTTAAATAAGTTTGAAGCCAATCGGAAGAATCTTTAAAATTCGCCAAGGCTAGCCTATATAGATGTTTATATAGATAATGATATTGAACTAAAAATATTTGATTGCAATCAAAAGATCGAAATCTTTTCGCCTACAAAGTTTTCAAAACAAATTTGTAGCTCATACGTCCCCAATTTTACACATAAGATGGTGCATTTTCCGCCTCCAATGAATTTCCACAAAGACCTTAAAGACCCAAAAATCATAAATATGATTGACTAATAAACATAAACATTTCATAAAACCATTAATCAATTCGTAAGCCCCCTGTAACATGTCAACTGACAGCTTAAAAAACCCAAGCGCCCCAAAGTAGGCAACGAACATTTTTATAAGAGTAGGTAATGGATTTTGGGCTGTCGGCATTAGATATTGATAGTACGATGCTTTCCTTGCTTCATATGTATGCCAATATAACAAAACTAACAGCCCTTAAATGATTTTAATTGTTTTCTATTCATTAAAATTCATTCTTAATTTATAGACAACCCATTATCTTCACTATTTGCTGGTAAATGCATGTAGCGAACCCATAAATCGCCTTCAATGTCTAACATAAGTAAGCTTAATGTTAATTGATCGATGTTGTTGAGCTAAATACCATTAACTAACTTCACTATATTCCTCTGGAGTAGATAGCCCTGCTAGCGACAGCTCAAGCTCCATGAAGATAATCATTTTGGTACAATATACTGCCCTAATACACATAATGCCCATATTATAATACGAGCCACGTCAAAAAGATTTAAAGAGATAATAAAATAAAATATTGACTATGAAGTTCATATAGCACCGAAAAATATATGACTTACAGTTTCTTCTTCCTTGCCAAATCCCACTCGTACACAATTTCAATGGAGTGTAAATAGTCGAAAGAAATACTTGTGTATATATGTATATAGACATGCAACATCAATTTTATTATAATATATTATGACTTAGGAAAACTTAGAACAATTTAATTATAATTCATTAAGTCTGAGAAATGTGAATATACTTATATATTCTCGATATAGATCACCAATGATTTGGTTAAACGAACTCAATAAATATCTCTTTAAAACACTGGACACTTATTCAACCAGCCTTCATCGGGAATCGAGCCCGGAACCTCTTTATTCATTACTTATTTAATAGACATTTACCAACGGCTAAAATATTATGTCCTTAGCAGTGAAGACTTGGCAAGAACTAATCATGTAATATATTCATTGCAATTCATACAAAACATCTATTTTAATATATTAGACATTAATTATATTGTTGATATATTATGCCTGTAAATACTACCAATCCAATCGGCTTTCCTATACTTAATTCTTGTTTTGACACATTTAAATCTTTATCTTAGCATACGATACCGAAAAGAAAAAAAATTCTTTGAAGCACTTTCCCAATGCAATTTCTTTCTTGTCTTTTCAGTTTGACAGAACATAGCTCTTAGGCTGTCAAGAATATTGTATTTAGCAATATTATTGTATAAACCACGTTTATGTCCATTCGCATCAATTAGATTTGACCTTATATATTTTAAGTTGTGATAGTTTCTGGCTAAAACTCGTGGACATTTAACACTTACATGTGTTATTAGGCCAACAGTTTACAGTGCAAATTCACAATGGGCGGCAAAAAAGTACATATAGAATTAATACATACAGACACGTAAGTATATAAATATGTATGCATAATATTTATATTATCGTAATGACATTCATTGACTGATTACTTATAACATTTATAAGATGTATAATATATGTGTATATGATGTATAATATATAAATATCTAGATATTCAAAACTGGTTAGTTTTTACAACTCACAATAAAAGTCTTTGTGAAGCTCGTTAAATTTTTAAGTCTGGCCTTTGCTCGTATTCTTTTCCCAATCAATGCATACATTATGCCCGGAATATCTTTATCACAAACAGGAAATTTTAGATCTACTAAATATATTTATATAAATATGTGTGTGTGTGTGTGTGTGTGTATACAGCTTTGTGGTATTTTTTAAAGAATTTATGCGTTCGTTTCAAGTTTTTGAAATGTTTAGTTTCCTTTATATCGAGGTATGTTAGTATTATGACTTTTGGCTTTATTGTTGACTTGAGAACCATTAGAGTTATGCTTGTAATATTCTTATATCAACAAATTCAATGTTGGTGTTTTGTGGTTAACAAATTAATGCAAACGCATTCCTTTGTTTTGTTTTCTTTTTACTTATATTTACTTACACAACAGTTTCTCTAACATTTAAGTTTACATCAATAACTTAAAGATAGTTTGCAGCGTTGAAAAAAATGGGGAAATAATGTTTTTTTTGTAACTGTTGTCATCGTTCTTTCAGAACAACTAGTTATAGTTAAGCAAATACCCTTTAATATTAAACGATTAGTTGATTTGATCATATTGCACTGACCCAGCTTAAACAACAATTTCGATGATTTCGGGCTCGTCCTCGTCATCGGTTCCCCATCCGGCATGGGGATTGTCCTCATCTTGTCAGTGAACCAGCCTCTCCTGCTATAGCATCACCTGCTTGAGCGAAGGCAGCTGCTTCTCCAGAATCTTTTGGGCTGCCTCCTGATCAAGTCCATCAATGCTGCAGGCAACTAGATCCCTGAGGGCATGCGCATCTCTAGCAATATAGTGAAATGTTTGGAGCGTCAGCAACGAACAGTTGCTTATATTGAGACTACGCAAACGCTTCAAGTTGGCCACGGCCACGCCCACCGCCTCGTCATCGAGTAACGAGCAGCTGGCCAGGGAGAGCGTCTCCAAGGCCGGACAGTTGACACTAAGCGCTGCAATGCCTTTGGTCTCCAAACGATTACAATAGTCCAATGTAAGATTCCGCAGCTCGGGCAAATGCAGCGCCTTCCTGAGCAGGCGATCCGTAAGATTGCGACATCCTCGCACATTTAGCTCGTGCAAGCCCCGCAAGCGGCTGATGGGCGCGGGATGCTTGCCGAAGCCAATGAAACCATTATCCGTTATTTTAATGCAGTAATCAATCCTGAGCATGCGCAGCAGCGGCTGGTGGCGGAAGATTGTGGAAAGGGTGCGATCGGTGGTCGCCTGGCGGCAATTGTCCAGGCTGAGCTTGCGTAAATTGGGAAGCCGTTTAAGTAGTATGCACATGGACGCCTCGTCGATGAAGCACACATCCTCCAAAAAGAGCTCCTGCAGCGTATAGTTGACCTGAGTAGCCAGGCCCTCGACAAGTCCCCTTCCAGTCAACGCACGGCAATAGGCCATAGTCAGCGACTCCAGACAGCCGTTCATCTTGCGAAGCGCCTGGACGCAACGCACGTCCAGCTGCACACAAAACATGAGATCGATGGAGCGGAGTGATTTATACCATTTGTCAGCCACGCGGATCAGCATATCATTAGTCAGCGATAGCATGCCGGTAAGATCCAGCTGTTGGAGCCGGGCCGTTTGGGGAATTGATTTCAATATATCGTCTAGCAGCACGAGATGGCAATTGCCGGAGAGCTTTAGAACGCGCAGCCGCTTCATCCGCTCGAAGGCCACATGCCAGCGTGCCGTTTCGATGCCGGGCGAGCAGCTAAAGAAGAGGTCGACGTACTCAAGAGTGGGCCCATGATCGTTGAGCACCTGGAGCAGTGCCGTCTCATTGTTTCGGCGATACTCGAACTGCAGATGACGTAGTCGCACCTTGTTCTCGACGCGACGCAGCTGCAATAGCATTAGAAGCTTAAGTGTTGAGTCCAGACTGACGCCGTCGCATTCGAAGCCCTTTAGGTGCAAGAACTGTTTCATATTGATGCCGTCGATGGTCATGTTGACGTCATCCAAGAAGCTGGTCGTGGCTATTTTCAGCACTTTCAGATTTGGCAGCTTTCCATCCATGTTGCGAAAGACGGGCGAGTGGCGCACCTGTATTTGTTTGATTTCCGGGCCAACCAGCCTCAAGAACTGCTCCAATTCGGCGCTTTGTGTTAAATTTCGCAACTCAACGTCCTCGAAACTCAAATACGAAACACCGCGTTCCACATGCGCCTTTATGTCCTTTAGATTATCCTTGGTAACAATCACCTTGCCTTTTGACGAAAAGTAGCGCCGATTGACCAAGTTGCGACAGCGCCAGGATACTAGACGCAGCTGCTGCAGATCCAAATACGACAAATATGACATTATCTCTATCCACATATCATTGGGCAGCTGTTCTATGTGCATTGGCTCGATCTCCTCTTCTTCGATGAATGACGTTGGCGAGTTGCGTACAAGTATGAACTCCATCTCTGTCTCCACTTTAGCCTCCTGCAAGAATTGTAAGGCTTGCATTAGTCAATCGCGGTCTTAATTTAACATTAAAATCATTTTTCAAACTAGTAACTAGTTCATGATCAGAAAAAAAAAAATGGTAAAAAAGGCAAATTAGACAATCTATGTTTTATTTGATATCTGTTTAGTTTATCTAATTGAATATGAAGAGATTTTTATCGAACTTAACACATAGTCAGTTTGCATAATCAACGAAAAATAGTATTTTGCTATATTTTATTTTATTAAAATAATTTTAATTTAATTATCGGAAACAATTTTCAATTAGTTTACAATGCACACACAGGTTTTCTGTTTTCCAGAGGCAGATTTCGACAAGGCAAATATTATCATTTATGCGATAACTTTAACGATTATTGAGATAAGAATTCAATTCAGAGAATTAAACAGCCTGTGTATTTGTTAAGTTATCGTTGACATATATCTCTTCTTTTTTTTTTTTTGGACCCCTCTGATGCAGAAGAGGGCTAGAACCTCAGTTGCCTCAAAGAAGGCGAGCTAGTTGCCCGGGCTGCAATTGCAACCGTAACACGTCAGGCTGAGCTTGTTTTTTCAGCTTTCATACAAACACACAAAAATGCATGCATTCGATGAGCCCCACAGAATTTGTACTTACCTCGGACTCGGTGGGCCTATCAAAACACAGGATTCCTCCTCTGGTTATCCTCCCTATGCCACCTGTGGTCAAGTTATTTCCCATCCAGACAATTAAATTGTTGGCATTGATCAATCAGTTTAGTGAAGGGCTTTACAATTTTCGGTCACAGTTATCGGTCTTATCTGTAAGGAACAGCGAAAGGTGACTAGTTAAGAACTTAAAGTAAGTTTGTAAATCAAGGAAAATAGTTCAGCTAAAAGTATTTGATAAGTTGGCAATGCACACACGTTTTTTTCTATATTAGCTGATTAGCATAATGAAAACTTTACCATTAATTAACAACTTTAATGCGATAATAACTTCAACGGCTTTCAATTAAGTTCAGGGAAATAAACAAATCCAAGAAATTCTCTATCTGTTGAGCTGTTTGCCCGGGCGGCAGCCCCTAACTGGCCCATTGCATTGCAGGCGCAACACATCATGCCGAGCCCGCTTTTCCACCATTATCACATGAATGCATACATTCATGCATTCAATGCGCCAGACGAACACTGAGAGCTGGCTTTGCCTACAAAATTTGTACTCCACTCGCAGCCAGATGTGCGTATCTAGACGCATGGCTCTTGCTCAGGTATTCGCCTCAATTCGCAGGTGAGCAATTAAAATTGTTAAAATGTGTTTACGGTTGTCATTCTATTGTTACGAAAGTAATTTAAAAATTAATTACTACATGCTAAAACAAAGGCGAGACATGGGTTTGAAACAGAGTCCCTTAGACTAATGAATTGGCGAGCTAGATTATTTGGGTTGACAGTTCATAGAAATAATCTTTGGGTCAGCTTATAAAAGCTTAGTAAATAGTTTGGGGCTTGTGGTTTGTTCGGAAGAGGTAACGGTATTCGCTGAGTTTTCACACACAAAACAGGTTTTCCGATTGTACAGTGGAAAACTAACTAGTACAAGGCAAAATTTTCCATTGAACAGCAATTTTAACGCGATAATAACTTAAACGGTTTTCACACGAAAAATAATCAACGAGAATTCAATTCAAAGAATTAAAAATCAAAAATTACTATCAACACCTTTGTATATATTGACCATTGATATGATTTTTGCTTTTTAGCTCTCTGACACACAAGAGTTTTAAGCTTGGGCACGAAGCACAGTTGCCTCAGGTATGCTAGTTGCCCGGGCAGCAGCTCAAATTGGCAACCGCAACACATCACGCCGAGCCTGGTTTGTTTTTTTTTCACCATTCTTACATACACACATAAATGTGTGCATCCAATGCACCTAGACACCCATGCCACCCACACAGAGAGTTGACTTCGCCCACAGAATTTTCACTTACCGGGTATCCGGTTGGACTATTTAGGCGCAGGACTCTCTATTGGGCATTCGGCTAAATTCAACTTGTGTTCAAGCTATTTACCATGCAGAAAAATAAATCATAAGGGAGAAACATTGGACAAATTAGGGGGTTGAGGCAGAGTTTACTGCCACGTTGACAAGTCCTTCACACTAATGTTTTCTGGGCTAATCAAATAATCAGTTTGCAAAAATAACGAAAATATTTTCGAGTTTTATTGTAAGTTAAGTTAAGTTAAATGGAGCAGCTAATTCTATTCGATAATTTGGAATTACGCAAACCGGTTTTTCTATTTTACAATGGAACATTTATAATAATAAAAAATAATTTGAATTAATTTTTGTGAGGAGTTTAATTCAGAGAAATTAAAAAAAAAAAAAAAAACAAAAAATTAGCTGCATATGTCAATCTCACCGCCTTTGTATATTTTCAGTTGTTATTGTTGATATTGTTGTTTTTGAGCAAAATTGTTAAGCTTGGCCAGAAAGCAGGTGAGCTGGTTGCCCGGGCAGCAGCCCTTAACTGGCTCGTTGCATGGCAACTGCAACATTTGCGTCGAGCCTTGTTTTTACCACTCATACATGCATGCATGCATCCAACCAATGCGCTTGGATACCCACAACACCCACACACACACACACACACAATTGAGATTCATTCCCATTGAATTGACGTGGGCAAGCTGTGCCTGCAGAATTTTCACTTACCTGGCACTCGGCTTGGGGCCTATCAGAAGCCTCGATTATTGCACCGTTAATAAACACAATTCGACTTGAGTTCAAGTTAATTCCAATGCATAGTTATAATTAACAATTAAACTTTTGGCATTGAACAATCAAAAAATAAATATTACTGTGTGGCATTTGCTGCAGCTACAAACTACGCATTTATTTGTGCGTTTTTATATTCAACTTGTTTTACCCTTCTTGATTTGAATTTGTTGCGTTTTTAAGTGCAATATACTTTTTATTTATATATTATATTTGATTGACTAGATTTGTGTTTTTAACTTGTGGTTTTTATTTTCTTATTCGACAGCAACCTGCTAGCTGCTTGAACTACAAGACCCTAATACGAACGGCAGAGCTGAAGGGAAATCAACCACGCACAGGGCACACAGCTGTGTATCTAATAATGAAAATCAAACTGTCAGATACTTTTTTTGTGCGAGCAGATAGATAATTTTCCATCGCAACGCATGCTCTTACGGCGCGCTCTCACGCTCACGCTCACGCTCTCTGTCCGCGACACACTCTCGCCCTCTCTTACGCATCTCTATCTCCTTCGCACTCTCGCTCGTTCCCATCTCTCTCTACCTCACTCTGTCTATGTCTATGTCTCTCTCCCTTTCGCCTGTTACGTTTTGTTTATGTTTGTTGGTGCTTCTGACCTACATCCAAAAATGAAAAACTCAAATTCTGTGCCGGCAGTGACCTTAGAGACGTTGCGTAGGAAGTGTTGGCACATTCAATTACAAAAACTTCTTATGTGAATTTCAACTATAATCGACATGTCGAGCTCAAATTTGACTAGCATTAAACATCAAGCATGATTTTAAATATTTTATTTTATTTAAATAGCTGCCAAAGTCATTTAGAATTTGAATCTTAACGTCATTCCTATGCTGAAATGTATGGCATAGGATAATATAGTATGCGTTGTTTCCAATTTTTGTTCCTAAACTATTGTATTTTTTAAATTATATATTTACAATAATTTAAAAAATTAAAATCAACAACAAAATCTTATATTTAAAGTAATAAATGCATAAAGCGTATTTATGTGTTTAATAACACATAAACATAACACATTAAATTGTAATTCCACATCAAAATAATTATTTGACATGAAAAAATAAACATAAATTTGAGTTACTCTAACAAAAAAGCCTACAAGTTGCAATGCTCAAATTGGTGAACAGCGTTGCCAGATTGTTTGAGAAACAAGTTTTTAAATGTAACGATAAAATCAAACAATTTCCATCGACGTGGCAGCCCTTTAAAACAGAAAACTTAGTAATTCTTCAAAATTAAATTAATTTAATTAAAAATTAAAGCCGTAATAATTTATATCACAGTTAAGAAATATATATATACAATCTATTTAATTTTTGAAACAATTAAATATTTAGCAAAAAAGAAACTTGCCCCATAATAAGTACATCAAACACGCATGTCATGCAGTTCCATAAGGCTAGGCATTTATTGAAGTTATGCACTTAAAATTTCGACAAACATAATTTGTATTAATTAATGCATTAGCATATTGATCGTTACTTTAATTAGAATCCTAACCTAATCCTTTACAACTATTCCTGAGCAACTCGAACAGAGTTGGCGCTGCCGCCTCTAAGGATGCGTCTGCTTGCCCAGACGCAACGAGGGGCGGCGTGTGCCGGTCGCTGGCACTGCAGTGGACAGACGTGGCAGACGCGGATTCACTGGCGGACCCATTAGGCGATCGGGACCCTCCGGTACGACAATGAGCTCGGGATGACCTTCTATAACCGGCAATGGTGAGGCGGGAGACCATTCAGAGCTGGAACTGGAACTGGGCGAATCGGAGCTACAATAAAGTGCGACGATTTTGATTCGTAGATATTGCGCATGGATTTATAGTCACCTAACCTACCCAGCTGTGTATATGGGCGGCAGCTTCTTCTCGTAGCCGCTTGTGCTGGGCGTGACAACTCCGGCGTGTATCTCCTGCTGATACAGGCCGTAGAGTTCGCGCAGCTCATCCGGCAGCTCGACGTTGCCTTCCTCAATAAGACGACGCTGGGAGCTAATGATGTCCTCGCACAGGCGCCGTTGCCGCTCGGCACGCAACAGCTGCAGATCGCGACGCCGCAGCTCCGCCTGACGAGCCAGCCGCTCCGCTTGCAGCGATACCTTGTCCGCCTCCAGTTCATGGACGCGGCAGAGAAGGGCAAGCAGCTCGCGCTCCTCATCGCTGCTAATGCGTTCCGGAAGCTCCTGGCCGTACAAGCAATTCATTTATAATTAAAAAATATCTTTCAAATCTGAAGGCTGGATACTTACATCCTCTAACTTGACACCCTTCTGGCGACATAGCTCCAGCTCGTGCTCTGTATGCTCACGAATTTCCTTATAACGCCGCGTCTCCTTCTCTATAGCCGCCAACTCACCCCAGGCATTCTTTAAAGCCACTGAGCCCTCCGATTCCACGTCTAAACGAAGTAAACAAAGTGTAGTATAGTATAGCATAGAATAGTATAGCATAGTATAGTCTATTATAGTATAGTATAGTATAGTATAGTATAGTATAGTCTATTATAGTATAGTATAGTATAGTATAGTATAGTATAGTCTATTATAGTATAGTATAGTATAGTATAGTATAGTATAGTATAGTATAGTATAGTATAGTATAGTATAGTATAGTATAGTATAGTATAGTATAGAATTGTATAGTATATTATAGTATAGTATAGTATAGTCTATTATAGTATAGTATATTATAGTATAGTATAGTATAGTCTATTATAGTATAGTATAGTATAGTATAGTATAGCATAGTATAGAATAGCATAGTATAGTATACTGGATTTATCGACCCGGCTGCTGATAGTGGTCTCTAAATAGTACACATCCATAATATGCATAACACCCACCATCTTCTCCAGGTGCATCATACAGCTTGCCAATGCGCCCCTGCCAGTGGGAAATGATCATATGCTGTCGCTCGGCATCCAGTTCCAGGCCCAGCAGATGGCTCTCCGCCTCGAGCAGCTTGCGTCGCAGTTTCATCTGCTGCTTAAAGGTCAGCACAATCTGTTCCCGCAGATATCGCAGCTCCGTTTTGCGCTGCTCGTTTAGCTCCTCGCTGGGTGGCTGATGTGCTGATGTTGTTGCTGCCGCGGCGGCAGCTCCGCTGCGCGGACGTTCCGTTAGCATCTTAGTGCGCAGGCGGGTGACCTCGTCCCGCAGTTCTGAGACCAGGCTCTGGTAGTGCTTGGTGGGAAAGTTTTTGAACTCATCAATGTATACGGAACTCTGCAGCTTGGTGGTGATGCTATTTGCACGATCCGCATATACCAGGGTGTTCTTGGTCTCGTCCCGATGCTTGCTCTCGGGAGCGACGTGGGCGATCATGACCGTCTTGCAGCGGCCACTGAGCGCCTCTTTGAGCAGTCGGGTGAGCTTTGAGTCGCGATAGTTGACGTAGCGAGCACCGCCTGACAGGGCATTGATGCAGTTTCCCAAAGCCAGCAGACTGCGATTGATGTGGGCGCCTTCCTGCAAGCGCTTGCCACGATTCTTCGTCTTCTTGGCGCGCTCCGATCCAGCCAGATCAGTTAGAAAGAGCCTGCCCTGCTTGGTGCCCAGGGGCGTGCGGGTCTGTACAGTAATACTAAGCAGGGCATGGCTGCGTGATGAAGTCTGGTTGGCTGCTGTGGGCTCCATTGTGCGCGCCTTGTTGCCCTTGATAAGCAGGCTGACGACCTCCTTGCGGCTGGATGTGGTTATTTCGGAGAGCCCGGCTACGGTAATGCGTTGGCCACGATGATCCTCACGCAGCTCCAGCGGTCCACCAGGATTCAGCAAATCCCGTATTAGTTCATTGTAAATTTCAAGATACGAAATCGATACCTTGGTGGAGCTCTCTGGCCCTGCTGCCTCAATGTGTACAAAAATATCCTCGATCGCGCGCACCATCAAGCCAATGTCCTGACTGCTAACATCCGCCTCGTAGCCACCGGCTGCTGTCGGCCCGCGGTCAGCTGTCGAGGGTTTCTTGCGCGGCACAGGCCCCAGCATTGTGTGCGTCTTGCCGGAACCAGTAGCGCCATATGCAAAGACCGCCGCATTGTAACCATTCAGGACATCTCTAACTAGTGGCGCTGTGGTGGTTTTGTACACCTGTTCCTGTGTGTCGTTCTCCTTGAAGACATGGTCGTAGGAATATTTGCGTGGTCGGCTTTTGCCACCATCATCATATAGCAGGGAGCCGCCAGAGATGACCTCAATGCAGCGCTCGGTGGCCTCCAGGCTCGGACGTACACGTACCGCAACCTGTGAAAAGCTCAGCTCATGAAGCGTAACTCCTTAAAGTAGCCAGCTTGAGCCCACTCACCACTAGGCGCTCCTCCTGGGCGGGTTGTGCGGTAGCCAGTTGACGTCCTTGAGAGGATGTACTGCCGCCGCTGCTGCCCGACCAGCTGCTGGCACCAGCACTAGCCGCCATCTTTGATCAGTTGAGTGTCCTTCGGTTCAGTATGCCACGTGCCTTTGACGTGCTGATAACCTGCCCAAAGCGACAACAACAAATGATTACAAATGGTGTCAATTTGTTGTCAACAATCGTAAAACTGTCATTAACTGGGTGTTTTTCAACCATACCGTGCCTCCACCTACGCCTTTATTTTAATGAACAACTACTCTTAATGGACTGTAAACTTTGGCGCCAAGGTCCTTCTGCCATGAGCATGACTTGGCCTAATCGATGTTGTTGTTAAAGCTTCGCGGGTGAAAGTCCTGCGGGCTTTGTTTACGGATGGCGTGCGCCATAAGTCAAGCCGTGAACTTGAACACCTTCCATGCCACTGCGTGTCTCCGCATGCAAGTCAAGTAAGTTAAACTCTGGCCGAGTTCGATGGCAGTTCAAAAAGCCAAAAACCTTCGGCGTGACCATGCTGATCAACTGCCGTCTTAGAACTAACTAGTTAAACTGCAGTCAAACAGCAGACTTGAAGGGAAGAATCATACTAAAGCAGTAGAGGCTCAGCTTTGTTAATCGACCTTTAAACTCATTTCCTATTATGCAACATAAAAAATATCAAACTTTTTGTTAATATCTTAAAATTGTTTTCTCATTTTCCCAAAGACAACATTCAAATGAAGACACCAATTGAAAGAGGCTGAAATTCTTGATTGTGGAGAGCCACGATTGCACCTCACAAACACATATCGGAGTACATGAGCTCGCATCAGATATGTTTTAACTTATGATATAATTTTCATAAAATTCATAAAGTTTGATCGTATCCTAAGGAACAGAACAACTTTAACCTGCTTTACCACCTCCTGAACAGTTGCGATCTTGGGAAACTGATGTATTGTATTTCTCCTTATAGCAAGGCCGAAAATAAATTTAATTCTCGTTTTATTAAATTGTATTTTCATTTAAATTGTTTAAAATCTCCCCTAATAGTCACCTAACTGATATAGAGCCTTTTTCAACCCAGTTAAGATCTAGACGCAATTTGAAATTAAACCATTTATTAAGTCAAATGGCAAAATTATTTACTTTAAAACTGGCCATGAAAAAGCAAGGCACACCAGCTTGTTATATATTTTGTTATAAGCCCAAATAGTTAATATTCCAGAGTAATTTCCTAATTATGAGTTCGACAGGCTGACCAAGTCAAATTGGATTTGTATCTACAACAACAATCGCCACATCGAGAGGCAAATTAAGCCCAAACTCTACGTGTTGCCTCACACGTGGTGGAGCCACCCACAGATAGGGTTTGACACCTGCTTCCAATTTGTGTGTGGCCGAACGGACGCCTTTTGTTTGGCCTTCTGGCACTACCCCAAATTGGTTAAGTTTCTTAAAAGCGAATTAATTATAAAGCGTAGGCCAGTCAAGTCAACTTTCGGGCGCTAAAACAGATGAATTATTAAATCGGTTTCAGCCCACAAATCATAAATATATCATAAGGGCCTCAAATTACATATAAACAAACACTTGCGCGACAAACGAGAGTGTATACATGCATATGTATGCAAATTACAGTGCCTCAATGTCAATAAAACAAATCGAATAGTTCTCGGACACGCCCCATCGCCCCATTGGAAAACCAGGCATTTGTATAGCTAGTCAATATATTGCCACAGTCTGTGTAGGCGGCCTTAACTAACTTGATATTCAAATCGATTCACATCCTGTCCCCCAAGCTCCCTAAAATGTGGCGATACTTATTTCGTTTTTTTTTTTTTTTATATATTTTTTGCCGGCTTGTTGTAGTTTTTCCTCTTTCAAATGTTAAATGCTGTTTGAGTTTTTTTTAATACCCTGTACTAACTATGAATGCCCTAGAAAGTATATTCTGCTTTAACAAGACGAACGCTCGAATCCTATAAGGTATTTGTGGGCTACAAGCAAGGGAATCCTGACCTTGCCCATGATTTTGCCATGTGCCATGTGCTTAAATTTTAGATATAACATTCTCAATTATTTCCCGTCGGTAGAAATAAATAAGAACGTACTATATTGAACTCATAGATATTGGTAAATAAGTTTATAGAACTTAGAATAATGAACTAATAGTTGGACTCAGAGTTTTCTTAGAGCGGTGGATTTTGCGAAAAACCTATCAAATTAATTTCATAAAGATCTTTGAAAATGAGTTTAAGCTCAATGATAAACAAAAAAGCTTCAAATTTTACGCCAATTTACCATTGAAACACGTATTCATAAAGTTCTTATGAAAATAAGTTTTAAAGCGATCAGACGAAACTTAAAGCTTCCCTAACAAAACCTTTAAGCGCCCATTTTTCATCGGTGAGATCTGCATTTTCCGAAAAGTGTGAATCTCGTCTGAAATGATTTTTTTTTAATATTTGCAAATGAGCTTATACCCGAAACTTCGCTCATTTAACCGCTGACCCCCAATTCCACCAAGTAGGGATGTATTGAGGATTTAAACAGAGATCTTTGAAATTTGACGCTGATTTAATGACAAAGAAAAAAGTTTCATACAGCCTTTTTCACGATTTTTCCACACTTGCGAGTGGAAAGAAAGTGCATTGATCGGTCAGTCAGAACAAGAAGTTTTATATAGAGAGATCTATCGAGATCTATAATATATAGATCTATCTATGTTTGTTTAATCATGTTTGTGTGTCACTCTGCCTGTCTGACGCGAGTCTATACTAGCTAGACACTTAAATTAAGAACGCAGAGAAAATTTACTTTTAATCGATAACTCAACTGTTTCTACGTAATCGATACATATCAATTTAAATGCAAATATGTTTGTATGTTTTTGATATGAAGGTCAAGATATAGTATGCACATATAGCCTTGAGCATTTGTATTTAATATTTAGAAGCTGAATACTTAATGAAGCGTAAACATCGCCGTGATTCAACAATGAATTTAATGTAAATGAAAAAGAAACACATTGTAGGTGTGTTTGTGATATGCATGTGTGCATAAGGAAAAGTTTGACTTGGGAAATGAGTACAGGACATCTCCTAGTCGGGCACCCCCGACTAGAGCACCTTTAACTATATTTTCTTTTTTGCGGTTGTGGCTTATTGAATTTGTGTAAATTGCCCCCAGACACGACATCTGGCGAGCAAATGGACTGAATATCGTTGGTGTCCACCTGAATAGCCATACAAGGTGTGTGTGTGTGTGTGTGTTTGTGTGTGTGTGTGTCAGTGGGACCCATGTCTTTGGTTTTGTTTATTGACGTTGTCGCACGCTCGTTGTTATTGCTTTAATATTTTGAAACGCCGCATTTTGATTTGATTTCGGTCAGGAGAGCTCCCAACAAAACTTAGCCCAGATTACGACTTGCGATAGCCACAACGCGCCCGCTTAAAGCAATGGGGCAGCCGTCCATTATGTGGTTAGAGTATGTCTCCATCGGCTTTTCAGACTGCTGCTCATTAGTGGCCAGGCTGCATATACATGCATACATATGTACAGGTGTATGCAGGTGGGGGCACGTGCTCCAAATGAGTTCTTCTATCAAGCCACATTTCTCATTTGCCATGTACTCTGGCAGATCCCAGCCCAACGAACACATGTTGACAAATGGCTGAGCGGTAAACATATTTCATTGATATTTGTCAGGAAAAATCACTGACTCGACGCATTTGTTTGGGCATTCTTGTTAAGAATAAACAATGAGAAAATACACATACATATGTAAATCTCTACTGTTTTACTATTGTTACCTTAACAAGATGCACGCAATGGCGTTTATTTGGGGAATTCCACCCACAAGTGTGGAAAAATCGTGAAAAAACGTTTGAATGAAACAATATTTATCATCCGCACGCCATCAAACTCACAGATCTTTGTTGAAAGTTGAAAATTCATTTGGAATGTTTTTCAGACTTTTTGCAAAATTCACACCTCTTGGAAAATGGAATGTAAGGGTCGAAGGTTGTTTGAACGAGAGCTTTTTTTCAGATCTTAGCTTGACACCACGGGACTAACATGGACGTTCGAAATTCGATCAACTTCAAACTAATTTCAAATATATATGACAAACATAACTTGAGACGTTAAGTTGATGATAGTGCGGGTAGATTTTAATACTGATTGGAAACTGCAAATCTGTTGTCAAATATCTTAGTTATAAAATTTCAACTTAATGGCCCACAGGATGTTATGTTTGTGTAATTTAATGTGTAGGTTCATTTAGTTTATTTCAGAAATGTATAACTTTTATGAATCTAAAATTTGTTCTTCTGCCTAATTGATAATTGTCTTTCTCTGCGATTTTTATAGCCTGAAGTTATATCGAAATACAGTATTATGCAAAGAACATTATAGTAATCTCTCTCTCTCTCTCTCTCGCTCTCTCTCGCTCTCTCTCTCTCTCTCTCTCTCTCTCTCTTTCTCACTCTCTCTTTCTCTCTCTCTCTCTCTCTCTCTCTCTCTCTCTCTCTCTCTTTCTCACTCTCTCTTTCTCTCTCTCTCTCTCTCCATCGGCCCTTCTTCTCTCTTTCTCACTCTCTCTTTCTCTCTCTCTCTCTCTCCATCGGCCCTTCTTCTCAATCTATCTATCTATCCCGTTTACAATCACTTCTCCACTACCTTTTGTCAGTTACTCTCTCTTTTTTTCAAATATCGCCTTTCTATGCGATTTTCATATATACAAAAGCTATTGCTTGTTTTAAAGATGTGTTTTCATTATAGATAAATATATATCTTATTTCTCTAAATCGTTTGTGATTATATACTTTTGTCTCGAGCAGTTTGTGGTCTTGTTAAGGCTCAACTGCTGGTCTTTAAATATAGGAGCTCTTCGACTACTTCAAACTGTAGGCTTCTAGCGTTCAGCTCTTTAAAGAGCAGTCACTCACAATAATTATATCCTTGTGAAGTCCAAGGCTTTAGTGTTGGTGATTGATGGCCAGCATTTGCGGCGAATAGTTAATTAACCGTGGTTAGTCGGAGTTGCGTCTGCTGGCTATTTATAGAAACCATCAAATGAAATGTGCCAGGCTAATCGTGGTAATAGTTGTAACACAAAATGTTTCTGCCCAACATTCGCTACGACTTGTATGCGGATTTTGTTTCTCACTTCTGTTTTTTTATTTTTCTAACATTTGAAGGCAAAAGTTTTAACCTTCAGGTTGAGCAATTAGCTCCAGCCGCAATTAAAAACTGCAGAGGTTGAGGGAAGGCGTACAAAGGAGGCGTGCGTGCCGCAATCTCAAGAACTTGGCCCGACTCAAAGTGGGCCAACTTCTCCGCATTGTTTACAGTACCTACAAAAGTTTTCGCATATTTCGCACATATCAAAACAAAATGGCTGCGCTGGCCCCAATCTCAACATGAAATAAAGTAATATTTTACACTTTAGCTAAAAGTAAATCCCGTGCGAGTAGCGATGGCCGCGATAAGCGGCCCAGGCAAGCGCCTCCAAGTAGGTCAATTATATGCGCCAACAGCTAAAGGACCGGACCCCACAGCCACTCATAACAATAGTCCAACTCCAAACTTATCATCGATTTAATGTACCATAAAAGAACACAACTTTTGGCCAATCGTAAGCAAAGTTTCTCAGTACCTCTGCAAAATGCCGCACTCACAAACTATTTGAACTGTATGCAAGATTTAACAAATATATAGGGACACTTCCGCTGTGAAGTACTCGATGGAAATCCGACTTGTCGCTCGCGTTGCCAGCGAACCGTTCGCATGGACTGACAAAACTGAACTGAATAGTCGGCCGGCTCTATTGGACTCTGTCCTGGCCCATTCTGGTCAAATTATAGCGAGCATATAGCATGTATACCTGGCTGGGTTTTTGGGGCGGCGTCAACTGCCGGCTGGTGTTGTGTGCTGGCCACATAGCTCAATCAATTTCTCAGTTGTTGTTGGTATTTCCATTCCACTTGTTTTCCGAATTGTTGAAATGCTAATGCGCCATTTTGCATACATTTCTTTGACGTTGGCCAGTTCGGGGCATGGGTCGGCTGGCGGCTGGCGGCGGGGAATCTTGGATGTGAGTGTACTTGTAATTGTTAGGGTTCATAGGTATTACGGCAAGTGACGGTTACCGCACAACGCAAACAATACCGCTAAAATATCAATAAAGGGTAAATACAAATTAAGGTCCTTGAGTGCACTTAAGTAGTTAAATTACTAATGGATATATTAGTTGAGCCTTTGGGGAAAATAAAGCAATTGGAAAATCTAAGAATTTCTGTTTCTCTTAGAGAACGTTTTTGTCTGTGAATAAAACAAAATTTTTTATATATTTTATACAATTCTTTAAGAATAGATTGAAAATTAAAGAAATAATTGTTTATCAATTTAATTTTTTTTTTTTTATTTAAAATTTAAAATATTTTTTTAAAATTTTTTTTTGTTCTAATTGTAGAAAACATTCTCCAATCTTTAGAGCAGAAAGCATTTGTATAGAATTGAAATAGAACTCTTTTCAATTGTATGGAATTAGGTCTGTATGGATTGGTCGAACAAAGAGTCATTTTCTTCACTTGAACCTTTCTTATGCAAATCACTTCATGTTCAAGTCTTATTCCCATTCCCATTCTAAAGCCCACTCGCGTCTCGCGTCTGGCCAGCGACAAGGACCAGCCCAAAAGGAAGGTTGAAACATTTCCGCTACATTGAGCTCATGCCACGCCACAGCGACTCGACTCGACCCGATCCGACTCGTTTTAAACGGGCTGCGCTTGATAATCAATTGTTGCAAGTGAAAAGTGCCACATATCAGCATGAAAGCGTTAATTTCCGTGTCTTCTTGGCCGGAGCGGGCGGAGTGGGCAGCCCGATTTCCTTTTCCGGACGCGACATTGAAATGTAAATTGTTTATGCACTCGCAATTGAAATTTGATTGATTGATAGAATTGGGCGCGAGTTCGATGAGTGTTGGCATTTGTATGCCTTTAATTGAGGTCATTCATAACACCCGCGGCACGATCAAAGTGCGCGTCAGTCATAGTCATTAGGCTGGGTGCATGCCAAGGACTGGCATTTGCATTTTTTCTGAACACTTTCACTTGAGTCCGGATTTGAATAAGAGATTTAGCCTGGCATACGAGCATCCGGCACGAAAAGGTCAAGCCTTCGTGCCATGGTCAAACTACAAGGGCTTTGAAAATTGAAATTTTTATTAGCTATTATACCATATAATGCATGTGCTTGTATATTTTATAAATTTAATTTGATTTCATGTTTGTAATTTAATTTTAACTAAATCTTCAGTATGCATTGTCGCAAATAATATTTATATATGTATATTGTTGTATTGTAAATAATTATATGTATGTGTGTATAAAAAAACTGTATAACCAACTGGCCAATATCTAAAAGCTAAATGCTAACTGAAATTCGTATAACCTACGTCACTGCGGGAGTTGTGGGTGGTGTGGGCGTGTTGCAAGCGCAAAGTAAACAAACAAACAAAAAAAAGAAGCTCCTCACAAAAATTGTTGTAAGCGCTGGCAAATATTGAACCACTTTATGACTGGGGGCCGAATTCGTCTATGTCAGTATACTAAATAGGTCATATTTATATGTGTACTCGGTTTTCTTGAATTTTTCATTACTTTGGGCTATTTTTGACTATTAGGATATTTAATTAGTTAATAGTTTACGTTTACGTAGAAAATAGCGAGCGCTCTCATATAAATGCTTTGACAATTGCTGCTGGAGTGTGTGTGTGTGTGTGTGCATTTGTGAGTGTGTATGAGTGTGCGATGACAACTTATACATATTTAACTATATGCAGCTAGTTGCCATTCAGTTTATGCTAGTGGAATACTTGTTAGAGCTGCGCTGTGGCTGTAGTTACATAATTATCATTATCAATATCCGGAAATCGTTATCGTCTTTGTCATAATGCATATTATTGTTATTGTTAATTCCATTGGCAGTGCTTAGACACAGGGCTCCACATAATTGCCAGGAAACAGACCGGTAACACCGTCCATAACTCCCTCCCACCAGCCATCATCGTTCTTCTTCAGTACATAGAGCACCGAGCTCTCCTGGAAGCTCAGCTCATCATCCTTGTCGGCGTAATAATCATAAATAGCCACCACTGAAACAATATATAGAACAATTTAAAATACGAGAGTGTTTGGCTTCCATGTGCCCTGCTATTTACCCTTCTCAATGTAGTTTTTGGGCACCCAACCAGGCAAATTCTGATCCTCCGGCACAATAGGCGCTAATTGTGGCCCAGTTGAAGTGCGTGGACGCCCAAAGTCCTGGTGCTCATCCTCCGGCGGCGGTGGTGGCGGCAACGGTGGCGATTGGGAGCCAGGGCGCGCAAAGTTCAAGCTGAAATGATTTCTATCCATACAAAAATATTAATACAAATTCCATTTATGTTTGCAGTAGAAGCATGCAATTTACCTATTGGGATTCCTGTGCAAGCAAGCAGATGGTATTTAAAAGTACAATACGAGAGTTATATACAAGATAATAATGAGGGCATAATCTGTGCAGTTGCTTACCTGTTGATATTGCGGCCCAGGGTATGCATGCCAATGTGGCTCTGCTCGGTCATCTCGTGCTGCGAGACGGTTAGCGGCGAAGGGGGCGCTGCTAAGGGTGCGCATGAGATTGTATTTTTTTTTATTTGAAATTGATTAAAGTCGCTCAACTTACGTGGCATGCTGCTCCGGTCGTCATAAGTGGTGGGCGGCGGCGGTGGTAGCGACTGCATCATGCCCGCCGAGGGCAGATTCACGTGCGTAGCAATTTGCTGACTGGGTGGCATGGGCAGCGCGCTGTAGCCAGCAGCTCGCTCGTTGCCCGCTGCACCACCGCCAGTGGTAGTGGTTGTGGACGAGGCCGTGGACATGCGCTTGGGATGTCCGATTGGATAGTTGGGCGCATAGTGCGAAGGTACCTGCGGTGGATTGACCACAGGCGGCGTGCGATACTCCCGCGAGCTCTTGCCCAGCGTGCCGGTATTACTGGCCGATTTGCCCAGAGTGCCTGTATTGCCGGCACGCGACATTTGCGGCGGCGTCGGCGGCTTGGTGGTGGGCGGTGGGCCAACAGATGACGGCACCAGAGATTGCACAGAGCCATGACTCGAGCCTCTATGCTTCTGTCTCACAACGTGCTGGGTTGACGAATTGATGCCGTGCCCAATCTCATCCAGAATTGAATAGTCAATGGGCTTGCGCACATACTTGATGGGCTTCTCAGGATTAATGGGCGCCACTATCTTGAACTGGCGCGAGCTCACCTTGTTGGCCGTCAGAACGCCAATCTCGCTTTAAGATAAAAACAAACATATTTGAGCAACTGCCGAAGGTTTGCGGGCTGTTATAGAATTACCGCCTGGCCACCTTCTCCTTATGTATATGCACCGTCTGAGCAATGTGATTCATCTGCGACTCCATTTCGCTGAGCTGCTGCGCCTGCAAGTCCAGCAGCTGCATGTAGCTATAGGCTAGCGTGTTGATCTGATACGCGACACTGGCCAAGGATTGGGTGGTGTAGTTCTTGGTAGCCTCGAGGGCGGCCTTTTTATTGTCGGCGCGATAGTAGGTGTCCTCGCAGTAGTCGGCCACACGCTCCAGATTCGTGTAGCTGTCGCGCAGGCTCTGGCGACCATCGGGAATTTCGGTGCGTATCAAAGATGCTAATTCGTCCATTATGTTGTCACTGGCCATGGGGGCTTCGGTTAACATGGGTATGGGTACTGCAATGGGCACAAGCACACGGATATACAATTCAGTTTCTTTTCTTTTTTTCAATTTTCACATTGTAAACAAGCGGAAGTAAACATTCGCAGTAGGGCGGTGACGGCGCTGACGCTGACGTCGGCAGAGACAGAGATAGCGAAAGAGACATGGACGCAGAGCTGTGCTGATTAGTAATTAGACCGTGCAGCGTTTTGCGCTTTGCACGCTAGCTGACCCCCAGCTTTAATGTGCACTCACTTGCTTTACTGCACAATTGCACTTGAAATATGTTTTTGGGTGGACTGTGTCGCTTTAAATGCAAATTAATAAAGTTTCCGTTTTACATTTTACGGACGTGAAAAGAACACAGAGTAAGTCACAGTGCTGTCAAACACTCGAGTAATTGATACAGCATCTGGTCACACTGCACTTATTTGGCGCTGCCAGATGGTAAAATGTTTCGCTGCAAAATGTAAACAAAGACCAAGTGATGCCAGGTAAACCATTAAAATAGAAAGAGCTGGCAGCACCGCTATTTTTATTGTGAGTAATACAGTTTTTTTTCGCCGTTTAGAATTAAGACCTTAAAGAGCACTAACTTTTAGTTTATCATGTCGCATCAAACGGGAATCAAAGGTAAGCTCTAGACTGAGGCCACATATATATACAATTTATTAAGAACAATATTATCCATTGGCAGCCAACGAGCAACTAGCGAAAGTTTTTGGCAAGGCCAAAAATGGTAAAATACGGGTGATAAAAGTGTCAATTGAAAACGGTGAGTGGAATATCCAGCACACACATACAATCACACACATAATCATATCTATATACATCCGGTAACTAACTAACTTCCGGTCATTAATTCGCTCGCGCAGAACAGCTCAGCTGCAGCGCCACAGCTGATGTGAAAAAAGATTGGGAACGTGACTATGACAAGCTGCTGGCTCCGCTCTTTGAGGAGAGTGTGCCCTGCTATATTCTGTACCGTCTGGATGCAAAGATACCGTTAGGCTATGGCTGGCTGCTCATCAGCTGGACTCCAGATACAGCCAGCATTCGCCAGAAAATGGTCTACGCATCGACAAAGGCAACGCTTAAAAACGAATTCGGTTCGGCGTACATATCGGAGGAGCTGCACGCTACGACTCTGGAGGAAACCACGCTGGAGGGCTACAAAAAGCATAAGCGTGAATTTTCCGCGCCTGCGCCGCTCACCATGCGCGAGGAGGAGATGAAGGAGCTGCAGCGGTCCGAGGTGCGCACTGAGATATCCACGGAGACGCGCCACCAGACGCTCAGCGGCATCTCCTGCCCACTGACGGAGGCAACACGCGCAGCGGTGCGGGATATGTTGCGCGGCACCTACGACTATTTGCAGTTTCGCATCAGTCTGGAGGAGGAACGCATTCACGTCTCCCATGCCGCAAATGTGGAATTGCGCGATCTGCCAAAGCAGGTGCCCGAAGATCACGCGCGTTACCATCTGTATTTGTTTAAGCACACCCACGAGGGCGACTATATGGAGTCCTTTGTATTTATATACTCCATGCCAGGATACTCTTGCTCCGTGCGTGAGCGCATGATGTACTCGAGCTGTAAGGCTCCATTTCTTGAAGAGTTGGCCGCATACGGCGTGGAAGTTGCCAAGAAGGTGAGAGATTAGCCTCAGTGCGAAGAGCTTTTGACTTATTTTTATTTCCAATACAGCTGGAAATCGACAGCGGCGACGAACTCACCGAGGAGTATCTGCAGGAGGAACTGCATCCCAAAAAGATATTGCATCGCCCAGCCTTTGCAAAGCCAAAAGGACCACCGAATCGCGGGGCCAAGCGCCTGACGCGTCCCTCCAACGAAGAAGAAGTCTGAAGCCCATCGAGCCAAACTGTTTCCTGTTCTTCTCGCAAAAGCATTTAATTTATTGCATTTGAATTGTGTGCTCCATTTTCATGTTATTCAAATGTATCCGAGTCATATCTGTATCCTTAGTTGCACTAGGCATCAACTGAAACAACGCATAGCAGCAGCCAACTTGGGCTTCCCTAATTGTATTGTCTGTATAACTTCTAAAGGACATTATTGCAATTTATTATTTAAATAAAAACAAGCTAAATTTACAACGAGTTGATTCACTTGATTGAGTCCAATGTGACCGATTCGCCCACGCGGTTATCATGCGCGGTAAACAGTTCGGGCGCATCCTTTTGGGCCTGGTTCTTGAAGGCTTGCTGAATGGTATCGTCCCGCTGCAAGCGCCATTTGTACTGCCAGTAGCGCACCTCCTCCATGGAGGTGCCCGATGCCTTCATCAACAGCAGCGAAGCTACGCCCGCGACACCACCCATAAACCCACCAATGATGCCGCCAGCAGCCATGCCCCGCAGACCCAGGTTGACTTTGTACAGAGCTCCCGTGAGCGAGCCCGCAGCCAGGTACTCGTAAATGGAGGACTTTCCGCGGTAAACAGATATACACGTTATGATGCCACTGGCGGAAGAGACAACTCGTTAGGCTTCAGGTAGCTATCACAATTAATGTTCACTTACAAGTAGGAGGTGCTAAACAGAGCCACACGCCAGCCCCATTTAAAGGCGCCCTTGGCGAAATTCACTGTGAACTGATCCTGCAGCTTTTTCTGCAAAGTAAATGTGTTACTCTAGTTAAATTGTTCATGGTCCGACTTAAGCGACTTTTACCTTGGCATCAAAGTGCGATTTGAACGCTGTCGCTTGATTGTTCTCCATGAAGTTTATGTAGCTGACCCGCGATTGTGTAACACCTCCGTAGATGGCCCCCACAAGGAAGCCAAGGAAGCCCACCTGGTATATTGAGTTCAGCTCTGAGGATATGCTGCCGAATTCACTAGTAAAATATCGCCAAATTAATAATCGCAGCGCCATGTCTTCGCATCTAGCACTTACTCCACGGTTAGCATTTGCTTCAGACGCTCCAAGCCCGTTTCTTCGGTTGGCTTGTTGGCCAAGAACGATTTGTAGGTTTTGCTTTCCTTGTCGACAACATCGTCGGCGCTGCGGTCAATTCCCGGCAGAATGCCGGCAATCAAGAATCGACCACTTTTTGTGAAAAACCTCATGTGAAGTTCGGCGTTAAATAACAAAACAAGAAAAACATGTACGGTACAAACAGCTAATATCAGCTGCTAGTTATGTGCCCGCCATATCGACACGATGGTTGCAAACAAAACATGAGTCGAATAATATAATCGAGTATAATCGATTAGTTATGTTGGACAGAGTAAGAAATGCAAATTAATAAAACCTACAGAGCGCAACGAGATGAACGTAATAATCATCCATGCTTAAAACACTAAATTGTAGTGCACCACTTCTTTCTGTAGCTGGTAGACCATGAAATTAATAACAACTGTTAGTTATTATTATCAAATATATATATATATTTTGGCTAAGCGGTAGCTATTTTGCCTATAAGCTTTCTTAATTTTGTGTGTTTTGATTACATCACTTAACACACGTACGTCCGTTGTCATATGTATTGGTGTTTTTTTTATTGTCCATATTATATTATTGCAAGTTGGTGGCAAAATAAAATAATATATTATATATGAATGCCTATAAAAAATATCTCACAGTGTGTTGATGCAGAACCCCTTTTGAATTATCGATAGGTGATATGTCGTTGTTAAACACTGAAAAGAATCGATACATTAGTGACGCGATAGTTTCCCCACTAGTCCAACAAAATCGCCGCAGCTTGCGGTGCTTGCAGTTTTTTTTTCGTAGCAATTTCAATAAAATATTAAACAATTTGAAGATTGTAGATAAGTTATTCTACTATTTTCTTACGCGCACCTAGTGCATAATAAAGCTATTTGCGCAAAATGATGTACGAGAATGAAGAAGGTAAGAAAACTTGGCGAAAATTGCAAAACACGCCGCATGCCAAAAACTAACATGGCGGCGGGAGCGCTAGCGTTCCTGTGTGTGAAATAGTAAGAACATAGTTGGTTTTTGCAGAGAATTTCGATGAGGAGAATGCAGAGGAAATCTCGCACGAGTTGTGGCAGGAGGCCTGCTGGATTGTGATCAACGCCTATTTCGACGAAAAGGGCCTGGTGCGTCAGCAGCTGGACAGCTTTGACGAGTTCATCCAAATGTCTGTGCAGCGCATTGTGGAGGACTCGCCGGCGATTGAGCTGCAGGCGGAGGCGCAGCATACGTCCGGCGAGGTAGAGACGCCGCCTCGGTTTTCGCTGAAATTCGAACAGATTTACTTGTCCAAGCCGACGCATTGGGAAAAGGATGGCTCGCCCAGTCCCATGATGCCCAACGAGGCGCGCTTGCGCAATTTGACCTACTCAGCTCCGCTTTATGTGGATATAACAAAGACAAAAAATGTTGAGGGCATGGATCCCGTCGAGACGCAGCATCAGAAAACCTTCATTGGCAAAATTCCCATCATGTTGAGATCGACTTATTGTCTGCTCTCCCAGCTTACGGATCGTGATTTGACCGAGTTAAATGAGTGCCCCCTGGATCCCGGTGGCTATTTTATTATAAACGGCTCGGAGAAAGTGCTAATTGCGCAAGAGAAGATGGCTACAAACACCGTGTACGTCTTCAGCATGAAGGACGGCAAGTACGCCTTTAAAACGGAAATACGCTCATGCCTAGAACACAGCTCGCGTCCCACCTCAACACTCTGGGTGAACATGATGGCGCGTGGCTCGCAGAACATCAAGAAGTCGGCGATTGGACAGCGTATCATTGCCATTCTGCCGTACATTAAGCAGGAGATACCCATTATGATTGTGTTTCGGGCATTGGGCTTTGTTGCTGATCGCGATATATTGGAGCACATCATTTACGATTTTGACGATCCAGAGATGATGGAAATGGTAAAGCCCTCACTGGACGAAGCCTTCGTCGTGCAGGAGCAAAATGTCGCTTTGAATTTCATAGGCGCTCGTGGAGCACGCCCCGGAGTTACCAAGGACAAGCGCATAAAATACGCCAAGGAGATTCTGCAGAAAGAAATGCTGCCGCATGTGGGAGTCTCTGACTTTTGCGAGACAAAGAAGGCATATTTCCTAGGCTACATGGTGCATCGCCTGCTGCTGGCCTCGCTGGGTCGCCGTGAACTCGACGATCGTGATCACTATGGCAACAAACGTTTGGATCTGGCTGGGCCGCTGTTAGCCTTCCTCTTCCGCGGGCTCTTCAAGAACTTAATGAAGGAGGTGCGCATGTACACACAGAAATTCATTGATCGCGGAAAGGACTTCAATCTGGAGCTGGCTATCAAGACCAACATTATTACAGATGGTCTGCGTTATTCGCTGGCCACCGGCAACTGGGGTGATCAGAAGAAGGCTCATCAGGCTCGTGCCGGTGTCTCGCAGGTGTTGAATCGTCTCACATTTGCCTCCACATTGTCCCATTTGCGCCGTGTCAACTCGCCCATCGGACGCGACGGCAAGTTGGCCAAGCCGCGTCAGTTGCACAACACCCTGTGGGGTATGTTGTGCCCGGCAGAGACACCTGAGGGCGCAGCTGTGGGTTTGGTCAAGAATTTGGCACTTATGGCCTACATTTCGGTGGGTTCACAACCGTCGCCGATTCTGGAATTCTTGGAAGAGTGGTCAATGGAAAATCTAGAGGAAATTGCACCCTCGGCGATTGCGGATGCGACCAAAATCTTCGTCAATGGCTGCTGGGTGGGCATTCATCGAGATCCGGAGCAGTTGATGGCAACGCTGCGTAAATTGCGCCGCCAGATGGATATCATTGTGTCCGAGGTGTCCATGATTCGCGACATTCGTGATCGTGAGATCAGAATCTACACGGACGCTGGCCGCATATGTCGCCCACTGCTTATTGTGGAAAACGGCACGCTGCTGTTGAAGAAAACGCACGTGGAGATGTTGAAGGAGCGAGACTACAACAACTACAGCTGGCAGGTGCTGGTTGCCTCTGGTGTCGTTGAGTACATTGACACACTCGAGGAGGAGACGGTCATGATTGCCATGTCGCCCTACGATCTCAAACAGGACAAAGACTACGCATATTGTACCACCTACACGCACTGTGAGATTCATCCGGCCATGATACTGGGCGTTTGTGCCTCCATTATACCCTTCCCCGATCACAACCAGAGTCCACGTAACACATATCAAAGTGCTATGGGTAAGCGGAAGGCAATCGAATTGTGTAAACTGTTTATTAACCATTTTCCCTTCTAGGCAAGCAGGCCATGGGCGTCTATATAACCAACTTCCATGTGCGCATGGACACCTTGGCGCATGTGCTTTATTATCCCATGAAGCCGTTGGTTACAACTCGCTCCATGGAGTACTTGCGTTTCCGTGAGCTGCCTGCGGGTATCAACTCAATTGTTGCAATTCTGTGCTACACTGGCTATAACCAGGAGGATTCTGTCATTCTGAATGCCTCGGCAGTGGAGCGTGGATTCTTCCGTTCAGTGTTCTATCGTTCGTACAAGGATGCCGAGAATAAACGCGTCGGTGATCAGGAAGAGAACTTTGAGAAACCGCATCGCGGCACATGCCAGGGCATGCGCAACGCTCACTATGACAAACTGGACGACGATGGCATCATTGCTCCTGGCATACGTGTCTCTGGAGATGATGTCGTCATAGGCAAGACAATAACGCTGCCCGAGAACGATGATGAGCTGGACAGCAATACGAAGCGATTCGCTAAGCGTGATGCCTCCACGTTTTTGCGTAACTCGGAGACGGGCATTGTCGATCAGGTTATGTTGACACTGAACAGCGAGGGCTATAAGTTCTGCAAGATTCGCGTGCGTTCAGTGCGCATACCACAGATCGGCGACAAGTTTGCCTCGCGTCACGGACAGAAGGGTACTTGCGGCATACAGTATCGGCAAGAGGACATGCCCTTCACCTGCGAGGGCTTGGCGCCAGACATTATCATCAATCCGCACGCTATTCCCTCGCGTATGACAATTGGTCATTTGATCGAGTGCTTGCAGGGCAAGCTGGGCTCCAATAAGGGCGAAATTGGTGATGCCACGCCCTTCAACGATGCCGTGAACGTGCAAAAGATATCTACTTTCCTGCAGGAGTATGGCTATCATCTGCGTGGTAATGAGGTCATGTACAACGGCCACACCGGACGCAAAATCAACGCGCAGGTTAGTCGCAGATCGCAAATCCTTATTGTTAGTCTTGAGTTAATCGAATGATACTATTCTGTTGCAGGTATTTCTTGGTCCCACCTACTATCAACGTCTCAAGCACATGGTGGACGACAAAATCCATTCACGTGCGCGCGGACCTGTGCAGATTCTTGTGCGACAGCCCATGGAGGGCAGAGCGCGTGACGGCGGTCTGCGTTTCGGTGAAATGGAGCGCGATTGTCAAATCTCTCACGGTGCCGCACAGTTCCTGCGCGAGCGACTATTCGAGGTGTCTGATCCTTATCGCGTACACATTTGCAATTTCTGCGGCCTGATTGCTATTGCCAATTTGCGCAACAACACGTTCGAGTGCAAAGGTTGCAAGAACAAGACGCAAATCTCGCAGGTGCGTCTGCCGTACGCGGCCAAGCTGCTCTTCCAGGAGCTCATGTCCATGAACATTGCACCACGACTGATGGTCAGCTAGTCGTGCGCCAACATCTATTAATATTATAAACATCATTTTGGAGCTGCTTGTGCTTCGTTTAGTAATTAATTAAATTCCATAACTATGACGATCCAATCGCTATGTACGAGCGTGTTTTGTAGACCAAGCAAAATTGCTAGTGTCTTCTAAGTCCATCTCGCAAGTGGAGCAAATGCGTGTGCTGAATTGTAAAGATGGGAACGTGCCTGGAACACCCAAATAGTTGAGCGAAAGTCTGCATTAGGAGTTAACAAGCCGAACAAATTTTGAATAATTTGTCGGTATGGCGCAGATTCCTCAAACGGGTCTTTCTGGTGCAGCACAACGTTTGTAACACATTGATGGACTCCTTTTATTGGATTGCCTCAACAACAGTGATTTAAGATGATCTAAATAGGATTTTATTATATACCAACCTCCGTAAGCCCATATTTATTATTTTTTACATCTTGAGACCAGAACATTTATTTATGATATATTTTTCTGACTCTATAATTTATATACACATATTTATTTCTGATTTTATATCCGAATCCCAAGCTGTCTGTCCCTCTGACTATTTATCCTGTTTGTCCGTCTGTTTATTTATCCTGTTTGTCCGTCTGTCTATTTATCCTGTTGTCTGTCCGTCTGTCTATTTATCTTGTTGTCTGTCCGTGTAGGCCGCATAGATTTTAAAGTCGGGTAGATTGTCCGCGTTTCTTGTGTTTTCTAAGACATAAAGATCATAATTACCAATTGGGATCTGAATCTTAATTATCTTCCTTATTACGATCAAGTAGAAGATTTGTCTTGTCCGCCCTAGAACTATTGGTATTAAGTTTTAATCGGTTGAAACTTTCTTTAATTCCTTTTATAAGGGTCTGTAGAGCTTAATAAGAATTGGAGACTCTTCTTGATATGAACTGTGACGGGTTAAACTTTACAACGAAAGTTTTTATCATAATCATATATAATATTTAATATAATAATTGAATTAACACATTATTATAATTCTAACATTTTATACTAATCGAAGTCCTCTGACGAGGAATGGTGAATCGTTATATGTCAGGAAGGGTATTTAATATTCGTCAATGCCAAGACAACTATTTATTCGTATTAAAGCACAAATTGCTTAGATTTCTTACCGCTTTCAGAACGGTTTTACTTTTATGCTCACATCGTGCCCAATATCTCCAAACTATTGTGCACTATCAACTAGCTTGTTTAGAAAGTGTATTTCGATAGCGGCTTGGAAATAGGTTTCCATTCATGGTTTTCTGTTGCTATTTTTTGCTTTCTATGAATTTGACGTAATGTTTGGCCTGCGGTCTGCGACGCCCAATGACAAAAGGGATTAGTTCTTTGTTGTGAGGCTGGAGCTTTGACTTGGCTTTAGTTGTGCCAACCACTTGACTGACAGTTATTAATTGCCGCTTGACGCGAACCCGGCGCGAAGCGCATGGAGTTGAAGTTGAAGTTGGTTGGGGCATTGTTGGGGTAGTGGCGCTGATGCCCCGCCACCCATCATTCAGCGACAATGGCGGCTGCTTTGTTATGGATAATTGAAATGACATGTAAATCGTCGCGCCAAAGCGTGTCTGATAAGAGCTTTTCAGCAACGCTTAAACAACTTTTGAGGCATTTATTTATAGCGGCTTATACATAACATAAAAATAATAAGAGCGGACTGCATCGTGGGTGCAGCAGCCAGAGCTACCCGTCGCCCGACTACTTCTCGTCGTTGCGGAACACACTGATCGCATAAAACTCGGGCAGTCGATAGACCTTTAAGCGCTCGTGACTGAATTGACCGTTGGCACGTGCCTTTACAAAGAAGATGTCCTTCAGGCCCAGCTCCTTGCGGCGCTGCTCCTTCTCCGCGATTCGCTGCTGCTTGGGTCGATAGCCCTCCGACTTGTCCGGCAGTAGCTTTACGAAGATAATGTCTCGCTCACCATCGCCGGCCAGCGTGCGTGCCTGGTAAATCACCTCGCGTGACTCTGGATAGATTAACAGCGGCTCAATAGGCAGCACCTCACTCGGCGCATTTGGGTATGCAACGAGATTATCGTCGAAGCGTGGCACTGGAGCTGCCACCGATGTCTGAGCGTTCAACCCGAAGCAGATGAAGAGCAGCAATGCTGCATAAAAGCGCTGTAAGTGGAAGTGGAGTTTTAGTCAAGGCTACATAAAATCAAAGTGAATTAATTCCGAAAACCATACAGCAACACTTAAGCTTTGAAATATCCTTATATATTATTTAGGATTGTTAAACAGGAGTCGTTTGGGAAAATATATAATATGAAAGTATATTTGAATACATATTTAATATGTTCCAAAAGAGCAAGCCACAATATACAAAAACGAAATCGAACATTTCAAGGATTAAAGGATCAGTTTGGCACGTGCTTTGGAAGTCCTTGTTAAACGGTAACAAAACATGGAACTGTCAAATGAAATCAATTTTAATGTACAGCTTGTAAAATGGGACTGCAAAGTCAATTTGTATACAACTTATAATTTTAAACTTGTTTTTAGGCATTTTAATTTATTATATTTTAGTACTCAATATTGGATCTGAATATATCAGTTCAGATATTAATTAGTCTTAGTTAGTATTTGGCCATGTCAAAGCATTTGTATCTGTATCTGTATCTGTATCTGTACAAGCAATCACAGGTTTTTGAGCAATTTATTGTTGTTTGTGCACTGGTTAGCTTGAGTCCCGTTTTGGCAATTACCGGTTTGAATTTGTACAGCGGCATTTTGGCTAAAAAAGAAACGCTGCACGCTTATTAATTTAAAAGCAAATTGGATTCTATAATTTAAGCCGCTTTACGCTTTGCCAAAAATATATAACAGCCGAGTGTCGCAGCTTGGCTGACGCGATCAAGATTGTGCGGGTAGTTCGACTACCAAGCGCGACGGGCAAATGTTAAGCACAGACTGGCGCGCGACAAGGCCAGGTAACTTCATTTACCAAGTCCAAGTCCAAGCCGGAGTCAAAGCCGGCGACGTTGGCGTCTGCGCAAGCGTCGTCATCGTCGGCATTCTGTCAAATGAATTGTAAATTGAAGGTAAATAGATAACGGCTAAGCGAATGCGTAAAGCTGTTGGGGTTTGGGGAGCAGCCGATATGTTCAAATAGCATTAGCTAATAATATTATTATTATTGCTATTAATTGATCACTAGGTCGTTGCGGCTAAGCCGTGTCAGAAGGTTCAATGCTGAGATGCTGAGAATTCATCAAGCCAAGCTGCGCTTTTTCAGCTGACCAACACGCCAGCAGATGCTCAGCCGTTTACATTTATAAATAACAAGGCTTGCCTGTTCATTTTATGCTTTTACGCGCAATGATGTCAAATTTATTATTATTGCCCATGTATATAAAAAAAAAAATACTTATATACATATATGCATATGTATACATAAAAACTCACGTAGAAATGTTTAATTAGCAAATATTTACGCTGAGCTGAAAGATTGGCTGGGTCTGTTTGTCTATTGTCTCTAGGTATATTATGATAACATTTCTATGTTTTGTGGTATTATTAGCCAAAATGAATGGCTACTGTGAATGACACTGATGAGTTTGGCTGATTGTTGATTGCAATTGAATCTTGCCTGCTGGACTTGGTCAGGCAGAAGCGTCTGTTAAATGTCAAATAACTTACGAGAATATATGAATACAAATGATGTGCGAGCAAATTACACTTACGAATACCTTTGAGAAACTTTGCTTAGATAATTTGAGTGGCATATAATTGATCATTACTGTAAACAATTCGTTGAATATCATTATTATGCTGAGCAGTGCTGCCTATTGCTTGTGGTCTGTTGCAGATAGTCTTGTAGATTGACCCTGGCTTACCAAAAATACTTCTACTTAAGCATAGAACATTCTCAATTCTCTAATTGGCAATCAAAGAAAAATCACGCAAAAGTGCAACTGATTATAAGACTTAAATTTTCAATCAATTTTGGAGCTTATTTAAACTAATAACATATATTTCATTGACATAATTAGCCATATTTTTACGTCTACTTCATATTCTTGATATTAATTTACCCTTTTTCATAGAAATTAAGTACATTCGAATTGTAAGCTAGTGTTGGGATTATAAATTAATAGAATTAAGCTGAATATACCATATTATTTGCCCTATTATGAGTTTCTTGCTGCTCAAATTATTAACTCAGAGTCTGATTCATTCCCTGTGATATGTTTGTGCGCGTAAATTAATTAATTCTACAAACTTTTTTGTTCTCACTCAAGTAGCTTAGCTTCGTTATTGTTTGGTTTGGTTCAATTATTTTAATTAATCATACGCACCATGGGTTACAATGTTCAATTTGCTGTAAATTACTTTCCAGTAGCAAATGAAAACTTGTCTAACAACAGTGTATACACTATCTAATGATGTGTATGCAGGTTATGGGAAACCATTCATCAGCGAGCAACGAGACATGGGCCAACAAAGTAAAAATCAAATCAAAATAAAGTCAAGTAATTGAAGTAGCAAGACAAAGGCAAACACACCTCTTTGAGGGGCACATCAGCTGACCAAGGCCACAAGCGAAATTTAATCGCTTTAAATGTGAAATTATTTCCAAATGAAAACAGCAAAGCAGAAATGAGCTACGAATTCAATTCGTAGCACATCACATAATCAAAACAATTGTCGCTTGATTTCATTTTTGAGCGCACGTCGAGTAGCAAATCGTGAGTTTATAATTGCAACAGCGCATCTCTCACCTGTTTTGCTTACGGCTGTGACAGCTGTGGGTGCTCTTTAGAATACATTCAAACTACATACACACTACTCACTCTTGTATTTTTGATTTGTGCTTTCGTTTCGAATTCGTTTTCATTCTATTCGCCCAGAAGCAGACGCGCTTAATGAGCTCATTCGTATGCGCGCGGGGAGTCGTGTGAAAGGTGAATACTACTTATCGCATATTGGTCTGCCTCTGGCCTTACTTAGCTCTGGCTCCGACTCTGGCTCTGGCTCTGGCTCCGACTCTGATGGCGCTACCGTTTTGCAAATGACACGAAAAGTGAAAGCCCATCATTTGGTGGCATCTGTGGCGCCAGCATTAGCCACATATTGTGGTTTATTTGTCTCGCCAAGCGATTAGACGACAAAGTCGAACTAAAGGCTAGTGACATTTGATTTTCGCAACTTTTGTGTCTGTTGTGATTTAAAAATGCAAACATATTTATTTTGTTGTGAATAATATAAATTCACTATAATGGTTACGCAACTAATTTTATGGTCTAAATTTGATCTTCAAAACGGAAAGAAAGCGATTAAAAATCAAACAAAGCCATATCTGCGACGGTAAAGCCCTTCAAAATTCAAATAACTTAATTTTATTTTGTGATTTATTTATTTCGCCCCCATCATTGTAAAGGCTCTTCTAAACTTGTTAAGGCAACATCATTAGAAGACATAACGTAATTGATTCTTGTTCCTGTGTCAACTGCCGAGTTCTACCCGTCTGTTTGTCAGACTGATTCTCTTCAAACGTACCCCATAGTGTTATAGGTGCCGGGAAAACGTTGCATATTTGCATCGTTAGTTGGCAGAATTTGACTGTTAATAGATAAAAGTATCATTAAGCTGATGATAATATTATATGGCTCCTTAAACTAACTTAATATCAAAACAATATCAGGTGTTTCTTATGGGCTCACCTTCATACTCCAACCGTAGCTATAGCTTGTTATGAATAGGGCTGGAAATGGCCACTGCTGACTTTAATGTGTGTGCTAGATGTTTGGTTCATTTGCATTTTTAATTGCAAAATAATCAGCAAAAAGAACACAAAGTATAGCATTTGCGTAGGCAAATATTTGGCCAATATAGTTTTGATTTGCAGTTGAATAAGCAACTGCCTTTAGGCTGTCAGAGGGCTTAAATGCAAAAAATGTTTGAGTAACGAAGTGACAAGTCCCATTTATGGATTATTTCTAAAAAAAAAATTGCCGGGCTCAAACCGAAATTGTTTGAAGTCTGATTACCAACTTTGTATTTTATATAAAATTAATCCTAAACCGGATTAGCTGGCTTAAGAGCAGCCGAATCTAAGCTTAGGTCCAACTATTTTCCAAAAAAATGTTTAATTGGATTGGATTTTTTTTTGCATAATTGTAAAAATTATTTTGTTACTTATTGACATTGCGAATTTATTCTCTATATGTAAAGTTGTTTGTGCTGATAGTCAAAATAATTAGTTGCCCGATAAAACGATTATTTGGCAAATTCAACCCAAAATCGCGAAAAATGGTTTCATACAAATTTTTGTTTACCATCCCACTGGCCAAAAACTCAATTTTCAAGTTATTTATACAATTTTTTGTTGGAGTTGCTTTTCAGTTTACGGAAAATTGGATGGAAAATGCAAGCCAAAGGTTGTAAAGAAAGTTTATTTTTCGGCTAAGAGCTTTTCACCACGAGACTAAACTGGCCGGAAAACGATGATTGTAACTTTTAGTCCCAATTTGGTAGACTTCTAACGCATTTTTATTAACTATGTGGTAGATAACTGTAGACGTGTTCAAAATAGTACGTATAGATTTACATTTTCTATAAGAACCGGGAAATATCAGACGGACAAACGGAAGAAAGGACAATTGGACGGACGGAAGGACATTCGGACTGTCTGGAACGACTCAGCTTTTGATGGTCAGCACCAAGATTGGGGTTGGAGACGCTTTCTTCTGCCTGTTACATACATTTGCCCAAAACCACGATACCTTTTATACTCCTTGTCAATAGGTTCAGGGTATATAAAATTCGGTAATTATGGGTCTGGTTTTCCACATAAGTAAGGACTGCAACAAAATGTAAACTTATTTTGTTTGTCTTGTGCTCCCGGCTACGTGATAAAATGCGAAAATCATCTGCAAGCATTTGAAAGCCAAAAATAAGGAACGAGAAAGAAAAGCCTGTGCTTATTTAAGTACCATAATTACATAACTGCACACACGCACTCGGCCACACATGCACACAATGATAATATTGCGGTTGCCTATAAGTATGCAGCACTTTCTGTTGGTGTGGTGGAAAAAGGCAACTGTGCTGGGCGACGTGAAGGGCGCGAAATGTGGAATTGTGGGAGCCATCCTGTTGCTGTGCTTTTATTGTCCTTATCGCATAAACTTAAATAGTTTTTACCAGCCACTTTGCGGCTTTTAAGTTATTTTGCGTGCGGCACTCTTAAGTCCCTGCTCAGGCAACGGGAGGTTCTGCTCTACCGTTTCTCTTCCCTTGTGCCTTCTTCATTGTTTGGTGCCTGTTACCAGGGCAAATTAAAGCTGGCTTTTGTACTGAGTCCCAGGGGTTAAACAGACCAGGTACTTTAGGTTTTATGCTGGGCGAAAAGTTCGAATGTTAAGCCAGTTATGTGCCCAAATAAAACTGCAAGTCCAGTTTCCATATTCACCTGTCTGCCACTTTATATAAAAGTTTTAATTATTCCACGTTAGATGGGGTCAGTTTAAGGTACATCAAGAGCGAGCCTGTCTGGTGCATAATTTGTATGCCAACCAGCCCGAGTTTATGCTTCCTGTAGCTTTTGCACTTGCTGCTGGGCTCTGTAAAACTTGGGTTAAATGTTTTGCAATTAATTTGCATGCCACTCGGTTATTAACCTGCCATTGCAGTGCAACGTATGCAGCGTGTACAGAGCGTGTTGTTGCACTCATTATTTTCTTGGCGATTGGTTCAGCTTTGAGGCGTGTTTGTTGGGCGTGTTTACCGCACTAAATACAGGCTGCAAGCTATTTTTATTCACACGTTCTTACATTTCTAATTGCAAAATTAGCACTCCTAAGCTCTGTTCTAGGTTAATAGGTTTGATTTTCCAACGCATCAATCAAAAGTTTTTCAATGCTCTGCAATTTCATTTCAATTTATACAGGTGGCATATTTTAATTACAACCTATTTATATAGGTCACATAGAAAAGCGAACCACTTTCGAGTCATTTTGAAATGAAATAGTAATGAGAATATGTTGCATTTTAATACAAAATTTACCTGTCATTGTTAAACACTTTCATTATGAATCTTTTAAAGCGATTATGATTCGGATGGACAGAAATAATTAAATTTGCATTAAACCAAATTGTTGGTTTATTCAGAATAACAAATGTATATAAAAACAAATAGACACATTTATTTCGTAATGCATGTAAATTCTGTTAGTGTCAAATAGTTTAAATGCACATATTTGCGCAACCAATTTATTTGTGTAATAAAATGAAAATTCATTGAATATTTAAATGATAATAATGCGTAATCAGAAAAATAAAGTGCAAATGTAAACTGGAACTTTTTGATATGCTGGAAAATTCATTGTAGCTTCCCATGGAAAAAAATAATAGAATAATACTAATAATACGTAAGCCAAATAACAGATACAGAGTTAGTTAGGTCCTGAATTAGGTCTTATTTACACAGGCATTCAAATGGTCTCTACAAATAAATATGAATATAATTATTAGCTTTATAGGAAGAGAGTTGAGTTTTTCAACTCAATCAACCACAAATTATCAATTCCTTTGAATATGCAAATTTAAATATATGCTGGCTAGGCGAGTCTTTTGTTTGATTTTATTCCATTGTTTTGTCAGTAGTGTGAAAAGTGTTTAATTTTTAACGCATTTATAACAAATTGATTGTTGGCAAATGTTTTGATTTGCATATGGAGAGCATGAGATTGTGCAGAAAGTTATTAAGTATGCGTTGATTGGGAGAACATGGGTACTTACACGTCGTATTTATTTAGTACGCAAATTGTTATATACCGACTAGAATTTAAAATTGATTGACCTGTGGGTCAATCAAGCCAAATGGCCAAGTTACCCGTGCGTGCCTATCAAATTGGCTTTGCTGGCAATTTCAATTTCATGTTTTGCCATCATCTTCATTGTCGAGCGGCCCAAATGCATTTGGCTTTCATAAATAAATAAGTCTGTTAAATTGTCCACGCTCCAGAGGCTCAGTGCCATCGTACGGACAGCCTATCCTTAGCTTTGCCTTGGTTTCTGCTTGTTTGTCACATTCTGGCTGTGGATTTGAATGGTACTTTCCATGCCCATCACGTTTCCCAGCCCGTATTCAAGTCTCTGCTAAGGCCAAGTCAAACTTGTCAGATGCTGGCCGTTGTTATCCCCGCGGCTCAGACAGACATTTAAGCAGCTTACCAAAAATGCGATTGAAATTTGCTTGATTCTCTTTTTAAAGTGTAAAATGAATACAACACATATACATTTAATATTTAAATGAAATATATATGGGTTACATTAATCTAGTTGATAATAGGCCACATTGTATAGTTTTTCAATTTCTTTTTGGAAAGCGCTTGTAATTGATTTTTGCAACGTTTTGATTTCCAATTATGCGGCGTAAAGGGAATCGGTAAAACTTGCCGGCTCTGGTCGAAAAAATAGCTTAACTTTGATTGCAAATTTGTTTGCCTCAACCAAAGCAATTTTTTTCTCTCGGTTCAGCTCGCTTAAATTTTTATACCGCCTACCCATTGAAACTGGGTTAGATGGGGTGTGAAGTTTTTGCTGCAATGGTATGTTACATGGCGATTCCCATTGGCTTGCAGCTTATCGTATAGAAATATTTCACTATTCGATACTTTTCCCGTTTCTTTAGCTTTATTTTTTGGTTAAGGCACAAACTTGCGTGCGATATTACACGGTGCACGGTACAGGGTATCTCGTGGTCGGGTACTTCCGACCAGTTCAGCTGTTGTGTTGCAGTTCGAGTTGTTTTGCTGCGCGTTGTTTGCTATTTTGTGAGTTTAATCCCCCCCCCCCCCCCCCCCCCCCCCCCCCTTGCAACATTTTTATCTCGCTTTTTTTTAGATTTGCAGATTTTCCTTTTATGACATTTTTTAGCCATCTGCATCTTTGCTTTGAAAACAAATCCTGAAATGGGTAAACGTGTTGTTTGCAAATGCTTACAGTTTAGTCTGAGAGCAGATGCTCTAAAATAATTTGATGGGAAAATCAACAGCCGAGCATTCAGATCACAAACATTTTTGGCACAGTTGAGCAAATTGAAACTGACAAATTTGGGATGCAAGGCAATTTTTCAGTTTTCTGAGCACAAAAAAAAGTTTGGCTGCAAATTGTTCATCGGAAGTTCGGCCTAATTGGTTTCGATAGTGCGAATGGTAAAAATAATTCTTCTCTGCTTTAAACATTTTAACACTTTAAATTAAAAAACTTTTCTCTTTATGGCTTCAGTTATTTCAAATGTTGGAAAGCTTATTAAATTTGATTTGCTCCAAATTTGAAAAGTTGTCTGTTTTACAATATCATTCAACTCCATTTAATGAGAGTATATTTTTTAACATATGAAAAGTCGGCAATTAAATCTCATATGCTACTTAATTACCTCTCTACTTAATCTTGAAGTGCGCAACATTTCTTGTAGATGTGTTTACCTATATTATTTTTGAATTCCCACATTCTTGAGCTTGTGAAAACGATTTGACAATGAACACAGGAAGCGTTTAGTTTTTAGTGAAGAGCCCTTGCTATAAATATTAAATTATGTGGTAAAGGCTGCACAAATGCTTATACTACAATTAATGAGTGTTAAATTGTGTAAAATGTGGCAACAGGGTATTCTTTAAATTTAGACACTGGGTATCCCCGGGCTCTAACCTGTAGAGCTTACACGCTGTCAACTTCAGCATATTCTAGCGAAATCGTTGGGTGTCGTTTGTTTTTATGTTTGTTAGTTATAGCCGCAGCACGGCGCACACTCTTCAGTAGTCGCCGGAAATACTCAACTTGTGCGAGGAACGGATAAAATAAATAAGAAAAAAAAAATTAAAGCGCAGTTACAACAGAAGAACATATATATGTCTTTGTATAAATATACCTAGGGTGGGATTAATTTATTTCAAATTTACTTAGAATCAGCCTCAACAAATCATTGGGCAGGCTTTTACTTAGGAATATTTTATATTTATATTAAAAATACAATTTATGAGTTTTTTCTTCTCATTATATCGTGAAGAAAATATGCGACAAATGTTTAAGAAGCTTATTTTAAACAAAGAAAATAGAACAATTGCCGGTGTATGTATGTATATGTGTGCGTGTTTTTATGTTGCGTATTTCTGCACGTGTAAAAAGTTACGAGCGCATTGACTGAAACACATATACACAAGGACCTTGATGGCGCCTAAACGGTAGAAAAACTATAGCATATACAAACAGAACAGTGCCATGATGTTTCTGGACGCAACGGAAATACACTGTAGCGGGTCACGGGGAGTGGTCAGGGCTGGCTGTATGAAAAGTTTTCAGACGAGCAGCCAAAAACTTTTGGTGGTCCGTCCTGCAGCGTAGGCAGATAAGATGCGCGTGCCAAGTTTTATTGATGGGCAGCCAAAAGCTTAGAAGCTGTGGAAGGAGATCAACATAGTACATAACCTGATCCAGTGCCAGTGTCAACTGTCGACAACTGTCAATTGTTAATTAAATTTGTACGCCATGGGACGGTCAGCTAGCCGGGCAGCAGCTGTTCTTAAGCACACTTGATTTGTATTGTTCAGTCTACTCGCTGTTCTGTGGTCTTTTGGTCCTGTCACATGTACCAAAATAAAATGTACGGGAGTTAGTCGTGTGGTCGGCCTGTGTTAATATTGCAATTGAGTTGACATTTTTATTGCTCGTAACTAATAACTTAATTGACATGTTTGATTGCATGTATGTGATTTATGTGCTTGTCTGTGTGTTTGTGGGTTGATGTAATTTGCGCAATTGCTCATTTAAATGCCACAATTAAATGCCTGTGCAAACAAATAATAACATTAGCATAATTTCTCTCCATCTTCCTTGCTCTAGTTTTCCAATTCATTTAATCCTGTGTGATGCCCAGAATGTTGAGTATATCTATAAAGATGTTAATGACATCCAAGTAGAGATTTAGTGAAGCGAAAATGTATTCTTCGGGGCTTATTGCATATTTGTGCCCACCACCCATCATCAGCTGTGTATCGTAGATCAGATATATGGAGAAAAGTACTGCGCCCAGGGAAGAATAGATGAGTGTTATAATTTTTCCATGCATAAAGATTGCCACAATGCCAAAGATCAACAGGGCCATCAGACAGGCAATGAGTATGCCGCCCATCATAGTAAAATCGTATTTCGTCTGCAGGGCAAATAGCGTCAGGGCCAAGCAAATGGCAGCCGTTATGCCTATGGCCAGGAGCACCTCTTTGGCAGCAAAGCGACTGGCCGAAACGCCGAGCAGAAACGATTCGGCCACTGTGAACAGTCCCAGGAATATGAAATTGGTTGGCGTCTCTCGGCGCACATTCTCGCAGCAGATCATGAATATCATGGTAACCAGCATGACAGCCACGGCCAACCAGAAGAGCCACGGATTGAGAGCCGCAAAGTTCTTGGCGTCCTGGCTGAACACGAACAAGGCAACAGCACCGAATGTTACCACCAGCTGTCCCATCAATATCAAGTAAACCTTGCGTATAAATCCACGGCGGATGGTTTGGTTGTCAAATGAAAAGTTCTTCGGCTGCCCCTCAGAATCGGCATATGCCCCATAACCAATAGCAATATTCGCTTCGTATCCACTGCGATAGGCAGCATATTGGTATTGCTGGCCGGGTTCCTTCGCTTCCATTCTCGTTGTGCAGAGATTGTGTGCACAGGTTTACAAATACTCAAAATGGTCTGGTAGAAATCTAGACTAATCGAGTTAGTTGTGTTATGAAGTGGGATAACTTTACCGTCGACTACTTGTATTTTCCAAAAAAGAATTCACAAACTTGTAGAAATAGCTTTTTACTAAAGAAAAGTACTAAATATTAACTAGCAAAGAATGTATAGGTGTAAAAATTGGTTGACATATAAAATCTGAAGGGAGAAAGATATATCTATGATTTAATATAGTTTCTTTTTAGAATATATTTTGGATCAGTTTTAACATTTGTTTCTGTGCAAGCTATTCCCCCAGTAGCCATAACAAGAGTATTTCGTCATCGACTTGCCGAATATGGTTCTTTCTTGGTTTTCTCTAAAATCCATAAATATTTATGATTGTCGTCGGTTCCATCAACATATCCTTCAGAATTCGAGAGCTAATTATAACGAACTTATGTTTGAGAGCTGGCGTAGGCTTTTTCCAAGTCTAGCACACTCCACTAGGATAAAGCTTAAATTATTTCAACTGCGCCCACTCTCACCCTGCAATAGAAAACAATATAATTATATATCATAAAGACTTTTATTTTTCTATAGTGTCAGAGTCATTTACCCCATAGGGAAGCTATAGTTTTATTCGCCTGTTCTTAGTTGTAATTTTTCTTTAGATTATTGCGTGACGATTGTATTCGACTTTTTTTGAATACAATCGCTTTTAAACCGATGTCGGAAATTGTACTTACGTTTTTTTTATAAGCCGAACCTTAAGCCAAACTAGTCACACAAAACACAGCTGGACCTGACAAAAATAGTTTGGTTTATGCTAAAATATTTTGTGGCAGTCCAAGGCATGAATAGAATGTGCTCCTTCCATTGAATTTATCTAATCATAATTGCTAATTGCCAGTTTTCGTGGAGATCAAATTTAGTTTATGAAAATATATTCCTCTTGCAATAATTTTTGTTAAACCTAATTGTTTTATTACAATTTTGAATTAATATGGCACGCCGTGGAGTTGGTAAAACAGGCTGACAAACGGAACCTAAAGGCAGGTCGAAACGAATCGTCAACAATTCGCATTTGGGTTTTCTGGACTGTACATAACAAATCTGCTTAAAGATTTGTATCTAATTTGGTTTATATTGGTAAATGGAATGGGGAGTATTACAAACGTGCCCAACGCTGCGTTAACTTGGCTTGTTGCGTATCATATGTGCCAACTGATAAGTGGCTAAAAAACAACAACAGCTGTTCGTTTTCCCCTCGCACACGGCTTCTTTCACTCTCTTGCATCGCAAAAATTCGTTCTCTTAAGTTTTCTCTGCGTTTCGCTTCTGCGCGCTGCGTCAATTCAGCGGAATTTATTTCTTTTTGGCCAATTCTCAAAGCTTTTTTGTTCGTCTTGCAAAATGAGTTTCAGTATTTTCAGCGCCTTTGTCGGTTTGAGTGGCCGATGGAATTGAAAATTGGTCTAGGCAAGGACTGCATTTGGCACTTTCTGATTGCCTGGCCACAAAAATTGGCGTATTTTTCATGGCACATGAGTAACCCATTAATTTAGTATTTTCAATAAATATGAAACATTTTTGCTGATTATTACAATTATCTGCCAAACTCTTTTACCATTTTTTGTATGCTTAAAAATATTCTAAAAAAAATTACTTTGACAGGTCGTACTGTAAAAAGTTGGCAAAGGGTACGGCTGAGTAAAAAAAAATCAAATTCGATTTTTGAAGTTGAAAATGCACAACTAGATAAAACCCTCTTTATATAAAGTGTTGTATCTATTATCCAATTGCAATGTACTTTTTGGAATATAAAGATTACATGCCAATATCGACGTTTCGGTAAATCAATAAATTATTTATAAGCAATTATTCATCAATCATTCTATTTCGATCCGACAATAATAAAAAAAACAGAGTCTTATCTCTGATCTATTCTATTTCGATTCGGAAATAATAGAAAAATGAACACGAATAAATATAGAAATATTTGGGTAACCCTCTATGATCGACAATCCGAGATAATCTGATGTACAATCATGGGATGGCTCTTTTGTTAGCTACTATTACACAAATTAATAAAACACCTTTCACCCATTTCTATAAGCATAGGGTATTCGAAATATTGTGAAAGGCGAATGAATTTTCATATGCCGTCTGTCAATTGCCAGCCTTTTGCATTGTGCCACACATCAATCAAAATACCATTTGGGCAGGCATGCGATTCTACCCAACTTCCCAAACTTTAATTTTGTTAGGGTCGGCCCAAAATTGATTCACTAGGTGGCACGGCACGTGTTGCGTTTCAGAGTTAGCTTAAAGTCCAAGTAGCATTTCATTTAATGCCAGTGAACTATCAACAAGTTTTTTTTGTTTGCTTCCGTTTCTTCTTTTTTTTGGGCAAAAGAAGGTCGCTAAAATTGTCGCTTAAAAGTGGATAAGACAACTTAATGCCCTGTAGATCAAGGCTTAAAAAGCCAAAATCAGAAGTGGCATACTTAATTCTTGCTAAGATCTCGTTTGTCGTAACAAGAATATAGGCTAGCTATATAGGGAGGAGACCTTTTCAGTGATTCTTTAAAAACTTACAAAGAGTGGTGTACCTTAAGGATATACCTCATTGGTACTTTTACTGCAGGGTAGCTAATAAAAAACAAAGAAAAAGTGCGTCACGTGTTGCCCCAATCCCCATGGCTGACACAGTAGAACCAAAGAAACTGGCTGCAACAAAAGTTCTGGGCCCCACAAAGGCGTGGCTGGCAGTCAACGAGTCAGCCAGCCAGATAGCGGGCCGGTCAGTTAGGCATCTATCAGCAAAAACTACGCTTTAAAACTTTAAATGAGTTTTTGTGCGGCGCAAAGCTGGTGCCGAAAATCAAGAAAAGCCAGCGAGGGAAACGGCGTTGATAAGAAAAGAAAGAGAGAAAATAAAGGCAGCCATAACAAATCGTTGACAATTTATCGACCAAATCGAAGGCGAGGCGTTGACAGACGGCCCAAAATTGAAAATGGTCTTAGCCAAAGTTGTGGCAAGTCTTGACCAGAGCCAAGACAAATACAAATACTAAGTACACACTCTGAAAAGTAAATGTACAACAGTTGGGAAAAAAATATAACACAAGCCGGCTTAACAGGCACTAAAGACTAAGTCGCCAGAAAAACAAAAACTCAAACAACAATGACCACATCATTATGGCATGCTTTCTGACCAAAAACCCAAACTCCATGTTGGTTTAATCTATGCAAATCCAGACGAAAAACTCATTTTGCGGATTTCAACTTTATAAAGCTCAGATGCAGCCTTTTTTAGACAACAACAAAAAGTTGAAGACGCGCGAATTTCCCCAAGACTCAATACTTTGCTCGTCCCATTGTTTTATTTGTATATCTTTGGAGAGTGCACTGCAATTATTATCGCGAGCATACTCCGAATGCATTCTTATTTTAAATTGAAGATAAATAATTAAGTAATTTCAAGGCTCTCTTCTTTTGTCAAGACATTTTGAGTGACACACATTAATATTTTCATGTTACAAATCGTAAACGCAGAAAATTTCAGCAAATACCTTTTATCTGTAGAATTTGTAATCTGTTTATCAGTCTAATATTGATTAATTTCATGTGCGGATGAAAATTTTTAGAATAAAAATATGTTTTTTTTTTTAAATTAAATAAAAATATAACATAAAAATGGTATTCGGCTAAAATTAAAAAATATAATATGCATATTTGGCAATTAAAATAAGGGTATTACAAATTCGTCAGTTAGTAGATTTTCGTATTATTGTTTTTCCGTGAGATGAATATTTTATTTGCTTGTGCTCTTGTTGCGTTGGTATTATTGTCTTGTCTTTTGGGCCGCTTGTTGATTCTTGTGTTTATTGTTGTTTAACAGGACTTGACTGACTTGTAGCTGTTGCTGCTAAGGACGCAGCCATTAAAATTTACAACATGGCACGGGCCAGCCAGTTCAATAGCAAAATCAACTACAGCGGTTTCTCATTTGTCTTGTTGCAACTATTTTTTATTTGTAGAGCTCATTCTGTGTTTTTCTTAAGTTATATATCTTACATAAATTGCTATAGCTGTGCTTACATTAATTGAGATAAGCCAGACAATGCTGCGTGTACTTCATTTATAAGTGTAAACGGTCCTTACTCAAAATATCAAAAGTTGTCATTGATATTTGACATATTCGAATCTAAAGAAAGAATGGCAAGATGTTTACAATCTTAATTTCGAATTGTATGTTTTGGCCGTTTTGTCGAAGCTATAAAAGATTTTGCGCAAAGTTTTCAGCAAAATAAAAATATTTATGTATATAGAAAAAAAAGGTTCAACTATTCTTAAGCACATTTAAACGTTTCCTTCCATTCAGTTGATAAACTTTATACGCTAATAATAGATTTCTGTTGTTCAATATTAGCTCCCACCCAATTCATTCTTCATTTCTAAAGAAATTCATTGCTTTATCGAAGATGCGTGTGCCCTTTCGCGTCCATTAAGCCAAAGTATGCAAGCGTTTGCAGACAGTCTGTTTTAAATGTATTGCACTTTGCCAGCGGGGTCAGACATGACGGTCAGATTGCATTCAATATGTGTATATGTTGCTAGACGGTTACTGCTGTTGTTTTTGCTGCTACTGCTGCTGCTGCTGTAGAGTAAATATTTTTGAAGTAAGCAAAAGCATTTGTCAAGACATTGACATACAGACAAGCCACAAGCACAGCCTGGGTTGGCCACACAGTGTTCATAAAGTTTTAAGCCCTTCAAACGCAGACAATCAGTCAATGACTCTCAGTGTGGGAGGGTATGAGTTAGTTCTTGTTTCAAAGCAAGTATTTATTGGCTTTTAAGACTTGCTCATTTGTGTATAGAATTCTTAAGAGTACATTACAGATATAACTTGTTGACCAAGAGATATTTTTATGCGATACAATGCTTAAAATTTGTTTAGTTGAATTTCATCTGTCGTTCAGCCATGCAAAAATCTCTCTCCTTGACTGTCTATATGTGACCCACTTTTGAATACACTTGTGGACACTTTTATGATTGGCATTTGCGGTAAGCCAACACAAAAACAAACCAATTGAAAAATATACGTTTTCGCAATTAATTGGATTATCTTTTCATTCTTTAGCCATTAGGTTATGTGGTTAAAAATGTATTGAGTAGACGTTAAAGCACTTGTGGCAAATTTAATATACACCTTTAGTACTAGCCTGACCATTTTAAAAATTTGTTTATTTTATTTAAAAAGAATAAATGAAAAGTGTGTATGTGCTGCTTAACACAATATTTTGTTGATATGTAATAAAAATATGTTTTTTTCCTGTTGTTTGACAACACGCAACAATTCAGTCAGCAAATGGCGAAAACTTGTGTGTGTCGACATGTGGTTGGTCGCTGCTGTAAAATGTAAAAAACGGCATTCAAGTGTTTTGGGTCTATTCTATTTTATGTAACCAAATTAAAAATGTAGTAGCTGTAGTAAAGAGATTCGCGCATATGTTTGCATGCATATTTTATTGCATACTTTCCGGCACGGACTGTCAAACTACATCGCTTGCTTGCGGACGGCTGCAAGTTGGATGGCTGCCATGTACACCCGCTGTGTCGCCGTGGGAATTCCTTTGCATTCAAAGCGCATAATTAAAAGTTTTGTTTTTACCACTTTTTACGTCGGTGCGTAATTCACAGAGCTGCACCGCAAACACCCTTCATCCGTAAACACTGTGGCAATACTCTGGTGCCTCTTGGTTTTTAATATTGCGCACCTTTTCTAGCACCAGTGCAGCTTTGTTTATTACATTTGAATTTATGCAACAGCTCTGGAGATGAACCAAATGTTCAAGTTGAATGTTTCGGATGTCGGACGCATATTTTTGCGATTGCCTTCGTTCGTTTGATTAAAAAAGCGCTGAACCAAAGCTCGGCTAACAAAGTAATGCAAAAAACTAGGGCTGAAATTGCCAAAACTGGCCACTTTATTGCACAGCTCGATTCCAATTTTTGCGACTCTAAGCTTTTTGCTATACCCTGTAGCCATTTTTAACGAAAGGGTATGCTACATAAAGGGAACAGTTAAATGTTGTTAGTTTCCCATACAATATTAAAAAAGTATTAAAATTAAAGCTTCATATACTTTAGACAATTAATACGATCCGAAAAATCACTTTAAATTGCGTCGAATATAAAGCTGATTAATATTTTAATTAGGTTGCAATTATTATATATAAATAACTATAAAACTGTAACTTTCATCTACTGGGGATTTAATTATAGATCCTTTAAAGTATTGGCTAACTATTTTCAGCTGTTTTTATTTTCTGCGCTTGCCCTTTGCTCTTAACGAAATCGTAAAATCTTAGGTAACAAAATGTCTTTCTGTTCTTTTTGCTGGCACATAATAGTTGCATAATACACATAGACACAAGTACACACACACACACACACACACGCACACACATGTTTATATACACATTCACAAACCGGAATTCTTTGGTTACGCCGCGTAACCAACGTTGATGTTGTTTGTTGCTCATACGCAGCGTTGTCGCCTCGAGCATTTCAGCATTAATTAGGCCAACGTTGCCATTAAAGTTGCATGCTAACATGCGAGCTTCTCGCCGTTTGGCGTTTGCAGCTTGCCTGCCGCCTGCCGCCTGAACCGACCATTAAATGCTCCAATCGAATTTTCAATTAAAAGCGGAAAAAATTCCAAACCACAAACGAACGAATTTTTGGCCAAATAGCATTTGGCATTTTGTGTCCGCACTGGTTTCTGTTGCGAGACTCGTAAAAGTGCAAGCTTACGAAAAAAAAAACAAAAAAAATCAACAAAAATGGGGAAAATGTCAGCTCGTACATTTCGTTGGGCGTGGCAGTTGGCCCAGCAGGTGTCACAAAGTTGGGGACTCTGTTTCCTTTTGCTTTGTTGCAGTTATCGTATTGCATTAAAGCCAGCGAGCTGACAAAGCTGAAACTGAAATCTGCGCCCTGCCAGCGGCGAACTGGCAGCCGGCAGCTGGCAAATGGCAACTGGCAAGTGCGACACGCGCAGCTGCCTTCAAATTTGCAAAAACTGCCAACAGCACAGAACAAAAGTTCTGCAAATCAGTTAGACGGGCTAAAATGGATGGAAGAACACGAGGAGAATCGAGGCGTTGAGCAACTTGTGGAAAACTTCAAAATCATTGGACAGCGGCAAGGCTTTAGGCCATCTACAAAACTACTGTCATAATTATAATGAATTATGAAACAATAACTCTGCCTCTAATGGATCCGGCCCCAAGCACACACACACACACTCTTCCCGTTTTCGGCACTCGCACAACTAATTGACAAATGATGATAAAGTGTCTTGGCCAGTACCCAAACGACTTTACTTTATTTATAACATTTTCTTAACGCGCCTCGACGTGCCGTTGCCGGCGTCCGATGGGGTCGGTACTTGCAACGCAAAGTAAAGTGCGCCGCCTATTTGGTGTCCGCGTTCCCGCATTTTACATGAAAATCTGATAAAAGCTTTGTTTGGGCCGACGGAAACGGACGTTAACTGCCAGACCAAATGGACACTGACATGACTGGCATAAAATGGGCTGGAGAGTGGCATGACGGGCAGGTTCACTAACGTACGGAATGGCAGCAACTGGTGGCTTACCTTTCAGTATTTGTAACGCAACCTGCAAAATATTTAAAATTAAGTTTTGCGGTTTTAACTATTAACGGTTTTACTTAAATATTTCTTTGGCTGCCTTGGAACTTACTTAACTAATCGCATATGAACTTTAATTCGGCAGAAATCTTTTGGCATTTATATATATTATTTTTCAATAGCGTTTGACAATTAAAGTGTATTTAAGTTTCGTGATAGAAAGCTTTTGTGTTTTTTTCATTCCTTGTTGTTTATGGAAAAAAAAAATCTAAACTTATTTTTCGGCCAAAGCCCCCTTTTAAAGCGTAAATTAACAAGTCTTTTACATGAAAAATTCAATAAATGTTGCCCAGCGTCTGACCCTAAATTCTCGACCTTTTTCTTTATGGTTGGTTGGAGTTCCGGTGTCACATCATTAATGCTGAGGTTCGTTGCACAATAAAACCAGTACATGCATGTTCCCTATCATTTAATAATATTACTTTTTGTGGTTTAAGATATTTAATATTTATTTTGTATGGCTATTATGCGCCAAACCTAAATATAGCCAATGCAGCACTAAAAAAAAGTGTTCCGCCGACAGGTGTAAAGCCTGTCATGAAATATTAATGAGAAAATGCCTATTACAATCAGAGCTGTCAAGCCTGAAATGTGTAATATAAACAAGACAGAGAAGCTACGTTGGCATTGGCAAAGCTTTGATACACTTCAAACAAATAATAGAGGAAAAATATTGTTAATATTTTTGTAGCAGCTGAATGGACTTTGTTTTCTTATTGTTATTTTAAAATATTTACAAACGTTTCATCCATCTTATGGCCACTAGCTTTATAATTCTTAAGAGATGTTTGTCTATATTCTATCAGAAATATCTCAAAATATTTGCGCAGGTTAAGAATGTGTGTTCATTTTCGTCTACAGCGCTTACTTTATCTTCTTCTTTTTTGTGCAAATCTGCAAACAATTTATATTTGCATTTCATACCATTTAAATAATTTGCCCAGACTCTGATTATACTAGGCCTGTCGCCCCTTTTATATATTTTATTATTTTCTCTGTTTTCTCGCTACATTTTCCTTAATTGGCGTAATTTTCTTAATTAAAATTTGGAATTGGCGTAACTTTGGTACCTTTTTGTGTCTCGCTTTGTTTTTAAATTTCCTTTTGCTGTATTAAATTGCGGCTCATTAAGCAGCTCCCATTGCAAGGTGAGTTCAATTTACGCAACCCAATTCATCCTTTCAGTTTAGCTCTTAAATTCCTCAAGTATCCTTTAGACTTGCCCCAACCAAAGCAATTCCAACCGCCCAATAAGGCAGCTTAGTGATAGCCACTAATCAAAGTACAAGCAACAGCAACATTTATAGTTCCTACATAGAGCAGATTATTAATCATGTCTTAGTATACTAATTATGCATAGCAGAATGGATTGACTGATTGGAAGTCAAGAATTGAGTGCGCATTAAGCTGCTTAGGCAGCATGCATAACTATCAATGATATATTGATCAGACCCGGGGCGCAAGGGTGTATCCCTCTTTTGTTCTAAGTAACACAAGTGCCTAGAAACCCACAGCCCCCTATCATATCTATAAGAACCTCTCTGCCGACCTCAGCTTGTGCGTGCCTAAAATTTAATTAACTGCGCACTGCACAACGTTTTCAATATACTTGTGGATGTTTGTTCGCCCGAAGACTAATTCGAGAGGCCATCAAGGTGTTCTCGACTTTTGCTCTTTAATAAAAACCTGCATTGCAAGCCTTCAAGAAGCCAATTCATATAACAAGACAAACACTTATCTCAAGCTGCTGAAGATAAAATACCACTGAATAAATATATAAAAATTATAAGCAAATATATGAATAACCTTTTTAAAACTATTTAAAACAAAATGAAACTTTCCAGTGCTGAGCAGATCAATATAAATGTGGTTCATATAAAATAACAAAACATAAACATTTTTACTTTCAAGCTTGTTATTAGGTTTGCTCACATTTGTTTTAAATATATTTTAAATATATTACTTTCTATATTAGAAAACTCTTTCGTTTATACTTACTAAAGAAAAATTCTGAATGTCTTAACATTTTTTTCGGTAAAAAATGTGCTTGTCTGCTTCAGAAATTTTGTTTGTGTTGTTCTAAAACTGAATTGATACCGACGACTGAAAGAGACTGAAATTTATTTGGTATAGAGGTTCGCTCTGGCCGATATGATTTCTAAGGCAGTTTAAGAATGATTGATTGCATGAAAAAGCAGACTGGCGGACAGTCAGGACCGAACATAGATTATACTACCGTCAATATGATCAATCAGGACTATATAATAAAAAAAAGTCGAATGAAGGCAAGGAATAGGGGTTTTGATAAACAACTATATTTAAATGGTTGGTTTATCTTCAGCATTCCTACAAGGTATCCTTCTTTTCCATAGAGTAAACAAATATCTCATTCTGTAGTTGTATCTATTCAAGTTTAAAATACTTATCGAGTTACCCTCGTATGATTCTCAAATGCCGTTGTAATTGTGTAAACAATCTTGTACTTAGAATTTAATGCCGTATCGTTTGTTAGTTTGAAGACTGTTATTTGTGGAGGCCTCTTACTAAAAACTAATCCGATGATATATGCAGCAAATCGGACAAAACAGAAAACTGAACGATTTTGGATTTTGGAAAAAGCGACTCAAATGAATTTTAATAGAGGTTCTTGGCAGTGAATTTGAGTCCGAAGGGCCTTCCACCAAGGAGGCATAGATTATCCGAATTGGAACAAAGATCTTTGAAAATAAGTTTGAGGCCGATCAAATGGAATCAAAATAGGTTTGGAATTTTCCAATGAGAAATTTCAGCTTCTTAGCTTTCACAGAACTTCATTACTTTTCAGGAGAAAAAATTTCGTGGCAAACAAATCTTTATTATCAAATCTTTAAGAAAGAATGAAATTGTGTTGGGTTGGGTAAAAAATTGTTTAAAATCTCGTATAGCCAAACGTTAAATGTAGGTATATCTAGGCATAATCATTCGGGTTCCAGGGCTTGGGAATAGTGCCAGTTTTGATTAAATATTTTATCATATCGGGGCCCCTCCGTTTAGCTTCTGCCGCGTCCGCCTTGGCTTTTTTCTCAGCTTCGGCAGCGTTTTTAATAGCTTGATAATAGCGTCTAGTCATCTTAACTGGAATGGGGTCACTTCTGCCTGTCGGTTTTTTCTTATCGCCATAGGGGAACGCCTCCCCGCCAGGAGTGCCCCATTCACGGCCACGTCCACCTACGCGCAATGGGCCGCCTTTAGAACTGTCATGTGAAACGTTTGCCGTACCGTGTGGACCACCGCCCCTATATCCAAAAACCCCGTCCTCAAATACTTGTTCAGCGGGTGCACCAAATGCAGTACCAGTGTATCGCCCACTTGCACCACAATCATAAGCGCGCCAATTGGGACGGTAACTGCTTGGATGTCTCGGTGGCACAGCTAAATCAGCTTTGTCCGTCTGGGTGCCGTTGTTGAAGAGACGGCGCATAGGTGGCGAGTCGCGATTCGCCATGGTCGCCGGCGGTGTCATATCGAAATTGAACTCCATTTCGCTGTCACTGGTATCTGTGAGCACCAGATGATCTACGCAATTCTGGATGCCACGTCGTTTGCACTCTTTTTGCAATGCGACCTCGAGATGTTTCTTCTCCAAGTTGTCGCGACATACGCACATCATTAACGTCTGATGGCAAGTGCATTTACGGAATCCTTTCAGTTTCAACTTGCGCTTGATCTCTCTCAGAGCTACAGCAAGATCGCTTTTGACCAGCTTAAACACAATGGGCTTCATGTCGACATTTGTCTTATTGAGTGGCCGCAGTGTTATGAAGATTTCGCCATTCTTCTTGCGCACGTTAAGAATGGGCAACTGGCGTTCCTTTTCCATTTCTGCTTCTCTTGCTTTTTTGCATTTATCTGGAGAGTGTTTCAAAAAAAACTTCATAAGCTTTTTAATCGGCTTGCGAACGAAGCCTGGTCGCCAGCCACGCTTACGTGCCTCCTCGCTCGAGAACCAATCCCATCCGTGACGGGGAGAGATAGATCGCATGGACTTTTTCACAGCTTCTCTAGCAATTCTTTGCCTGGTCAGTTCTCTACGCTCGGCGACTGGGAACGAGTTCTTATTTATGTGGGGCTCTTTTTGTTTATTCCATTCCGGGGTTGATTTTTGAATGCTTTGCTCCGCATTCTCAGTTGGTTTTATGGTTTTGATATTATTTAGAACAACTAATTCGGAGAATACACGTGAAAGAAATGGGCGAAACACATTAGACTCAGCAGTTGACGCACAAATATCTGCAGACGTCTCTTTGTCTTCCTCAGCTGTTTCGGGAACCGGCTTTGCATTGGTCTGATAAATATCCGCACACATTTTACGTACTCGACAGTAGGCACAGAGTTTTCCGAACTTGCAGGTGCACCGACATCTTTTTTCTTTATTTTCTACGGTCTCTTCCATACCTGTCTTATCAATGAAATCCGCGCAGACATCCATAGAGATATATGTCGATTTGCCTAGATTATCTATCAATATTTTGTCCGCTTCTGGCTGCTTGTTGGGTTCTTCAACAACTGGCATTGGTTTTACTCCGCATTTCGGACAGGCGGCTAGTGGCGGCAGCCATGTCATATTTGCCTGGCAATCGGGACAGTAGCGTCTGATCGTTCCGGTTATCTGTGCCGGATCATGGGCATTTTTGTTGCCATTATCTGGCACTGGTATGTGGGTGAAACATGGTAGAAGAGTACTTTCCTTCGTCTGGTACTGACTAGGAACACTGCAGTGACTGTTTAGATTGGGTGGGTTTCGGCAAGGCGGCTTCAAAGCCTTTGGCTGGTCAGAGAACGTCGTGATTAAGTCAACTGTCTCCTCACAGTCCTGTGCCATTTTCTGTATGTAGAAACCACGTCTTAGAAGATAGGTTTCGAGTATTAACTAGATTTATAAATACCTTTATCTCACAACATGCGGCGTCGCCAACAGGGTTGTGAAGAAATGTTACCGAAGGCTTAGGGTCATTGACATTCAAGCCCCCAAAGTTTTGTATACCAAATTTCGGAGTCTCGGCATCTTCAAATGCAGCAAGGCAAGGATCGCTGAAGCTGGGACATCTCTGGGACTCGGTCACAATAAATAAGATATCCTCTGCCTTGATGCTTTTGTCTTTGAAAATATTATGAACGCTACAAAACATGGCATAAGATTGACAACTAAGGCTGGATACATGGAATCCTTTACTTACACTATCTGTTTCTCACATTTTACGACCAGCCGGTAGAGCACCTCAAGCGCCCCAGTAACTTTCCCATCCCGTTCAAATGTGCAGGAATCCACTTTTATCAGCTCACTCATGTCTTCCTTGATACTCTCAATGACATCTTTGCGCAAACGTAGATGTCCAACGCCGAGAAGAAGACCGTTGTACATAACAGATATAGGTATTCCACATTCTTCGAGAGTTTGGCGGAGATCCGTCGGGCTCACAGTGACCGCAGTCTCAGAGTTGGGTTTGATATCCGTAACATTGATCCTGCTCGCAGTTATTGGTATGGATACATTATTAAACTTGACCTCAATTAGCAGTTCCTTGAGATCTTGAGTATTCACACTGGGTGACTTAATATTTGTCACAATTATGTCAAAGAGAAAGGTGCAGGTAGTCATTTCTTGTAACTTGCTAGATTTTTCTTTTAATATTCATACAGTTTAATAAAATCATTAAATTTAAATAAAAAACAGAAAATTTTGTGATGTGTCCTAATAATTGTATAGAAGCAAATGCTGCTATGATGAACTAATGAAATAAATGCTTTACAAAAAGGGCCATCTTTGACGAATAAATATTCTTGCAAACATATGTCCTATTGTTGGCTTTTGTACAACAACTTTATTTCCGAACGATTGTTCGTATTAGCTTTCTGTGAGCTCGGAGCTTCCTTTTATACACAAATACACAAACGCACACAGAAGCACGATCGCCGCTGTGTTTCTTCTCCTCTTCTAACAGAATATTTGTCATATTTTCGTCAAAGCTAATGCAAACTTTATTGAAGATAGCTTTAAAACTAGGTCTAGCTTGCATAAGACAGGAATGACAGACATGGCTATATTGTCTCGACAGCTGATACTAATAAAAATATAAATGTTTGAAAGAGTCGGAGTCTATAGAATTTAGTAGCGTCACAATTGTGGGAATAGGTAAATGACATATTAATTCTTGTGTATTAAACGAATATCCAAGTTTTTTTAGACGTTTACCCAGTTTTCTCTCGATTCCGATATCGAATGCCAAAAGTTTCTTTGTTTACTAATTAATTACATAAGATGGAGGCTAACAAGAGTTGATAAATATATAAGCGCACTGAGATCAGATAAACCTAGATCAGCGCAGAAAAGAGTCAAACAAGTCCTTTGTGTTTTTTTTTTTTTTGGGTTAAAAAATAGGCAATACTCTGAAAATCATTGTAGGCACACTGATCTACTATTTATTTAGCACCTGTAATAACAAGGATTGAGACACTGGTTGCCATACGAATTGCAGCATCCAGCAGTACAGGGATTAAAGCCCTTACCAAGGTGAGTCACAAATTCGATAGGCGGTGGGGGGATTAGCCGCAGAGCACGACGCCTACGTTGTGAATCGGTAAGTCCGTCCGGGCCAACAGTAGGGCGTTTCTTAGAAAAGGCTCCGTGGCTCTGCAAATACTTCATCATGTTGATGCCCAATTTCTTCTGTATCATTTCTTTCCTTTTGGCCTCTTCAGCTCTGGAAGGCCCGTCAAGTTTCTTTTCAAGCCGTTTAGGGACTCTAACTTCAAGGAGTGCAGCGGCATTCGATTTTGTTTTCGCAGCAGGGCTAGCCCGCATAGGTCCTCTAGAAGATTTCCGCCTAATAGCCTTATTTCTAATTTTGCCGCCCGGAGTAGCTGCCCCATGCACACCGCCACCCTTGCTCCCAAAGTAACCATCCTCAAACACTTCCTCTGTTGGAGCGCCGAAGGCTGTGCCCGTGTAACGATCACCGGCAGCACAATCATAGGCGCGCCAATAGGGGCTGTATTTGATTGGATACCTTGGGAGCGCAATTATATCCCTTGCGATGCACTGGGTGCTATGGCTAACGGTGAGTGGCTTTGGCACCGTCAGAGGCTTTGTAACGCCCGCTGGCGGTGACACATCAAAATCATACTCCATTTCGCTGTCACTGGTGTCCGTGAGCACCAGTTCGTTCACACAGCTCACCATGCCGCGACGCTTGCATTCTTTTTGCAGCGCATGCTCGAGATATTTCTTGTCGCAGTAGCTGCGACAGGTGCACAACATCAACGTCTTATGGCAGCAGCATTTGGGGAAACCTTTCGCTTTCAACTTCCTCTTGATCTCGCTTAGAGCCACAGCGAAATCGCTTTTAACTACCTTAAATACAATGGGCTTAATGTCAGCATGCTTGTTGTTGACCGCTCGCAGGGTAATGAAGATTTCGCCCTTTTTCTTGCACACGTTAAGAATTGGTGACTGGCATTCGTTGTCCACTTTCACACATGTGTCAAGTGCGGTTTTCTCTGGTAAGTATTGCAAGAAAAACCTCATAATCTTTTTGATGGACTTGCGAACAAAACCTGGCTGCCAGCCGTACTTGCGCGTCAGCTTGCTGGAAGGCCAGGCCCATCCGTGGTTGGGAGGTACGGCACCCTGTTGACTAACACAGGACTTGTGTCCTATTTTGCAGGTTATAGGCCTTTGCTCGACATTTAGTTTCCTTGATTTTACAGTGTTTTCCGCGGAGGAGCGGTTTATTTTCGGTAAATATGCTTTTGATTTACCTTTTGGTTTCACATCCATTTCTTGTGGATTTTTATTAGGCGACGAATATTGACCGCATTCTCTGCTGACCCCATGTGCCAGCTTGCTTTCTCTGATGTTGTACAATTCGCGAAGCTCAGAGAATACGCGCGCCAAGTGTGGACGGCACTTTTCTACGTTATTCTCTTCCAAGCAAATGAGCTCAGAGGATTTTGGGATTGCCTCAGGGCATGTAGGCTGGCCTTCATCGCCTTGAAATATATCTGAGCAAATTTTACGTATTCGGCAGTGCGCACAGATTTTTCCGTTCTTGCAAGTGCACCGACATCCGAGCTGTTGATCTTCGTCAGTATTTTTCGCAGCCGGTGCAGCGCAGAGCTTCGCGCAGTAATCTTCAATGTTGTCCAGGAACGGCTTACCCAGTAAATCGGTCACTATTTGGTCGGCTGTTAGTTTCTTTTCCTTATGGCGTTCTTCAATGACTGGCATGGGCTTCACACCGCAATTGGGACATGCGGCGAACTTGGGCAGCCATGACATATTGGTCAGGCAGACGGGGCAGAAGCGTATGGGTTTAATGGATGGCTTTTCAATTTCACTGATTGGCACCGGTATCACCTTTGGGTTGCACAATTCATTATTGTTGACCTGCAACGCGGGAAATTGCGAAAAGCGGGGAAGACTTGGTAAGGTCGGTGGAGGTTCAACTGCACAGTCAATTTCGTCAATGATTTGCTGAGGCTGGCCAGTGCGTTTGACAATTGAGTCAATAATTTGCTCACAGTCCTGTGCCATTTGCTGAAAATAGATGCGTTACCTAAGAAGCAAGCCTTTGAGAATTCACTGGACTAATAGCTACCTTCATCCCACCTGCGGCGTTATTCGCTACTGGGTTATGTATGAACGTGTCAGTTCGCCGGCGGTCGTTACCATTGGAGCTGCGATAGCGCATCAAATCCAATTTCAGGAGATCATCACCCTCATCTGGGTACATGACATCTGGACAAAGATCGCTTTGATTGGGACACTGTTGGTTTTCCCCCATAATAAACATAATATCCTGCGGATTGATGCTTTTGTCCTTGTACAGCTGACATTTCGATTCCTCCTGCCTGAAAGAATAATTGAGTATGCTTGTGTATATTCCTTCGCACTTTAACTTACTTTGTTGTTTCGTCGCATTTCGTATACAGGCGGCAGAGTATCTCAAGGGTGCCGACAATTTCACCGTCGCGCTCAAATATGCAGGTATCCGCATGCATTAGTTCACTCATGCCTTCTTCTATGCGATCAGTGAACATTGCCGGGAATTGTATTTGACCGGCACCGATAATTCTACCATTGTATATAACTGACACCGGCATTCCACATTTCGAGATGAACTTCTGTAGCTTGTTTGGAAAGTCTTTGAACTCAAGAGCCGAACCGGCTTTGAATTCGGTGACATTAATACGACTTGTTGTTATACGCAAAGATTGGTTGTTAAATTTGACATCCACCTGCAACTGGGCGGGATTTTGAATTTGTATCTTATTTGTCCTAAAATGAGTCACAATAACATCAAACAAATAGTTACACGACTCATGTTTGACATTTAATTTTTTCGGTTCCGAACGCATATTTTTTAATTTATTCTATTATATCTAAAAATCAACCAAACAACAAATTTGTTTATTTAACAATTAAATTTGTACACCAGATCTGTTAAATACATTCAACTCAAGTACGAAAGTTTGACTGAAATCTAAAAATTTATTATTGTCAAAATTATAAAATCAAATGGTAGTTTGATCAATAAACAGTAAAAATATATAAATATACAAATATACAAATATAAAAAAAAATTAGTAATAACGTATACTATCTTCTGCTATGCATTTGCATTAGGATCCCATGGGGTAGGAATAACGCCGCGTTTCATCAAGTATTTCAGCATGTCGGGGGTCTTTTTCTTTTCTTCCTCCTCCTTCTGCTTGGCTGCTGCTGCTTTCGCTGCGTCTTCTATAGCTTTATAATAGCGCTTGGGCATTCTTACAGGAATGGGAGCACTTTTGCCTGCTGTTTGTTTCTGTTTGGCACCGGGGAATGACTTTCCGCCCGGACTGTCCACTGGCCCAGTTCGTCCACCACCGATCATAGGTCCACCGGGCTTTGCACCCCAGATTGTCTTGCTTTTCGGTCTGCCACCATAAGTAGCAGGCACACCATGCGGACCACCGCCCCTATGGCCAAATAGGCCATCCTCAAATACGGTTTCTTCAAGGCTGCCGAAAGCCGTACCCGCATAGCGATCTCCCGCAGCACAGTCTAAGGAACGCCAGTAAGGGGTATATTTGACTGGATATATGGGCGGAACTTTTTGCTCTTTCACAGCTGTCTGCGTATTTCTGTTGACGGTGCATGGCTTTAGCTGAGGTGCATTTGATACTCCTGCCGGCGATGTCACATCGAAGTCGAACTCCATTTCGCTGTCACTGGTATCTGTGAGCACCAGATGATCTACGCAATTTTCCATACCACGTCGTTTGCACTCTTTTTGCAGTGCGACCTCGAGATGTTTCTTCTCCACGTTGTCGCGACAGACGCACATCATTAACGTCTGATGACAAGTGCATTTACGAAAACCTTTCTCTTTCAACTTTCTCTTGATCTCACTTAAAGCCACAGCAAGATCGCTTTTAACTACCTTAAATACAATTGGCTTCATCTCTACATTATTATTATTAGCCGCTCGCAGGGTAATAAATATTACGCCATCTTTTTTGGACAGGTTGAGAATAGGAAGCTGACGCACCTTTTCCTTTTCAGTTTCTACATGTTTCCTGCATGTATTAGATGCATTATTTTCGGGCGAGTAATTCAAAAAGTAATTCATAACCCTCTTTATTGGCCTGAGAACTGCGCCAGGTCGCCAGCCATACTTGCGTGCCTCTTGGCTTGAGGCCCAAGCCCAGCCGTGTCGACGAGAGACAGGTCTCATCGGCTTTGCGCAATACTTGTGTGCTTCACTGACGTGACGCGGTTTGAATGATTTCTTACGAGTTTCAGCTGGAGTGGCTTTTTTCACCTTGTGTAATTGGGATACAGGCTGTGGACCGTTCTCTTTGCATGTATCAGATCCTCGCTTATTGCAGTTCAAATCATATAGTACACGTAATTCGGAAAAAACACGTGCTAGAAATGGGCGGGACTCCGCAGAATTAACCATAAACAGACAATGGTCCACGCTGCACTGCGACTCATCTGATTTCTGCTCAGTTTTTCGACTTAAATCGGGCTGAAACAAGCCTGGGATTAGTTTAATTACTCGACAGTAGGCGCACAGTTTGCCAAGTGTGCACGTGCATCGACATCCAGTATTTTCTTCAGCGCGCTTATCACAAGGATCCTTACAGATATCGCCATTGGCCGCCGGAAGCTTACCCAGATAATCAATCATTATATTGTCTACGGTCAGTTCCTTTTGGTTGTAATGTTCTTCAAGGACCGGCATGGGTTTGAGTCCGCACTTGGGACAGGCGGCAAATATTGGTAGCCATGATAAATTGTTCAAGCAAACTGGACAGAATCGTATATTCTTATCCTTTGAGACATTTCCATCACTGGCTGGCTCGGTTGCAAGCTTAGGGCTGAAGGAATTACGCCCAACGTCCTGGGTTGGTGGGAAGTGCGAATTGAAGGGAAAATTTGGTTTTTGTATAGCTGGATAGTTTGAACTGTCACAGGGTGGACCACATGGACTTCTCAGTGCATCAGCTGTACGGCAAGGCGGCTTCAGGGAACTAGGCTTGCCGGTGCGTTCGATAATTGAGTCTATAGCTTGCACATACTCCAGTGCCATTTTCTGTTAAATAGAAATAAAGCCAATAAGTTGGAAATTTTAGCGATAAAAATCTTGTAGACCAACCTTCAACTCGGAGCAGACAGAGTCGCTTACTGGGTTATGTTTAAATATTTCTTCATGCTTAGGCGCACCAATGTCCAAGCTGCGATAGCGGTCCAAGTCTAGTTTGAGGACCTCATCGCCCTCATCTGGCTGCCATGTATCTAGACAAGGATCGCAAGGGGAAGGACAACGCTGGGACTCGCTCATTATGAACATAATATCTTGCGGGTTGATGCTTCTATCCACATTGCGACGGCACTCGCTCTCCTTCGGTCTGAAAATTGACTGTGCTGAGCAGCGGTCAGATCTTCGGAGAAGTTTACTTACATTTTCACTTCATCGCATTTGATAATCAGACGTACAAGCACCTCAAGAGAGCCAGTAACTTGAGCCTCCCGTTCGAATTGACAGGTGTCCACATGTATCAAATCAGGCATACCCGCGACTATGCTATCAGTAAAACTTTGGGGGAAACTTATTCTGGCGGTCCCGAGAATAGAACCGAGGTACTTCACTTTAATGGGCATTCCACATTCCTCTAGGGTTTGGCGCAGCTTTTCTGGGAATTTATTGAACTCATTACCTGAGCCTGGCTTGAAATCTGCTACATTAATCCGGCTCGATGTTATAGGAATCGTTCTTTTATTAAATTGGACCTCAATTTTAAGTTTCTTGGGATCTTCAATATACACATATTTTGACTCAAAATGAGTCACGACAATGTCAAATACAAAATTACAGACTGTCATTTTAATAAAAAGTGGTTTGTTGTTATCGTTTGCCTCAATATAAAAATGTAGGCAAATTTATTCGGATTTTCGTCCTAATTATGAAAAAAAAAATGAGAAGAAAAACCAAACACGTAAATTTAAAATTGATTGGCAATTTTTATTAAAGGAATTTTGGGAGTAATGTACACTAAAACATTGCACTTAAAACTAAATAATTTTTAAAATGCCTGTAGCATATCAAAACAAAAGCAACTATGATGGAAAAACTGTTTAATACAAATTCTAAAAAGCATATTATTTTTAGTATTCTCGTTTAAAATCGTGTGATTTGGATCGTCTGCTTATCGTAACAAAAAGAAACTTTTCGTTTTGCTATCCATCCGTGAACTTACCTTTTTTTTTTACAATTTTCAAGCTAGAAAATATATTTGTGGTAACGAGCATACGCTTAAGCAATCTTTAAAAAAAAACTCCAGTGGTTCATCAATTGTTCCCATATAGCTTTATACTAAATATTTACTATATACTTATATTATATTGCTGTTACGCGTACATATATACATTTCCAGTGGACATATTATATATACGTTAACAAAATTATCATATTGACTATATATCTAAGGCTAGAGGTTATTATTCGACTTTTCCCGACCAACATTTGTATATGTAGTATTTGCAGCATTCTTGCTTTTATGGCTTGGACTTTTCGCCAACCATCGATCAGGAATACCCGTTTTATGTAATGTGATCCCGACCTGCTGCGGTCCATGTTTTTGTTTTATTTTTATAGGTTTCTAAGGGCTACAATTTGGCTAGATGATTTTCAGCTGGGCACCTCAAAACGCAATTCCGTATAACCGATCGCTATAAATAAATATTATATACATTTAAAAAACAAAACTTTATATCAATCAAAATGAAGGGCGTAATACCCATAGTGCCCACAGGGAACAGTTTTTTTTAAACAAGAGTGCCTTGTCTATAGTTAGTCTCAGGCATTTGTGATATAAGGCATGGTGCCGCTGATGAATTTCCTCTTTTCTAGCTTCGTATAAATATGATATTCATAGAATGACTGAACTCACAACTCAGGTCATTTCCTTTTAGAACTCCGGCATTGATGCGTCTGACATTGATGAAGGCACAAAGGCACAGTTTCCGTCAATCAGCTAGAATTTAAATCGCTTAATTAGTGTAGGGCGCTCATGGCAAGCTTCCGTTAATAACCAGATTGTTATCAAAGAAAACCGCTTAGCAATATTTATTGTGTGCATGGTATAAAGTCGACTAACCCAATGTAGTTCTTCTGGAGTTCGCTTAAATTTTAAAATCAATCTGAAAATATACGACTCGGGCAACATTAATTGAGTAAATTGTCCACTTATTTATTAAATTATTTAGAACTCTATAGTGCATCATGGCGGGCTTATAACATAAATATTTAAATTAAGAGAATCTTTCTGAGCAGCGCACAGGCATCTTACATTTAAATTTTTTAAAAGCTCTGGAATCATATCTAGTAATATACTTCGTTCTGGCTCATAAAATGGCTCAGAGCTTACTTTAACACACGCATCAGATGTGCTTCAGTGAATCGATTAATGCACAACCCCAATGATGGTTCAAGAATTCATGTACGCAATCTAAAAAAGACATCTGAAGATTTTGTTCCATGTATGCAATTAGCATATGCTCGAAAGTACGCGATCTGCTCTTAGCAGTAGTAGGCACATGAGTCGTAGCACTGTGCCCCACATGGGTTATAGCATCGGGCCGCATGAGAATAACAGCAGTCAGCAGCATAACCCTTACCAAGGCGGGTGATGGTGTCGATTGGGGGCATGGGCACTTGGAGGAGAGCGATACGCTTGCGTTGTGCGCTGGTGAGGCCATCCGCGCCTATCATGGCGCTAGGCTTAGTCTTAGGACCTTTGCCAGCGTCGGGATTGTTAACACTCCATGGTCTAGCAATTTCGCCGTGATCTATCATATATTTCATCATGTCGGGACCTTTCTTTTTCTTTTCTGCTTTCAGCCTCTCGGCATTTTTTTCCGCTTCAGCAGCCTCTAAGGCAGGTTTCAAAAAACGCTTAGGCATCCTCACTGGAATGGGCTTATTACCATTTCCAGACTTATCTTTACTATGCCCAAATGGCATCTTCGCTAGATTTCCTTGTTGTCGAATAGGTCCACGCATAGGTCCACCGGGCTTATCACCCCAAATAGCTGCGGGTTTTGGCCTACCTCCTGGACAAGCAGACACACCGTGTGGCCCGCCACCTTTACTATTAAAGGCGCCATCCTCGAAAACAACTTCACCAGGACATCCGAAAGCCGTGCTCGTATAGCGATCGCCTGCTGCACAGTTATAGGCTCGCCAATAGAAGCTTTGCGGCTTTGGATACTTTGGTTGCACTTTTAAGTCGGGCTTGGCCGTCTGTGTGCTACGCGCGACGGTGTGGGGCTTTGGTAATGGAGGCTTCGCCACCCCCGCCGGTGGTGTCACATTGAAGTCAAAGTCCACGTCGCTTTCACTCGTGTCTGTGAGCACCAGATCATTTACGCAAGTTTCTATGCCACGACTGTGGCATTCCTCTTGCAGTGCGTTCTTAAGCTTCTCCCTTTCCATGAAGGTTCGACAGGTACACAACAATAAGGTCCTGTGGCAGGTGCACTTGCGAAATCCCTTGTCCTTGAGGTTCTTTTTTATCTCGCTAAGAATCTTAGCCAGTTCGCTTTTGACCACCTTAAATGTAATTGGTTCCATCTTAGCGTTATTATTATTGATCGCTCTCAGGGTTATGAAGATTTCACCATTCTTTTTGGACATGTTCAGAATGGGAAGTTCTCTTTCCTTCTTGATTTCTCTTTCTTCTACTTGCTTGCATACATTATGCTCTTCCGAGTTACGTAAGAAAAATTTCATAAGCCTTTTAATAGGCTTAGATACTGTCCCGGGACGCCAGCCAAACTTCCGCGCCTCCTGGCTGTTGGCCCAATTCCAGCCGTGACGACGCGAAACCAGGCCCGGCCCAGCATTGCAGGTTTTGTGGCCTGTATTTGTATTTGGGAGCTTGCGATTGGGCTTCTTTGAATTCTGGACATTAATGCAACGTCTTGTCAATTCTCTACGCTCTGCAATTGTAGTTCTTTTTTTCTGATTTTTACGGGACAGGCTAAGTATATGTCGGGATTTCTTTCGTGTCGACTGTTGATTACATTCCCTTTCAAGCTCAGACGCCCGCTTGGTGTTATCAATGCTGTGCAAATCGCGTAACTCAGAGAATACACGAGCCAGGAATGGGCGAGACATTTCTGATTTGACAAGCGATAAACAAATATCGCCGGTTGGATCTACCTCACTGGCCTCAGACTCGGGCGCAGACTCCACGTTTTTTTCAGATTTAAAGAAATTTGCGCACATTTCGCGTACTCGGCAGTGGGCACAGAGTTTTCCGAACTTACAGGTGCATCGGCACACTTTACTAAAATTTTCCTCAGCGGGCTTTGTAGACAAACTCTTACAGTAATCTTCAATAGTCTCCGGCGGCTTGCCCATATATTCAATTAGTACATCTTTCGCTGTTGGCGTCTGTTCCTTCTCAATATTTATGACCGGCATAGGTTTAACGTTACAATTTGGACATGCAGCGAATTTCGGCATCCATGACATATTGTTCAGGCAGACAGGGCAGAAACGTTTCGGATTGGTTTGGGTCACCGTCTCAAAATTGATTTCCCCGGGTGGCACCTTTGTGTTCTCTTGCGAAACGTTTGACGGACAAGGACTTCCCAGTTTTTTGGACATCTGATCAGGCCCCATGAAAGGCTGCGATTGACCAGTGCGCTTTAGAACCGAGTCAATAATTTCTCCATACTCTAGGGACATTTTCTGTTAATGAGAGAGACAGAGACAGAGAGAGAGAGCGAGGGAGAGAGAGAGCTTTAGAAAGCTTTGGAGAAAACGCCCGTTTGGGACTCACCTTTAGCTCTCTACAGATAGAATGGCCTGTGGGATCATTTGTGAAAGTTTCAATGGGCTTGGGGGAGCCAACAGAGACGCTTTCATAGCGTTTTAAATCTAAATTTAGGCGCTCATCGCCCTCCTCTGGCTGCAGTGCATCCAAACAAGGATCGCAAGGGCTTGGGCATCGCTGGGACTCGCTCAGAAGAAACATTATGTCTTGCAAATTGATGCATGTGGCCATACTCGGAAGACAGCCAACCTCTCCTGTCCTGAAATATGATGAGAGTTCAATCTTGAGTCTTGACTGACGCCAGTCACAAAAAACCTTAACTTACTTTGGCTTATCTTCGCACTTAATAATTAAACGGCAGAGCACCTCAACAGTGCCTACCTCTTCACCTTTTTCCTCAATTTGACATTTTTCCGAGATCATCAGATCAGTCATTTGGTCTACTATGCTATCAGTGATGGTGTTGGGCAAAATGATCTGACCGGTACCGAGAGCGCGACCATTGTACTTGACCGAAATGGGTATACCACATTTTTCTAGGTTCTTGCGCAGCTTTGCCGGGTCCTCCTCAAATTCAGTGCTAGAACCGACTTTAAATTCGGTAACATTTATGCGGCTTGCTGTTAGGCCTACTGTTTTATTATTAAATGTTAAAGTTACTTGCAATTTTTTGGGGTCTTTAATTTGTACGTTTGGTGCTTCAAACTTTGTCACAATGGTGTCAAAAACAAAGGTACAATTTTTTAATTGGTTGGATTTCATTGTAATTTAATAATTTCGTTTATGCAATTGTTAATATTTCAATGTGCAAATGAAAACAAAGATAATGGATATTTAATGTTGATGAACACAATTTAATAGCACAATTTTGGGTTGTGTATATTTGTAAAGTAAAGTGAATAATATGAAAATATAGTTTTTATAATGAACACTAGTACATAAACTACTGTGATAGACACAATTATAGAAAAGTTCATTTCCCTTCTGCAATTCTATTGTTCATTGGCTTAAAGAAGATTGAGTTCCTGAACATATTTTTTTCACATCCGTAATTCTAGGTTTTGGCTTGAGCCTTGGTTCGTCAAATTCACCCAGATAAACTAAAATATTTTAATCTCTAAAATTTTGATATTTTAATTTATCGAAGATTATTCATATAGTTGCGCTGGGCTACCCAGTAGAACTTGGCTACTATTCAGAAGTACTTTATTATTATTATTTGCAAAAATATTAAGTTTGTAGGAACAATTCTATCAGTTGGCATGCAACAAGATAAATGACAATTTTATGTCATAAAGAATTAGCTTTTTAGACAACTAAATAACTTCTAAGCACTTTAATGAAGATCGGTGCTCAGAGGATTACACTTGCTCTTTCTAAGCAATAATAAAATAACTAGTTATGTGACATAAGCATATATTTTAAAAATTTAATAGATCATACAAATGGCATTTTTTTTGCCAGTCGACTGGTCCGTAGCCATAATAAGCACATGGCTGGGTTAGTAATCCCCACCGAATTCACAATTGCATTGAGCAGTACACGGATCAAAGCCCTTCCCCAGGCGCGTCACAAACTCAATGGGTTGCGGGGGGACTTGCAGCAGAGCGCGACGTCTACGTTGCGCATCGGTTATTCCGTCCGGACCAACATTAGATGCACCTTTTTCCTTATCCTTTCCCCCTAAAAATAGGCCATGTTTTTTTAAATACATTATCATTTTTTCAGACTTTGTCTTTTCACGAGTCTTTTCGAGATGAGATTGATTTAAGATATTTTTGGCAGCTAATTGAGCTCGCTTAGTCATTTTTACAGGAATTGGCTTACTGCCAACTCCTTTGGCAGCAGGGCCCCTTTTAGCACCGGGAAATGATTTTTCGCCCACTTGACTTATTAAATTACCATAAGGAGCAGAACGTCCGCCAGCGCGCATAGGCCCTCCGGAACTGTTTCCCCAAATAGCCTTATTTTTAGGTCGGCCGCCTAGAGTAGCATTTGCACCATGTGCACCGCCACCCCTATATCCAAAGACACCATCCTCAAACACTTCCTCTGCTGGAGCACCGAAGGCTGTGCCCGTGTAACGATCACCGGTAGCACAATCATAGGCGCGCCAGTAGAGGCCGCGTTTGAATGGATTATTTGGGAGCACGATTCGATTTTTTTTTGTGCACTGGGTGGCATTGTTGACGGTGAGTGGCTTTGGTAATGTACGAGGCTTCGCCACGCACGCCGGCGGTGTCACATCAAAATCATAGTCCACTTCGCTGTCACTGGTGTCTGTCAGGACCAGATGATCTACGCAATTTTCTATGCCGCGACGCTTGCACTCCTTTTGCAGTGCACCCTCAAGATGCTTCTTTTCAATGTTGTTGCGACAGACACACATCATAACCGTCTTGTGGCAGATGCATTTGGGAAAACCTTTCTCTTTCAACTTTTTCTTGATCTGGCTTAAAGCGACAGCCAAGTTGCTTTTAACTATCTTAAATACAATGGGCTTCATATCAACATGCTTGTTGCTGACCGCTCGCAGGGTAATGAAGACTTCGCCCTTTTTCTTGCACACGTTAAGAATGGGCAACTCACTTTCGAGATCTTTTTCGACTTCCAGTTGCTCCATGCACGCATCATATGCATTTTGGGGTGGCGAGTAATACAAAAAGAAATTCATAAGCTTCTTAATGGGCTTGAGAACTGCGCCGGGTTTCCAGCCATAGTTGCGTGCCTCTTGACTTGAGGACCACGCCCAGCCGTGGCGTCGTGGGACTCGGCGTTGCTTATTCGCACAGGTCTTGTGTCCTGCTAACCGATTATGGTTGTGGGAGTGATAATTCAGCTCTTTGTGGCCACTGCTTTGATTCGTTGCTTTAGCTTTCCGTTTTCGATTGAGGGATAAGCCCAAGTTTTGCATGTTCACTTTGTGCATTGCATTGCCTTCACATTTATCATCGAACAACGAGCCTCGTTTCATATCTTTGCTATAGTAGAGATCGCGTAGATCGGAGAACACTTTAGCGAGATGTGGGCGAGAGTCATCTGATTTTACACAATAATCTTGTTGTCCCCCATCGGGCAACTTAGAGGTTTGCCTCTCATCTGGCTTAAAGATATCGGCGCACAGTTTACGTATTCGGCAATGAGCACACAGTTTTTTCTCGCACGAGCACCGACATCTGGTCTGTACCTCCTGAGGTGAATTTTCTTTGCCTTTTTGGGCATGGGGATCCGCATATAGATCTTCACTGTTAACTGTCGGCTTACCCAAAAAGTCGATCAGTATTTGTTCGGCAGTCAGCTCCTTCTCATTGGGAGGGTCATCAACGACCGGTATGGGCTTGACTCCGCACTTTGGACAGGAGGCAAATATTGGTAGCCATGACATATTGTTGAGACAAACGGGACAGAAGCGTATGGGCATGATATGTGGGTTCCTTCCATCATTGATGGGCTGGCTTAGAAACCTTGGACTACAGAAATTATCATATTGTTCTGTTGGCAAGTAGGAAAAGCATGGTGAATTTTGTGGCTGTGGAGAATAACAGACTTCACTCGAGGAACTTCGCAGCTTCTCGGCTTTACGGCATGGTGGCACCGGAATAATAGAGTCAATAATCTCCTTACAGTCTTGCACCAATTTCTGTGAACAGAAATAGGGTATATAGTATTTGCAAAATGCGATCCATATCGACGCGCACCTTAAGTGGTGTAAGAGCGGCGTTGCCAGTGCTATTATATGTGAGAGATTTTGAGTCCCGAAGGCCGCAAGCATTCGAGCTGCGATATCGTTGCAAATCCAACTTCAGGCGCTCGTCACCTTCATCGTCTTCCAATGTGTCTTGGCAAGGTTCGCATGGGATGGGGTACGGCTGGGACTCACTTAAAAGAAACAGGATATCCTGCTCGTTGATATTTTTGTCTACATTATATTGCGCATTGTTTTCCAACGGCCTGCAAAAAATGAACAATTGCTTAAGCTTGCAACTTGAGCTCAATCAGCTATACGAGAATCTGTACTTACATTTGCTCATCATCGCATTTAATTATAAGACGGCAGAGCAACTCAACTGTGCCTACAACTTCACTATTCCGTTCGATTTTGCAGGTGTCTGAATGTATCAAATCAGTCATACCTACTGCAATCCTTTCAATGATGATGTTGGGAAAACTTAACTGACCTGTGCCGACAACGAATCCGTCATACTTAACTAAGATGGACATTCCCAATTTCTCAACATTTTGGCGCAGGTCTTCTGGTGTTATCTCAAAATTAGTGCCAGAGCCAGGTTTGAAATCGGTTACATTGATCTTGCTTGCTGATAAACATATTGTCATCTTGTTAAATTTAACCTGCACTTGAAGTTTATGTGGATCTTGAAGATTTAGGTGTGATAACTTTAATTTTGTCACAATAACATCAAGGACAAAGTTACACAATCTCATTTTATTGATGTACAATTTTATTCTTGCTTATGTTAGGTTTCGCTGAATTTGTACGCTTTATAAAATGTGCGCATAAAACCCAGAACTGGGAAATTTAAAAATTATGAATACAATTTTTAAAACAAAACTAGGCTTGCGTGTGACAAGACTAAAAAAAAATAAATGTACAGCTTTGTGTTGAAAAAGAAGGCATGGGGTATTACAAAAATGATGCTTTTTTCATTTCATGACACAAATGTTTTAATATATTATTTATTTTGCCTGTGTGAGGAGAATACATCTCCGATTGCAATCTCCCAGGCAACCTTATGTTTAAGTGCGAAAATGGATTCCGAAATAATCGAAATAATCGTTAAGATGATCTAGCTGCGATTTATTCACATAATCTTTTGTTTTTATTCCTGTTATACATTGGGAATTCATGTGTCTCTGTGTGTATGGACATTAGGACTGAATATATTGTAGAGCTTAGCTAACATACACGAATGACGTATGACTGACAAAAATGACTTATTAATCACAACCGAAGTCTAAACAAAATTATATACAGTGGCATGGCATCGTTTTTAACTAAAATTAACACATATGCCTACTGTCGGGCAATATTCCATTCAAGTGGAAAACTTTCCGAAGAACTCTCTTTCGACATATTGTGTACACCGTTGTGTACAGTCTCTTCTAAAATTATAAATCTTCTCTATGATTGGGACGCACGAGTCTTAACAGTAGCAGCATGGATAGCAACACTGAGCGACACACGTATTGTAGCATTGGCAGGGGTCGTAGCCCTTACCCAGGCGGGGCATACTGTCAAGTGGTGGTACGCATGTCTGCTGAAGAAGGCGTCGCTTACGTTGCGCATCGGTGAGTCCATCAGGACCCAGGACTGGTCCAGATACAACCGGTTTCTTTGGCTGAGGGTTATTAGGGTCCCAGGGTGTAGGAACGGCGCCATGTTTCTCCAAATACTTTATTAGGTTGATTCCCTTTTTCTTACGTTCAATTTCATTCTTGATTGCTTCTTTTTCGGCTTTAGCAGCATTTTTAATGGCTTCAATATGACGTTTGAGCATTTTTACTGGGATGGGTTCGCTTTTACCCTGTCCTGGCTGTTTTTTATTACCGGGGAATGATTTGCCGCCGAGAACGCCTCCTGGACCACCACCTCGTGTTCCGTGGATATTGGATGCTCCTTGCGGTCCGCCGCCGCCGTAACCAAAAATGCCATCCTCAAATACATTTTCACCGGGACCACCGAACGCTTTACCGGTGTACCGATCACCTGCAGCACAGTCATAGACGCGCCAGTATGGACTTAGTGTAATTGGATACTTTGATGGTACTACTAGATCTTTCTTATTAGTTTGTGTACCGTTGTTGGCGTTCTTGCGTCGACGTGGTGGCCGAGCCGATGCAGCCGGCGGAGACACATCGAAATCATACTCCATTTCGCTGTCACTGGTGTCTGTGAGCACCAAATGATCCACGCAGTTTTCCATTCCTCGCCGTTTACACTCCTTCTGCAGTGCGTATTCGAGATGCTTCTTTTCTAGGATGTCGCGGCAAACACACAGCATCACTGTCTTATGACACGTGCACTTGCGGAAGCCCTTGTCCTTCAGCTTCTTTTTGATCTCCCTGAGGGCTACGGCCAGATCGCTTTTGACCACCCTGAACACAATGGGTTTCATTTGCATATTTTTGTTATCTAGAGCCCGTAAAGTAACGAAGATCTCTCCATTCTTCTTGCAAACGTGCAAAGTGGGTGGCTGGCGTTCTTTTTCTGCTTCTAGCGCTTCCTGGCACTTATTGAAAGCCTTATTTTCTGGAGAGTATTGTAAAAAGAACTTCATGAGGCGTTTAACAGACTTCCGAACGAACCCTGGTCGCCAGCCATTGATCTTTGCCTCCTCCCTTAATTTCCAGGCCCAGCCGTGACGGCGTGAAACGCTGTCTTTTGTTTTTGGGCATTGCTTGTGTCCGACACCAGGTTGCTTGCTTTTGGTGGGCTTTTGCTTAGGCTTCTGTTCAAGCTTTGGTTTTTTGTCTATGGCTGATTGGTTTAGATTGCTGGATTGTTTTTGGCCGCATTCAAGTTTGAGTTGTGACGGGTGTTGTGCGTTTTTGACCTCGTACAAATCGCGAAGCTCGGAAAACACGCGTGCTAAATGTGGCCGGCACTCATTAGAGTCTTTCTTTATCACACAGAAGTCCTCGGAGGATTTTGGCTTAACGCTGGGGCATGTCGCCTCATTTTTACTAGCTTCGAAAATTTCTCCGCAGAGCTTACGTATGCGGCAATGGGTACACATTTTGCCGCACTTGCACGTGCACTGAACATTACGGCACTCGTCATCATCAACTTGCTTCTTTTTCGACTCGCAGGGGTCAACGCAGTAATCGGACTTTGAATCTTTCGTTTTGCCCAAAAACTCTGCTATTATTTTTTCTGAGGTCAGTTTCGTCTCCTTATGGCGTTCCTCAACGACTGGCATGGGCTTGACCCCGCACGTGGGACAGGTGGCAAATTTTGGAAGCCATGACATATTGGTCAGGCAGACTGGACAAAATCGTGCTGGTTTTATCGAAGGTTTCGGCAAGTCACTGATTGGTACAGGTATCAGCGCCGGATTGCAGAAATCAGGACCCTCATCCTGTCGTGCTGGCATGTACGAAAAACAGGGAACATATGAACGAAGTGGCTGATTGTCCTCCTGAAAATACTGAAAGGGACCACTACAGGGACCGCCCTGTTCCTCTGGTCTCCGGCAAGGCGACTTTAATGGCTTCGGATGGCCAGAGCGCTTGATAATAGAGTCAACAATTTCTTCACACTCCTCCGCCATTCTCTATAATTAAATATAGTTTTAGAAATGCTTTGAAAAGAAACGGATAATACACTGGAGTTGTACCCACCTTAAGCTGACAACATGCGGAATTCTCTACCGGATTGTGAATGAGATTTTCTGCGGGTCTATAACCACCAGCATTCGAGCTTCGATAGCGTGCCATATCCAATTTCAGCAGTTCATCGCCAGCCTCTGGCTCCAAAGCGTCCAGACAAGGATCGCAAGGGCTAGGACATCGCTGTGACTCGCTCACAATAAACATGATGTCCTCCTGATTGATGCATTTGTCTATGTTTCGGCGACATTCGCTCTGCTCTTCACTGTAAAACAAGTTAAGCGTTAGAGCGTGATATACAACTAAAATAAACTATCTGAGAGGTTAACTTACAATGACTGTTCTTCGCATTTAATGATGAGACGGCAAAGCACCTCGAGGTTGCCCATAGATTCCCCTTCTTTTTCGAAATCGCAGGAGCCTACGTGCATCAAATCGGTCATTCCTGCTTCTATCTTATCTATCATGGTTTGAGGGAACATTATTTGACCGGCGCCTATGACCTTAGCGTTGTATGAGACCGTCATCACCATGCCGCACTCCTGAAGATTCGCGCGCATCTTTTTTGGCGCCGCATTTAGCTCGACGCCAGCGCCAGATTTGAACTCGGAAACATTAATGCGGCTTGATGTCAAAGGCACATTTATGTTATTAAAATTGGCGACTATACTCAAATTTGTTGGATAATTAATTTTCACAACGGAAGACTCGAAATGAGTCACGATAATATCGAAAACAAATTTACATGCCATTTTGTTGGTTGGGTTGATTGTTTATGTTTTTATGAGATTTTGAATCTTATCATTGATATCGTATTAATTGGTTTATTACTGATAATTTATGGAGATTTGAAATTTGGCTGGTTCTTTTAAAAAGTGCTAAGAAAACCTTGGTAACGCGGAATTTAAAATTGATAATTTAAAATTTTTAATTTTTAAAGCATATTTACAATACTTAAAATGTTCTTAAACTAAAATTTCTGAAATATAATTCTGTAATAACATGTTAAGTAAAATGCTACTATGATTAGAAATATAACAAAAACTACGATTTATCAAAATATCGAGTATACAGTCATATTTGCTGGACAATTTTATGGAAAACCAATTCGGTAAAATCAAAAGGATACTTTAAAAATTGCCCTCCTTCTATGTGTGCATTTTGTTGAATTAAAGGTTATTCTTGTTAATGCAATGCTTCTGTTCTGTTCATAATAATTGAGCTAAGACATATGCCATAAAGTCAACTAGCGACATAAAGATAGCTAAAGTGATATTTGCCCAACATCGATCTATTGTAGGTTAAACGGAAACATAATTAGATGAGAATCGCTTTTGGCAGTTTAACATAAAAAACAACTTGGCAATATTGATAATAAGTTAAAATTTATTGGCATTAAGTGACCTATGTAAAATGGTCTTGTTTTATGTATTATTTATCATTCCGAAATGCCTGTCTTAAAAGCTTGTCTTATTTGGCGGTAACCTCGTATTTGATTTCTTATAAGCTGCAAGTTGTAGCATAATGAACTGCTCATGTTGATACTTCAAATTCGCAGTCAAGATCCCGGTGTTTCTTAGCAATAGTAGCTGCAAGGAGGACACCACTGAGCACAAGGAGAGTAGCATTGAGTGCACGGATCGTAACCCTTGCCAAGCCGAGCCAAGCTCTCAAATGGTGGAATGCAAATCTGGTTAAGAGCCCGACGCTTGCGCTGTGCATCGGTCAGCCCATCTGGCCCCACGACTGGGCCAGTCTTAGTTTTCACTTTTGGTTTAGGTTCATTGGGGTTCCAGGGCGTGGGAATTGCATCGTGTTTCATCAAATACTGCATTAGGTCAATGCCCCTTTTCTTCCTGTCAATCTCATTCTGCACTGCATCTTTCTCTGCCTGAGCAGCATTCTTCAGAGCCTCAATATAGCGTTTTGGCATTCTTACAGGGATGGGCGCACTAGGACCTGTTGGTTTCTTTTTATCACCAGGAAAAGACTTTCCGCCTGGACTGCCTCTTTTACCATCACCCACACGTCCACCACCTTGTAAAGGCCCACCTGGGCTCGCACCCCATATTCCGTGGGTCTTGGCCCTCCCACCGGGAGTGGCGTATGGTCCATGCGGTCCGCCGCCCCCGTATCCAAAGATGCCATCCTCAAATACGGCTTCACCGGGCCTACCGAACGCTGTGCCCGTGTACCGATCGCCAGCAGCGCAGTCATAGGCGCGCCAGTAGGGACCAACTTCTATGGGATATTTTGGTGGGGCTTTGTCTTTCGGATTTGTCTGTGTACTCAAGGTGACAGTACGAGGTTTTACAGATAGCTGGGGCTTTGCCACGCCTGCTGGCGGGGTCACATCAAAATCAAACTCGACCTCACTGTCACTGGTGTCGGTGAGCACCAAATGATCCACGCAGTTTTCCATTCCTCGCCGTTTACACTCCTTTTGCAGTTCTTCTTCAAGATTTTTCTTTTCAAGCATTTTGCGACACACGCACAACATCACAGTTTTGTGGCAAACACATTTGCGGTAGCCCTTGTCCTTGAGCTTCTTCTTGATCTCCCTGAGGGCCACGGCAAGATCGCTTTTGACTATCCTGAATACAATGGGTTTCATTTCTATATGTGGATTATTGACGGCACGCAATGTTATGTATATTGCGCCATTTCTCTTGCACACGTTGAGAATAGGAAGCTGCTTTCTTTTTGGTCTTTCAGCCCGCCGACAGGTGTTAAATGCATTATTGTCTCGGGAGTATTGCAAAAAGAACCTCATTACGGTTCCAGCATACCGACAAATGGCTCCTGGGCGCCACCCATATTTGCGCGCTTTTTTGGTCGATGGCCACGCCCAGCCGTGTCGACGGGAGACAAAGGGTTGAGGCCTAAGACAAGTCTTATGGCCAATTTTTGGGCCATTCGATGTCCGCTGCAAATAGCTCGGACTACTATGTGCGTTCTGTATGGCGCCCGTTAGTGCTTTCTTAGCCAAGTCCACTGTCTCTTTAGGTCCCAACGTTGGTTTCGAACGCTTCTGTAATTCAGCAGTTTTATTAGCCTCCCTTTCGCCGTAGAGATCTCGAAGCTCGCCGAATACACGTTCTAAATACGGGCGACATACCTCGGACTCGACTACTACACAAAAGTCCTCATTTTGATCAGGCGTAACGCTGGGGCACTTTTCTTGGTGAACGCGCGGTTTGAGCATGTATGCGCACAAATTGCGAATGCGACAATGAGTACAAACTATATTATTCTTGCAGGTACAGCGCTTGGAGACATCTGGCTCCTTTTCATCATCTTCGACTGATTTTGCAGGCAGTCGGAGAAACTCATTCATAATTTGGTCGGCCGTGAGCTTTTCGCCGGGTATAGTCTCTATTTGTGGCATGGCTTTAGTACAGCATTTAGGACAGGGAAAGTATTTGGGCAGCCACGACATTGGAGTGAGGCAAACAGGACAGAAACGTATGGACTTTATTCCAAACTCGTCAATGTCCCCAGTAGGAATGGCTATCGAGCGATCTACATACTTTTGTGGGAAGTTTCTCTGTTTTCCGCTCCAGTCCGTGATAACAAGATCCTTATTTAGGTTCGACGTAGTTAAACGAGTTGCATTCTTCACAACCGATTCGATGATTTCTCCGTAATGCTTCGTTATAGCTTGTAATTGGCAGCATGCTTCCGTGCCACAAATCTCTCTCGTAGGTGGCTTAGTGACTCTCTGGTTTAAGCTGGGATAGCGGTTTAGATCCAACTTAAGTTGCTCATCACCTTCCTCTTGCTCCAGCTCATCCGCGCACGGTTCACAAATCTTGGGGCAGGGATCGGGGTCGCCCACTACAAACATGATGTCAGCCGCATTAATAGCCCTTGCCAGGTTGCCGCAGCTCTTATTGCAGGGTCTGTGGAAATCAAAACAACTTGAGCTATTAACAATTATAAGTGGTGCCAACTTACTCTGGCTGTTCGGCTTGCTCCAAGCACTTGGCAATTAGTATGCAAAGAATCTCTATAGTTCCCACCTCGACTCCACGGCGTTCAATGCTACATGTGTCTGCATGTAGTTGGTCACTCATCCCATCCTCAATGCTATCGATAAAGTTCTGGGGAAATTTGATACGCGCGTTCCCTAAAGAGAGCCCACTGTATCGCACAACGATCGGCAAGCCATCAGCCTCCAGGTTTTGGCGCATTGTATCGGGTTCTGTTGAGAATTCAATGCGGCGTCCAGATTGGAATTCGCTCACATTTATACGGCTCGCTGTAACGTTAATTGACATTTTATTAAACCTAACATTAACCGCTAGGCTCTGCGGATTGTCGATTTTATCTTTGTACATTCGCAAGCGAGTTACAATAATGTCAAAAAGGAAGCAGACTTTAGTTTGTTTGGGTTGATCTTCCTCCATTATGCTTGCACCTCAACAATTTTTTTCCGCCAAATTTATTAGTAAAATAAAAATAATAATAAAATAAAAAAACAAAAATTAATGAAAGTAGTCTTTACGCACGAAGCCAAGATTGAAATATGAAATATATATGTAGTATATGTATATATCATGACTTAAAATGCTGATCCAGTTGTCTGGTATTCAGTTGAAAAGAAATTACCTTTTTTGTTGTATTGAACCTTTCTATACTAGCTGATACACAAACTAATAAGAGCGAATGCCAATCTTCGAGAATTATATAAAGTCTGGTCAAGTTATATTAAAAAGCTTATTTTTCGATCGAATCTTGCTATGGAACTATAGGTTATAGTGGTTCGATACGGGTGACTTCGATATATGCTTCGCAGACAGAAATAAGAATGAGCAACTGGCGAGATGCATAAATTAATATTACATATTCTCGTATACTCATATACTCTTTCACAAGGGGAAGTCTACATATAAGATAGATGTATTTGTAAGTTATGCGTCTTGCTATCCGCGCACCTAAGCGATTTAAATCTTATATCGTATTATTGTAAATACCCGCGTCAGATAACGTGCTTAGTTTTATAGGCACGAAGGGGACATAAAAATTAGCCCCTTTAAAGATCTATCAAAAAATATTTACGCAGTACGTGGTTCCCGATTGCCACATTCTTACCCGTTTTATTTGGTATTTTATTTACTTACTAGATTTTAGCTAATTAATTAATTGGCCAGCGTCTGCTCGGTGGCATCCTTTTAATTGCACAAAATTGATATTGATAATTTTGATTTGGTTTAAGGACATTGGCTGTTGCGATGTTTACTGTGTCGCCCACTTATGTGGCAATGCACTTGGCGGCTTCCCAAATCCCAAAGTCCTGCCAAAACACTCCGAACAAAACCCCAAACCAATTTCAGCGCGTTAAATTTATCGCATCAGCTGCCTTTGATTTGCTTATAAGCGGCTTAGCACGCAATGCGCTGTTAACACACGCCACACCCACCACATGTGTATGGCTCTCGGGCCTCTAAGTATGCTACATTATTTCACCTCATGCACTTATCTAAATTAAGTTCAATTTTAATTAAATTTCGCGCATTAATTTGACGTTCATCAGGGCGCCGCGTGTTTACTAGTTGCATAGGCGCCCAACTAAGCCAATAAAATTTAGAAATCAGCATGGCGCAGTTTTCCATATTTACGAAAAACTGCTGAATGGCAAATATTTGGGTAAAGCTAGGTATGCTTTATGGCAAACTATGGCGATTTAATTGGATTTTAATGATTGCATGTTGGGCGCAGGCGCTTATGTTCAATTCGCTAGCCTACATTATAGTAGCAACAAATAACAAAAGAGTTGAGCTTGGCACAGATCATTAATTTGTGTGTTCTTTTTTTATGGTTGGCATATTTTTAGCAGATTGTTATATGTAATTTGTTAAGGTCAAAACGTGGCAAAGCAGAAAACATAAAAAATTTGACCTATAGATGAGGTAAAAAGCTTAGCTTTAAAGGTTAAAACGAAACGGATTCCCCGCACTCGCTAGTTGTCCACAGGCTCTTATCGGAACAAGTTTCCTATAGGCTTCTTAATTTGCCTGAGTTGGGTTGGCCTATGGTCAGGTACATATCTCTCTCTCTCTCTTATCTCTCCCGCTTAATATATCTAAAAACACCTTGGATAATCAAGCGTCGGCTCGTGCCTTCACACCTGACTTCGGGCCAGCTCTTGCTGTTGTGACACCTTTGACCCTACACCCTTCCTCGATTGCAAGCCTCAACGGACTTAACGAAAATAATCAATATGCTCTATTCGCAACTTTATGATTAATGTTGGGTTAATTTGATATATAATTAGCTCAATTATTTGAAATCAATGCTTAATTATAAGGATCTCAAAGTTGACATATTTTCTTGACTTATTAATATTATTTTCTTCTACTTTTTAAATGTTAGTCTTTATCATCATTTTGAGCTTGATTGATTAATCTTGGCCTTACAAGGATATACACATTGATGTTTCACACGTGAATTAATGTAAAATACATTCATTTATGAAATCGTCTTTTAGTAAAATTTTTCTGCGACATACTTAACTGAATACATGATTTTACCAAAATGCTCTCAAATCTTAAAAGCTACATTTATTCATTAAAACTTTATATATATTACATGCGACACTGCAACAATCCTAACTGTATAAATGAATGCAAGCGATTGCAATTTAATGCAATGCATTTGATGCATTCAATTTTAAATGAACTTACGAACTAAAATACAATTAATGTTCAATTTATAAATCCTAAATAATTTTTTAATAATAAGCCTATTAAAGCTTTCTTATAGACCTACATATTCTTAGATATACAGCTATATGTTTTAAATTAAGGTGGCTTCATGATTGAATCAATTTAAATACCTTTATAGAGGTTAGCACACCTTTGTCATGAAATGTGTAACGTATTAAAGTTGGCAATTGAAGAACCAATTATATCATATAGCTGCTAGATGGAAACATTTTTGGTGTCTTATGGATATATATATACGAAACTTATTAGCATCGGTCTAAAATATTATATAGAGAGATATCTTCACCAGCCCGTAAATAATTTCTTAAACTATACTGCTTATATATGAGTTTTATAAAAATCGCACTACTATATGTAGCTCTATAGGAAGCATCATTCAAAAAATTATTTTTCAAGATATTTTCGTCGAAACATAACTGCAAAACCATAAGGCAAACTATTACAAGGGTATTGAATCGTCGGCGTGCCGAATGTATTTTTTCCTTCTCGTTATTATTAATAAAGTGCACTTATATTTTTGTTAAAGTGTGTTAGTTACCACTCCCCCTCCCCCATCGAGCACAGTCAGGACTACTCGCTCTGATTCCCTCATGACCATAGTCTTGTGCGTGAAGGTAAGCAGATGTTCAGATCTAAAGGTTTTTCGATTATTCGGTTCGAAACGCACGCACCTCGCTAACCTATGACCCCATTATTCTACATTCTACCTCGTAATTGTAGTTTTTAAATTAAAGCAATTTGTAAAAATATTGTACTATATGTGTTACATTCTCTGTCCGGTAAAAAGTGCTTTCGATGAGAAGACCCCAAAGGCACTTCTACCTTTCTGATCGAGTGGATATTATTGTTAATGAGCATGCCCGACAAAAATCAATGACCTAAATGCATTATTCTGGTGTACTGCTTTACTACACTTAAACTTTACTATATCAGAATCGACTGTACCAGCTGGCAAATTTTCTATCTGGGTTGAAAGATCTTTTTAAGAAAGAGTAACTAGCCTTGAGAAAAGAAGTGTTTATCCATTGATTGGATGGCAACTTACAAAACTATTTGGTAAATAAATGATGAAGACAATCTATGCAATTAAAGTGTGATGGAGAGTAGATGGAATATATTCTCCCTATGAAATATCGCAGACAGCACTATTAAGACGAGTTCGGCTTTAAAAAGTAGCAAAGTGTGGTAGCCACTTTTGTGAAATTCACTCCCACTTCACCGCTGCAGTAGCATTATCAATAAGAAACGCTTGCTTTCTGCACCTTGCCCTATTGGATTGTAAATATCTAGGCGCCCAAAAGAGAATATAGATTGGGGTGAATTTAGTCTCGATCAGGACAACGAGATCAGGTCTGTAGGTTTGAAATTTGAAATATAGAGCGAGTTTATTTTTGGTCGATATAACGTCCCACTTCCAAACTGTCTATATGTTAATTTGTCTCACGTTTTGCATACTTCATTTTAATCAATATTGGAAGAAAGATGAGTTTTAAAACTATAGCCGTAGTGTCCTTATAAATTGATGATAAGACAGCCTAAGCATAAGCATTTTAAAATTCAAATTGAACTTTGACGATTTGAGGGATTCATTAAAATAGCAGACAAAATTATAAAATAAGCTAAAATGTCTTATTTAAACAATAAAATCGTTTACATTGAATAAAATAATTTCATAACAATGAATTGGTGTTTAGTTCCCCGTCAAGTTGCGACTGCCTGCAGTGTTTATTATTTTCAACATCCTTCTTATTGTAAAGAATCCTCAGCTCGGATAACACAATTTGTAGATGTGTACGGCAGGTAGGAGGTGATCCGTTGCACTTGAATAAAACGCAAAAGTCCTCATCTGCTTTGGGCTTGATTTCTGGAATATGTAACCTCGATGATATGAAGATGTCTGAACATAAATTGCGGACTCGACAATGAGCGCACATTTTGCCCAACTTGCAGGTACAGCGACTAGTATGCTTGGTGTTCTCAATATTTTCCTTATCCGAAAGTCTATTGGCAGCTTGATGAGGCTCTTCAGCATACTGATTTATAATTAGATCGGCCGTGAGCTCATCCTTAGATTCACTTTTAAGTTCTGGCAGGGGCTTGGCCCAGCATCTAGGACAACAAGCATATTTAGGCAGCCAGGACATAGAGCACAAGCAAATGGGACAGAAACGAATGGGTTTAATGCCCATGTCTTCCATGTCTACCGCAGGAACAGGTATTGTGCATGGTGCTCTTGTAGAATTGTAGATAATTGGTGTCCGGTCCCTGTTTGTACTGTGAGTATGCTCAACTAGCTTGGGTGAAGACAATTGGGCAATCCGCTTGATAACCGAGTCGATGATTTCTCCGCATTTCGCCGTCAGATTCTTTAACTGGCTGCACGCCTGCATGGCACTTGTATCCTCAGGTGACTGGGTGACGCGCTGGTTAAAGCTGCGATACCGATTAAGATCCCATCTGAGTTGCGCGTCGTCTTCTTCTTCTTTCAGCTCATCTGAACACGGTTTGCAAGGTATTGCGTCGAGTTCTGGCTTGTCTACTAAGAACATAATGTCAGCCTGATTAATCTCCTCGCCCCGGTGCTCGCACGCTCTAAGAGCCAATTATGAATCAATGGTGAGCGATAGACAAGCTCAAGTGATGCTTAACTTACTCTAAGCCCAGCGCTTCGCCTTCGCACTTGATGATTAGGCGACACAGCAGCTCCACAAAGCCCACTTCTGTGTTGCGGCTTTGAATGCAACATGTATCTGCGTGCACCAAGTCGCTCATGCCATAGTCAATTTTATCAATGAAGCTTGGGGGAAACATGAGCGTTCCGGTGCCTAAGTTAATGCTACCGTATTGCACCGTGACGAGCATGCCAATATTTTTGAGATTGTTGCGTAGCTTCTGGGGTTCGACTTTGAATTCGATGTCGCGTCCAGCTCGGAACTCGGTCACATTTATACGGCTCGATGTGACTGCAAGTCCTATTTTGTTGAACTTAGCTCGCACCAAAAGATTCTGTGGCTCATCGAATTCATTCTTATTTAGCCGTAGTCGAGTGACAATAATGTCAAAAAGAAAATTTACTTGAGTCATTGCGGGCAACATTTTCGAAATAATTTCTTAAGCTTAATGCTAATTTTATTCACGCCTAAGAGATGGTCAATAATTAAAACTGAAAAATTGTGTTATGTATATAAAGAAAAGCACCAAAAATTTTGGTTGTCAGTATAAATAAAATGAAATAATGAAACTAATTAGGTTTTGCTTGAACTAAAACTATATTAAATAAGTCTGATGACAGATATGTAAATGGTTGCTTGTGGTCGCTAATGCCTTTATAATTTTAACAGCGGCTCTTTAAGTTTATTGATTGCACTACTTTGCAATAAGAGGCGTTATTCAAATCATTTTCAGTTTAATATATGCGTTAAAGTAGCGGCTTGCTTGTTGCTGGATTTGTTAGCCCAGCCAACTGAATGGCTCAAGAGAATTGTGAAACAGAAAGCTTTTTCATGGCTATCAAATTTGGTTAGATGAGATTCTTTAAGGGCAGTTCATTTTGGTCGCCTTCCACTTGGAAGGGCAATGCACTTCGCGGCTAGCCAAATCCCAAAGCCCCGCCAAACCACTCCGAACAAAACCCCAAACCAATTTCAGCGCGTTAAATTTATCGCATCAGCTGCCTTTGATTTGCTTATAAGCGGCTTAGCACGCAATGCGCTGTTAACACACGCCACACCCACCACATGTGTATGGCTCTCGGGCCTCGAAGTATGCTACATTATTTCACCTCATGCACTTATCTAAATTAAGTTCAATTTTAATTAAATTTCGCGCATTAATTTGACGTTCATCAGGGCGCCGCGTGCTTGCCAGTTGCACCTGCGACCACTGGTAAATGAAACTAAGGATGTATGGAAAGGGTTGAAGCCATAAAATCAGTTTGGGGCAGAAACACCAAAATGGTACCACAAATATTCAACGCTAAACATTTTGCTAGAACTTTAGGGCTTAGCAAGAAACTAAGCCGATTTAATTAGAATTTCGAGGGCGCACACAAAAAACAACCGCAATGCATATTATGGAAATAAGACTATTTGACAACAGTACGATTCCTACTATTTAATTGTAATAGGTTGAATTTTTAAGGTTGACAGCTATTATCTTTTTATTATTATAATTATTATATTACTTACCTGCAGTACAATGCAATTTAGCTTTATATTCTTCTCACGCAGGAGAATCCCTAAAATATGCACTATGTTATTATGTTTTTATATTTAAATACTCTGTGTGTACAAATAACAAGTACCTTGTTGAAAAGAATTAACAAAGCTAACAAGCTACCTTCACACTCTGCACTTATCCATGGAAACTTAAATGTAATAAAATTGATTATTTAACTATATTGAAAAAGTTGACAATTTAACAATTCATTTTACAAACTTGCCAATTAATCCTGCGCATAATCCGTAGACTTTCAAATCTAAATCTGCAATTTATAGCGCATTTACCCAAATTTATTCGTGCAGATATGCTTTGCTAGAAAATATTTGGTCATGTTATAAATTTAATTGCTTTGCCAGATTAATATCTGGTCATAAAACAAAAGCCAAGCAAACCAAATTGCAAGCAATTAAAAAACTTGAACTTGTAAACAGAACAAACACCCAAATATATCACATGTTTGCTCATATATGCTGCACACAGCCAACGAATAAATAAATACGGCTTAGTAAATTCCTTAGACATGTATACGGCAAAAACAAAATACATTTCTCACCAACGAAACGAGAGGATTTTTTTCTAGTAACCATTGCAACTTCAAACATCGCAGAAGAACAAATAACACTTATCAATGTGTAAAAGTTTGAGCTCCACTGAACCGGTGCACAATGGGAAAAAATAATATATTTATGGCATGAAGTCGTTTTAAAAAGTTCTAAAAGCGTTTCATTAATAAAAACTTAATACTCATTAATAATTAGAAACAGTTGCAAAAAATCGAAAACCTCACAAAATTCAAAATACAAAATATAGGAAATAATGTTAATTACTCAATCGTTATCAGGATATATTTTATATAACAAGTTTAAAGGCGGACATATTATTAAAAAGTCAAAAATAAACGGTAGATACTTCCATAGTAGAGTGGGCAAGCGGGTGCAAACTTTTGTCAACGAGTTAGTCCAATATGCATGCACCTTTTGTGTCTGTTTACACCACAGCTACAGGCAGAACAAATGTTTTTCATGTAGCGAGCCACAGAACTTCAGTCTTAACTCTTCACTCTGCACTTTACTTTCGACAGAGTCCTGTTCGAATGGCGAAGTGCAAGGCTGCGGCTGTGGTTTTGGCAAGCCACAAGCAGTTTCTGCTGCCGGTAGACAAATGAGCAATGCCATTAAATACGTTTGAAATATGCTGGCGAATCATTCACAGCAGCCAGAGTCTTGCCAGCTTGCTGGTTTTCCAATAAATCTGAAAATGGTGAAACCAACGTGGCTTAGGGCTGTCAACTAAATAGAAATCGTTGCAAGTTTGACCGAATTCGGGTTAGGGCTTCGCTAGCCTGAAGGCAGCGAAGCGTAATTTTGCAAATATTTTTTGCCGTTGACCTTCTCGACGATTTAATACGTATATATATGCAGTATACAGAGTATGTATGTGCCTATCTCTATATACTTAGTATTAAAGCGTGCACATATACGTTTGATTTCTTAATGGACAAGAGCCAGAAACTTCTAGGAATCGATGTTTTCAAGCATTCGCGAGATTTAATGAATTAAATTGCCCTGGCATTAGGCTTCGACTTAAAATGTAGTCACGACATGATTTTCTCGCTATACGAAGATGCACGACGTGCTTAATAGTTACTTAATACTCCTCTGCTTCCTCTGTTTTATTTGGGTTCAGGGTATAACTGAACTGTACTGTTTTTTGTTCATTTGGATACCAGAAGTTATTCATACTAAGAGCCTTAAATGCCGCACATTGCCCGCAGATTCGCGACATATTCAAGATTAGTCGTTTCGCAGTGACTTTTATTTGTCGACAGCCCCCAGATATGCACACTTTTTGGAGGTATCATCAGTTGGCTGCTTTTTTCGCGTATGTGGGTGATGTTTTTCATTAAAATTTTTTGCTCATTTTAATGTGCTGCGCTCTCGCATTGCCTTGAGGTTATTTGTGCGTATTATTTGAACCGTGCCGCAGTTGGTTTTTAAGCAGCATAAAACTGAGTAAAATAAAAAACCTTGCATATGCACATATGACTGAGGCAATAACGCACAGTGGGGCCTCTTTCTCGAAAATATCCAAAAATACAGTATTTGCATCTTTTCAAAGAAGTGTTTTCAGTCTTACCAAAAAATTACAGTGCAGGCCTATAAAAAGTATGAACATCTATTTATTTTATTATACGTGCTAGTAAATAGCATTGCTACTGCAACAAATACAATTTATTTCTGAAATTGTTCAAGTTCTGCTATCAGCTTAAAGTGCTTTGAAAAATGTTCCCACTGTGCGATGAGCACATTAAACGAAATAAGTTCATCTATTTTTTATTTTTATTTGCTTTTGCCATATGCCCAAAAAGCCAGGCATGTATATAATAAGTATGTATGTAGACGCAGTCCATTATGGTTTTAAAGAAAACATCCTGCTTTTCGCTTTTATGGGGCTTTTTGGCATTCATGCATTATAAGGCAAACAATACTTAAAGGCAACCAAATATTGAAAATTGAATATGTGTATTTATTAGACTGTTAAACTTGATTATGTGCAGAGCGGGTTGACATTGTTGAAGTCTTACCTTTTGAAAAAAATAATCTATATAAAAGATAGAAAAATTATATATGAATTGAAAACATACTTTCAATAACAAATATCAGTATAATTTCGTTACTTTCGACATTATAAGGGCGGCTGCAAAAGCGGAAATTAAACTTCTGTCCGTCAAAGCTTTGCATACGTGTGCGTATGTGTATTGTTGTTCTTCTCGTCTCCATAGAACCCATAGAAATCTGTTGTACTTATATTTTGTGGTTTTTTATACAATGTGTCTGTTTCTATTTGTTATTGAATTCCCTCAAACATTTTTGAAGGCAGTCTCATTTTTCGGCACCAACAATAAACGTAGAATCAGCGTGTTTTTTAGACAAGATAAAACAGGTGGGAAACACGCTAAGTCGGCTATCACATAAAATGTATGTGCCAACACGTTTACCCTAAAGACACTGACATGACTCTGGCTTATAAACTCAATTCGGAAATAGCATCAACACACAACTACAAAGTAAATTGGTGTAAGGCAAAGCAGAGTGCCTCGGGAAAACTACTTACCTAGTTGCCACGAGACGCACAATGCAATGAAAGACAAAATTCCAGTCCTTTTTTTTTATTTTTTGTTTTTAGCTTTAAGGCTGCATATATAGAACCCTTACAGTAGAAGTCAAGAGCTTCTCGCTTACTAAAAGGTTTAATTGGCATCAGTCAGCAGATAATGCAAAAAAATGTATATGTAAGCTTCTATTTAAAATTTGAGTTATAGTTAAAAAAAGTTCTCATTACAAATAAATAAAATACATATTAATATCTTATACTTACCAACAAGTTTCAATTGTAATTAAATTGTAATTAAACTAAGCAATCTCTTCGCAATCGTTTGCTTCTTAATATATTCAGTATTTATTTAAGTAATTCTCAGTTTGTCTTTAACTTAACAAATAGTTTGAAATGTACAATTGATAATTATCAATAACATAATCAATTCAAGGAAGAGAACAGTTATGGCCTATGCCAGTAGGGTGATCCAATAAACCTAGTTGATAGCATGCGGGTACCGTAAGTGTTCTGCGTCTAGACATATACACAAACATACATTTATGACACTTCAACTGCTAAACCTATTCCAGGGAGTACTATGTATTTTTCCGATTATTCTATATGCCAATATATGCATACAATGATTGAACGCACACATTTACATAAATGTTATATTAGACAGTAACAATTAACTACAATTTCTGATTAAATCACCATATACTTATATAAACATATATATGAGTATTCATTTAAGATTTTATTATGATTTTGCATATCAATCAATTCATTTGTATTTAATTAAAATTATTATAACTATTTTTTCTTGTGGTTTGTCTATAATATTAAATGCTTTTAGCATAGTTGTTACTTATGATTAGCCTGTGCATTGGTTTAAGCATTAAAATTCTTTTCTGTTGTCAGACGTTTTCTTGTATTCCATATAGTATATAGTATATATATAGTATAGTTGTTACTGCTTAGTTAAATATTTGTATAAGTTTTACTTAGCGCTTGTAGTTGTAGGGTTCTTCAATAAATTCGAAAGTGGGGAGCAAGAGGTACAAAAGAGCTTTTATTTGACGCGTTTGTTTTTATGTCTAGGTTGAGTATTATACATACATACATTTATTGTAACGAAACACACATTTATTTATTTTCTAGATAGTTGTTAGTAGTTAGCTACTTTTTGCAAATACTTATGTTCTGCAATCGGTTTAAGTCAATATCAGATTATATAATAGAATTTATCATGTGTTTTTATACATATTGAACTGCAATTTTATATTTTTTTAAGCTATTCTCTTTGGTTTTCTAGCCAAATTACTGGGCTACACTTTTCGCCTAAGCTTTTGAAGTTTCTATTTACAATTAGCTATGTTTTTTTTTTTTATATAGTGCAACTGGTTTAAGGTACTAAATCTTAAAGAAAGGTACACGTATATTTTATAAAATGATTTGAGTATTTAGGATGTGTCTTCGTGTTAAAGATATGTTGCCAATGCTACCAAACTAGCACGTTACGCATTTGAAATAAAATGTATCAGTTTTCTGATATGTTTCACAATGTCGAAGAGGCATCCCTTTAGACCCTTTAGACTGCATGTTCAGTGGTATGTGTCTGTGTAAATGTGTGTGTGCGCTGGTGCTGACAAACGAGAGCCGACACTATACCGCATTGTCATTTCCGCATCCGGCATTCTTATTGACATTTGCACTAATGGCACAGACGGTTGCCTTGTGCATTTTCTAGAGCTCAGCACCGGCTGAACCCGGAGTCATGCAGTTTTTTTTTTTATAAAAACGCAACATTGCAATATCTATTCGACTGCCCTCTGACTGTCTGTGAGTGTGTGCGTCTCTCTGCCTGCCAGCCTGTCTGTCTATCAAAACCGGTCTGCTTGCGAGTAATGTGAATATTTCGCAAAATGGAGCTCAGCTCTGGGGGATATCATTAAATACTTTGGTGTTTCGTTCGTATTGGGAGCAAAGATAAAAACAAAAGTATTTAGCCGAGTGTATCCGACTAGGAAAGACCCTGAACTCAGCGACAACACGTTCTTACAAAATTTATAACTTCCGTATTTATAGTCTGAGCTTCATAAACTATTCAAAATGGCGCACAAAAGTATCTATATGCCCCATCACAAGCTCTTTTAAAACGAATATTTTTCAGAAAATATCGTAGAAAAAAAAACGTATGATACAGAAGAACATATATTTAAAATTAATAGTCTCTAGAGCTTACGGACAGATCGACTCAACTCGTTACCCTAATCAAAAATATATTTATTTTATGGGATCGCAGATGCTTATTTCTTCCTGTTATATACATTTGCACAAAAACATGATATTCTTTTTAACCATTTTCAATGGGTTCAGAGTATGAAAACACTTTTATGCCACACTGAGACGTGCATATATTCCGTATAGAATATGTCAACTTTTGTGCCAATTGTATGGCCATTAAACTATTGCGCTCCAGATGTGATGCCGCCTCAACATCCATGCCCGCTGCTGTTGCAAATGTTAATATAACATTGACATCTAGAGAATTTTCAACAATTCTGACATTTGACAATTTTATGTTATCTTTCAATGCAGGCGCATGCTTCCAACTGCATGCACAAACGTGCCAATCGTTGTTGGCCAATGTTTTTGCCGCATTTGACCCAACAACTGGCCCATTGGCAGCTTCAGCATCAGCTCGTAAAACAAACTCTTTTAAATATGATAGCTTGACACTTTTGCTGGCAGAAGCAATTCTGAAATTGCATTTAATTCAGCTGAAAACTTGTACAGTATTTAATGGGAAATGAGAAAGCCTTGACTTTATGCAGATAATCATCTTCTTTCGGCTTAGTATTATATTTAAAGAAAGGAAAATTATTTAAAGTCAAGAAAACTTTAGTCAACTAAGGCATTCGCTATTAACGTAATTAAGAGAGCAAGGCCCAATGACTGCACTCAGGTAAAAAGGACAGCACCTGAAAGTGTTACGGTCGGAAGTTACCGACTAAGAGTTAATGCAAGCTCTAACATATTTTTAATTCATAAATACGCAAAAAACCAAAAGTGCATCCATGAAAAGCTTTGGGCCTATACTAAGTTTCTCTTGAAATGTTAAGGACTCAAATATATGACCAACGTGATTTTTTATACCAGAGCGCAATGAGATTTTTAACTTTTGATTGAATGGAAGAGGTAATGAAAGAAACGTTCCTAGTCTGGAATATGAAAAACTGCATTCAAAAACTTGCAAAGATCGATATTAATTTATGGTTTTGAAATGGGAAAAGATTTTGCTAAAATAATGATAAACTTGTTCTGTGTTTGAAATATTAGAATATATATTTCAAGTTTGACGAACTGAGTTCTGGCTAGGACGACTTGGCTCATCGTCCTGCGTACTTTATACGGTCAGAAAAACATCCTTGCCCCTGCTACATACATATGCACAAGCATTTTTTTTTGCACTTTGAATGGGTTCAGTGTATACAAATGGAAAGTATTGAATTTTGAGTGTATCTTCAAATCTCGTAAAGGTCTCATCATTTTGTTATCTACACTCATTTAAATGTTGTTAAATGTTGATAAAATATATACAAAATGGGCATCTACGACCACATTAAGTATATATATTGTTGCCTTAACTGCCGAGTCTATAAAAGGCCACCACGCTGGTCTCATAGATTATTCATGGCTATAAACAACTTTTTTGGCATGCAGGTTGTTGTTAATAAATATATAAATACTGTTAACCTCAATCGCAGTAATGTTGTCTTGAATATTTTCACTCAAAAAAAAAGCAATTTTCGAAATAAAAATATTTTTTCCTTAAAATCCACAGTTTGCAGCATTTATGTTTATTTATTTATAACCATTTACCATTTTGATGCAAATCCATGAAAGCCTTTTGTTGTATTTTATTACTGCAACAATTAAGAATAAAGTCCGTTGAAAGAGTATAGTTTGAGTGCAAAAGGTGTATGTCATTAACGGGCATATAGCATACGCTATTCAAATAAAAACTTAACAGCCAACTGATTGTTTGGGAGGACAATAAAGTACAAATTAAAAAAAAAAATAGGATGAAAAAAAAAAACGGCAGTATTAATTTATGTACGTAGAGTGGATGCAAAGTGGGTGGAGCGACACCAAGGTGTGGCTGGCAGTCCAGACGGCATTGTTTGCGTTGCCCCGATTTCAGTTTTTTACTGCAACAATTGCAGCAACACAAACAATAACAGCGCAAAAAAAGTGCATCGCATATATTAAACACACAAAAGGAAAGGAAAATAGAGGTGAAATCGCCCGGCTTGGAGAGGCGGAAAAGCAAACATTTCAAAAATCCTTTTTCCTTTCTCATTGCATGCCATCGTTAAAATGAAAAGTAGTGCAAAATTTTTAAGCCAAATCATTTTCACCAGCTCATTGCCGGCGCAGGTCATCGAGCCAGAAGTCATGGCAAAATCAGCATAATAGTCTCAGCTAGATTCGTAAACTTTTTTATGCCTTATTTTGAATTAAAGCTCGGCAGTGCAACTGGATCTGTTGTATTTTATTTGTCTTTTTACGTAGAATGCAGAAAATTTAAAGTTTCATTCCATTTCATTCGTTCAAAGGGCTTGAAAAGTACAAAAGGATTTTACGGGTCTGCTATGAGATATCCAAGAGTTGTTTCCATACCATGTTCATTTGTGACTCTCAGTTAATGAATATAAAATCGTTTGTTTTTCGGAATCGAAAATTAGTGAAAATATTTACACCTTACATCAGACATGACTATTTGTACCATTTATATTAGTTGATGTCAAGGAGCTACTTAAGAAACTTTAAGAAAACAAATGTATGTGAACATCATTTTATTCTATCCCGCTTTGATCTTCTCGCTAAATACTTGTGCAAGTTCTGATTATTATATATACCGTGCTGCGGCCGTCAGTTACGGGATAAATCTTCTTAACGCTTTTAGTTTGAATTGAATGGTGGTATGATATAATTTATTTAATTTCAAGTGGAAAACTCTGGTTGGAAAAGTGCAAGTAGAAGCGCATCGGAAACTTTTTAATGACGTTTATTGATTAGTTTATTGCTGGCCAAAAGAAATCAATTCAAGAGCAATAAAACAAAGTTCTATCAAGTTTGCTATTACAAATTGGTTAATGCAAGTAATAGTAAATGCTTTGAGGGGTGAAAATGAAATTTACGGACAATTAATTTGTCAGAGAATGTCATTAAATTAGCTTTGCTTCATTTGATTTTAATTTTACTTAAATTGGTACGAAAATTCCAAATAAATACTTGAGAGCTGCGAGACCTGCCAGAGCTAAGTATGCCTGCCGATAATTATTATTTGGCACTTGAAATAAATATGGTCTTTATTAAGCACCACTTAGAGTCGGCCAATCAAATTTTGCTACGCCTAATAGCCAATGTTCAAATGAAAAGTTAATGCCTCGTCTTGGCAAAGGTCAAGCAAAATGAGCTACTTGAAGCATTGCTGCTATTAGCCGACTTGATTAATGATTGTTGCCGCAGAAGCAACAGGAAAGAAATGGCAATGACGAAACAGACAGACAAGAGTTTAATGATTTATGTCAAACAAAAGACACACGCACATATACAAAGAAAGAGAGAGAATGCCAGGGTGTTGCCATTGCTTAGCTGACCAGCAGCCAGCATGGAGGCACGAAACAATTGTAGGCGCGTCAATTTGCAGAACATGCCCTGGATGTTGGCCTAACCAGAAGCCAGCACACGCAAGGCGCATTATGAGGCATTTTAAAAGATCTGTGCGGCTTAATAGACAATTAGCCAAAATAATAAAGGAGCACTGCGAGCGTTTTACATTTCAATAAAACTTCAATGGAAATGCAGCGCGAACAGCGCCGAAGGACTTCCCATTGAGCGCGAACTTGACGGCGCGTATAAATTACAATTAAGTGTAATTAATCATCCGCCGACAGACGTCCAGGCGATGGCCAGCCGAGGCGAGGCAAGGATCCTCCAGTTCGGCCTCAGTCTGCTTCTTGGGCCGCAGGCGTTTGTAATTTATTAGCAGTGCCACGGTCAAGACATCACCATCAACATCAACATCAATGTCGACATCGTTGCACAAGACGCAACATGCGGTCCAGCCGCACCTTGCTGTCTTGTGGGGTGTACGGCACGGCAGTCGAGTGGTCAATCACACGACCACTTAGCCACTAAACAGCTAAGCGGAGAAGCAGCAACAATATTAACAACAACGTGACTTACAGGCGCTTTTAATAGCTTGGCAAATGGTTGGCTGTGCCTCGTGCCGCACGTTGTTCCGAGCTAGTTGGCCATGGCGAAGGCAAATCAATGAATGGATATCATCCATTCAGACTGACGCATGGCCAAAGGGTTGCACAAACTCCTGGAAACAATACCAGACACTGTGGACCAGCACCAGCACCACCACCAGATCAGCAGAGCGACTCCATCAACGGCTCGTTCGGCTGGAAAACTTATTGCGCCGGAAGTAATTCTATAAAGAAAGCCCAGTAGCTACATGCCTCTCTGTCACACGATATCTATCCGGCTCTGTCTAACTGAACTGAATGGCTTGTTTAGTTTTCCTGTTGAAAATTGCTGAAGGCCGGTGTTTTGGTCGGTGTGGTTGATGCTGCTGCAAGCGCCATGCTATTTTGGTTGCGAATACTAAATTGAAATATAGAATATAGAAATACGCTAGCTGCAAATATAAGTATATATATACTTATATACAAAGGAGCGATCGATTTTTTGGGGCATTTGGGCTATTTACAGCTTGGCCAGCAAGCCAGCCCAAAGGCTACAAATTCGTCTTGGGGCTGTAGATTGACAAAAATATTCGATTACCAGCATCGAATTTTCGGTAATTTGCGTTGCCCAGCAACGGGCTTTGGTTTGGGTTTCGGTTTGTTGTTTAGCTGATTCGAATTTTGGACTGGTGAAATTTTGTAAAAATAAACATAATTTGATTAGTTGGGTTCATTCGCACGACACAAGCACACACAGGTTGGACACAACCCGTTAGCCTGCTGCCCGAAATTGATTTTTCTTCAACAGTTTTATTCGAACAACATTATTTAATAATAAACTTTGGCACTTTTAGCCATTGCAAAGCCCCGACAACGGCATGCAACCGGAATTGCGAAGCCAGAAGTTGAGTTGGGGCTCACTCAAGCCTGAAATTTACGTTCACGCCTGCATTGTTGGCCCACAGCCTGGCCAACACTCACGCTCTCACCCTCGTCCAGTTGCCTGTCAGGGGCATGCCCATACCCACGAGCTGCCGGGCTTTGGCGTTAGACTGTGGCTGTGGCCACACTCGTTTATTTATGGTCCGTTTCGCATTTGTTTGGAATTCAAATATTACTATGTGAACCAAAATAAAAGACTATCGTTAAATTTTTTTCTTATATTGCATTAAGATAATAATTGCTCGAATTGTTTTATGGTGGGGATAGTCGCAGCTGACGGCTGTTTATATTATATTTAGGAGCAAGAGCAAATGCTAGGAAGGCTAATGAAAATATTTATCAATTAATGAGAGTCTAATATAAACTAAGCATAAACACAATCTGGCGGGGAATCATGAAATTTTGGCAAACTGTCAAATATAATTTGCCTATTTGGCACGCACAATAAAAGCGAGCTAATTGGCTGTGAAAATTATTTAGAAATTGTGAATTAAACTGCAACAATTATAATAATTATTGGAGTTTATTCAAATTGATGAGTCATTATAATAATTGCTGCTTATGAATAATACAATTTTTTCATTTGGACTGTATGAATTTTATTAATAAATAATTCATAAATAGTGGTTTGTTGTTTGTTAATAAATATTAGAGCATATACAGCAAACTTTTCATTCACATAAATTTAAATGTTTTATATTTTGAAGACTGCTATGTATTTAGAATCGAAAGTTGGAAAAAGTTTCAATTTTATTGAATGTGCAAAAGTTTTTGGTATAGGTCTTTAATACTTTGAAACTACGTCACCGAAAACTTATGGCTATGTTTTGCCAGGACTTAAAAGTTTTGGACATTTGTCTGAGTGCTACTTCTAAAAAGTATCACATTTTGTGCGATAGAATGGTGTCTTGTCGAAATAAAATGCGTCTGGTATTTGATTTTAAAAGGTTTGGCTGAGGACTTACATTTAAACTCAAAAGTTGCTTATATAATTTAAGATCTTTTAGGTAGCATAGTCTGTCTGAAAACATGAAGTTGCAATAAAACAACGTTTTTTTTTTGAAAATCAGTTTGAAATATAAATATGTAAAAGACAACACACAAACTATACCGCTTTTTCATTAGCGCATAACTTTAGTTACAGGTCATAAAATATGCTTTATGACTTTTACACAGCTTTTACAAAAGACACGATAACCGGCAGAGACACAAGGTTGCTGCAAAAACTAAGATAATAAAAACAGGGCCGACTAGAAGACACTTCATAATAAGTAAAATGAGTATCCGAATTCCCATATTCACTCAAGTAATTCCTGGGGCTCTACTCAATGTCACGATCGATGAAGTGTAGCATCTTGGCAAGTTCTCAATCATAGTGTTATGTAGATCTGCTTCAATTTTTATCTTTCATAGAGTGCAGGGTATGAAAGGCGCGCTGCAGAGAAATGTACCTTCGGGACGGCTACGATGACGCGGTAATTCAATTTGGGTTTAAAATTGCAAGCTATGTGTCCCTGCATGTTGAGGCGAAACTCTGCCTTAACAGAGGTCTATACATATACATGCATAAATTGTCATATATATATATATAAAAGTATCGGTAGCCAATGAAAAATGGAATGGCATGCAGTTGGTGCGTGCAGAGAAATACCCAGGAGTCTCTATCTCTGCTCTTATCACGGCTTTTTAATTAAAATGCACGTCATGCAAGTCTCTTTCGTGTACTTGTAAATCGATTGAGTGCAGTTTAAGTTAAGTAAGCCGTGACAGTAAGCAGAGCATGAAAAGAGTGGTGGTATCCAAATGAAGGATAATTTAATCATTGTTATTTTGAGTGCGAGTTGCAATCGGAGAGGAGCAGAAGATGAAGAGCCCAAAGTTCAGTCCACTTGGCTTAAAATACACTCTGTGACCGCTCCGAACAATTGTATGCCTTTCTTGTCGCTTTCGCAGTACATTTTTGATTTGGAGCCGTTCAGTAAAAGTTTCGTGCCATTCATCAGTCAGCCAGCTGGAGCGGAGCGCCCAGAAAGCAACTAAAACTTTCCACCAAAAGTCGGCTTGGAAATTGAATTTGTTTTTCAATTAAATTGCCATAATTGAAATGGCATAAGCCAAACACAAAATGGCAATAGCAAACAGCTCGGAGCGGCGAGATCCGAGAGCCGAGTATCGAGACTAAAGCATCATGAATCCAGTCCAAATGTGCATTATGAAAATTCGCAGTAGCGTTGAAAACTTTTGGCCATAGGCGGAGGCTATGAGCATTTTGTTTCCCAGACAATAGCTAAAGCAGGGCGTGGCCCGTTAGCCAGGTGGCTGAATGTGACTAAGCCGACTGAGCTGAGGTGTGGTGGGTGGCAGCGAGTTGTTGTCAAAACTTTACTGCACTGTTATTGTTGCAGCTCGGGAAACTTTTGCCGTCACAAACTTGGGCACTGCCACAAATGGTAAAAAAGAGACATACAGTAGGAAACTTTATGTGGCAGCTGAAAATTCGCTGGGCCAGCTTGAAGCGCTTTAAGTTTTTGCCAAATGTCAAAAATTGCGCATACGCAGAGTTGCCCTTGCTAAAAGTCAAAGTCGCTGCATTGCTAGGTCAGCGGGGCAGCTGCCCCTGCACTCGGCCACAAAATGCCGTCCACAAGGTCAAGGTGTAGGTCGGGCAGCCAGCTAGCTGAACATCATCTTTATCTAGTTGGCCCGTGTATGCAAAATTTTTGACATCCATCAAACGCTTTGCCAAAATCCAGGCGCATAAGCAAAAATTGTGATTAAAAGCGTGTTTTTATGAAGCATTGGGTCGTGACCCAGGGCATTAAACGGAACCCCAAGCGAATGTATAAATTAGCACGCCCCACAACGCTGGTAATAAAACATTTTGAGCTACGTATACGTAGAAGTGCACGTTACGTCTACGTAAACGTAATACGAGCGACCAGCGCTTTTGCTGAAAGTAGGCAGCCGAATGACACGCACCAAGTAGAATTTGTAGAAAGTCGTAAAACGAAATAAACACTTTAAGGCGCAAAGTCATAAAAACACCAAAATAAATTCAACGCCCAGAGGGTGTGGCGGGTATTATTCGGGTATTATGAGTGGAGGGCGTTTCGCATGGGTCTGCGTGCCACTAAAGTTTCACTAAAACCCAACTAGAGCTCAGGGCGACATTTTGCGTGAGTTATTGCCCACTGTTGACAACTGTTGACAACTGTTGCGCGGTGGGCTCGACTTACGTTATTGCAGTGGATGGGAGCATTCAGCCCAACCATAGGAGGGGTTAGTGGCAGCTGCAAGGTTCTCAGTTCAGTTTGTTCAGTTCGTTTCACTTTGCAAATGAAATGTCAATCTGTGCAAAATGGCAACCACTTAAAAACTCCCGAAAAAAATGTTTCAAATGTAACTGCCAGTCAGCTCGTGGCAACGTCAGCCATTCATTCATCCATCCATCCATCAATCAATCAATCAGTGCGCTTTGCGCGCCTAAGCCTGATGGCCAAGTTCGTTGGCTTCTTCGCAATCGACATGCAATTTATGCGAAACGTTGACATTTATCGCCTGACATTTTGAACTCTGTGCACTCACATTATTTGATTTGTAGTTTTGCTCAAAGCGCACGAAAAGCGTCCCGAAGTGTAAATATAAATAAATTGTATGCAAACATTGAAAGGCTCTCAAAGGATATATGTATTTAAAGGATTTTTCAAAGGGCTGCCCCTTGTTAGCTTTTCAGATTATTAGGCTGAATTTAAAATTCAAAATTTAATGGTAGCCAGCTCTTAAATAGAAGTCCTGTCTGACAAGTCTTATTGCATCGAAAGGAATGTAATTCGTAGGGATAAAATGTGTCAAGAAAGATTTAATTGTGTAACGACTTTGACGCTTTATATTAAGTTAAAAATTCAAAAAAATATTAATTGAATCCGTAGGACTTGTAAACTTATTTTATTTATGACACTCTTGATTCTCGAATTCAATTAAAGGACTTTTCAATTGCGTAAAGCTCTTAATGCAAGAGAACCATATTTTAAATGTTGCTTTAATTGCAGGTAAATGTTTATTTAACATTCATTTGTGTTATTTTATTTATTTATTTTTTGTAAATCGAGCACGCGCAGTAATTGAATTGTATTTTTATTTGCATTGAAATTTTAATTGTTTGCTCTGGCTGTTGACACTGATGGTTGTGTATATATTTTTCTCTTTTTCCGAGGCTTGCTTTGAGTCTTTGTGGCAAATAATTGAATTGCGAAAGCAATTACAAGAAATCTGTTTGTTTAAGCAGCAGCATGTGCAACGGTGCGTATACGTAATGCAGCTAGTGGGCCATCAAGCAGCGTCTGTCGACAGACTGTTAAAGCACGACCGATTCTTTGTTCGCCAAATATGCTAATGAACGGGCATCTTTGGTTTGTTTTGCGCAACGCTGCGCTGATTGAGGTCTACCCAGCTAGGCATCCAGGGACCCATTCGACTCTTATCATGCACGGCACGTAGCGAAGTAAGTACAAATATATGCATGTACACAGTAGCATGGTGCTCGCTGACATAATTACAGAACACGCACACTGAAATTGGCCAACTTCCTGGCCAATCGTTTTCAAACAAAACAAAACGACAAATGTTTCAATTAAGCGTCGCAAAAAATCAATGCCCAAAATCCATGACGCCTGAAAAGCCAAAAGCTAAGAGCGCTTCAAGCGAAATGCAATGCCAAGGAGAAAGGTTCAAAATTGCAGGGAAGTAAGCAGATAGAAATCTTCAAACAAATTGAAGAGATTGGCGTTCAAACAGCCAAAAAATAAGACTATAAAAGAATGGAAAAAAGAGGCAGAATGAGGAGCACGATACCTTAAAGATGGTTGACATGCTCTTACGCCCCCTAATAGCACAATACATCAATAAAGGGTTTGGCAAAGACAAAAGGCGACCGAAAGCCAACTTCTGTCCCATTCGTGGCACTTCCAAGGGGTGAACGCAATGCAACCTTGTATCGAATTGTGTAACCAGAAATGAGCACAGCAATGCGGCCTCTAAATATAACCACATATTACTGGCGCGTGGCGTAAAAACGCCAAAGCTTAGAATATTTATCATGCCATTTGCCATTTGGGCGGGCTACAAACACCAATGTCAATGCCAATCGCAGCGGCAATAGCATTGACAATGGTGTCTCCATCGCAACTCCTGCCGGCACCTTGGTGCGTGATGGGCACAGTAGTCGAACAGCGCAATTCAAGCCTTTCCCTGACTTACAGCAACAGCTCCCAACTTCGATGCCGGAAAAGTTGGCACGTGCGATCAACATGCACGGCGCAAACAAAAGTGGAATTGATTGCGTGCCAGATGTTAAAAGGAAATGAGCCAAAAAGCTTTGGCAAACCCTTACCATACGCACAAAGGCGGTGGGCGTGGCTAAATGAATGAGTGAATTCCTTTGCTGTACGAGCCAGTATAAATAAGTATATTGTAATTAAAATGACGACAGCAGCTGCTTTTAATAAACTGCCAAAACAAATATAAAACAAAACAAAAATGATAAAAAGCAATAAAAGCTTGCCGAGAGGATACCCTGTAGCTTATATATCACTTGATAAGAAAGCGTGAAGGAAGTTGACACTAGAGAGATACTGAAATTTGTATCATCATATTTTACCTTAAGAAATAATTAAACATCATTCACAAAGAAAAACAAAATGGAATAAAATTTACCCAATTTTTGGACTTTAGGAAGTTCTATGTGATTTTTTGGAAAAGTACGGAATATTCCTCTAAATACATCTGAACTGCTTTATACCCGGCTGGGCCAATTTAATTGCTATTGGGTATAAAAAGAAGACATAAGCTTGATTGCGAATATTTGAGCGGATTGTCAGGGACTACACATAATTAACAGAGCAAAGAGTTGAGTTGCGCAAAAGAGGCGGTTGAAGGATGCCGCAAGGGATTTCAGCATACACAAATACTTAAGCGAAAATGTATCTGAAGCCTCAACCGAAGGCAAAGCAAAGAAGTAGAAATGTTGAGCTCTAGCAGCGTAATTTTTCATTATATGACTAAGGGCTGAGAGCAGTTGGTGTTGTTTGGCATGAAAAGCAAACTGTTTACATTTGTTTCACTTCAGCTGTCGGGCAGGGACTGAGCGGGGGCCACATGTTCATTATCTTCTGGCTGTCAGACAGACAGTAGGGGAGCGAGTGGAGCAGCTAAGGTGTTTTCGCCGTCAACAATGCGAGTTCGCATTACGGCGCTTCAGGTGAGGCTCATTAAATCATTCGGTAATCAGAGCCCAACGCTTTGGTTAACCTTTCTAACGACCTGTTCAGCAACTTGGCTTTCCAATTGTGCTCAAATTTCGCGTCTGCCAATCACAGTTGAATACTAATTAAAATTTCAAGTTGACGTTGAAGTGTGCTTCGTAATTATGGAATATAATTAAATATATTTCTGCTGCAAAACTATCGATGAAAATGTTTTGTTTGAGCCATGCAATGCACGCTGGAATGTTTTATTATTTTTTTGCCAACATATTTCTTTTTTTTCCTAATAATTAAACAAATCAATAAATCACTTGAAATCGGAACTGGCAATAACGGCATTTAAATTTATAAATCTAATGATTGCAATTATCGTCAATCAAAACTATTATGTGGAACTCTTATTAATATTTCTGTAATAGAAATAAATCTATGCACAAATAAACGCTATAAATTTGCATAAACATAAATCCGATTGAGAAACTCGATACCAGCATAAGCTAAACGGTAAACGTTGCATTGTGTATTGCGGGGGGGATTTAAATATTATACTTATAATGCTCGTAAATCGTTATTATTTTTTGACTGATTTATGACTGCAGTTGGCAGTTTTGTGCCACATTTAATGTTCGACGCTGCTCAATGGCACATAAATTCCCATCAATAATTCAAATCTAAAGCTTTGTTTGCCACCCGTATATGGCCCTTGCCAGTGAGCGCTGAGTTGTATGCTACGTTTTGTTGCCACTTGTGAATGGGAACTATGTCATACCGTGTGTGTAGAGAGTGTGAGTGTGCGTGTGTGTGAGTGTGAGTGTGAGTGTGTATTGTCCGTTTTCAGAAATATATATTTGACGTGTGCCATTATTTGACTTAGCTGCTGTACCTTGTCAAGGGGTCAAAGGAACACTTAATCCGTTCGAGCGTTGGCCACATTCACATTATACTGTTTATAACATTTACTGATAGCTACCATAGCATGGCTAAATCGTAACAAAAACTTAACAGTTCAACTATTTAGAAGCTCTTTGGTGTGGGGATCTTAGACCTAATCACGACTCGGTTATTAGTTAGCAATTAGTTTCATACAATTATGAAGATATAACTTATGGCTACGGTTAAGTATAAACACTCTTAGAAATAACGGTTAGTAGATTGCTTAGGATTCTAGGATGCGCTGATAATACTTACAGGTTTTTCACTTGCTTTGGGATTAGTTAATCGTGCTTTGGGCTGGGATTGCTACGCATTTATTGATGCGTGTAGGAACCCAATTTCTGACCAATTTTAGACCAGCTCCGTTTCCATTTGTGCGGCCTCCACGGTCTCCACGATGGTTGTTGTGGCCGCCGCGACCGAATCTCATGGAACGTAACGGTTGGTCAATGCGCCATCATCATCATCCTCCACATTGAGGCCACTGTCGGTGCAGCAGCAGCTGCACAAGAGCCAACTGGTTGCATTGCAGCAGCATTTTGGTCAAATTGCAGAGACCTGCTCCAGCTCGGCGCTGGAGCGGCCCGAGTTCATGACTACCACATTCTTGGCGGCATAGTCCGTGATAAAGCGATCGCTATTGCGTGGATGTATATTGCCCACGTCCTGGGCGCAGCACCACGGATTGCGCATTGTCAGTATGCGCTTGAACGCATCCCGGAATTCCTTGTTGAAAATTGAGTAGATGATCGGATTGAAAGCGGAGTTCGAGTAGCCCAACCAGGTAAGTATCTTGAATGTCTGGCCGCCGATGCACGTCTTGCAAAAGGCTGCCGTTATGTTGACACAGAAGAATGGCACCCAACATATGAGGAAGACGCCCATTATGACGCCCACTGTGACCGCTGCCTTGTGATCGGATACGTGGTACGGCGAGCTGTGATGCAAGTTACGCACTTTGAACTTCTTTGGCTGATTCTTGGGTCGACGTATGCTCTTGTACCGTTGCTTCTCGGCCACCTCGCCGGGTCGTGTTACCGCCTTAATAGACTTGACATGTTTCTGGGCGTAGCAGTAGAGCCTGACAAGTGGGAAAAGGCAGGGTTTAGGTAATTCAAATGCAAATATATATTACCTAAATATCAGACATAAAACTAAAGGTAAATGAATCAAATGAAATTAGCCTTAATTTAATTTTCAATGATTTTATATCATTTGGATTTGTGCATTCATTAATTTAGTCGATGTTGATTTCTGTTTTATTAATTAAAGGCTCAGGCTTGAGTTCTGTTCTGATTGTAAATTTCTCTGTTTTAGCTCTGCTTATTCATAAAATACTTTTTGTAATATGGATATTGCCCTTAAGCTGCTTTTATCTAATGAAATGTACTCCACTTTGTGTGAGTGCAGTGAAGGTTCTTCGATTGCTAGCTGTCTATTTGTAGGTCAGCTGATTGTTTGCGTCTGTCTGGCGTTATTGTAACTGATATGATAATTATTTACTTGTCTTGGCATGCCAATTAAACAGCCTGCCCCAGGGAAGTCCTGTTGGGCTAGCCACCTTATTCGCTCACAATCGACAAATGTCTGGGGCACATAACATAGTGCGTATACTTAATATTTGACATGAGTGTTTGTAGTTTGCGCTGGCGTACACAGGGCACGTGCTTGGTGGCTCGTTTACTGATCAACAAGGATACATATGCTCTGGCCCCACAAGAAAAGGATAACAAGGCTGTGCACAAATTATGACGATAAAAGTCTATTTATTCTGTAATTTAACCGAAATTTGATAGAACATTCCAATGACAGCAGCCAGACAGACACTCTAGTCGGTGTCATGAGCCCCGAACTTGATGGGCGGTAGAAAGCGCTCATGGGCGTGTAGCCAGCAGCTTGTGTCCATTTGTTGCGTTCGCCCATTGGCCGCAAATCTCGTTAAGCTAAAATGGCAACGTGCCACTCGCCGACGGGTATATTGCTGATGAGCAGCTATATCGAAGTGCTGCTCTGCTGTTGTAGTTGTTTTTGCTGTTGTTGCTGTTGGTGTTGATGATGTTGGCGTCCTGTTGCCCTCCTTGGTCGTTTTGTCTAGCCCTTTTTGCACACGCCCCAGTCTTTGACCGCCGGTCCGCCTTTGGCTCTGCTAGGGGATTACTTAGCTGGACACTAATGCGTGCGCTTATTTGTTTGCCTTATTTCCCGTTCTCGCAACTGCCAGCTCGCAGTTATCCCTTCTCGTGCCTGGGCAACATCAGCTCCAAAGTCCTTGCGGCCTTTCAGCATTGCGACAACAATTTCGAAAGTGTTTACCACATTTTATTATTTACGTTTTACGACTTTGCGAAACACATAAAAATATTCAAATTCTTATTATTTTTTCCTTGAGCCCCATTTGATAGTTGGCACGGTGAAACTTAACCTTATTCTCAACTAATGTTTTTGAGATTAATGAGCCTAATTAAATGTGTTAGGGTCTACTAGTTAGACCTGTTCCTGGGAACTAGGTTACGTATAATTTGTATAAGATGAAGGTTAATTCCGTAGCACATTTTAAATATTTAGCAAAATTATAACAGGTCAAATAAATGTTTAAGGTAAACGTATTTTTTTGGCCTTGCGTTGGAGTCGTTTCCGATACGCGCCGTCAACGCAAATATCATTTCAAACTTTTCGCATTCCTGTTATTGCCAGGAATTTAATTTTCTTTTGTGGCTTTTCTTTTTGTTTCTAATGTCATATTTTAGCGCTGAATAATTGTGCACTTGCGGCTTTTGGGCCAACTATAAGTACTTTATGTGCAAATGTTTCAGAGCACTTTATGACATCCATCGGCCTTTTTTGTCCATACTCACCGACAGTAAATGCCAATCATGACCACGCAGGGAAAGTAGAAACTGATACAGCTGGAGACGACAGCATACGTGGGCGTCAGATCCAGAGCGCATGTGGGGTACTTCTTGCCATTATCCTCGAAAATCAGCGGCTGGTCGGGTCGATGGATCCCCAGCGAGATGGGTACAAACGAGACGAACGCTGCCAGCAGCCAAATAGCTGCAATGGTAATAACAGCCACCCGGCGTGTCACCCATCGTCCGTATCTGCAATGAAAGCGAGGGAAAGGAGCACATCAATTTGGAGTATAGGAAGTGATTGTGATTGTTCCTTGCGGTTGCCAGCAGCAAAGGGTAGGCAACAAAAACAAGAACTCGACATGGTAGCAGCAAGAGCAACAATCACTAGAAAATGGGCCTTGTTGTGATTGTGGCTTTGCGTGTTGGAGGCAGCTGGGGCGACATCAGCTCTGGGGCGTGTGTGACAAGTGTTGGAATGCAGCGGCCAGAATCCAGTTAGCCCAAGGTGTGCATGAGGCGTAGCTGCGTTCGTGTAATACGCACAGTGGTACGGCCTTGTTGCATGTCATTAATTACCCGAACAGAACAGAACAGTCTGCGGTAAATCGACCTAAACCGAAACCCAGCCGCAGCACAAACCAACGAAATTAAGCATTCGCAAACGCAATGTGGTGCTTGGCGGTGCTAGTGACGTATGCAAATCATGGTGTGCGGTTTTTCATAGCACTTCGATTTTGACAGCGGACGCACAATTTGCTTTTACAGCAGCGGAAATGAGCAGGCAGAAACCTAAGGCTGTTGGCATTTTATGTGCGTGTGTGTGTGTGTGTGTGTGTGTATATATTGCCTTTTGCCGCAGCATTTTGGCTTGTGCAAATGTAACCGCTGGCTGTGCGATAGACATGGGGCAGGAAATCAAACAGAATAATTCGATTTCAATACAAAGACGCACTCAGCCAATGCGCCGACCAAAAATACTACAGATGACAAGCGACGAGCGTTGCGAAACGGAAAAGGAAGTTTAGGTAATTGTATTCACAAACAAATTCGATTTCATATGGCACCAAAATTGATTTCCATTCGAGCAGCAACGGCAGCAGCCCGCAGCGGTTGCCATTTAGTTGGCATCTAGCCCAAAGCCTATTCGGTCCCTATTGGGGCGGAGGCAGAGAGAGGCACAGGCGTTGCCTGAAAGTGCAAACACCTGGCACCCATCAGCCATATCACCCATCAGACTTTGCTATGCAAGTGCCAAGTGGCGTCACACGCGCCCATTGATAGAGCAGCCAATCGTGCCTCAAAGAGCTAATTGAAAACGTGTGTGTGAGTGCCTCAGCCTCAGAGCAAAATTGGCCGCATTTGCATTTAATGTTGCCAGTGTGTGTGCGTGTGTGTGTGGGGGTGTGTGTGTGCCACACGCACTTAAGAAATTACAGTCAGGCACGCACAATGACAACCATCTATTTTGCTTATGTTTGTGGACGGGTAAGACTGCATAGTTCGGTTAACTTGGGCGTTTATTTTGTTTGCCGCTTGTCATGTGATGTTTTATGAGTTTTTGCGAGCGTGCTTAAATGTTGCAAGCACATGCTGTTGCTGTTGCAGGCATATGACAGTGTGCTTAACCCAAAACCAAATCCACACCCAACCAGGCCAAAACACACAATTACAAACATTCCCCAAAGCGACATTCTCGTTGGCCTTTGTCGCTTAACTGTACTGTACCTCTCGCTCGCTCATGCAAAACCAATTCAGTTCGCCGTCTCTCTCTGGCCACCATAAAAGTTGGCGTCCCTTTTTATTGCAGTTTAAAGTGAATTTTATGCATGCACTCATATGTTCGCTCTGGGCCTGACAGTTACGATGATAACAGACGCTGCCAGCTTTAACTTTATCGCACAAAACAACTTTTTTTTCTTAATCTACCATTATTTTAACTTTGTCATCGCCTGCTTCTAATTAGATTTGCACGCGCTTTTCATTCAAATTATGTTTTTTAGTGCCTTTCGTTTTTTTTTTTTTTTTGCCAATTTTTGCTGGCCGCGCGCAAATCTTGGCAGGCGCAATTAAATTAAACGCTTGCAATTATTCTAAGACGCTCAGAAAATACGCCAACATTTTTAGCTGCAGAGTTGGCCACCCTAATGAGACGCCAGCGCTGTCAGTTCGCGAACTTTGGCACGTCGGGCAGCATCATGAAAAACTGAAGAGCTCAAATGGTGTCCCCACTTTGACATGCAAATAAATCAGATTTGCATAAAGACCAACGCCTGCTGGGCCAGCAGTAATACCGCTAGACACGCAGTATTCAGAACCAGACGCAGACGCCCATCAACATCCAGGCCGTAAAAATAATATAAATTGTCTTCGGCGTGACGAAGATTAAATACACTTGAAGATTTGGGCTTTTAATTAGAGTTTTTACATTGTCTTTCTATAGTATAGTTTATAAACCGAGTAAAATAAGTTAGGCATCATCACATATTTATATTATAAGAGGCTTGACAACTATAAAGGCGTAGTCTAAGAAACATATGTTGTTCTTAAATTAGTTAGGTGGGAAAAAATCATTGAAGTAAATTCTAAAACGTAGTTAAGAAAGAAAAATTTATAGAAATAAATCTTAGAAAAATGACTTGAAAAATATTACATTTTTTCTGATTTATTTTGTAATTTTTTCTTTTTTATCTAATTTATAGAAAAATGCATTTTCTTAGTTAGGCTCTGAAAGTTTTTAATCATCTTATATTCCTAGATTTTATCAATTGTGTCCTAAATTTTTTAAATTAGACTATCTTAGATGATTTTAAAGCAGTTCGATCGCATGAGATCAAATTAAGTTAAATAACATTATACATTCGATCAATTTGATTTGCTTGTTATGTTATTTTTTGATTTTATATATTTGACATTCTTTAGTACGCAGCTTTAATGCTCTCTTCAAAGAGTATAAAAGAAATAGAGTCATAAATATGCTGCTACGCGTGGTATTTTTGCTGCCGAAGAGAATCACTAGGGAGTTGGGCGTGGCATTCTCGCAGGAGTGCTAGGCAGGCTTTTGGCGACTTAAATGAGGGCCGTAGACACACTCGGGCCTCAGTATAATGGACTTAGGCGCAGGGGTACGCAGTAGCCAAACTAGATTTAAATGTATTTAAATTGGCCTGGAGGTCAAATGCAAATTTACCAAAAACTGCGCAATGCTTTTGTTTCTCCTCAAGCAACTTTCAGTTAAGGAACAACAATTTTTTGCTTGAGATAATGAAAAGTAATATTAAATTCTAAAATAATCTGCAAAGAAATTCTTTCAACAAATTATTTTTAGCTACAAAATGTAGCTGTTAACTCAATAGAATTCACAGCTTGATTAGGTTGAACCATTTATCTTAAAAATGATGGCTTAATAAATTTTCACTTAATATAAAAAACTTTTCATGGCTTAATTAAGAGAAGCTACTGAAGCAGCTTTGAATCACTCTAAAATTAATGAAATTGCCAACAAACTTTGTGCATTCCGTTGTTTTGGCCAGCAAAAAATATGCCACCTAAATCCGCAGTTTACGACCAAGTCAACTTTGGCAAGTGGATGATGTACGTCAACTCGTTATGTTCAGAGAAGGCTTCCAAATAAAAAATCTAATTTAATTCACAAACACACACATGCACACAAAGAGGGCGTGTGGCGATTCTATACGAATGTTGTGTAACATTTTTAATAAACGACCAAACTGTAGCTTGCGGCATGTCAGACGTGGCAGGTGCAAGTGGAGCAACAAATGCCAGTAAGCTAGAAAGTAAGCACATAAATAGACAGACGATGGACAGCAAGCAGCAGGAATGTGGTGGGTCATGATGGGCTAAATATTTTGATACCCTGAACCTATGGAAAATGAGAAAAAAGGGTTTAATAACTTTATGAAAATGTATGTGAGACGCAGGAGGAGGCATCTGCAGCTCCATGTAATAGTTTTTGTCATCATCAATAGCCTAGTTGATTTAGCCAAGTCCGTTTGTTTGTCAGTCAGACTTGAAATTTCAAATAAATCGATATAAATCGATATCGAAATCCTCTTCTTTGAACACATCGTGTAGCTTACAAAAACTAGAATGGTATGAAACACGAAATATTTTACTATTGGGATGCCTTGCATATAAGATGCAAATTTCAGAAAGATTGAACAGAGAACACCACAGTGAATCACGAAACTATTTCCCATAGTCTTATGGTAAGGGAAGAACAAGCACAGCCGCACCAACGTGCTCCGCTTGCGGCATGCCAGCCCATGAGTATGTGTGGATTGTAGCGCCAGCTCGACGCTGATTGCAGGGTATACCCTATTCGGGCAGTCTCCACTAGAACACTCTTATTTGTGTCACTCTTGGCTTGTGCTGAAAATAGCATCAAAGGATTTATTATGGCTCTTCGCAACAGCGACAGCAGCTGCCAGCGTGTTACCCACAGCCAGAAATGTCTCGTTGTCATATGTGGACAACATCTTTTTTTTTTCAAACGATGACCACTTCGTACCACCCACTGGCAATGCCCTTAACAGCCGCTGAGCCACATTAATTTCGTTTGTATAGCTGCTGTGAATTTGTCTTTAGCTGTCAGCGACTTGGCCACCGCCATTTTGAACAATACGCACACACAGTAGCACACCCACACCCACACACAACTAAGGGAGGCACGTGTATGTGGCTAGCGAAGAGTTTGTTGTTGCTTGCCGCTGACATGTCATACATTTTTCGTTTGATTTTGTCAAAAAATTGTTTTATTTGAGCTTCCGAATTTTGGTTGGTTTCCCGTTTTGCGGTTGCGGCGTTGCCAAAAAAATTTAATTAACACACAATTGTTGTGCCACAATGAGGCCCAAACGAAACGCTGATAAAGTTGTTTCCACTTTCTGTATTGACCATTGTCCGTCCCTGCGCTACTTGTTTCGGCAGTCAGTGGAAGCTCTGCTACCACAAAACAAACATAACACGCAGCTTGCATAGGGCCCGCAAGTTGGCCAACTGACAGAATGCAATATAAGCAGCCGATCAAGACATTGTGTCACACCCAGGCATTAGACACGGCACAGCAACGCTGGAGACCAGCTGAGTTGGCACAATTTCATTGTGTTTGTCAAGCACACACACTTGTACTTACAGGGCATATATATCTGTGTGTGTGTGTGGAAGCTTAAGTTTAAATTGGTGGCAGCAGGTGAAAATCGTGCGCCTTTAAGAAATAACAGAACTCGAACAGCGCTAATGGCTGGAATTCTTTATGACCTAAGCGAAGGAAGCACATAAAAATTGAGTGCCAATTTCCTAGAGTACTTAGCTCATATAAGGCTAAAAAGTCTATTCTCAATTCTAATCTTTTTGTCATTCGCCTAATCGCGTGTAGGTTATACTTTTAGTTCTGGCATGTATAAATATATATATATAAATAATTTGTTAAGTATATGGTCAAAATCAGTTCAAGCAGAGATTTAATTCAAATCCACTTTTGATTCAAATCAGGGCTTGCAAGCTGAATGTTCTATTTATGAGCATATCTTATTTATGAACGTGGAAAGACTTTTTTTTAACTCCAACATATTTTTATATAAAAGTTGCACACTAATCCTTACACAAACTACATTAACAAAATAGGGTAAGAGAAATGGTTGTGGCTTTTTATACGTATGCATTGAGTTGGTTTTTGAGAAAAAATGATTGTTTTCTCGACTGTTTTTGGGTAACTACAATTAAAAATTTCAGTTTATGCTAAAATATAAACTGCAATGCCGGCCTCGAAATATCAATGCATAAATTCTTTGACCGTATTTGACTAATATTTGTTAGTCAGTCATCGTTAGATTGAGCTCTACTTAAAGTAACTCGCACACCTTATTTTTTTTTAAGAAATAGGTCATTTGGATATTTCAATCAAGAAAGTGCAAAAGTGCCCAAATAATTGTGTTCAGCTTTCTTTCAGTTCCGCCGTAGATGGTCAATTGAAAAGCTATTAGGATAGTCGTTTGGCTTATTGGAATGACTTGCGGAATAAGTTGAAGTATATACTAAGTGCCTGTTTGGCTAACTAAAGCCACAAATCAGAGGCTCGTGATGCAGCAAAAGTGCTTAGTAAAGTTTAACACACAGCGCAGAAACAAAAATGAAGCCACATCCATGCGAAGAGCGTACTGATCCTGCTAGCTAGCAAAAAATAAATAAAATATTGTTAATGCCCAATAAATCTGTTACTAATGAAACAATTATGTGCTGCGATTAATGAGAGGCGGCGCCATAAACAAGTCGAGGGCCTGAAGCACCGCAACGTGAACGACCAAGAGCTGGCAATGAGAAACGTGACGTGCATGGCAACGCGACGGATGAGCAATATGCATGAGATAGCAGTGGGGCAGGGGGGCAGTCTATGCCACTTGGCAGGTCTGTTTTTAATAAATCGATATTTAATCGGGATTTCATTGGAGCGTCAATGTCACATCAATAATATGTTCCACTCACTTGCTGACAGACAGCAAATATGCGCTGCTTTCGGCTCTAAATACGTATAACTCTGGTACTCAATGCTAAAATCAATAGAAGGGGGCGCAGGGACATACATGCTCGTTTGGTACAGGACATTCTACTGGCCGGGGACCGATGCACAATTAATTTCGATAGATTCGTGTGGAGAACGCGATGACAGGCAGCTGAACCTATTGATAAATTGTGTAATTCATGCATGTGACAGTTTCATCAGCGTTGTCATCATCATGATTAGTTACGGTACTCACCTGAGCGGGTCCTTGATGTGTATGTAACGGTCCATGGATATGGCGCACAGATTCAAAATAGATGCCGTCGAGCACATGACATCAAAGGCCACCCAAGTATCACAAAACTCTGCACCAAAGATCCAATAGCCTGAAATACAAAAAAAAAGAAAGGTAATAGTTGAGCTCTTGATTGATTGATTGATTGATTGGCCGAATGATTGACTAACTGCTGGACTGATTGCTTGTGAAAAATACTTAATAACTTTTTGCATACGGCTGCTCCACTGGGTAAATGCAATGTAAGTGGATAAATACGAGCTGGAGCGGAAATTGCCATGTTCCGGTTGACAGGGGCAAGAGGGAAACTCTTAATTTTCTCGACAACGCCAGTAAATGTAACAACAGCATATGTAACGAGCAACAAAAAAAAAAAGGCCACCGAGTCCATCGCTTTAAATATCCCTTAGTTTATGAAAGGGTATGCTCAGAAAATGCAAAGTGGCTTGCATGCTAGCATGTTAGTATAACATGCAGCTTATCAAGTGCTCCATGTGAAGCATATATGTGAATATTTTAAATGTCCCTGTTGTCCTGTTCAAGTAAACTGAATCTGCTTGGAAAATTTTCAAATATATTTTCCTCCTTGGAAATGTTTACAAGTAAAGCTGTCACTTTGAATTAAATGTACAAGCATCGAATTCAGTTTGTTATCAAAAACAGAAACGTTACAACTATTTTTCTTGAGCGGCTTTAAGCTGAGAGCACGAGTTCCCTTTCCGGTTAAAATTATACGGCATCTGGCTGTCGATCAGGCTATCAAATCTATAGTAGTCTTGCAAGCAGGCCTGTTTTTATTTACTTATTCACAACGCAAATTGAGTTTAAACGATTTCATAAATTAATTTCCGTTTCCTGTCAGCTTCAGCCTCTGTATTTCAATATGTTCATGTACGCTTGTTACATATGACTCTTTGTGGCAGAAATAAAATGAGCCCTTTTCATGGCATTTCTGTAAGTACGCTGTAATTATGAAAAAGGAATCGGAAAGTGTTTCGAGCCCCCAGAACCTCATGAAAGGCTTGGGCGTGCTCTGAACTAACAACCGAAACGGATGTCCGGTGCTGTGTCCATTGAACCCGTGTGGGAAATCACTATCGCACGCATAAATACATAAATGTGGGGTCACAATAAATTCAATATCAGATCTCAAAGCCAAACACATTTATTCACTACTCGTGGATGGGCGCTGATTTCATGATATTTGATGACATGCATACATCATGCTTATGATGGCTTTTATGCTACGCCATGTGTGGCACAGGATATAGCTCTTTAGCGCTGAGTGTGTGACGCGTAAGCAAAAAGGCTCTGCCATCATCACAGGCCAAGCCGCTTTCAATAGTTATCTGCCGTCGCACTCTACTGCAGATATCTGGCTGCAAGATAACGACTTCTCAATGGTTTCTTTATCGACTTTTTAAATATGCTTCACTTTTTAATTCACTTACAAGTAGATAGTTTAATATAAATAAGAAGCCTTGTGTCACAGGTCAGTGTTATTTTCCATCATTTATGTGTGGAAAGAAATATCCTCGACTGCAAACAGCTTATACCTGATATATTTCAACGATCGAGTCACACATACTATGCCCCACTAGCACTAAATTTATTTTAAAAAGAATTAATTGAAGCCACAATTTAAATATTTTATAAACATGCCAGTAAGTTATGTAATTGAAATAAATTTAAAGTTTTCATTTTTAACCACTCAACCTGTTTATTCACTGCTTGTGAACGCCACATAGCAATCCAGTTGGGAATTGGTATCAATTATGCTCCGTTAATGCATACCCTTTGACAATTTAAAGCTGATGACAAATGTTTTGATATGCCTTTCAGGCTGTCTGTCAAGCTGTATGAGATATTGCGACAAGGATGATTTGTAAATATATATGTCTATATACACATACAAAAAAAATATATAAAATATGACACAGCATTGCAGGTTACATCCTTAGACTAGTGTGAATTCGCATTCACATCTCTCGACAATGGCATTGTGAGTTTTTAAGCATTGCTCCCGGCTGCTCGAAACGAGCACTTACATTGACTGGCAAGGCAAGTCGACGAATCGACAAATAATTCGAGCTGCTTTCAGGGCATACAGGTCTATATATATTTATAAATACTTAGTGCTTGTGCCCAATCTGCGATATGAGTATATTCAATGACTTTGCTTGTGTATTTTGTGAACTGGCGCAGCTGTTGCCACCTCTCAGTGTCCCTGTGGCCTGTTGTTGCTCAAATTTGTATAAATATTCTGGAGCTTGTGCGTTTATTTGCTGATTTGCCAGCCTTGGAGCGTGCCGAATGTTGTTTTACTGGCACCCTCACAGGTTCATGTTTGCCGGCACTTTGTCGAAAATAATTTGGCTGAACAGCTCTCGATCCACATGTGTACTACGACATATATGCTGGCCCTTAGGCACCTCAGCCGACACTCCAGATGCTGTTTGTCTTCAACACTCTTGCAAGCAGAGAATTTTTATTTATTTTTTCACACTTTCCGCTTAGGCAGCAGCAGCAGCAGCATCAAGAGTGTCTGAATCCATGACCAAGTTCGGAATCCTTATTGAAGTAGCAAAGCCGTTTATTATTTTTACGCCCAAGCAGACAAACGGAATCACAAAGATACAACTTCATATATGGCACACATATATACCAGTTTGTATCTCTGTTCTGTTCTGTTGCCGATGTAACGCATCACTAGACTTCAGCACATTTCCTCCAACCTATGTATTTGTTTGTGCTTTGCCCTCTCATTGGGTACTCGCTGAACACGCATTGAGGCCAGCTGCATGCTGTCTCAGGCCGAACATGTCGTCTATATAAGTTGTGGTAGCTCTCAGTTAATGCCAACAAGTCTTCAAAGCGTCTTGGCCTATCGCTAATTTGCCAGCCATTTACGAAGTCGTCCATTCAAGGCTTGAACTTAAATTTTAGGGAACGCGATTTAACCTCTCCAAATGCAAAACTCTCAAGAGAACAACCGCTTCAGTGAGTCTTAGCTTCCGCCTGCTGATAACCTGATAACTTTGTCAACATCAAATTAAAAGACTTCAAGGATTCAAGGCTTCAGCTGCAGCTCAGTTGGGTTCTGCCATTATGCTTGAGTGTAGTCAAAGCATAATAATTCCTATATAAAGCATGTATTTGTGGTTTGCAAGTAAACTTTGTATATTAGCTAAAAGCAGTGAAACTGAGGCTGAGCCATGGCAAAAAATGAAAATTCCTGTTGGCTAAGTAGTTTCACCTTTTTGCAAGCGACTGCATGCGGTGGCATATGTATTGTGCACCCAGTGAAGGACTGGCTTTGTGAGCACTCAACCGGAGCGACAGTGCAGCTGACACTTTAAAAGGCACTGCACAGAGCCCCACAAGATCCCCGCTTTAAGCGCTGCCAGGCATGTCAAATGGGCTCACAAGAACGCCTCCGTTACCCCACCAACTGGTTCCATTAGCCCCATGGAGGCGCAGTTTTTGCATGTTGTCGAGTGGTTTATTTGCGCAACAGCCTGCAGCATTTTACATAAATTTATTGCTCGACAATTTCAATTGCAAATTTCCGTTACACTGTCTGCGAATGATATTCGTACTTACCAAGCAAATCGTTGACGCCCGCGAATGTCATCACCAGAGAGGCCACAAACAGATCCGCAATCGCTAATGAGGCCAAAAACAAATTGCCAATGCGGCGCAGGCTGCGCTCCGTATAGATGGCCAGGCAGACGAGTATATTGCCGGCAACCGAAAGGAATATCAGCAACGATAAAAAGACGCCTACAGCGGGGCAGAGAGTGGCAGATTAGACGCATGTATATTGTAGAAAGGAAACGTGAACATTCATAAATATAGCATACATAAGGGGGTCGAACCAATGACAAGAATGTGTGCGTGTGCATAAGTGTGTCCGCGTGTGAGAGTTTGTTTGTATAATAAGGCCACATGCGTTTCTGTGCGCTAATTGAACAGCAAATATTTTATTGTATACTGTGCAAAGTGGACAAGTACGCGTGCAGGTGGTGGTGGTGCCGAGGATGCGAATGTTGCGGGTGGTGACGATGCCGGTGTCTGTTTCGCTTGTTAGACGTTCAACGACATTTACTTTACCAACAACTACAATTGACACAAGTGAGAGCGGTTCCGGTTCCTCACCAACTATTGTATCCATTTCAGAGGCGTTTGTCCAGCTCGTCTCATTGAAATACGATGTCAGCTGCAATGTCAAAAGGAGATAAAGAATATTATTTTAAGTGACTTTTAACTAAGCCGCAACAAAACTAACATGTCTCTTATTCTATGCCCAAGCACTTTATCCCTGCATTGGCAACATATGCTATGCCAGCCCATGCCAGCATATTATCCTTTGTCTCTATGAATTTCCCTCTTAATTACTTGCCATTTAAGTTGCCACATGGAAACATGGGGCAACGCGGCTTTTTAGTATAAACAGAGTGCGGGGGCTACGCCAAGTTTTAATTAACATCAAAGGCTTTGACTTTGTCCTTACGCTAAACTAATTAAATATATAAATTGTATATGTGACACAAACTGCTCGAGAATGAAACATTTTACACTAATTAAACGACAAGCATTAGTTTTCGCTGGCCTCCGATGTTCAAATACGATGTGTCCTCCTCAGCCTCCCCTTCAACCAACAGAGCCTTGTGGTGCGTGGTTGGTTTGTTGTCTGTGGTTAACATGTCTTGCTGTGGTTGGCTGGGCCTATCATAGAAACTATCAATCATTCGGCGTATGCGGTTGCATAGGAGCAAGGCACTTGGTTGGGGCCAAGACATAAGACAGAAGGCAAAGCAAACCGCATTATTCATAATTAAAATCGACAAACTTCTATTCTATTACGCTTAAAATGCTAAATTTCTAGGCCATTATATAATTAATTTGTAAAACTAATCCGATACCGTTCCAGCTGGGATGTGTGTCTGTCAGTGCGAATTTGCAATGTGGTTTTGCTAGTCCGCAAGTCTGTCTGCGAGTGCGGGTGCACTCGTGTGTGTGCTTGGCATTTCTGCTATGTATGTATTTCCATGTTGGCATTTCTGTGGTTAGCTCATCTTTGCCTTCGGGTAGGTGGCCAATGCTACACAAGCATGAATTTATTTCGATTGCCAACCACAACTGAGCGCTGTTCCTACATGTGAATCGAGTTGGCCGAATGAATTTATTAATTGTGAGTCCAGCTACAAAAACTCAGCATGCAATGCAAATAAAAAAAAAAAATTCAATTAAAACGTTGAAAATATTTGAAGGTCTTAATGGTCCAAGGATAACGAATGCGTAGGCTTTCCAGCTCTGCTGTTATGACCACTCGGCGGCATTAATATGCAAGCCAGACAACCCTTGTGAATAATGATTTTCACTCTTCAGACGTCAGACGAAGGTATAATAGCTTTCAATCAAAGTTTGCAACGGTCTAGACTTATAAGCAGCAGGACTTGTCCGCAAAAAAATACAGTTTTTAATTAAAAAAAAAATAATTGAATTTCATTCATTACAAAAATAAAATTAAATTTCGTATTCATTTTAGAGGAATAAAATATATTTCCTACACTAGTGACTACCTATTGGCAGTGGAACGTTATAATTGCGTAAACGTTTGATTGAAAACTCATTTGAGTTTTAAATTCGTTTTTATTTTTATAATATTTCAAAACGATAGCACAAGCTTAGATGACAACTTTAAGTCAGAGATTTTTCGATCACAAATGAAGCATTAACAACTTTTTAGGCTTTTCGGAATAGAAGACTAGTCAAAATGTGGATAAATTCTTCCAAATTTGTACAATCAGTTATCAGTTGCACTTTTTAAATTTTCTTTTTTAAATAATTTGTTTGTTTATCAAGTACTTATTGTCAGTTGCACCTCATTAGAAACGTCCATATAAATAGAGATAAAGTAAAATTAATGTTCAGAACATATTATTTAAAAGGCTTTATTTATGATATTATCGTTATGAGTGTGTTCCAAATTTTCGTAATTTCCCTGGTCTCTTAGATTTATATTATTTTATACAAAGGTAAATATATGAAACAAAATGCACAGTGTACATTTTTGTATAATAAAGGGTATTCAATGTTCTCAGCACACGCACACTTGACAGCTCTTTTTGTGCGACCCACGAGGCGTATGTGTAACATTTATTTCCCACAGAAATGTACGCATACAAGAACATAAGCAGCAAAAATGCAAATGAGAATGCTAAAAAGCAGCCTCAAAACCGCCGACACATGCAATTAATTAATTTAAACATAAAATTGCCATTGCTGCAAAAGTATATTTAACTTGTCTGCAGCCGACGAGAGAAAATAACAAGGGAGTATGTGTACACCTGTTTACTGCTGCTAAATTTATTAAATTAATTTTACTGTGCGCCTTTGAGTTTTTGTGGACGCATTGTTTAAGCTGCTTAAAAGCTGCTAATTGCTTGAAAAGCGCAGCCCTAATTACATGACCCGGCGGCGCTCGCCCCATATTTCATGCCAATAGATGAGAAATGCCTCAAGGCTTTGAGCGTCAATGAAATTCAATAAATAACAAGATGTCAAAAGTGCAATGGATATTCCAATTAAGCGTCTAAAGTGCCAGATTTACGAGATTCGAATTACAGATATGGGCAAGGCAAGATGTATTGAATGAAACAAATCGTTATTCAAAGTGATTTTGTATAAATTATTTAACTTGTTGAGTTTAGGGGCTTGTTTTTGTGCTATTCAATGTTAAGTTGATTTGAATATTTCATGGGTTAAATTTCAATTTCAATATTAACATAAGCTTCTTGAATCAACATTTGTCAGTGCGCCGCTTTCACAATCTTCTAGTTAAATTTCATTATTTAATAATTACGTTTAAGTAATTGCCCGACTCACAGTGAGCCCAAAGGTGTTTTCAGCTTCGACTTCGTGTCGCTGCTTTACATTCAAGCAGTATGAATTATTAATTCATAACTTGGCCAACATTGATTGTCAGAAAATGGCCAACTGAGTCGGCTACCAGTGTAGATTCATCAATATTTATATAATTATTTAAGTGCAATATTTAAGGATTACGCTTGAATTTACAATAAACGGGCTTAATTGGCAGGCAGAGCTTCAGTTTTTCATACGCTGATCATTAGCTCATTGTGTGAATAAAAAAGACTCTTGAGATTATACAAAAATTACATTAATTGCTTTTGAGTGTCACGGGCTGACAGGAACAAATTCATTAAATGAACACATTTTAAACGCTGTCAAACATCACAACGCTTACACACCCTGCACACAATGCCTGCTCGAATCTGGTATTATAAAATAGTTAATAGAGATCAGCAATTGTGTAACTATCTTTAGCTTTTATATCGCAGAAGATTCGGTTGAAACTTTCCAGCTATACCAATTTTTAAGTGAATTTTGACCAAAATATCAAAATTCAGCGAAGAACAATCGATAGAATACTGCACATCATTCCATCAAGTCTGAGCACAGGGTATCTCATAGTCAAGCAGTGCGTCACTTACGGGATTGGTAAGTGTTTCCCTTCCTTTTTTTGTATTTACATTATTAAAATCCCGTTAACAATCAACAATGGACATTAAATAAAAATAAAAGTCCCTCGATAAATGACCGCTGGAATAAATGTAGAGCTACTTTTTATGGCATTACACGCATTAAACACATTCAGAACGTTCTTTATTAAATTCTGATTTTTCACTATTTCAACAGTTGCAATTGAAACAATTAGCATGGAAAGAGCTTGACAGAATTCGCTTCATAGACTTCACAGCACTTTGTATATGTGTGAGTGTGTAATGGAATAATAAACAAAGGTTAGACACAATACATGGGAACGGGAATAGCAGCTGCTGCATTTAATTGGCAATAAAATTGGACAACAAATGTCAGAAGACAGCTGCAGAGGGTAGTCAGAGAAGTATTACTAAGTTCCTACAAGGAAAAGTCTCATGCTGAATTCCCAACATAAACACTTTCGAGTTTTCTCCTTTGTTCAACGGAATCTTATTAGTCTCTTTTTTGACTAAAATTTAAAGAGCTTACACTATAAACATCATAAAACAATGATACTAATCTTTTCAAAGAATTTGTTTTCGCTACATTATTATTATTACTTCTTGTTTGAAATTTGAAATTCCAAGTAATGTATTTTGTTTTTTATTTCAAATACGCTTTACACACAAGAACAGTACAAGTACAGTATTTGATACTTAGAAATCGTTCAGTGTAATTCCCTTTGTAGTTTTCCTTGGGCAACATTTTGAGCAGGATGAATATATAAAGAACCTAAATTTAGGAAATGAAAAAGTGGCTTGCATTTGGAATGCAACATTGCCAGCTCTTATTGCTAGTTAGACTTCGGTGACCAATATGACTTCTTATACATTTTTAAACAGCACTTGAAAGTGTTTTTATGTAGCCGCATTGTTATTAAACTGCTCCGGATAAGGCAGGCGAATACATATAGGGGGGAAAGCAGAGGGTCACCAGGAGATACAGAAAACAGGGACACAAAACGACAGGCCGCACGAAATTGCTTTGAGTGTGTGCGACCGTGTGTGTGGTGCGTGTGTGTAGGCGCTTAGGCTCTGTTTGTAAAGTTAAATGGCACAATGCGTTGATTAAACGTCAAAACACCCACACTTACGTACACACAACAAGGAGACGGACAAATTGGCAGCCAGCGGCGGCCAAGCGAGCAACGCAACAAAGCTGACTACAATAATATTGCGCAAAAGGCAAGTCGCAAAACCTGTGCCCGAACAACAATGACAACAACAATAATAACAGCAACAAACACAGAAACAATTGCAGAAAACTGTTGCCAACGGCAGCACGCCTCTTGCTTATCTGACGGAGTGTCTGTCCGACCGCCTGACTGTCTGTTTGTGCGTTTCCTTAAAGGCAAGTGTATAAGTGTAAATATAAGCGCCCGCCGGAAGTAGTGTGATTTACAAGCACAGCAAGAACACAACACAGCACGCGCATAATAAGCAAAACCAACAGCAGCGGCAACACTAAAGGCAACAGGCACATCGAGCTGGGCCCCCATCTTCGTTTCATTCGCCAGCTTAAAGAACCAATGAAGCCTGTTTATTTTACTCGCTTTACAGTGTCATTTGAGCAGTTCCACCACTTGAACTGCTGTTATTTTATTTTCAGGACAAACAGCGAAGAAGGCGGGCAACTAGTTGCTTAGGTTTCGAGAAGCCAGTCTCAAGTATTTCACAAGAATCCATTAAAATGAGAAATAACTTTGGACTCAGCTATTTTACAAGTACCCACATATATAAGTACTTGGAATAGATTTATATAATGCTGGAAAAGATCCGGCGAATAACTCCCCATTGTCCGTGTTACGCACATTTCTCACAGATGCAAATATCGGAGCACGTGACTTAAATGTTATGAATCCATCGCGGTTACACTATGGGGCGCCCCGCTCCCAACTGTGTTGCCGCACAGGAAATGACACGCCGCTTGCATTTTCCACACTCGCACACTCACGAGCACCCACTCCTGTTCTTTTATGCAAACAACATCTACACACATCCTGTACATGCTCTTGCTCTGATTACTCTCCGAGAGTTTTACTTATTTTTTTTTTTTTGGAAAATGCTATACTAGGCCAACAACTCTTTTTTTATTATAAGAGGTTTTGCTAGCTCACTCTACTCTGGTTTTTCGATAACAATCAAAATTGACAATGTATTTCAATTATAAATAGTTTTGGTTAATCGGCTGAGTAACGTTGATTACTGATAGAAATTACTTTGCTTCCAATAGACATATTAAGTTAAATGTCATAAAATATAAAGTATAATATAGCTTCTCTACTAGCTGGTAGTGCCCGGCCCAAATATTTGTCTCTATGTCAAAGGTTAGATCTTACATGTGTCGATATTTTAAATGGAAATTGAAGTCCATCAAATTATCCTGCGAAACGCCGACGCGTGATCTTTATCATGTGATTACTTTATCTAATATTTTCAGCTTCCTCATGCTCTTATGCTCCGATGCTAGTAGGCTTATCGAAACTTTTCCCCCATCACCCAGTGACTACTTGATACATTTTTGAGAATCCTAGCCTTCTGGAAATAGTAATTACCAAATATTTAAATAAAGCTTTAAGATTATTTACTTCATTTAAAAAGGAAAGGTCTTGTGCAAGAAAAAACGCTGTTCACATTATAAATTAATGCCGTATTTAACATGGCAGCAATCAACCTTCAATATATCCCATCTTTCCGTTGACTTTTATTTCATTTCTATGAGCATTTCGCTTCAATCCAGTGCAGCTAAGCTCGTTATTAAATTGACTGCTTTGAGTCGACAGTTTCATTCGCATTGGCTTCTCTAAAATTTCATTGGCACATTTCGTGGAGCTATATTTACAGTGCACAAGCAATTTATTCAGCTGGATGACTGCACTGAGCCAAATAGAAATCAGCTAATAAAAGTTTGCAACTTTTGTCATAGTTGTTTTTGAAATCTTTAAGCTTGGAGCGTAACTTTGACTGCAATGACTGGATAATGCAGCTTTCATGTCAAAACTTTATATATGCTAACAACAACCAGTAGAATACGTATTCAATATGAATTTATTCTTAAAGCCACAAGCCCAAGCAGTTAGTTATTTTGGCTGACTTGTAAACTGTGGCATGGCTGGCTTGCACTTTACGATCAGACAAGCCACAACAATGATTAGCATAAATTTAAATTCGCATAATAAACAAGAAATTTCGTAGGCGTTTTCTGCTCAGCTCTATGTACAATACACACACACACACACACACACACTCACACTTATACTTGCACCATGTATTTAGTTTGCCAACTCAGGAAATTGGGCAGAAGGAAGTGCCTATATAAGTATATGCACAGCATGGTTTGAAATGCTCTGGCCCTGCTTGGCCTGCTCATAGATACGATAATAACAGTGCTAACATGCTGATTTATGCGCTGCGCAAATATTTGATGAGGCTGCCCAAACTCCAAAGTCGGCTTTAAAAAGTTTCTCCGACAACTTTAAGTCGATCCATGGGTGGGCTTAACGATATATACATATGTATGTATGTATTGTAAAACGTAAACATTTAATAAGCAGGCATAAGAGGTTTTTGTCTGTGAAATACCCTGTGATAGATAAGCCGAAACTTTGCCGTAGACGTCACACAGTTTACCTAACAATGAATTCAATATGAATATCAAAAAAATGTACACTACTTTCCCGTTTAAACCTTCAAGTAATATATATAATAAAAGTTTTTATTTGTCCTATCTTATTTTCATTATATTAAATGAAAACAAAACTAATCGAGATTTTCGTTAAATAACGTTAATGTATAAATTTTAAAAAGATTTAATAGAAACAGTTTAATTCAATCTAGTTCAAATCTAAAGATCATAAAGATAATTTAACAACACTTTTGAAAATCTTTGAAAACACTTTTTTTTTTTTTTAGTGGCACCTTACAAAACAACAAATTAACGACATCCTTTCAACTGCTTTTGTTACTAGCGTGTTTATATACCTCTTATACCTTCGAGAAAACTTATTACACTCTTATCGTACATAGCAACTGTGTCACTACTACGCCTAAGGTGTTTGCCACGCCCACTCATTTGAAGCAGATGTAAACTGAAATAACAATTGTCAAAGTATGCTTCACGCCATTGTTGGAGCTGTCAATGGCTGTGTGCCAGCTGACAATTGCATAGAGTTGGCAGGCCGGCTCCTTGTGTCATCCTGCAGTCCGCCTCGGTCTGCGTCGATTTGTCCCTGTTTGCATTTGTCTACGATTGTCAAGGAACAAGTTGTGTGCACATATGTTTGTCTGACACTGTTTTTCTCTTGTTTGTGTTCATTGTTGGCATTTGGCATAATTAAACGCAGCTGAAAGTCGTGTCAACATGGCTAAAAACACACTCTCATACACACACACACGCATGCAGACACAGTGTTGTAGCTGTTGTAATTACGCAAATAGGCGCTGCGGCACTTGGGCACGCCTTAAAGTATGCAGCCCCACACACACACACACATTTGCTAAGTGTAAAATGTAGCAAATCGTTATAATTGAAGCAGAGCGTCTATGAAATTTCCAAAAGACTTAACGAGCCAGCGCCGAAATGCAAATGAAAATTTAATGGATAGAAATAACATGTCAAACAACACGATAAGGCCAAAAATTTAGATAAAAAAAGAAGGCCATCTATCTAGGATGTGTAAAATGGATGTGATGAATGCTTGATGGCAATTTCAATTATTAAAGCATTAATTAGATCTGTTGCCTGCAAAAATAGCTTGAGCACGCAAAATGAACATTAAATGCCCCTGGGCTAAGAATCACACGTGAGGTGTGCGTTCGGGTCTGATTTGACCTTTTTGAGTTGCACAACATGTCTGCCAGGTGGCAGGTGCCACACCCGAAGTAATTTCGGTGCTCCTTGCCTCCCACCACATGTGCGTACATATCAAATGTTGCACTAGATAAATAATTAAAAAGATTGTCGGCGCCCTGTCAACAGTGTGCCCCGAATACTTGTTAATGCATTAAAGTTATTAAGATTCCTTATGGCTCAGTGGCCTCTCTCCTTCCGAGCCTGTGAACTTGGCAGCTGTCAACTGACCCAATTTGCAGCTTATCTGGCCGAGGAATCGTGTCATCAGCTTAGCCATATAGAATATCTTTTAAATTGAGTGCTACCCTCAGCCATCCATGATAATTGGCTGTGTCTTGATAATTGAGAATCGTGCTCATTGCAAATACATTTGCATATAAATATATATATATATGCATGTGTGTGTGTGTGAGTGTGGGAGTGTTAGACAGTCAAAACAGGAGTGCAGTGCTAATTTTGCATTGTCCTGTGCTGCGGTTGTGTATGTGACGGAAGTGCCGTGCTGCACTGTCAATTTGCTGTGCAATTGTTTGGCTCTGTGAGCGTCACCTTCTCTGAGATTAAGCTACCAGATTGCCCGCAGATATTCGGGCTATCAACGGTACGATAATTAGCTGTTGGGAGCAGTTGGTCTTGTTGCATGCTACTTGAGCTGGAGCCACAGCCAACGCAGTTGACTTAAGCTGATTGCGTACTGCACACTGTCACACAGTCGAATCGTCGATTGTCGATTTAAATCTGCATTTCCTGCTCCTGGTACTGCTCCTTCTCCTGCTTATACTGTTGCTGGTTCATCACACTTTACCTAGGAGTAAGAGCCAATCGATTTTATGCCATGTGCCGTTTTTTGCACTTGCTATGCAAGCGAATTTCAAGTGGAAGACTTGTTGGGCGAGTGGCAAGCGCTGTCTGTACCTCAGCCCGTTGTATGCTTGGCAAACTTTTCACACTCCCATAAACTGTACTCTGTTGATATACCAGCAAAGTACACACACACCATACTCACACAGCTGCATTTGTGGCAGTAAAAAAGAATATGCTCGATTCTGCCGTTGGCTGAGTTCTTTTTATTGTTGCGCACTCACCCAAAAACACACACGACGTTGTCCTTAGTTCGAAAGTGTTAGAATCGTTACGATGTGCATCAATTGAGGCTGGCAAGTAGGAAATCATAAATAGTTATTGACATCCAAAATCAAGTGTGTACATACAAATTGTGTACATACAAATTGTGTACATACAAATTGTACAAGGCATCTGGCAGCCCTTTTTATTGCACACTTGTAGTCCAGGTGATGTGTGTTTATCATAGCGTGTGTCTGCTGTAATGTAATCGTTCATTGTTGTACCGCAATTACATGCTCAACTTGCAAGTCTTGAGCTGCAGTTGGTAGCTGTAGTTATCGATCCGAGCCTGAATAGAGCCATGGCTGGAAATCGAAGAGCGCACCCAACCAGCAGGATAATAAAAAAATGTAATGAAAGTAGCAAAAAACTGGCGCACATTTTATGGTCAATAAAACGGGGAGCCTTTTGAGTTTATTGAAACCCTTGGACTGCGCATTGAAAAATCTTTTGCTGCCATCTGACCCTCATCAAAAGGAGACGACCTATCAGTGAAAACTGAAATGCAGACAACATAAAAATCAGAAAGTACCTGCGCTTCTCATTCGCTCAACACGACTGGCTTATACAGCCAAAGTGCGAAATGGAGGGAAATAGATACATATATGGACTGGCAAAGGACATAATTTTCTGTGCAATTATTTGACAACACCTATACAAACATATTGCGGATACTGTGGTTGCGCGTAATGGGCAAGTTGAGGTGTGAAAAAACCCGAGTCGCTTACCCTAAATGACACACACATACACAGAGTACTGCATCTGGCCACCAAGCTGTCTGTGTGTGCGTGTGTGTGTGTGTGTGTGTGTGTGTGTGTGTGTGTGTGGACTTGTCTCTGTTTGCATTCCCTTTTGCGGTTTATATTTGTGACCCAATTTATGGTCAGGATAGCCGGGGCGCATCGCTTGAAGCGCTCATTTGTTTTGCGGCTGTTCCCAAAATAATGGCAGGTAGCTGCCAGCAGCACACACACACGCACACACACGCACACACATGCACACACATGCACACACTCACTCATATGCTCACTCAGACTCACACACACGCAAATTGCTGTTGGTCGTATTTAATTCCACCTAATTAAATTCAATTGCTGGGATTTTGTCTTTTGACAAGTGCGCACGACTTCATTAATGTCTGTTCATATTATTATAAATATTATATATGAACGACATTAATATCGTTTCCTTGGCAGCAACAACTAAGACTTATTTATAAATCAAATCAAAGCAAAGGCCAATTATGAACAGCTACAATGTGCTCATTTAAATTAAATCAAATATTTTATTATATTATCCGAAATAATTAATATATATGTCCAGAATATAAAGTACAGCGTTCTTCGTACATAAATTCCGATTGGCCGGGTAATCGATATGGTTTATATAAATGATATCAATATTGTTTGTTGTTGGTAGCAACTAATATGGCGTATGTAAAAAAGAATTTATAAAAATGCAAGAAAAATAATATGTTTTGGCTTTAATCATTATCTTATCTTTGATTACGAATTTGTCTGTGCTGCTCTTTTCGTAGACACATTTCGATTGGCAGGGTAATCGATATCATTTGTCAAGTCCACTGGCAATGATGTAATCTCAGCCGAATTCAGCAAATTATTGGCGGAAATGTTGGCACATTTCAATAGCTGCAAATGCTTTCTGTGGACATGTATGGGGGTGAGTGGGAGTTTTGTTTGTATTGCGGCCAACAATGGCCAGTGGTCTATTGGCATAGCAGAGGCAAATGTGGAGCAATCAGTGCGCTGTTATGCGATATCAACAATACTTAATACTATTAATATTTTATGATTATTGCTGGCCATGCAAGACGCCAAACAATGGGGAAAATTGAACTTTTTATGCTGCTGTTGCTTCCGGGCAATAGAAAATACGGAATTAATTTCAAACACAAACACTAATATATAATGGCAACAATAGCAGAGCCAAGCGACTTTTTGTGTGTGTTTGCGTATGTGTGTGTGTGTGTGTGTGTGTGTGTGTGTGTAGCAAAGGCAATAGAAATGTCGGTCGTGTGGATTAATAATTCAATTGAATTGCACAATGCGTCGCATGCGTTTTATACTTAATATGCAAAGTGCCTTCCAGCGAGCGAGTTTAGATAGAAAAATGCATATATATATATATATGTATATATGTATGTGACTTTAATGCAAGCGGACTTTGTGCTGGCGAAAGATTATGAAAAATGTCGCTCTGATGCAATATCAATGTCAGTGCCTGTGCCAGCGGAATAGAAATTCCCATTAAAAATTTCCACAGAATTTGTCCGTAAAATGCACGACTCAACGCACTCGACTGATGTGAGCCAAAATGCTCGCCTGTCAATTAACTCGATAACATTGTTTACAAAATTGGCACAATTCAGTTATAAAGGACGTAAGCAATGTTTATAATGCTGTTTAGTGCAGGGCTCTTTATAAATTAGCTAAAAATCAATATACGCGTAAAATGTCAAACAACCTTGTTGCCCGTTCCCCGCTGCCTGTTGCCAGCTTCCCATTGCTTGTTTTGCCAGCTGCGTCTGTGCCGCAGGATACTCTAAGTGCTGCACGTCAACTTATGTGCTACTCATTATTTACATTCGATTGCAAGTTAAACGTGCGAACAGCTCTGCACAGTGTAAACTTTATCATTCCTCGCCTGAAACATGAGTTTCAGCTATGGTTGCCATACAGCGCATACTAAACTCTTATTTGTGTGCCTGTGTCTGTATTTTCTCAGTATTTTTCATATCCTTTACGTGGCACGTAATTTTTTTGTTTGCCAAATAAAGGATAAAGTTAGATGTAACTGGGCGTCCTCCATACCATCTGTGCACCCTTTTCAAAAGTGGATTATGCATCTATATACACATATGTAGGTACCGGTACATGCATTGTGTGTGTGTGTGTATGTGTGTGTGTGTGTGTGTGTGTGTGTTTGCGTCGAGGAAAAGTTTTGCTTGTGCGTGCTTTGCTAATGAGTCCCGCATTCATATCCATTTAGCACCTGGCTACTGAGAAATGAAATAAGAAATAAATATATATCTATATATAAATAAATATATATTTATATATATAAATATGAGTATTCCCCATCCAATCATATTTCATAATTACTTCAATTAAATACACTGCGGGTAGTACAACATTAAATGAATTTAGATGTGCCCTGATTGCCAGTCGCATGAATCCAACACAAGGTGATAAACATTCTTAAATGTATAAATACCAAATGCATTTCAAATAGGTATTAAAAATTTTGTATTTAGCTTACACAGTATGCACATGTAAATTTGAAAATTGCAGAGAATGGATCCAAAATAAATCAAAGCTAGCCCCAACATAACATTCAACTTAAAATGATGGCTCTTATATTCACATTTACATGATTAGAATAGCGAAAGGTTAAAGATGTGTTTGCTTTTATGTTTTCTCTGTGCAATCGACTGTCTAAAGTACATTCACAGCGGCGAAAAAAATGTGTTCATACGAACAGACGAACATTGCAGAATACGTGAAAAACGTGAAGAAAAATATATTACAAGCATTAACAAGAATAGCCACACACCATTTCTAGACCAATGAAATGTATGTATATTTGTATGTTCGCAATACGAATGTATGTGTTCATATGTGTACGTCTAGTATAGTTTCCTATACTAAATTAAGACAAAAGATAACTTCTTGTTTGCTGAAAACTGAAAATAAAAGTTTTTGCCCTACTATGCGAATCGCAAAAATAAAACATCCCTTCTTAGACTATATCTATATACTTTTTTAAATTCTATTTCTCTTGCTCTATCTATCTTTTTCTGTCTCTCCCCTTTCTCTTTCTATTTGCTGTCATTAATTCTAATACGCTCTCTCCTTTTCTTTTTTTTTAGGGAATATATAAATAATACAATACAAATGCTTTAACACTTGTGGGTAAGTCCATATTTACATATTATATAAAAACATAAGTAACATAAATCTGCGTATGGCATCCAAGATTTCTTTTTTTTTTTAAATATATATGCGACCTTTTCAAGCTCTTTCCCTTCCTTAAAAGGCACTCTCCTGTTTTCTTTTTCGATAAATGCTTATGGCGATTTTTACATAACGAGCTTAACAAATGTTTAGAGTCCTTGCCTGCACTCTTTTTAAAACTTTCTATTATTTGTAGTCTTTTTTTTTGACAACTCGTTCGCCATTCGAGGTTAAAGGCTAGTGTTCGTATTTATTACGTATACGCTCCATAAACCACATGCAATCAACCTACAATGTTTATCGAAATGCGGGCGCGTAATAAAAACGAAGTTCATAAAAGCTTATGGCTGATGGCTCACATAGTCATACAGTCGACCAAACAGTAAATTACAGGAGCATCTAAGACAACAGCAATAACAGCAGCGGATACCTGAATCTGTTGTGCGCAAAAGGATAACTTTACGAGCTCGACATGGACATAAAGCTGGTTAGCTGAAACCAGAAAGCAAGCCAATAAACCAATGTACAATCGATGCCCAATGAAAGAGCACAAATTGACATTGACATGCTCATCCCCCCGCTGTCCCCTATTGCCCACACACTCACCGTGGTGCCGTCATAGCCATTTGTCAGCAGTTGAATGTCGATTTCGAACTCCAGATCCACTTTGGCGGTTGTCAGCTGCAGCGGCAGGTGATCGGTGGCCAATAGCAGCGCACTGTGGTTGCGTCGGCTGCCATTGCCACTGTTGCTGCCGGACAGGAGACTGCTCTGGTCAAGGGTCCTGTTGTTGCTGCTGCCATGAGTTGATGCTGCTGCTGCTGCTGCGGCCAGGGCAGCGATGGCCGTTGCAGCGCTCACGGCATTTGTCATATTGTTGTTGAGGAAGCGGGTGGGGCAATTAGGTGAATTGGATAGGGGATTGGAAAATAATAGATTGAGTGGTTCTTATGCAGTCGCCGCTTGTTGTAATGTGCGCTCGAATTTCAATCTCAGAATCAGCATTAACAATTCGCCAAGCGACTGCGGCTTGGCATTAAAGCTTCGATTATGATTTCTAATAATTCTTCTCCCGTGCGCTTATATATTATTTCTTAATGCAAATCCTGTCGATAAGTATTTGTCGAAATTGTTGCAGAGGGCGATTGGTCTATTCATAAGCTGCATGCTGCCTTGCATTTTGCATATTCCATTTACTGGCTGGCGGAACACATGAGCTCACGTTTGCACTATGTAAATCAACATGTCCTAGGCGTATGTCGAGCTGTGCCCATTCAGCGTCATGCCACATTTCCCAAACGGAAAATGCATATTTTCAACAGTTTTTCCGTGTGGCACAGTCTGCAGAGTCATTTATTTTTAGCCACGACTATAATATGGCCAAAACTTGACCATTCAGTGGCAAATGTATTTATGTGTTGAAAGCCCGTAAATAAAGTGCATGCAGCCTGACGTTAGACGATTGCTTATGGCACGCCTTGTTGCAATCATGCAAATTATCAAATTGTTGCCAATTGCGGATTAGACCGTTATTCGTTCGCGTTTTGTGCCAATTGGGCCTAATAATAACTTAAACGTCTTGAGTAAGTAACTTGTATTCGATTCTTTTGGGCACGCGCACTTGCGCGCGATAACACGGCCAACGATTACAGCGACAATTGATCGACACTCGTTCACGCACACACACACACACACGCACAACGCTCACATACACACACACACACGGAATGGCTGAACTTCTGCGTCGGCTGCTGGAGCTGCTGCCGCGCCGAACTGTGCGATGTGAAGGCTGAACATTGACTGCCCGTTAACAGACACGCACGAGCGACACGTTGAGCCCTGTGGCGGGCAGGCAGACGAATGGCGGGCGGAACGCAGGCGAATGCCGTGCGTTCATTTGCCAGCGCCGCACGGTATGCAACAAATTTGAGACGATTTCATACGCGACTGACGGCGAAGCCTCCGACGATTCAACAGGATGTGCCAATTCGTATCACAGGCGAACCATATGCGCCGCGCACTGCAGAGCGAGCTTTGTCGACCGAAAGAGAAAAGGTAAGCAAACGAGAAACGGAGAGAGCATTTGGGAGATAAAAATAGAGAGGGAATTGAGGGAGAGGAACACAGAGCGGGCAAACACACACGGTCTTATCAGTCAGGCACCTGTTGTGCCATTGTAAAATTGGCGCGTTTTCTTCGCGTTTCGTAGGCGATTTAACTGTGCGCCCGCGTCCGCGCCCGCGCTCTCAATTTAGCCTCATTACTGCCCGGCCCATTGTGACAGCCTGAAGTGCATGTAATGAAACTAAATTGCGTGCACTGACAAATTGCACTGGCACAGCAAATTTTTCAATTTCATTAAGCTAAGCTAGCATTTATTTTGGCACACAATTTGAAAGCTCTCCTCTTCTATCACAAGTTAACTAATCTCTTAAAAGAAACGACGTGACTTATAGCCAGATCTTCTCGCGCAGCCAGATAATATGCCTGGCTAGATCTGTATAGATGACGGGTTGCGTTAGATCACAGCGGTTGGTATACACCTGGCCGGCCGATACGACTCCGCGCAGCAGCCAGATATTGTTCTCCTGGAGCATGAGGCCACCGCCGGAGTCACCGCTGCAGGGGCCGGCGGCCTGTTTGTTGCCCGCACAAATTGTGTTCGGCGTGACGAGTCTGACGCCTTCGGTCGACCTCAGGTTGCGCAAACACTCCGACTCAGTAACAATATCCGTATCTGTCATCTTGGCTACACGGGTGTTCACATTTCCATTCTCATCGGAGCCCCAGCCAGCCACATAGGACTTATAGCCCGAAGGCAACTGCAGCTGAAAGTTTTCGCTCCACAGGCATATGGGCTTGATAAATTCACCAAAGCTGCAAGAAATAATGCATTTTTCACTTTGAAGAAAGTTTTCGCATTCTCAGAGCGTGGAAGCGCCTACCTCACTGGAGTTGCCAGCTTGAGCAACGCTATGTCCGCATCCGTGTAGTTTTGTGGCGCGTATTCTTCATGTAGGACCAGCACAGATACCTCCCGCAGCAGGCCATCTGACACCAGATCCAGTGTGTTGCGACCCAGAGAGACGACAGCTCGGTTGGCGGGCAGATTTCGGTCAGTGTAAAGGAAGCAGTGCGCCGCCGACAGCACCGTTGAGGCGGAGATGAGCGTGCCGCCACAGAAAAAGCGCAGACCATCTCCGCCACGCTCGTACAGTGCCACCATCCAAGGCAACTGTCCGCGGCGCACCTGCGTGCCATGATGGATAAGCGGCGATGTGATGGGCCCTTCGCGCCCACAAATTCCACCGAGCTGCCTCAGTCCCTGGCCACCTGTGTTGGGTACTACTGATGGTCTAGGCTGTGCTGTGGGAGGTTGAGTTGGAGGACGCGATGACGCTGGTGGTTGTGGTGGTGGTGGTGCTGGTGTTGTTGGAACCGGGGCAGTTGGCTGTGGGATTCGGAATGTGGGTCGCTCCTCCGGCTCGGGCTCTACAAAAGTGTTTTGCCAAAATGGGCGCTGCGGCCGCTGCACCGGTCGGGGATTTGTTTGCTGTACAAATTGAGGCTGCTGAGTAAATAACGGCGTCGTCGTTGAGTGCAGCGAATGAGACAAGGAGAGCGTAACACTGCTGGGAGGATCTGCAAAAGACATTGAATTCTTAGTGGACACCATTAGACACAAATTACTGAGAACCGCTTACATGGCGATGCTCTGCATAAGACGACATCGTTGATCATCACCAGCGTCAGCTTGGGCAATTCTTCAGGTGTGGGAAAATCAATGCGATATCTTATAGGGTTACCATTGCGCAGATTAAACTTGGTTACCTGGTCGTCGTCCCACAGTGTGAGGCTGCCAAAGTAATTCTGAACAACGAGAAGAGTTGTTATTTTTATTATTAAAATAAAAACAAAAAACTCCTTTTATACTTGTTAACAACGTGAAAAGAGCATATTAGTTTTGTGCAATGTCCGTCCGCTTGCCCGTCCGTCAGTATAATCGCATTTTTGAGAGCTATTGAAGCTAGAAGCATATATACACGCGTATTCTGTCGTCTGTAGATACGAATCGTGGTATCCAAGAAATTTTATGTTAACCATTATAGACTGTACCCATTTCAGATGGGAAATGTATGTTGATTTTATGCAAGTGATATATATAACAATATAAGAGACAAACGGAAGCATGTCTGACACCATAAGTATATATATATACTTGATCAACATGAACCCATCGATCTCGAAAGCTACAATAGCAATAGAAAAATTGAAAATCTCCCAATAACAGTCGTAAAACGAGTTTTTCATTTCTTGTCGATATCCTTACACTTATCCCAAATATCGGTAACAATCAATGTTGGGCATAGCTCAATAACTATAAGAGCTAAATCCACCACATTTATTTTGTAGGCTCTCAATTTAACCTCACTGCGCTGACAATGAGTAGCGCTCAGTCGGTAGCATCCGACTGCATCATTCTTAATTCTGCAGCATCATATTATAAAATATTTTTTTAATTAGTCATCACGCCTTGGGCGACCTGAGGAACTCTTGTAATTCCCTGACAGCTCATTTGGGTAATGCTTTTTAAATATTATACAACTTTATTGAATGGTTTACAAAAAAGAACTTGAAATATGTCAAGCTAAGCTATATATATATATATGAGTTTGGTAAAACCAGCACTTTTGTGGTTTTGTTACTAAAACAAACACACATAAGATTTATAGCGGCAGTGTAAAATTAATTATTCAAACAGGTGAAAAGAAACCGGTCGCACAACTTCAGATACTAAACCCCCAACGCGGAGAGCTGCGTAGTATTATTATTATTTAATCTACAATAGTATATAAACAACGAATGAGCTTAACAATGATAGGAAAACCTTTGTATATTCCAATATTGACACACAAAACAATAACAGTATAAATAATATATAATGCCTATAAGTTAAACCCATGTGTGAGTCTAAATGATGCTCACATTGCTTGAAGTGCAGAGAAAAAATCTCTTAATTTATATTTTAAAATTTTATATTGAAACTGTTTGAATTAGTTTTCAAAAGCTTATCATCTACTAAATTATGCTTTTGCATTTTCAAAGCCAATTGCCATTGCTGCGGGAAAAGCACAAATCTAATCTTCTTTGGGGGTCAGTGAGTGATAAGAGTATACAACAAATAAACTAAGGAAAATCCAAATACAAACATCAAAATCATATTTTTACACACCGAGTTTAAGCGGCTACGCTGCGAAAACTGAACACTGAGCGTATTCTCCTGGTACTCTGGATCATGCCGTACTGAGATACGGCCCACGTACTCCTGATTGAACGACAGGTACTCAAAGTATTGTGGGCAGGCCACGGGCGGCACTCGTTGAGCTGCACTGGGCCAAGCTAAGAACAGCAGTGTTACAAAAATGCCGGGCACCACTAATAGCTGTTCCATGTTCTAAACACACAAAGTTATCGTTTTTGTACACTGACTTGGACGAACACGCGAAAACAATTAACTGAGCGCACTCACGGTCCGGACCTCATTGAGAGAGCGCCAATCGGTGACTGTTATGTGTGGGATTCCGGCCAGATAGTCTGATCGGCGATCGACGAGAATCGATGATCTGGGTAAAAACCAGATGACTACTCTCTCTCTCTCTCTCTGTCTCTGGTTCTTTCTCTCTCTTTATCAGCCAAGCAATTGTTATGCGCGCCAGACAGCTTCTCTCGATTTGTTTAGATTGACATCTATGTAAACACTAATATATTTATTAAGTTTCTCTTTATCATTTATTTTTTAATTTCTCTTTTGGTCGAGATTAGCAATGAGCGATGTTTCGTATTGTAAATTAGCTAGAGCTTGGACCGAAACTATTATTGATCGTATGCCATGAGAATAATTAACATATAAATTACCCGCCGATGACGTACATTAGTACGTGAATCTTCCGTATGCTTATCAAACGTATGTGCATATTTAAATTTGATTTATTTATGAACTATCTACAGGAAGAATTTTACTTAAAGCTATGTAATTAACTAGAGCCTAACGTTCTTCTGGCACTGTTTTGGAGTTAGCTATTCCCACATGTTCTGACGCACCCAGGCAATGTGCTTGGCCACATCGGTGTAAAGGGAAGGACGGGAGAGATCACAGGTATTATTCTTATGCGTGCCAAGCGAGATGACCCCACGCAACAGCCAGACATTGTTCTCCCTAAGCATCAAGCCGCCGCCTCCATCGCTGGCGCATGGACCGGCGCCATTTCGCTTGGCACAGATCGTGTTCGGCTGAACCAGGGAACGTACCATCTCGCGTAGACAGTCGGATTCTGTGACAATGTTTGTGTCTGTGATTTTAGAGAATTTCGTGTTGACATTGCCATTCTCATCGGCGCCCCAACCGGCCACGTAGGTCTTATAGCCTGACGGCAGCTGCAGCGGAAAGTTCTCGTTCCAAAGGCAAATGGGAACAATGAAATCATTGAAGCTGTCAAGCAAATAATATAAAATAAAACAACAACCGTAGTCCGCACCTTATTGTCTACTTACGTGATTTGCTTGGCTAGCCTGATGAGCACCATATCTGCATTTGCTCTAAACGGGATGTATTCCTCGTGGTAAAGCAGCTGCGTTACTTCGCGCAACTCGCCATCCGAAACGATATCGATGGTGTTGCGTCCCAGGGAAACGATTGTTCGGCTGGCCGGCAGATCGCGGCCTGGAAATCGGAAGCAGTGTGCCGCCGATAACACTGTCCAGGACGAGATAAGCGAGCCGCCACAGAAGAAGATCAGGGCATTGTCCGTACCACGCTCAAGGAGACCAACAAGCCAGGGCAGCTGGCCGCGCTGCAGCTGCTCCCCTTGGAAGATCAACGGCGTCGTCACGGCTCTTTCGCGACCACAAACAGTACTTAGCGACTGGTCAACCAGCTCAGGCCTTGGCTCCACTCTACTGCTGAAGTTAGCTTGCGGTCGTACCACAGGGGTTGGTCTGGGAGTTGCCAACTCCGGCACTTGAGTCTCCTCAATATTATAAACAGTCTGCTCTTGGGGCTGAACGGACGGTCCGAATTGCCACTGTTGGTTAGCACCCGGCGTAACACGCCGTGTGTCCAAGAAGGCAAGCGGCACCGTTGTGGAACGCAATGAATGCATGAGTGTGATTGCTGTTTTCGGTCGCGGATCTGCGTGAGAATTTAAATGCTTTTATTGCCTGGCGATGTACAAACCACTGCGGGTTTTACTTACACCCTGATGCACTGCAGAGCACCACATTGTTGAGCCTGATTTGTGTTAATTTGGGCGGCAAGCTGGGTATGGGAAAGTCAACGCGATAGTTAATGGGTTCGCCATCGCGTAAACGCGATTTTGTTGTGTCCTGATCGTCCAGCAGTGCTATATTGCCAGCAAAATCCTAAGTGAACGAAAAAAATACCGTGGGCGTAACATTATTTAAGCATAAATAAAATAAGGCAAATTACAATTGCTTGCAATAGAGTAAGTAGCTGAAATCCTCGAGCATTCCAAACTTATCTGCTACTAAACTATCATTATTGAATGTAAAAATGGCTATCCCTCGAATTGAAAGGGTAAACTTGCTTCGATTTAAAAATTTTATTGAATTTTAAAGATGCCGGGAACCCACACTTGAGTTGGCAAAACCAAAAAAAAAACTTTATTGAAACTGGTCGAGTTGTTTGTGTACACGGCTGGCCATACAATCAATACATGCATAATTATTACCATGTCGTCGAGACAAACCACACAAAAAGTACCAGAAGCAAACTGGCGAACCTCTTCAGCTTGTGGAGCTTGCTCTTAGTGGCTATTTATAACTGTTCTCTAAGGTTCTCCTAAAGGTCCCACTCGCTCTCATATTGACATAATCAATTATGCATCTCATTTATTTACTTCTCTTTGCTTGCAACGATTTGCTTTTATACTCTGTTCTCTACGGTGGTCAGAATATATTCGGTTAACGGAATGCCCATTTTCAATGAGGATAACCCAATCGATTTGACGAAACATGTTTCACCACGCAAAACAAAAACAACAAACGATTGTTTTTTATTTTTGCACTCACAGAGCATTGTGTAGTCAGCTATCGACATAGAGATTCGCACATTTTTTGCCATTTGCGTTTGCAAATGCAATATTGTTAAGGCGGCGGGAAAAACACACAGAGTAAATAGATTTGTTGGGGTCAATGTGTGATAAGAGCAGAAAGATGAGCACAGCTGGGAAAAAACTACAAATAAACTTCCGCTGATTCAGAAATGTGTATGCAAACGGTCTCCGTAATTTGTTTCAACCGTAGTTATGTACATACCCATTGATAAGCGCCGCGCTGTGAGAACTCCACAAAAAGCTCGTTAATTTCATATTGAGGGTCATGTCGTATCGAAATGTGGCCTATAAACTGCTGATTGAATGACAAATACTCGAAGTACTGCGGACAGGCGACATCCGGCAAATTCTGAGCAGAATTTGGCGATATTAACCCAAGAAGAGGTAAGAAGATGCTGGACAATAGCAACAGCATTTTCATATTATCTACCGCGTCTTTCTGTACTGCTCGAAACCAAAACAAAAAGTATTCGCAAACTTTTCTCGCCACTTAAACGAAACCGACTGTCAAAGCAGAGCCGCAACCGAACCTCACGCTCTGGACTTCGACGAACGAATGATTTGTATTTACTTCTACTCATTAAATATCAATCACAGTCTCTATGGCTGTCCCATCAGCGAGTATCGATGTGGTACACTCTGAGTTCTCGGGTGAAACCGGATAGCTTAAATAGCGAACACCAGCTCTTTAAGAATAATACTCTTTTTAGTTAGTTCTCCCAATTGGCTGAAGACGTTTGCATTTATATATTGGTCCAAACGTATTTCAAACAATATTCTAAAATTATACTTATATCAATACTTTTTTTTAGATTATTCAAATTTATTATTTTTACTATTTTTATTTTTATTTTAATTTCATTATTTTAATTATTTTGTATAGAATAAATGGAAAATATAATTGTCGGTTCATGGCTCTGACCTCGCCCTTAGGTTCGATTCGTGATGTTATTTGTTTTTTAATCCTGTGAACGTTTTTTTATCAGCATAAGTAAAAATGACATATTCGGAATACCTTACATTTTTTTATTTCAAACTTAACTTTGTAATAAGCATCAAAAGATTACTATTATCATTATTATTATTATTATTATTATTATTATTATTATTATTATTATTATTATTATTATTATTATTATTTTATATTATTACTATTATTATTGTTATTATTAGTATTATTATTCTTACTATTATTATTATTATTATTGTTATTATTATTATTACTATTATTATTATTTTTATTATTATTATTATTACCTATATTATTAATATAAGTATTGATATTATTATTATATTTACTCTTATTATTATTTTATTTATAGACTTAAGTTTCGAGACATCAATTTCACTGACATAAGACACTTTTTATTTTTCTCAATATCTATGAAAATCTTCGATTTTTTTATGACATTTTTAATAAAAGGTAGTGCATACTTGTATTGTTATTTATTATTATTAATAATTGCAAAAGATAAGAGCATAGAAGAGTCGTTGTGTCGTTTTAAATTTTCTGCAAATACCTTTTCCTACGTACGGCTTAACATTTAACATAATACGTAATTTACACTCAATATAAAAAATGTTGTATTGCATTTGTTTATTGTTGTTGTTGGGAACCTTCCTCCAGCACGTGTTTTTACCTGATTCTAGCGTGAATTTTGTATGGCATAGCCTCTTTCAATATTTAATGATATATCTAAAACAATTTGGTAGACTCTAGTTTATGTTCTGGCTAATCCAGGTCATATGCTTGGCAAGATCGCAGTACAGCACATACACGGTATGATTGCAGTACTCAGTTGGGCTCCGCTTGCCCTGAGACACAACAGCCCGGAGCAGCCAGCGGTTGTTGTATTTTACCATCAAACCTCCACCGGAATCACCAAGACATGGCCCAGAACCATCTAGGTTGCTGGCACACAGCGTGCGGACGAGAACCCTCTGACCATTCCAGCTATTTGCACAATCCGCCTCGCTGGCAATCTTCGCCTCGACAACATGCGGATAACGTGTCACATCGTTGCCTTTCTCATCCGTTCCCCAGCCGGCAATGGAGCCGACTTCGGCTGCAATTTCGTTCCCAGCTGCTTCCCACAGACAAATTGGACTGATTATGTCATTGAAGCTGAAAAAAAAAAGATAAAAGGATTAAGTGCCAGGGTTTGGAATACAATTACTTGTTGATTGCACCCACATGACTGGAGTTTCTAATGTGAGCAGCGCAATATCCGAATCCGGCTGTAGCTGCACGCGCAAGGAGAATTCCGGATGCACCTTGATGCGTGATACGTCGCGCGCCTCAGCACCTTCTTCCTTGTCATCACGCAAATCATAACGACCCACCCCCACCCTAACGCGATCCTCCTTTACATTGTAGACACAGTGGGCGGCCGTGATAACTATACTGGTCGAGACCAGCGAGCCACCGCACTTAAAGTCAAACGAAAATGACTGCTTGTAATATACAGCTGTCAGCCAAGGGAACCTGCCACGCGGATATCCTTCACCTCGTTGTATGAAGGGTACTAACGTGTCGTCTTGGCCACACTCGAATGTTGACTTGGGAGCACTTGGTGAGGGCAAGGCTTTAGGATTCAACCAATTGGCAGTTGGAATTAATGGCGGCGCAGGCGTTGCTAAGGGCCAAGGTGCGGGGGCTGCGATAGGTACGGTTGGTGTTGTCGGTGGGGGCCAGCTTTGTCGGAAAACAGCGCTTGTAGTGCTCCCTACTGTTGCCGTCGGCCAAGGTGACCAAGCAGCAGCAGTGGTAGAGCGCTGTTCATTGACAAAATCGGACAGAATATGAGCTATTGCTTCCTCCGATCCATCAAAGATAACTGTTTTGATCTCCACATCGGTCTGTCCCCGCGAAAACGTTTGCCCCACTGGTGTGGGAACGAGCCAACGCGGTGATGGCAGAGTGTTAATGTGGAACTCGTAAAAGCGATTGAAGAAACTGGTGGGCGGATCATCTAAAAATCAAATGCCAATATCAGCGTATTTTCTAACCGAAACTGTTTAAGAATTATTACTTACATTCGCTGGCTGTGCAAAGCGTAAAATCATTGAATGCCAACCTCGTCAGCTTGGGCAGCACACCCGACGCATCCGGCCAGAGGCTGAGCCGGAACTTAGCAGCAACCAAACTGGCGCGCACTGTTGCCTCATCGGGATATGGCTGCAGGGCACCAAATACAGTTACCTGCCGATTATTGGGGGGTGGTAGCGCAATCAGATCAGTGATCAGTATTTGAATTGTAACAAGACAATCAGTTAGAGCTTATCGAGTACATACATCTACAATGCCGCGCATCGAGAACCGCACATCGATGCGATTGCGACCATTTTGCAAGGCAAGCGTCACCTCGCCCTGATAGCTGCCAATGCCATTTTGGACATACTGGAAGTACTGTGCACACGAGTTCTCCGGCAGACGCTGAGCCACGGATGCCATTAACACCATGGCCACAAGCAGCAGCGGCAGTTGCGTGCTCATCGCCAGCTATAGTATAGAAGAAAAAACAACGAAAACTGAGCTAAAAACAAAAGGTACGAAAGTCTAATTGAAATCTTGTCTGTTTAATGCACACGCGACGAGCGTCAATGGGCGAATATAACTGCAATCGACTGCGCTCAGTCCCGGTGAGCGTCGACGGCATTGCAAAGCTAGTATGCTAAGCAAACTGGAAATTCCGCATCGTGCTGAGGCTAATGAAGCGAGTAGAACACAACTAAGATCTTCAATAGTGAATCTTGAGTCTAGCGTATTGAGTGTAAACAACACATAAGCGTGGCCATTAGATTAGATACACGGACAGCGTCTTGATTATTTTTTTTTTAATTTTATTTATCATCTCACAATATTACGCTCCACCCAGCTGAGATGACTGGCAACGTCAGAGTAGATGACGAAACGCGACAAGTTGCAGCCATGTCCCGCGCGTTGAGCCAGGGAGACGATGCCTCGCACGTACCAGCGATCATTGTGCAGCACCATCAATCCACCTCCGGAGTCGCCCAGGCAGGGCCCATGCCCCTGGCTGTTACCCGCGCAGAGTGTACGAGGCGTCAGAAAGTCCCTGGCAGTCAGCAAATCAAACAGACACTTCTCCCTGGACACCAGGCTTACATTAACGGCTACAGGGAAGCGCGTTGGCTTAAAATTGGCATCATTGCCCCAGCCGGCGACAGTAGTCTCATTTTCGTCGAGCGAGATGCCTTTGCTCCACAGGCAAATGGGCCGCACGTAATAAGAGAATTGCACCTTCTCGGCGAGCACGAGTAGACCTACATCACAGTCAGGCACCACATTGCCTACAAAGTCGGGATGCGTGCGCATGCTCTCCACAGTCATCAGAGTAGCATCCTTTTCAGGATGCAAGCTTGTGTCATGACGTCCCACATAGACTCTCAGCTGGGCCGGCGTATAGCCGTAGATGCAATGGGCCGCCGTTATGACCGTGCGGGCAGAGATTAGTGAAGTCACGCATTTGTAGATTAGCTCAATCTTATTGGGGTCGCTATTGGTGTCGAGATAGAGCGCAGCCAGCCACGGAAAACGCCCTCTGGGCACGATTTCACCTCCATTCTGTAAGGCAACATAACCCTCCAAGCCGCACTCCTCTTCTGCCGGGTCACGACGCGCATCCACAGTGACAACAGGTTCTGTTCTGTTGTTCTTCAGCGGCTTCAAAAACGGATTGGCATCCCAGCGACCACCATTTGACCCAACCGATGTAGCCAATCTTGCTGTAGTCGTTGTCGTCCACGGATTAGGAGTTATGGGTGCATTAACTAATCCTGTGCTCCTGTGCTCATGCGTAGTCTGTGACGTAAGAGCCATGTGCAGCTCGCGCGTCATCGATGAATAGGGTGCTGCGTCTGATAAACATAAGAGATTGAGACTTAGTTGTAATTTTAGCAGGTAAAATAGCTCTGATCAAGACTAACTGACGAGCAAATTCCGTGGGCCGGAATTGCCGATGCATTTGAAGTCGTGCAAGCAAAAATAAATATTGATGATTTAAGCTAATTTAATTTCAAATTGCATTATCACAGACGTGAAAAGGGGCTGCTGATCAAGTTTATATATAATTTCTAAGCCAATACTAGTTATTGTGACAACAAGTCTAGGTCCAATCAAACGAGAGTCGAACTGAAAAAATGTAGCTAGTACGATACAAAAATGGAGTCGCTAGCAAAATCAACTTGGAAATACCGTGTTCCCTACATGGTTCGATCAAGTCAAATAGGGGAGCATTATGTACAGTTTATCATCCTGATTTAAAGAATTTATAATTCTAGAAGTCGGAATTGTTTCCTGCTGAATGTATCACCTTTGTATATAATGGACACATGCAAAAGAAAATTAGCATGAGCAGCTGAACCTCTACTGTCTACGTCTAATCATATAATCAAAACAATATATTATATACCGAATAATCTGCTTTGATGTCATTCGACAAAATAATTGCATCGCCAATCATACACAATCGATTACTCACATCCACTGCCAGTGCACAACACTTGCCCATTCAGCTCGACGTATTCTACCTTGGGCACCAGCTGAACGTAGCCATCGAAGCGCACAAAGCATTCGGCTCGTCCGCCGTTGTGCATTGTTTGGAGAGCGGTTTGCTTATCCGGATAAGGATCCAGTGAACTCACTGTTCCATTCTGTAAGCGCAGAGAAAGTCAGGTCGGGGTCAGTTTGAATGAGAATCTCTGGATCTCCCTACACACGTACCTGGTCTATGCCATGAGACGCAAAACGCACCAGCCATTTGACGCTTTTCAGTCCATCCTCTGGGGGCGTGAGAATCCCTATCCAATGATCGCTTTGCTGCTGATATCTGAAGATACTGGAACACCCGTAGGGTGATCGGCGCTGGGTCAACGCAATGCGTAAACTGAGGCTGAACAGTAACAGCGTCAGCTGCAGCTTAAACATCTGAGTTGCAATGATTGCCATCGAATGTCGCATAAGAACTGCTGCTGATAGCAGCTGAGCGAGAACTGAGCTGCTAGATTCCATCTGAAGTTGATAACCTTACATGCCCGCTCAAAGCTAGGCATCATTTAGCTCTCTGCTTGCTGTGAAATAGCCGAACCTAAGCGCGACTGGCGGCGCTTATACTTTAACTGGCCTGCGGGCTTTACCCGTCAGCCCCTCGACGGTGTGAACCTGTATCAGAACAGATAGATAATATTGACGTCTTTTCTAGTAGGGTATACTTTCAAAGTAATAAGCCTATGACGGCGCTTTGTTTACGTTTCAATTCAGGTATAAATATAAAAACCTTTCTCATCTCTATCTTGCCGTAAAACTCGTTTAATTAATTCTTAACTCTCTCGCTTTTTCTATATCTCTTTCTCGCTCTTTGCGTACAATCAATTCGCTCTTAGTTGCAGCATAGTTGCACTTGAGAAGAACGTGTTTAGCGGCAGATGCAATCATGCTATGTAATCGTGCGAATAAAGATATTTATATACCCCGCCATGAATTTCCCGTTTTTCATCAATTCCCACCTTAGACGGAAATTCGTTGCTTTTATCCCTAAACTTTGTCATTGAAAAAACTTTGCTTTGGCACCGCAATTTTCGCTTATTAGATGAAAAGTTAAAGATCCTGTCACACGATAAGGCAACTTTTAATATTGTAACGCAATGTTTGCATGCAAATATAATATTGAAAATAATGGTACACGAGTGTGTCAGTATGTACTTGTTTAAGTAGCAAAGCGTTGGCAAAACTTTTGAACAACAATAAACGCACCCAATCTCGATGTTTAGCTGAAGGAACAAAATTCCTCCACCTTTGGGTGGGTGGCTTTGTTGTTCAGGCTTAGAGGGCTTCTTTTTTCACAGCAACTTTTATAATCAGCTCAAGTTTGTTAAGCTTTTGTGGTAATTTGTGGGGATTTCGCGTAAATTTCATTCGTTTTGCCAAATAAATGAAATGAAATATACAACTTGTTGGCCCGCAACTTGCTTCCAAGTTATGGGGCTAATGGCCGACAAAGTTGGCGCTGCTGGCACTCGTGACAGCTCCAGTCCCAGCCACAGCCCGCATTCTCGTACGGCACATATCCGACCAATTTGACTGCTCCTCAAGGTGAATTGCTTCCGCTATGAACAGCCACCCAGTCAATGGCAGCTGCCTATTACCAGCTGCAGGAAGTGCATGCGCGTTGTAAATTGTGCGCACTTGAAGGACTTTGATTGCCATTGAGGCGTTATGGGAAACGTTAATTGGAGCATTAGGCAGCCACTACATAAGCACTTATTATTATACATAAGTCCATACCAATAAGCAAACAAGTTGCTGATGCCCAGCAACTTATTATGGTCAGACCTTCAAGACTATTTCGCTGCATTTGACACCCAGTTTTGTATTTAAGCCAAAGCGTAGGTCTTGCCTTTTAAAATGAGTTTATTTAATTTTCGAAGGAATAGGGCCATATATTCTAAACATTTTTATTAAACTATGTATTCTATACGAGAACCGGCAAAACATGTTTGAAATTTCTAGCTCTTATAATCTATGAATTATAAGTAGTATGCGAAAAAACCATGTCTCAAACCGATATTTATCAGTATCGAAATGAGTGTCTTCCCTGAATCGATGCGTTCATATTAATAGGCAGCAGATCTCGGCCTGAACACTTAAGACGGTGGGACATGCTCCCTTTTGCCTGTTACTGCAATATAAAATATATAAGTTATAATAGAAGCAAATATTCATCAGTTAAAATATAATATAATCAATACATTCATTTAAAATAGTTGATACATATTCGTAGTAAGTGCAAAGTATAAATGACAATTTAAAGTTATCAACATATGAATTATGAGATGCATTCATCATTTCCGAGCAGTTAATTTATCCATTTCACTTTAAAATTTTCTTCAAAATGAAATACGTGGATGGTTATGCAGACAGGATTTGTTAAATTAACCCGCTTCGCCAACTCATACTGACAAGGATATCAAATTTTTTCGTTATGATGTTTTTTCTTCAACAGAATTTTGGCAATCGATTAACTTAACCTGCGTTGATAAGACAAGTTAGCAACTCTAAATATGTTTGTAGCAATCATACCTTTTCGTATACTCGTACAGATTTTAAAACGTTTTTCTGGGAAAGAACACACTGTGCAACACTTATAACATGAATCTGAAAACTGATAAAATTGTAAATTTTTGCATTGCATATCCAAAAGTTAAATGCGCCGCAAAATTTTGTAGGTATCACAAGTGCAAAGACTACGATAGCGTGAGAAGACAAAAACAAATGCATCGGCACAGTTGGGGAAAAGCTCCAGCCTCTTGGCCTCCTTGAGACCCGCACGGATAGAGCACTCCAGCTCCTCGTGCCAAGAGTTCTGGGCATCCTCCTCTACCAGCAGCGTGTGAAAGACCTTGAGCAACTGCAAGTGCCGCTCGACACGCGGACAGCGAACAAGACAAAGCATTTGGGCATAAGGCCGGAACTTGATCCAGCGCTGAAAGTCATCTACACAGACGTCCGTGCTCGCATCAATAAGAATCAGCTTGCAGTTATATTGATAAATGCCTTCCAGGATCTCGTGCTCCATGGGGCACTGGAAGCCAGCGCGCAGCTCACGTGTGAGAACAAAGGTGACTTCATGGATGGGCGTTTGCATGGCCCTCGGATACTTGCGATTGGCAAAGCAATAGGCCAAGTGCTGTCGACGGTGCTGCTGCTTTTGTAGAAACTCGACTTCCTTGTCCACACGCCTGATGGCCCGCGAACCAGTTGGTTCATAGTCGGCAGCAACAGCACTCTGACGCTCAACGGCTTCATCAACCGCCTTTTCGGCCATCTGCTCGGACTCCTCCTGCTGCTTGGCGGCCTCACAGCAGCGCAGATCATGCGGCTTCTCGTAGTCCGGGAAGCCCACATTAGCCAGCAGGGTATGCCAACGCAGCTGATCAAATGGCTTACGTGGCACAAAGAAATCAACAGATTCGCTTTCCACACGACACTTATTATCGTCCAGTATCAGCGGCCACAGTGTCTCGAAGAAGGAGCTATCCAGCGATGGTCCGTTCTCACGCTGATTACTGTCTGCGTCTGTGTCCATGTTGCGGCTTATTCGAAAAAATTTGGAATTTCTATTATTGTTATTTAGTGCTTCGAAGAATGTACTCCTAAGTAGTGTCTGTCTGACAAGCATTGCCATGGTGCCTAGTCTAGCATACTATTTTATAGTAAGTATGCACACTTGTTGTGTTGCCGTTCAACGAGGCGTATGCGCAACAATTTCATTTTATTATCAGCGCATAAATCAGCTGCTGACTCGCATTCTCTGCACATTTGTTTATATTTGTCTCAAATTTATGGACGCTCACACCAATAACAGCACTAACAACAACAACAACGATTTGCGTAAATTTTATGCCATCTAAGTCGTAGAACCCGCCGATCGTCGACATTTTATGAGCTTGCCCGAGCCTGGACTGTCCCCGATTTTATGAAGCAATGTAAGCTCCGCAATATGCCAAAGATTTTCATGATGTGATGAAGGCAGCGTTGGGCGTGGCTGCTCTAACAACAGCCACGAATTTGTGTTTGTTTTTTCGGGCTCATTAGCTTTTATGCCTCGGATTTTATTGCGCATATGTACAACAATGTTTGGGGCATGCCGCTGGATGCGACATATCAAACATGCTATTTACATTTAAAAAAGCAGTCGGATGCCAAACTACAATAGTAGCTATTCAGATGATTTCGTTGCAACACTTAAGTAAATAAATGAAACACAAAAATCAAATTAATTATCCAAACGAAATTTATATATACTTACAGGAGAACAAAGTTTGCTAACCCAATCTGAAAGCTACTTATTCACATACCAGATTCTATATTAATTTTTTTATTTTAATTTTAATTCATTTTAAAACCAGTTTCTTACCGTACTAGAGAGATGTCAAATTAAAATTTTCCTAAATATGTTTTAATAGTTTGCTGGTCTTACTGAAACATGTATATACTCTCCCCATATGCTCTAATTTTTAAAACTCCACCGCAAAGCTGTCGCCGTTAATTGTCCTGTTTTTGGGCGTGCTATGTTGTGATATGCATGCTTATATCCTTCGCAAGGATATAACAACATGTGTTGCATACCACAAGGCGTCAGGTCTGGCAAACATTGCGTATACGCCACATGTGTGCAATTCATTTTCATAAATCAATTGTGCGTGCTACTTTTAACGCGCCTGACTGACTAACTGACACTCCCCATGTCCGCCCACCTGCTGCCCAACAAATCGAACTCAAAATCCAAATCCAAACGCCCCTTATTTGTTTTTAACTTTTTTTTGTAGGTCTTTTTAGACCTAAATTTATGTGCACACAATTATTTCAAGTTGGCCGCCGCAGCCAAATGTAAAGAATAAACTTTAGTGACGAATGCTTATTTTACGCTTCACTTTTCGACAACTTATCGCAAATGTGATTTTCGTTGCCAAATTCTGTTATTCATTCGTTTTTACTTTTCGGCGTCACGGTGCTAAAATTTGATTTGTGCCCTGAAGCAGAAGCTGCCGTTTTAATTTAATTCTGCGTGAATTCTTATTGCCTTTTACATGTGCGATGGAAGATTTATGGCAGACCGTTTACCAACGCCGGCTGCGCTCGAAGGTTATGAAGAGGCAGAGAACCAGAGATGAAAACGTATGGGAGAAATCGAAATGTTTTTTTAATATATAAGCCGAATTTCAATATAGGAAAAAAAAACTCGTTTACGAACTTCCACTTATTAAGGCCCACACATGGACTGACCGAACTTAAAGTGCCGGCAAAAGTTTCCCCATTTAAGCTGAATAGCATCCCCTTGCCAAATTGCTTTTACCAACATTTCTGAGCGCTATTAAAATGCGACAGGAATTTCGCGACATTCGCCTCCAGGCGGAACGCCAGCTAAAGCGTATAAAAATTTATTTGTATATTTATTGTCTGTTATTGGGGCACTCAAAATTCAAACTGTAAGAGAATACTGAGCAGCAAAAATGAAAATAAATATATAAAGAAAAATACTGAAGCAAAAATAAAAATAAAAATAAAAAAACAGACACGAAAACAAGCACAACAAAATGGAAAGACGAGTAGTTAAGTTCCATATTGACATAAAAGCCAATCATTTTAAAATAGCTTAAAGCCAAGTCTACGACCAGCAAGAAAAACATCAAAAGGTTGTTGCTGGAGCGGAAAAAAACAAGAACACGTCCAATTTAAGACCACTGTGAAAAGTCGTGTAGCCAACCAAGAGGATGGCAGTGTGTCGGAAAAATGTATGCAGTTTTGGCTTTGAGTGCCAAAAACCACTGCAACTCTGACACCACTGACACCACTGGCAAGCTTTTTGGCTGTAGTCAGCCACAGCACAACGCGCTTTGATCCACTACAAGTCCTTGGGGGTTTGTCGCTTTGCCAGCAAAGTTTTATTGCATATCAAATCAAAGGACAATTTTTGCAAGTTTAATTCACAACTTCATTGGCAATGCACAGAATACTTGTGCGAGTAACAAGTGACCGAACTTATTGCCTCCCTAACGTAGGGGATGTTGAAAATCAATCAAATTATCGATGAAGCGTAAGTCTTGATGATTGATGAGCGCGTCGTCGAACATCAATCATCGATGGACTCAAGTGCAATGCTCTGTGGTGAGTTGATAAATCAAAATCAATGCGCTAGTCAAGTGAGCATCTGCGTCACATGTTGCAGCTGCAAATACTGTCATCCATATCATTTTTTTGTATATATAAAAAAAAAAAGACCTGTCGCCTTTTATTGAATTTTATAAACAATACACAATTCATTTTTTTTAGCATACAAATATTTGCACGGCAGTCAACGCAGCTGCTGCATAATATAATCAAATACCAATAAGATAAATGAATAAATATATTTTTTAAATATAATACGAGACACTCAATGATAGACCAATTTTTTCCTTATTATAAAGATAAGTATATATGCTTACGGGTACCATAAAAACGTTATTAGTAGAAAACAGATTTTATTCCCATCAAATGCGAAACCAAAGAAAGTATGTCATGCAGAGCTTACAAGCATTTTAGCTATTCACAAACTTATTGGTTTTCATAAACATTTAAAATTCCATTTGTATACGTCAGAGAGATTAGAGTATTCGCTTTCAGTGAGATTTAAAGCAGAAAAAATGTAAAAATTGTGTGCCATTTATGTGATTGCGTATTTGTTGCTAGCATTTGAATGTATAATCCAATTGTTTACCCAGGATAACCAATCTAAAAACCAAAACAATCTATATATATTTTGTATAAATATAAAGTTTCTCGGGCATTTCTCTGCTTTTTCTGCTCGTATGTAAATACTCAAAATGACTGCTAGGTTAAATGGCTGGCAAATTCGTGCAATATTCAGAGGTAAATATTTGACTTCTGTTTGCTGGCGCATAAGAATAGCTCTCAGCTTTTGCGGCATGAAATGCATTCAACTCAAGCGCCGGCAATATATGAAAAGGCCTTGTTCAAATTGTGAAGCAGATAGCCAGCTTTGAGAGCTGCATAGCTGGACAGTCACAAGTTCAAGGCAACGAGCGGCAAGCGGACTTAACAAATGGGGCAGCACTTAGTCAATTAGAAACAACAACAACAACAACAAATATGGCAAAACGTTTTAAAGACAACCAAATTTATATTTTATTTTATTTTAGTCTTTAAATGCACTTGTATTCTAGCCCTAAGCCTAATCCCGCTTTTGCCAATTAATGCACAGCGCATTGCGCATCAACAAAACGTTCGAGTTGAGAGTTTAGCATACACCGAGTGCAAGCATTAGCTCACATCCATTGGAGCTTGGCAGGACTATTTAAACGCATGCTCTGCCACGAGAAACCCATTTTAGTACTATATTTTATCTGCGTCAATGGAAGAAGTAGAAACGCTTCACTGACTGCCTCAGCGACTGACTGTCTGACTGACTGATTGATTGGCTGATTGATGTATGTTTGGGCGAATACATACTATGTTGCATACCTTCAGAAGCTCTGCGGCTTAGGGATTATCGATTTTGCGTCCTGCACCTGACAGTCTTAGCAAATGCCGCCCTTCCTACTTTTAAAGTTGCAAATATTTCATTAGCTGGTAAATTGCTTTGCACGTGGCAGGAATAATGGTTGCAAGCATTTATCTGGTGTCCCAGGTTGCAATAAACTCCGGCGATAGTATTTAAAAGTTTCATTGCAATTGCGTTTGGCTTTCAAGTCGTTCGGCTTTTAAGCACCAGCTGCATTCGCCACATGCTCATGTTAAGTGCAGGTCCGCCGCCGAGCAGTCATTGCCGCAGGCATCTTGGCTCAATGAGCCTCATTATCGTGTGTTTGTGTTTGGCTTTAGCTTTGACTCTTGCTTTTACCGTGGCTCTGGCGTGCCACCTGATGAGGTTGCTGATAGCCTAAAGTCACCACGGACTGGACGACTGGACGATGCCTGCACAAGCAGCTTCAGGTCTTGTCGAGTACACCCATCTCAAGTAGGGCCCACAGCTTTGATGGCTTGTGGGTTTGCTTAATGTGAGACTCTGCTCAAACTAGTTATAACCGTTTATAATTTGATTTAAAGCAGTTAAGTTAACTTTTTATTTGCATTAATTTTACCAATTACCAATGCTTTTATGGCGGCATTTATTTTATTGATTGCACGCATGTGTGCATATTTTACTTAAATTCATGTTTTTCTACTATAAAATTGGCAAATTGAACAAAAATGCACGCGTTTCGACTGTTGAACAGTATGCTACAACTAACAAATACCCTGTATATGTGTTAATGCATGTAAACACACATGCAATCAGTTTCTTAGCACATTCCCATCTTACATCCGTTAAAAGGGAGCTCCCTTTGCCGCTCTGTCTTCATGGTAAACTATATCGACAAGTTTCTTAATCTTGATTAAAAAAAATATAATATATTTTCAGTTAAAATATAATTCTCACAAGTCTTCGTTTATTATTCAATCGATATGTGATATACCCTTAAGTCATGCTTTAAGGATATAGGGTACAAAAACAAATTTCAATTGCCGTTTTTTCCGTTTCTTTGCTTGTTATCAATTTGTGTGGTCGCCACTCAATGCTCCTGCATTTGGATATTTGTGTGTATGTTTGCATGTGTGTCCATGTGTGTGCGCGCGTGTGTGTGTATGTGTGTGTTTATGTGCGTTTGTCGCCACTCGGAAATCAATATTTAAACAGCGTACGCTCACTTAGTCCATGTGGCGTTCGCTTCTGCCAGTGAGCGTTTAAAAATAAAATCCAAACTCATTCAACTCGTTCAACGACTCAATAAATGTTGCAAATGCGCTCGTTGTCGCTGTGGCTGCTTATTGCTGCTGCTGCCTCCTGCCTGCTAGGCGTGCTGTACCATTTTATTTATATAGAGACACGGCGAGAGTGGGCAAGAGTGAGTCAGAGCATGTCTGCATTCTGCGCTTCACTCGAGTGTGTAACAAATTTTGTTTCAGTTGAAAAGCAACAGCAACATTTCAAACGCTATTTATCTTGATATCTCTGGCTCTGGCTCTGGTTCTGGTTCTGGCTCTGGGTCTTTCTCGGTCTGTGGCTCGCTCTGATATTTGTTATTTGCTAACCGAAATGATATATACATTGCTGACCACAGTTATCATTAATCATGCTTTGTTTCACACACACACAACACATCCTTTGGGACGCTTGGCCAGCATTACGTATACTTAATATAGCATATTGCTTGCGCCTCCCTTACCTCACTTATCGATTAGTGCAAAACTTTTGCATAAACTTTCTCCATTATTCAAACGTATTTTAAACTTTACAAACATTTCGTGTTCAAGTCTATTAAAGTTCTGCGCTGTCGAGAACGCCGTCAGCAAACGTTGCTGTTAATTACCCGAAATTTCAGTGGTTCAAGCAAGTACTTCAGCTAAATTAGTAACAACTTTTCAAAATATCGACAGCCCCAAAGTTTATACATAGGAGGTTTACCCAACAGCGTTAAGCGTTTTATTACCGAGAATCTGTGGGTTGATTGCCGTTATTAGCGACTCAGCGCCCTTCAAACTGCACTTGACGTTAGCCCAACAATTTCGCAATTTTCCGACACACAAATGTCAAGCGGCAGCAGCATCCAGTCGGGCTATAATCACAATCCGTTAACGTCAGCCGAGTCGAGCGCCACTCAACGGCATATTGACACAAATCGGCCCTGGGCGTACATATTTACGCACCCAATCAATACAGTCGCAGGCAGCTTAGTGAACTGACTGTTTGTTGCTCGCATTTCCAAATATTTCCAAGGTAAGTGAATGTTTATTAATAATTAAGTAACATAATCAAAAGTTATGGTACTCAAAGTTTTCATTTTTTCAATCTGCTGTCAATATTGACAAGGCGCTTGAAAGCTTGGCAGCGCAATTAAAAATGTGCTGAAAGCCGCATAGAATAGAAAGCAATCACCATATATTCGAATAGCCCGAACCAAAGCTCTCAAGCAAACGACTGAAGAGGCTTTCAAGCTTAAAATAGCACGTTGAAAACTGTTCGGCACATTAGCTCATCCTGCTGTTCAGGTCTATTCGCTAGAAACATCTTATCGACAAGAAGGCAATCATTAATTGTAAAGTTCATACATTGTCGTTAACAAGCAGCTCATCAAGATTGAGTGCATGTTGAATGGTCTATAAATTTGACAGGTTGACAGGTGAAAAACATGTAGAGCTGCTCTTATCGGCAGTGCCCGATCACAAGATGATCCAAACACACCCCTAAACATATATAACAACTATTGATGTAAATATATAGCATACACCATACATTAGATAGAAAATCGATAATCTATGTCTTGAAATATTTTACATCGATTTTGCATACAAATTTACAAAAATATTTCCAATTAAATAAAATGCAGGAAGAATTGTATTTTGCTTATTATATCTTATTCTAGTCGCTACAAGTAAAATATTTAAGATTTTTCTTGTGTTTTTGTTTGCACTCATGCACATTTTTCAATCATATTCTGTTTATGCAAATTTACAAATAAATTATTAGCAGGTAGGTGAGGTTTCTGTGCATACTATACCAGAACCTACATACCAAAAATATAATCTTTATAATATTCTAACTATGGCCAAAAATCCAAAATATTATAAAAATGAGAAAAAGCATCGATGCCTACGGTAACATAAACATCTATAATTTCTAGTATCTAGCTCTGAGTTCCGCTTAAAATATAATTTGAATTTTCGAATAAAAAATATAACTTGCAACGGGCAAGGCCGGGTATGCATGTATGTATGTACATATATATGCATGAAAAAAAAACGCTTAACCAAAAATATCTTGATTTTAAATATTCCATCATTTTTGGCAAATTTTGCATTTACAATTGATTATGCCATTAATTTGCTATCAAATATTTATCTGTGAATGGGCCAATGCTCAAAACAGCGGCAAACTCCGGAATTATGATTTTTGAATACATTAGAACAGAACAGTTTAAATTGATATCGAATTATTTACTCAATGTTGTACACAAGTAGTTCCACAACACACATTAAAAAAGGAAGAACAATAGATTCGTTTTTTATGCACACAATTTGCACTCGATGGACTCTGTTATTTTAATGGCAAACAAAATGAAACAAAACAAGTCCAAAGCATAAAAATATACAAGCTAAATGTAAAATTTAGAGATAAAGCGACGCAGTTTTTACAATACGAGCATGTTTACAACCATGCTCAGCCCAGCCTGTGGGCCACTTTAACAGATTGTAACAATAAACTGAAATCGCCCCAAACAAAAAGGTCGAAACCTGGGAGCTCAGTTTAGTTGAGTTGAGTTGAGTTGAGTCGAGTCGAGTTGGGGCGAGTTCTCTGCTTTAAGCTGAGTCGATAACTTTATGCGCACAATTCCATTTGATTGATGAGATTTATGCTCGCTACGCCCTCTCAGACTTGTATTTTATATTTATTTTATTTATTATTTTACGTTGGGTTGGGGCTGCACCGAAATGTAGCTACAAATTTCTGGCTGTTGCTTTTTTTGTCCTTTATTTTCCGGAGCCCCAAAACGAAGCGAAACAAACAAAAACATTTAAAGCGGCTCAGCGCCAACTGTTGAAGGGCAATTCCTTTATTCCGTTTGCCTTTCACGTGAAGTCGTCAGTCTGTTGCGCCATATGAGAGGGAATCAAGTGAATTTATTGTCACAAGACGAATTTAAGCATTGTCTTTATGTCATTGTCATTTTTAATTGGCTCCATTGTGCGCTGTGATATTAAACCTCTCCTGGAAAACGTCGAGTGGTATTAATTAGTTGCTGCAGCGTCTCATCTCTCAGTCCTATTTTTACGTAAGTGCGAGCATTCGACATTTCTGTCACATTCGCCCACCCATTAAATCATTAACTCATGTCGGTTGGCATGGCAAGAGTTTTCCTCGTAAGTATACCTTAGTCATATGCAAAAATTCAACTCAGTGCGTGCTGGCTCCTTGGGCTTAGCAATGCTGATTACAGACTAAACGCATGAAAGGAAAAACTCTAGTTCGGCCGTCAGGACCTGTTATTTTAGTTTGTTATGTGTGCTTTTGTTGGATATGAATTCCATGCTCGTTACAATGCCAGGCAACGGTGGGTGCAGCCTTTGACAGGACACCCGATATCACAAATCTTCGTCTTTGTGACTAACCACATTTTAAATAGCCAGGACAGCAAAGGATATGTATAAACGGTCAAGGACACATATTTCTCGCTCTGTCGCAACTTTACTGATAATTTTGGAGCACAAAACATGCAAAACATGTGCAACTAAAAAGCCAGGCACGAGTTCTTCAAAAATTATTCATTCATTTAAATTAGAAAAGAGTACAAGCAGATCTTTGGATCCTTCTGGTTCTCTGAAAGACCTCGATCTCTTAATCGAGCCAGATAGTTAAATCTAAGGGTGCTTCATAGACATTCATTAACTTGAAAAATTATCAACTGTTTCCTTATATGTTTTTTAGGATAGTTGCACAAACATAAGCATAACTTTGAGCTCTTTGATGCTCATACTTTATGCAATGAAACTAATTGCTCGGAAATATTTGCAGGCAACCTTGACATCGAGTAAGGCCCACACCTACACCTACACCTGTACACACACACACACACACACACACACACACATAGAGGAACAGCTGCAGACAGAATATTGCAGTTGAAATTATTTTCTTGAGCTCATTTGTCGACTGTCGTCGCCTTTGTCCTTGTCGTCCTGTCCACCTTGAGCTCTACTTGTTGTTTGCCCACGCTTCAAATTACAATTTCGCATTTTGCATAACATTTTTGCTTCTCCTTCTGCGGGCTCCTAGCTACTGGTGCAGCTCTGCTCATATTTATTGCATTCTCATGCTCGCCAGTTAACAAACAATCAAACAGAAAAAACTCAACATGCAAATGCGCTGCAAATTAATGCCCCTCACTTCATCATCAGTTTGAGTATTACGATGCTCTTTGTTTATATATGCAATGGAAGCATGTTGAAAACTTTTGACGGCAACGAAAAGTCAGCACTGACTTTAAAGACTTGTTGAAATAATTAATGATAAACAAATTTCAGAGCACGAAAACTAGATCTTGTAGAGTGTTCATATTTAAGCCATTACGCCCTCTGAATGTGTGAATTAATGACATAAATAAGTAATACGGCACTGACATAGCCAGTTTTACTGATCTGTTGCCATATCCAACAAGCTCCAAGCCGTAAGCCGCATTTAATGTTTAGAGAACCAACACCAGCAACGATATTCGAACAACACACGAAAACAGACACCCTCCAGCATGGGGTTAATAAAAGTTCTACGACATTGTGACCTGAAAAAATATTATAAAATAAAATGGCTACCAGGCTGTTGCTTCCGCAGTGTTGTTGCTTTTGTTGTTGTTGTTGCTGTTGATGTTACTGTTGCTGATGTTGTTGGTATTGCTGTGGGCTCTCCAGCTGTGCCGACAGCCTGAAAGAGTGCTTCAAATAGTGACATAGTAAAATATTTACTTTGGCAACGGCTGCAACGACAAGTGGGCCAAAGCTGGGCAAAGGGGCTGGGCAAATGCAAAGCATGGTTTGCCGCTGCTGCCACTTTTGCCCAGCATAAAGCCGGGCAAGCAGAAAAAATTCATTAAAAGGGATAATGACTCACATAGTTTGTGACGGTCGCTGCTGTTGTGAAGTATGGGTGTGTGTGTGTGTGTGTGTGTGTGTGTGTGTCTGTGTGTGTGTATCTTTGCTAACGGATTATGAATTTTGGTAGCATTTTTTAGTGAAATTTAATTACAAATTATGCGAAGCGGCACAAGAGTTAGAAAGTAGCATTTTTAGCTTTAAGTAGGCCAACAGCGCGCCCATCTGCTGGCATTCCTGCATACTCAAAGCTATCCAAGTTGTGGCTTGTTGATCGGTTCCATTAAAGTATTATTGTGCCCAAAAATCCACGCTAATTAACGAGCGTTTCTACTTAAAAGCCAAATGTACATTATTTAATTTACATATTTAATTGGTAAATGGATTAATTACATGGTCCATGGCAATGGCTATTGACCCGATACTTTCTAGCAATTTGTTGCACTCTAACCGCATTCGATGTGTTTGATGTTATGGTAAATTAATTACACCAAATATAATTTTTCATTTAAAAAATAAACTATACAAATTTGTAAATTTGTCATTGAACATTTGTATTTGATTTATTGTTAAATTTAAATATATATTTGTTTTTTTTTTTTTATTGATATTTTGTAAATATATAACTTACATTGCAATAGCTTTGGCTGCCGAATTGCATATTGCATTGGAGCTGACATTTGTGACCTCATAAAAGCAGGCGAGTTCATGATCATCTGCCCCTATGATTATGTGAATGACCTCGGAACACTTAAATAGAGGCGACTTGCATAAATTCCTGACAACACTGAAGACTCCGATAGACAAAACGATGGACCTGCTATTGGTGGCAAATGCAACCAACAAGCTATAGCTTCTGCCTTATAATAGTCAGACAATAGCCAAGAAACTGAATAGGACCAAACTTAAGTCCAAACTTAGCTAACCCTAGTGGGTCCGAACAAAGAAAAACTAAAAACTCGTTGCTTATAATTCACATGAGGTTACAGCTTCGAACTAAGAGCAAGGACCTTCAAGTCTAGAGTCTAAGTTAAATCGTAGGCCACGCGGATATTTAGAAGACCTTCAGATAGTAAAAATTATCAACCAACTAAGCTTACTTTTGCGTTGCTTTAAAATTTAACTTAAAGGATTTGTATTATAATTATGAATACGATTTAATTACTAAGATTACAATTTGCATAAAATTTGCGACGAATATATATTGAATCTGAATCCATTCTTTTAGCTTGCATATTTCTGCTTTCTAGCAGCATCTATAAAAAAGCATGAATGAAACCTAGCTCAGTTCAAATTGCATTAAGCCATGACTTGGCGCATGCGGCTGAGCAACTTGCCGCATAACATAAAACTCTTCATCATTAATTCTTTTTAATTTGTTATACTAATGTATGCGACTCTAATATTAAGATTTCAGTTTGTATAGAATTTGCGATTCTATATCCGTTCACACATTTTGCATTTTTCTGCTTTCTACGAGCGTCTATAAAAATCATTATGAAATTTAGCTCAGTCCATAGCGGACACGCTCGGTAGCACACTTAAACCATGACTTGCCACATGCAGCTGTGCAACTTGCCGCATCACTCACTTCAAAATGCAGTCAGAGCATGCCCCAGCATGCTGAGTAAGCAAACCACCAGGAGCACCACACGTTGCAGCGAGTGCAGCAACAGCAAAACCAGCCAACAAAAGCGCCAACAATAACAGCTAGAATGCTGCTTAAATCGCTGGCACAAGAGCTGAAATTAAAGCGCACGAGAAGCTGAAGGATTTTTAATCAGAGCGCAAAAATGCTTTTGAATATTAAAGAGGGCAACTGGAAGGCAACGGACAACTTAAATCAAAGCAATCAACGCTGTAAAATTTAAGTGCCGCCTTCTGACGTTCCGCCGGCAGTAGCTCCTGATTCCGGATCAGCAGCCCGTTCAACAGCTACTCTATGAGTTTGTTGTGTGCACATTGTTCGAGTGAAGCAGGTGAAATTTTTGGCATTTGCAAGCGGATGCAGCGCACAAAAGCTCAAGGATGCCGATGCCAGTTGGCTGCGTCCTTGCTGAGCAAAGGAAATCAATTTGTGCTTTGATGTCTCACTGCAGGTCATGTCTGGCTGCGATTGATGTAACACAGCAGCCCGAAGCGCTGTTGGCCTGGCCAAACTAATTCATTTATAATATTGCGCATACGCCGCGTAAGACCAGCATGCAATTAAATTATGCATTTCATTCAAAGGCGATACGTATATGCAATTAATCAAAGTGCGCCAACAACAACGCATCTTAAACGTTTTTACTCAAGCTTAAGCAGCATTAAAACTCAATCATTGACCGTATTATCTCGTGCAGCGTTTGGCGTCCTGCGGCTATTTCTGGCCGACTGCTGATTTTCCATCCGCTTGCTCAGCTGCCACGCGGCTGGCTGTTTGCATAATTAAATTTTGTATGCAAAGGTAACAAGTCGAGCATGTTGTTGTTGCCCTCGCAGCTTTGGTAACCACTTTAAGCTAGTTGCTTCTCCCTGCCACACAATTTCCCGCAGCTCTTCGTTGCCACAAGCGTCTTGCACTTTATTAACGGCCTGACGCTTTCACACAACGAGGTGGACTTTAGAAATAACTGGAATATTTCCGTTGGCAAAACAAATTTTAATATCACACGGCAATGTCTCATATCGGAATTTCTTCATATTCACCCTCAGCTTGAAGAACAAAATACTTTTAGCCCAGTTTATAAGGTACATATTTATTTACCTCTGAACTGAAGGAAATAGACAGGAAAGAGATGAGTCGTGGATGGACGAAGGTGATGTCCTGCCCAAGATTCCAAACATTGTCCATGCACAGCAGCTTGGCATAGCTGAAGACGACAGCTGTGGAAGAAGCAAGCAAATAACGTTGAACCCATTGAATATGGGTAAAAATTAAAGGGATTCTTTGCCGCATATATATCCTTGATCAGTATTAACAGCCAAGTCGATATGGCCAGATCCTGTCTGCTCTTATGTAGCTAGCTAGTCCCTTAGCCTAAAATGTATTGTTATAAATTTGTGCGTTGGTCTATTCTAAGAAACGATCCAAACAACTTTTTATACCCTGAACCCATTTAAAATGGGTATAAGGGTATATTGTATTTGTGCAAAATCCAAATGTATGTAACAGGCAGAATGAAGCAACTCCGACCCCATAAAGTATATATATTCTTGATCAGCATCAATAGCCGAGTCGATCTAGCCATGTCCGTCTGTCTGTCCGTCCGTGCGTCCGTATGTATGAACGCAAGGATCTCAGAACCTATAAGAGCTAGAGACTTGCAATTTTAGATGTAGGTGCTACTAGTTCCCGCGCAGATCGAGTTTGTTTCCGATACTCGATAACTTGCTCCGTTTCCAAGCAATCGATAAAAATCTATATCGATATCCTGTTTTTTGGGCAATTTTGGTAAATAATAAGAGCTAGAGTCGCCAAACTTGACATATAGCCTTTAAAATAGAATATATATATATATATGTGATGTTGGAAGAAGAGGGTTCAGGGTATCCCCAAGTCGGGAGCTCCCGACTAGAACCTCTTACTTGTTTACTTTTCAAAATATCTTAACCAAACAAACAAACAGACTACTATATCATATAGCTATATGAGAAGATGTTTCTTTAAGTAGTTAACTAAGCTAAGTAGCCCAACTAAGCGACCACGTGCTTCACAATTTTCCTCACATATTCGAAAAATTGTATGTCCTTGAGAGTATTTAATATTCGGCATATCAAAAATACACCCGAAGAGCGCACTTTAATTTCACAAAGGTCTTAAAAAGGCTTCATTTATATCGTTTATAAAATTGATTGCAATTGTCTGCCCAAATGAGCAACAGCATTTTAGCCAACTGCAAATGCCGTGCAACAAAGTCTGTTGTTTAGAGAACATCGAAAACGAGCGCAAACATCAAAACTTTAACGTGGGAGTGCCTGTGGGAGCACAATCTGGTATCTGTATATTTCGCTAATTAGACTCACTTAAAATGTGTTTACACAAATATGCGCCTGGTTGCAAACAAATGGGAAAATTGCGAAAGCCCTAAAATCGTGGCCAAACCATGCAGGTGGGCTATCAGGCGCAGGATCTACGCGCACACACACGAAATCACCTGGCTACCTGTGCGGAGCGCCAGACTTTACTAATTGGCAGACGGAGCTTATGGCCAGCAAAGGGCTTGGTCACACGGGACACTGGTCGGCGGCATCCACTCGCATTATTGTTTGCCAGCAACTGGCTACAGCAGACGTTTTGGCGTACATGTGGCGTATACGTAACGTTCGATTGCTGCTGTACGCTTGGCTTGAGCTAATCAGCACTGGCAGCTTGTTATTGCTGCTGTTGTTGTTGTTGATTCTGTTGTTGTTGCTGCAGGTCAACTAAAAGGCCACTTACTTGCAATATTTAATAAGACGTTAAATGCATTTCAAGTCGCTTGGACTGCCTTCAATGTCATTTATTCTCATTTGGCGCACACTTTTCATTAGTTTTCCTTTGTTTCCTTGACGGCTTTGGCAAATTAAAACAAATTAACATGCCACTATGGCCGTCAGTCGCCTGACTGGGGACTAATTAAACAGTTTTCCCTCTAGATCACATTATTAAACACTCTAAAAGCAGCGCAGCTGTTTTATCACTTGGCAAACGGAACATAAATAACGCTCGAGCACCTGAACGAATCTCAATTATATGTAATAAATAACAAAATATGGCCGCTGATATTCGACCGGAATGCGAGCTGCGAAACAGATCCTTGTATCGGTCTAGGCAATTCCGCTCTTGGCGCATAATTAAGTGGATTTTAATGAGCGTCGGGCCAAGTGGAACCCCTGGTTAGTGCCACTGAATAGAATGGGCCCAGTTGCGTGCTGCTTGGATTTTGATTTGTGGCCACTTGGGTGGGCTATTTAGATTAAGCATACGCAGCGTGCCACAGAACCCAATTCATAAATGTCACAATGCGCAGCCAAATGAAAATATTCAGTGGAGAGTTAAGAGTTGAGTAACTACTCGAGTTTGGCTACAGTTTATTACGTTAGCTACGTGCCAGCCCGGACAGTCAAGACATTCTCGTTGTTGTCTTGCGCTCCTTTTTTGATTGGGTGCGCTTGACGTGCGACAGAGACTGTTGCTGCTGCTGCTGCTCGGCTGGTTTATTCTGATGTTCCAAAATGCGCTGGAATAAGTGTGCACTGCTCTGCTCATCCAGCTGGCGATTCTTGTGCACGCCGTCAGTGCTGGTCGTGGTCGTGGCGAAGCTCTCCTGCAAATGACGCCAGCTGCGCTGCGAAGTGGGCACGTTTAGCTTATCGAGCAGGCGGCTGGTCAGCTGCGGCATCATTGGCTGCAACACAATGCCACAAAGCCGCAACGCGTCCATTGTCATCGCGATTATTGTCTGAAGGCGTGGTGGATTGGGTGAGCTGCCGCCAGCCTTCAGCTCCCAGGGCTTGGCGCACTCAAAGAAATTGTTGGCCGCATGCAGCGCTGCAATGGCCGTGTCCGCCACCAAGTGGAAGTGATTGCCTTCGTAGTGCTGCTCACAGCGCCCTGTGAATGCAAATGGAAATAGAGGGCATTACTTTACAGTTCTCTGGCTGGCCGCACTAGCAAGTGCACTTGTCGCATAGTTATTGCCCGGAAGTGTGCTTGCTAGCGACATGAAGGCTACAAACTCCACTTAGCCACTTCGGAGCTGCTGCTTAAATATTAAAATGACAAGCTAGCTGGCTTACCCTCCAGCTGCAGCAGCGCCTCCTGCAACCGCTTGGCAGCATCCACGTCGTGCAGCAGATGTGGCAAGTGCTCGACATGCGGCTCCGGATAAATCTGTTGTGGATTCAGCGACTTGGCACACGCACGCGACAACAAATTTCCCAAAGTGTCCGCCAGCTCCGAGTTTAATATGCGCAGCGCCTTCACATGACTATAATCTGCAACGGATCAAAAATGTTAACCAGATTGAAAAAAAATACTACAACTAGCGGTAAAAAGACTTCTAAACGTTTGTGTCTCGCAGCTCTTTGCTGCTCATTAGAGCACATCACGGCTTTGGGGGTGAAACATGGCGTATGAGTGATGTCACTTTATCGTCAGCTAACTAAGCTGCAATGGCAAACATTTTGTTTCTAACTGCCAGCCACATGGGCTCCTGCCATACTGATTGTCCATTAAGGGGATTAGAACAACACAAATGTCAAAACAAACAAGTTAGCGTGCTCCAGTCGGGAGTGCCCGACTTAGGGATACCCTAAGCCAGGAACGCATGCCGCATCCGACAAGTGAATTCTTTCTTTTATACCAAATCCGAAGTCTTTAGCTCTATAGGCTCCCAGCGGTGCTTAATATCGACTCTTATCGATTTCTTTCCATTAGGGATAAATTTTCTATCGACAAGGCTATTTATGATGAGCAGGAAAATATATATATATATATTTATATTTATTTCTTCTACATTTGCACGAAACCCCCTTTACTCATTTTCAATGTTCAGGGTTCAGGGTTCAGGGCATAATATACGCTGTCTGCTAAATTCAAAGGTTGTTCGCCAGATAAACTTACGCTAAGTAAATACGACAAGGGAAACAAATACGAATGCAAGAACAAATCCGAATGACTATAATCGAAAGGGTCGCCACAGACTGCATACATGTTTCTGTACAGCAGCGAGTTTACAACTATGAACATATAAATGTTGTTGCCACAGTTTCGTTTGAAAATCGCATTTAAAAAAAGAATCTGCTACAAATATTTTAAGTCGCTTAGTGGAGCAATGTATTTAAGCCGTGTAAACCATTCGTACAGCGCGCACGACATGCCCTAGACCTTAAATGTAAGTGGGTATATGCATAGCTGTAGCTTGTATTTATAAGTATTTTGGGTGTGTAATATAAGTGTCGGACATTATCCGATTTATAAATAGAATCATGTCTGAAAGATCAAGACAAGGCAGATTCTTTGTTAGATAGGCTTTTCATGCTTTTATTTCAATATATATAATTGCGCAGCTTTTATATATCCGTTTTACCCACTATCCCGCAACGAAGAGATTCAATTATGTGTTCAATAAATGCCACCATTTATGGTATAAGATAATCATAGGGTATCCGCTCTTCGATCACTAACTACTGGACACAGTTGATACGCTTTTCCGGATGGCAGAAAGACTAAAGGCAATGCCAAATAAATAAATAAATAAATGGACAGCCATTAGCAATGTGGGTGCAATGTTTACCTTTAACAAATGCACAATGTGCCCAGCAAGAGCGAGAATAATAGTTACGGATCATTGCGCTGGACATAATTACGGACATCATTATCTGAACAAATGCGTTCAAAACCGCTTATGCAACCTGTGCAGTCCAGTATTGATTCACCTGCGTTTGGGGCAAGAGCTGGCAAGAGCTGCAGCTAGAGCAAGTGGCAACTATTTCGATTTGGATCAACTGACAAATCTGAATTTAGCATGCAACGCTAATTGAAAACACAGTGAAAACTCGCCTAACAGCCCTCTTGGACGGACTCTTCTCTCCTCTCAAACTATTATGAAACATGTCGTATTACCCTCTATTAGCCAAACACATTTCAAACATTGCCCAACGATTGCTGGCCACCCAAGAGAGTTTTCACTGTACACACTATGAAATTTGATTTCCATGAAGCAAACGAGTCGCAAACCCAATAATGACCACTAATCAATGCTGGCTAGATAGAATATTTTGACCATTTCTGGCGCAACAAATGGGCTGCTGACTCCACTTGGCAACAGCTGTTATTGGTAATTAAGAATTTGGCGCATTGGCCGCAGCTGTTGCACGCAATCAATTTCAGAAATGTGTGCTTTTTGATTGGCGGTTGCTTTTGATTTAAATTAAATTCCTAGGCTAATTAGTTTCGACCAGTGCAAATCATCGTGTCGATTCAACTAGAAGAATGCGTGCAGTGCACCGCACTGAAAGCTGCCGCCAACAACAACAACAATTGCACTTGTTATTCAAATATGCATAAAATTTGATGTGGTTTCGCAGTTCAGAGATTTGCGTTTCCCTGCCAAGAACTTGAGCACAGCACCGGAAGGTGAGCAGCTGTCGTGTGCTCGAATGCATATGCATGCGCATTACACCTGCATGGCTGTGCGGGTGTGTGTGTGTGTGTGTGTGTGAGTGTGTGTGTGAGTTTTGGCCACGCAACTGCAGCTGCCAAATGTGTGGCCTGCTTCTGTGCGCTCCACATCATTAATGCAATTGTATTGTCGCTGCTGGTGCACAACTTTTTGCGAAGTCAAGTTGCCAACCTACTGAATTTGAATGCCAAAAGTATCGTGAGTGTGCATGCACATTTATACACACACATATAAATACGTATACAACGAGGCTCTTGTTGCGGAACAAATGAATATGTTGGAGCACAATGCTAAACAGCCGGAGGATACCCTGTATGAAATAGGGGAATATGGTTACTTTCTTTAAGAACAACTTATATATCTACAAGTTATCAGTCTGACGTGAAATACATCTAGGTATCTTCTTGAATTCTCAAACAATTTACAGACAACATAAATGTATCTCTCTCTCACTCTCTCACACAATCCCTTTCTCTCTCTCCTTCTACTTTCCTCGGCTTGCATAGGAAGGAATTCTCTTTTCTCTCTCCCTCCCTCTCTCTCAGTCTTTTATTGAATTGTTTTACTTTCATAGTGTTTTATTTTTCATAGTTTTACCAAAAAACTAAGTGTTCATTTATAGATACTTGAACATAAACAAATATACTTTGAATGTATGCTCAGATTCCCTCTGTCTCTCTCTCTCTCTCCCTCTCTCTCTCTTTCACTCTCTCTCCTTAAAGCTCTCAGATATATCTGGATATTCAATTCTTTTTTGTGTTGGATTCTGCATCGTTTGACTGGCTACACACACTCTTCGCTCTATTTATAACTTTCGCTCTCATGAGAATATTCAAAGTCTCTTCTCTAAGCTGCGCTGCTGCTGCATGTGTTTTATTATAGTCAGGCATGCCCTTCGCCACGCTGATTATTAGAAATTTATGCAATTTACTCAAACGAGTGTTGAATTGAATTTTCAGAGGAGCAGCAGCATTTGATTTTCAATGCAAGAGCAATGAGTTTTCGGGTTGTAAATTGCATTCGGTGTAAATCAATTTCAGATGTCAATGCGAAATAGACTTAAGCCTCAGTCGACCCATTTGGCTGGGAATTATGTCAACTGGCGTTAGCTTTTAATGCGTAAATCGCGAAAGGCAGAAGACCCCTAGCACGTGTCGCATCAGTCATGGCAATCGCAATCAAAATCGTAATCGCAATACGGCCAACTCGGCCGGCCGGGCCATGTTGCTTTTAACTGCTTACGTGTGCAACTACAAATCGCAGCTCTCTGTTGCTGGCTCCGACAGGCGGTGCACTTAGGTCCTTTGGGACGCATACAGTGGCAGGTGCAACAGCACATGCCACAACTTTCGTAATTTCAACAATGTTCTGCACATGTTGCACAAGTGCACGTGACTGCCGCACAAGACAGCGGCAGGTGCTAAGACAAATGCTTGTCCATTTTTTATTGCCATAACCAAAAATATTAATTCCTTATGTGGCACATTCGTTAATTTTCCGACTTTTGCCTTAATGACGCTTGTCTTTTCCTGCTACTGCTCGCTGCAGCTGTGGCATCTGCCGCCAACTAACCTTGCCCCGAAATGCCGCAATGTGTTGTCTGTATGTGCCTCTTGCAAATTACATTACACTCAAAGTGTTGCAGCAACACTCTGCTGAAACTCTGTGGCAAGTTTGCCGCGGGGCAAGGCAGCGTCAGCCTGACAAGTGTCGCCGTCAAATATTTTAACAGTTTTACATGCAAAGACGCTCCGGGCGAGTCAGACAGAAGCTGGCTTAAAGCTCAGGCGCGTTTGGCATGGCAGGGCGAGAGGATGTTTGAAGATATTTAACTTTAAATGTTTGTTTTTATAACAAGAGTCTTCGTCTGAAGTGCCCTACAATACATATCATCCTAATTGCAAGCGTAATAATATATAGTTTAAAAGATAGTGCTCAGTTTAAAATATCCCGCAGGCGTCACTTATGCTAAGCTCCCCATAGAGGCGCTTTAACCTCTTTTCCGTAAAAGTGTCGCGATTGGACTGAAGATATTGCTAACTTATAATAAATCCCCATGCTATGGCTTCAGGGTAAAATATGGCGCCGATTAGCGATAGGCAAAGAAATTGAAAACATTTAATGGCATGCCCTTAGCGCTAATGCGGCAACTTAAACAGAAACATTAAAATTATAGCTGGAAGTTGGGACAGCAGCTGACAATGTGCACATATGAATGACATTAATTTATAAGCTGTTCCCACACCACAATTTAAGCTTGGCAGGTCCTTGAAACGGCGAATCCTTATGAAAGTGCTTGATGCTTAACTGCTGACTAACGCCTTTGGGGAATCGCATCAGTTTAGCTCAGCTGAGCTCCATTTATTTGCGCGTATTCTTTCTGCAATTCTATAAAGCTTGGCGGGGTTTTGTAGCACTTCGTCAGCAGTCGCCCGGACACTTTGGCCAAATGCAGTTACGCTGTCACAGCAGCAGCAACAGCAGCAGCCGGACAGCTTTGACAGTGGCGGACGGAAGTGAGCCGGCGGCGAGTGCAGCGACTGTCGTGACAGAATTTCAATATTAAATTGTTGGCAATGGCAATGAAAAGTTGTGCACTTAATGATGTTGCCCCTAATGCCGCTGATTGCGGCCCTGTTGACGGTTGTCGTCAGTCGTCATAAAAACGCGCTCAAATGCTGTTAGCTGATGGAACCGGATGTCGTCCATCAGCAGCGCCGTCGGGAATAAGCGTTCGCCATGCAAAACTTATTGCGATGTGATGGAAATGTTTGCCTCATTGGCCGCGAGCTGAATGTCACAGAAAGCGATTATGTGTGGGTTTGGCGCAAAGCTTCAGCAGTTCCCTGAAATCATATAGTCAATATTCAATTACTTTCCACAAAAAAAAAAAAAAAAGCACAGCTCAAAATTGCATAATTGAATATTGCGCAGTTGCCGAATTTTTTTTTTTTGCAAATTTCCCGCCGCTTTCTCTTAATATGCACAATATTAACGAAACACGCGCAAAATGCAATAAAAAATGCAATTAAATTAGCCGCAAGGCAACAGGCGAAACAACAAAAAAAAAATAAAGAAAATCAACCCTGAGCAGCTGCCCCAAAGACCTGAAACTCATCAACCAAAAACTGTTGAGGCAAATTGAATAAAGGTGAGGGCGTGGCCCGGGCCTGAAACCTGAAAACCGGCAAAGTCGGTAATAATTGAAAATAAAATTTAAATTCCTGCCAAACAGAAGCTCGTTGGCCATTAAGATTGCGAATCGGCGGCGTCCATTTATGCAAATTGAATGTCGAAAAGGTTATGGAATCAATCAAATCGCATCAAATGTGGGCGTGACAAGCAACAGCAGCAACAACAATTATAACAAAAACTAGGCCTAAAATTGATTTTAATGACTTCTGGGCGCGCGTCGAGGCGTGTTAATTGCTTTTGGCAAAATTATGTGAGTGCGTCTGACGGCCAATGCAGGGTGTCCATCAGCCAGCCTGGTTGCAAACAAAACAATTGGAATTAGTTTCTTGTCAATGGCCATGCTTTCACAAAGCTGCCCACAAGCTGATAATAGATTAAAGATCAGCATCAGCTCATTTCGGCATTAGAGTTCATTATGCCGTGTGATGGCTGCTTTCAAATGACTTTTACGGCTGACAGAGAACTAACAATTAAAGAGCAACTGGGAGTGGAGGAAGACAAACGACAAACTAATCATATCTGGCTGAAACTTGCATAAGCTTTGAAACTTTGGACAGACAGACGAGTGGGGCCCCAGCCTCGGGCTTCAGCCAGGGGTGCTCTTATGCAAATGCGCAAATCTTAAGCCAAGTTCAAGATACAAAAACTTTGCAAGCAAATAAACAAATGTCGGTTTGGCAGCAACAACATCAGCAGCAGCAGCAGCAGCAGCAGCGACAGCCCCTGCACCAGACCAAAAAGTTTTTCCCTGCTGCTTTGGCATCAAATTGAAATGCAAATTCAACTAAGGTACGAGCAAAACTAACGAAATCAGCAAAATGACGAAGGAGGTCCATATTTGCATACACAGAGCTATATATGTATGCATATAGATGTTGTGTTTTGCTGGTGCTCAGCCCAGCCCAGCCCACCCCAGTCTAGCGGGAGCTGGCCAGCAGGGTTGACTGCTCCATCAACAGCTGCGCTTGCTGATACAATGAAGTAAGCTCTTGTAGTAACCGCAGGCTGCTTTTTGTCATTCTGTCTGACATATTGCGAGCTCAGCAGCCGCAAAGAACAAAAGGTTCTCAGTTCTTTTAGGTGGGATTACTTACTGCCATCGCTGTGTGCCACGCCCTCGCGCAGCAGAAAGTAACGCAGACCCTCCATGGTATACTGTTGGGCTGCCTGCACGGGATCAACAACATTGTGCTTGCTTTTGGACATCTTCTGACCATCCACTGTCCAGTGCGAGTGCACATGTAGCTGCTGCGGCGGCGCCAGACCGGCGGCCAGCAAAAAGGCGGGCCAATAAATGCCGTGGAATTTAAGTATGTCCTTGCCAATGATTTGCTGTGCGGGCGGCCAATCGGCTAGATACTACAAAAGGCACAAATGGATCAAAAGGAAGGGATTAACATTGAGAGTGACTGCAAACTGGTGTTTGCATACCTGTTCGTTGGGATAGCCAAGGGAGCTGAGATAGTTAATCAGAGCATCTAGCCAGACGTACACGGTTTGGGTGTCATCATTTGGTACGGGTATGGCCCAGTGGACACGATTCGCGGGCCGGGAAACGGACACGTCGGGCAGCGGCTCACTGAGCGTATCGAGCAGAATCTTTTGGAACTTGGCTGGACGTATGCACGCTTCCTGCTGAACCCAATGACGCACATCGTCTTGGAATTGGCTCAAGCGAAACATGTAATTCGTTTCCTCAGTCCACTCCACCGGATGACCCGATTCCAATGAGTAGCGTGTGCCACTGGTCGCGTCAAGGCGCAGCTGCGACTCAGTCAGAAAGGTTTCATCCGATACGCAGTACCAACCGCTGTAGGCCGCCGAATAGATATGACCCCTCGACTGCAATCTGTGCTGTGGAGATTATAAGCTGATCATTGGACCTAGTGCAAGCAATGGGCAGCCCTTTCAACTAACCCAGAAGTGTGCCACAGCCTGTTTGTGTCGCTGCTCGGTGGTGCGTATGAAATCATCGTGTTCTATACCCGCTGCCCTAAACACGTCACGATAACGCGCCGACACCTCATCGCAGTACTGGCCCACGGGCACCTTGTGCGCAGCTGCCGCCTGTTGAATCTTTGTGCCGTGCTCATCCGTGCCCGTGCAGAGACGCACCTTGCGTTCCGGGTGCCGCAGTCGCTGGTATCGGCAATGCGCATCGGCTATAACCGCCGAGTAGAGATGCCCAATGTGTGGAGCTGAGCAAAAGAATTCGCATCAGTTCCAATCGGACTGTTATTTAATACACACGAGTTTCCTGCTCACCTGCATTAACGTAGAATATTGGTGTTGTCACATAGTGCGAGCTGCTGCAGCGTACGCCAAGCGCTTGTATGTACTTTACTTTACTAACTAACATTTTAAAGGAACTTTTTTTATATAATTGCGCGCACTTTAAATGTAAATAAAAATAACAATTTGCCGGCTGCTTTTGTAACTCACAGCTGTTACCAGAGTGCTGCCCATCGCTGGCTTAATCAGCTGTTATGTGCCCAACTTATGGGCAGCACTGCCACACAAGAGCCCAAAATAACGTAAGCGTAATCGTTATATATGTTTCTTATTTACGTTAGTGTGCAACAAACATTCGAATAACTTTATTTTCTTATGTCTTTTGTTACAACAGCCCAGCAACGCGTTTTTGTTTTCACACACACGATGGGGTAGGGAAATGTTAGCGTACAGTTACTGCAATGCTCGCTGTTAATATTTCCCTATTTGAATAATTGTGCACAAGCCCAAGTGGGGAAATGTTAGGCAAAATGTCAAATATTAACGGAAATTCAAAGCTCACGATTTCACTATTCCTAACCCCTGGCCTTCATAATTTCATAAAAGGTTAAGGCAAGGTTATTTTTTATGAAAATACAATTATAAATCAGAAAAAAGTGTGATCAATAAGCAAAAACGCAAACATGCTTGGACAAATAAATAACATAACAAAAATATAACAAAAAAAAAAAATCAATTCAATAGCAGATCTACTTTTTGGCTGCACAAGCGTATTTCGAAGATTTCTTGGCCTTGTGCCAATGATCGATCATTCGACGCGTTCTGGAGGCCTTTTGCTTGGCCTCGACTGCTGCACAGGCGGCCTTGTAGGCGGCTTTCTTGGTCTTCTCAAAGTCCTGCTTGGCTTCCGTAAGCTGTCGATATAGACTCTCCACCCGATTCTTGGCCGCTTCCAGGAGCTGGGTCTTTTCGGCCAGCTCCTGCTGTGCACCATTTGCCACGTTCTCAATGTTGACCAGATTCGCCGTGAAAGCGGCCACCAGACGCTTCATCTGGATGAGCTGCGCCTGCGATTCCGCTGCCGCTTGGGCAGCTGAATTGGCATTGGCCTGTGTGCTCTGAAGGGATGCGGTAATGTCTGCGACGACGGCATCTGCTTCGGACACTTCCTGATGCAGTTGCTCCACAATTTGCTGTTTGCCCGCGAGCGCTGCCTCTGCGGCACGAGCGGATTGAGCCGCCCTCTCGGCCAGCTCCTGCTTGACCTGCGTGGCAGCTGCCTCTGCGGCGGCCATTTGTGCATCACTGGCAGCCCTCGCCTCCTGCGCCGCCTTCTGTGCAATGTTCGATGCCTTGGTCTTGGGGTCGCTTCTCGACAACAAACTGCTTGCTTGCGATGGAGAGCAGCCCTCTTGTGGGCATACCGAATTTGAATCTGCGTCCAAGCTGGATTTGTCTGCTCCCCCAACGCCCCTCTCGTCGGATTCGACATAGCTAAAGCTATCCAACAATCTGATCGCCTGCAGCAATATGAGCGACAGGAGCAACACTTTCCGAGGAAGCATATTCCAAGCAATTCAGCTTTGACTCCGTTCAAACTCATTTGGACACTCAACGCAACATTGACTATGTTTTCATATACCTTGTCTAAAGGAATAGGGCAGCAAAAAGGTCACACATCGGCTAATATATTCCTGATCAGCATCGGAGCTTACTCTGGAGAAATACACTGATCTTATTATTCCATGCAAGCCATTGCGATTGGCTCTTCTTATTGGATTATAGTACACATAATCCATATCCAGGAAAAAATCCATGTGCACTTTTAACCCAACCGGTCACTTCACCAGATCGTGTTGAAAATCTTTGTTGGGAATCATATTACGACTATAATATCTAGTTAAACCAGTTCTATCCTGGTTAACCCCTCCCGCTGACCTTAGCGTGGATCCCGCTAGCGATCCAAGCCAATCTTTCGACGTGACGACTCAATAGGAGCAGCCCCTGTTCTGGCACCCAAGCTAGCTTAGAGTAATAGTTAGTAAGGCGTTTTTACCTGCAGAAAATAAACATATGAGCGTGCATCTTTATTGTAGTATATAATCAAAGAGAACCCTGTGCGGGTTCACCGGTTCGCCGTCGACTCCTTTGCGCCTTCTGCTTGGCCTCGACCGCCGAACAGGCTGCTTTGTAGGCGGCCTTTTTGGTCTTCTCGAAGTCCTGCTTGGCCAAGGCTAGCTGGCGGGCCAAGCTCTCCACCCGATTCTTGGCAGCTTCCAGGAGCTGCGTCTTCTCGGCCAGCTCCTGCTGGGCGCCATTCGAGACGTTCTCGATGTTGGCCAGATTCGAGATGGATGCCTGCACCAGTTGCTTGAGCTTGCCGAGCTGGGTCTTCGCCTCGTTGGCCGCATCATTGGCCGCTACTGCGTTCGCCTGTGTATTCTGTAAGGAGTTACTTACATCCTGAACGACAGCCTCCGCCTCGCGGTGCTCCCCATCCAATTGTTCCATGATTTGCTGCTTGCCCGCCAGAGCTGCCTCGGCCGCACGCGCCGATTGGAGCGCCTTCTCCGCCAGCTGAATTTTGACTTGGGATGCAGCCGCTTCCGCGGCTGCCATCTGTGCATCATTCGCCGCCTTCGCCTCCTGCGCCGCCTTCTGTGCAATGTTCGAGGCTTTGGTCTTGGGATCGCTGCCACCGAGCGACGACCCGCCGCCACCGGAGCCACAGCCCTGCTTGGGCTCACAGCCCTCCATGCCACCGCCGCCTTCTCTTCGGCCAGATTCCTCTTCCAGCCGCACCATTTCTGGATAAACAACGAGGTGACGTTTGCTGTAAGCCTGGCAGCCTACGTTAGTTACAAGCCTAGCTAGCATAAGGGAGAGTTCTACTGACCTTCTCGCGCGGCCTCATGATATAGCTGTGGGATATACAGCCGCAGTTAAGAAGCAGAAATATGGATATATAGAGCATTGTGCCGGCCGTTCTGAATACATTGTTTTCATATGTAAATGTCAAGCCGTCTGAAAGTTAAAACTTTTTTAGAATATACTTTCAAATCACATGGAACCTATTGAGTGGAAACGATATTTGTAGTCTGTATCCAGATCTTCACCTGTTGAGACTCTAAAATAAATTTATGAATCACCTGTTGACAACTCCGTCTCGCTATTCCTCGCGTTAAGATTGGGCCAAGTGTCTTTTGGGCAGCTCTTGAGCTCTCGATTCGGTAGCCCATCTAGACTAGTTCGTAGGAAATACTCTGACTGTCATAATCTACATAAAAAATATAAAAATATATATTCATGTTGAATGTAATAAATGCATAATTAACATCAGTATAAACAAAACAATCCAATAAAGTTGTTGCCACAGACTTGGCCTGTCGGCCGTTCAGTAGGGACTCAGGCGTCGACTCCTTTGCGCCTTCTGCTTGGCTTCGACGGCGGCACAGGCTGCTTTGTAGGCAGCCTTCTTGGTCTTTTCGAAGTCCTGTCTGGCCACCTGCAGCTGGTTGGCCAGATTTCCGACGCGATTCCTGGCCGCTTCCAGCAGTTGCGTCTTTTCGGCCAGCTCCTGTTGCGCACCCATCGAGACGTTCTCAATGTTGGCCAGATTCGTGGTGGCCGCCTGCACCAGTCGCATGAGGGCGGCCAGTTGGTTGCGTGCCTCGGCGGCGGCATCGTTGGCGGCAGCCGCATTCGTCTGCGTATTGTGCAGCGAGTTGTTCACCTCCTGGACAACAGCCTCCGCCTCGTGGTGCTCCATCTCCAGTTGCTCAACGATCTGCTGCTTGCCAGCCAGAGCTGCCTCGGCCGCACGTGCCGACTGAAGCGCCTTCTCGGCGAGCTCCACTTTCACCTGCGAGGCAGCAGCGTCCGCGGCTGCCATTTGTGCGTCATTCGCCGCCTTCGCCTCCTGCGCTGCTTTCTGTGCAATGTTTGAGGCTTTAGCTTTGGGATCGGTCTTGCTTAACGGATTGTTGCAAGTGTGGCTTCTGCTTTCCTCGCAGCCTTGTCCCTCGCCGCCGCCTTCTTTTTTGCCACCTTCCTCATCCATCCGCGCCAGATCTGGATAGATATCGAGGTTGCGTTTGCTGTAAACCTGACAGTTGGCGTTTTATTCGAACATGATGAAAACAAGGCGCTCTACTGACCTTCTCGCGTGGCCGGATGATATAGCTCTGGGATATGCAGCCAATATTGAGGAGCAGAAATATGGAAATATAGAGCATTGTGCTGACCTTTCCGAATTCATTGTTATAATCCGCAACTGTCAAGCGCTTTTTTGTGTTTTAAGTCTGAAAGTTAAAACTTTTTGTGAATACGGAAAATGAAACTATACTTTCAAATCATGTGGTTCATCATAATATCGTCTGTTACACAAATAGCATTCGCCCGGGACTACTCATCCCGCAGGGATTTGCGAAAAGCGGCTCGACACACGCGCTCCAAGCGCCTGCTGTCCCATGACAGCAAAGTCGTCGACGACAGAGAACATTATCAGGAAGATGGGGAGAAGAGCGAGTCCAGTTGTGACACGCCGCGGCCCAAGAGCAAAAGGATTAACACGAAATCCAACGGCACTGGCATCGCAATAAAAGCCGCCTTGGAGGCAAAGCAAGCCAACGATGATATGGCGAATGCGGTGAAGGTGGCATCCGATCGGATTAAGCACGAGTATGCGGACAAGGCGGCGGCAGCTGCCAAGGCGGCAGAGGCAGTGCTGGCAGGGAAGCAGCAGGTGCTCGAGCAGCTGGAGATGGAGGTGCGTGAGGCAGAGATCATTGTGCAAGAGGAGACACAAGAGCTGAGCTCAGCGGAGGCCAACAGCCAGCTGGCACTCAAAGCACATCGACAGGCCCAGGAGGAGATGAAGCTGCTCATCGCTGCCCTAAAGCTGTCCAGAGAGAACCATGACAGCGCCGAGCAGGTCTCCGCGGCCTGCCAGCAGTCACTGATAGATAAGACCAGCCTTCTGGATGCCGCCCAGAAACGCGTTGGCGTCCTGCTGCGCCAACTGAGCGAGGCCCGCAACGACTTTGCCAAGACCAAGAAGGCAGCCTACAAGGCACTGTGTGCGGCCAACGAGGCCAAGCAACGGATTGAGCGCGTCCAAGGCTGATCTATGTGAAGAATAGTGTATCCAAATGGTTTTGTTTTCTTCATCTACAGTCATTTACATATATATAAATATATTTTTTTACTAATCGATAATTGAATCAGAAACAATAGAAATCTCTACGTTTGAATTGAAAAGGGTAAAAGAGTCAAAGACAATTTGTGCTTGGTTTCGAGATTCCTTTAAGTACTTACCATACTTACCATACCTCTCATAATGATACGATATGAATATGAAATTCGAATAATATGAATAACGAATAATTATGCATATTTAATTAACACAAAAATGAGCGATATTGAATCTTGATCGAATGACGACTGCCAAACATTCAAAATACGTCAAAAAAATAATGATCAACAAATAGTTTATAAGAAATTAACTATGCAATTGATGTAAAAAGCTACATACTTCCCTGAACAACATATTTTTCAAGATGCATCTAAGATGTGAACGAAATCGGTTGAAAAATTGCGAATAATCCAACAAAGGTAGTTTTGTAAGGGACACGTGCACCTTAAAAATAAACTACTTTGAGGTCTAGCTCGCACCTTTAAAGCAACCAAACAAATTGGATACTTGCAAGTCCCAGTGTTAACTGGTCGATATATTTGGACATATTCAGAAACCGCATGTCCAAAAAATGTCAAGAATTAAATATATCTGCAAAGTGAAATTTATATGCGAACACATTTTAATGGAACACCATTTTGTGAGTCTTTCACCGTGCTCGGAAAATAATCATAGTCGGGTTGCTTATAATCAAAAGAAAACCACATTTATTAAAATAATTTATTCTGTAGTTTATTAACCTTTTTTCTTTAGGGAATAAAAATATAAAATTCCTTGACGTCGGGCAAAAAGTGCCCGCGTCTGAATGGCTGCCAAAAATGCTGTGGAACTTTGCCTGTACATTCGTATGCTTTCTAGCTTTCGTGTGATTCCGAATCGAACAATGTAAGTTTTATAGATAATGGTCGATTTCTCAGACCAAATTTTGACAAAAATACAAATACAATACGAGCTAACTGTAGGCTAAACTGAATCAATTCATATATATAACTAATAGAATACAAGGGAGCTGCTTAATAAATAAGGATTACTTTTAAAAGCCGGCAATAAGAGGCTGACATAATGCATTACAAAAAATATTAAACAATTGTACACATTTAAACTAATCATAAATTTAGAACACAATATTGTTTTTAGCGATTACAAACGAATTTTACAATTTACATGGACACATCTCAAAGCACAATTACAATTTAATATGAATTACATAAATCAAATGCACGAATACGTGCTTAATTAAAAATTATAAATATGCATTTGTATTTGTTTTTGTTTTTTGCTTTTCTTTTTGTTTTTACAATTAAATTGGTGTTGTCTGTTCACAAAATAATTTCAAAGGTGATGCTTAGTTACTTGTTGGTTACCCAATACTTTCATACATCTGTATGCGTGTGTGCCTGTGTGTGTGTGTCTGTGTGTGTGTGTGTGGCATGTTTAAATATATGTATTAGGTTAGGCCAGTGGATTATTAGTATCTGTAATAGTTAGTTAGTTCAATTGCAACAAACGTAAATACTCAATTTGCATGTGTGCATAATTCTACATAAAATAGTTTCATCTGTTTTTTTTTTTTGCATTTTAGTTTTTTTTTCTTTTTCTATATACTTAGAGATTTGTTACGTCTTATGCATATTCTTTTAAATTACCTAACACTTTTTGTTTATATTTACAATCTAACACAAGCCCCTGTAAATAATCATTAATTGGTTGCCCAGCGATTTGGACCTAAACGGGTTGATAAACCGACCAAACCGCTAACGCTATTAGTTACAATACATATATTTATATATATCTTGATCTTGATCGTGTGATTTTGCAACATACTCATGCCCAGGTTAATTATGTTAATAATAGAATCTTTCAAGCCTTAATATACTGAATTTCATATATGGTAGCTAATACATATGTATACATATTTAATGCATAATTTAAACATATTTCATATACAGTTAAACCATCTTCGCTGAATACTGAAATCATCGAGTTTTCCCATGTTTATGTATGTGTGTATATTTGTGTGTGTGTGTGTGTGTGTGTGTGTGTGTGTGTGTGGGAGTGTAAATATGATTTAGATACACGTTTATAATTATATATCGTACATTTTATATATCAATGGGTCTGCCATATATGGGAAGCCTATATGAGCACGTTGCATAATATTGTAATGAATGTAAATATATATTAGTTGTATAAATATATACGAATATGTTTAGGATATATATGTGTAATATCAACGTTTTAACTCTTACATTTACAACTGTTGTATCTAGCGTCTAATTAAAATGTATGCTATCCAAATGAAAATGTATCACGATTGACCAAATATTAGATCGAAATAACCGTTAACTACACATGTTTCCTTTTTGCTGTATTCCTTCGATGAGTATGTTGAGGACGGGCGCACTGCGCCAGCCAAATTGGTTGGATTATATAAGGTTACGCCTAGTTTAAGTACTTGCGGCAACGCTTTGATCCGCACGAGCAGGGTATTTTTTCATCCTCGAATGGGAACTTGTAGTCGTAGGTCAGCTCCTCGCCCTGCACGATGCGCCGCAGAGCAAAGATGATGATGTGCTTGTGGCCAAGTATGTCAACGACCTTCGAGTAGCAATTCGGCTGCAAAAGGCAAAGCAACAAAAAAGCAAGATTAGCTGGCAATTTAGAGATGTATCCCAATCTTTTTAACTTACCTCACAGGAGTGATTGATAAAGCGCGCCGCATTGCCACGCATTGTGGCATCCACTACCAGGTTGTCGTCGATCTTGAACATGTAGCAGCCAATGCCACGGCTGTCGTAATACCGCTCCCGCTTGTCGGTCAGCGTAGAGCGTATCAGTTCTCCGGCGTACTCGATAACCATTTCACCTGTGCGATTTGCAATTTAATAATAATTAATTTCAGTTAAGCCAGAGCAGAGAGAGGGCGCATCACATACCTGCTTCGATGTCCTTGGTGCAGTAGAGACCGCGTCCATGGATGTGCGAGCGGAAAACGCCCACGTAATCCTTGTAGGTCTCCTTCAGCGTACGGTACTTCATAGCCATGGGCAGATTGCTGCCAGTTCCGCGTCTGCAAAAGAGTGTCGTCAATTATTAGTATGGCTAGCAGATTGGTCAGAGGAGTCTGCGACCTACCTGGGCACCAGCTCGTTATCGGAGGGCTGCACAAACACCTGTATGGGCTGCTTTCGATGCCTGGACGCCAACCAGCTGAACATATCGTATTCGGAGCGACTTACGTATGGCTCGCAGCGTGCGCACTCATATGCATTCTCCTGCAAATCTTCCTGATCCGAGCCGTAATCTATGAGCGCCTGCGCATCCGCCCCAGCGCCAAGTGCTGCCGCATTGCTGCCAGCTGCGCTGGCCGCGTGTCCACCCCCGGCAGCTGTGGACACATTGCCGTTGCGTTTATGATATTTGGGCGTGTACTTGACGCACTTCTCCACGCCAGGCAGCTGCTCGATCAGATACTTGAGCGCGTTCGTCTTGAGGCCAATCATTTGCACGCCGCTCATATCGGCCAGCGGACCTTCTGGCAGAGGCGTTAGACCATGAGCGCGCCGCGCCACCTGCACAGCCTCAAACACCTTCTCCCAGATCTCGGCAATGGAACTGGACTTGTAGGTGAAGCCATCTTCGCTTTGTATTTCGTACAGCAGATGTGGCCCGCTTATCTTCTTGGGGTCACGCATTGGTGGCGGTTGCTGTGGAGCAGCTGCGGTGGGCACCACATTGGGTGGCACGGTATCCGGCTGCTGTTGTGGTACATCCAGCTTGGGCTTCTTCAGATCCAGCTCGACGCCCGCCTGCAGCTGCTTCAGCTGCAGCTCATGTGCCTCGGCCATTTCGTTTATGTAGCTAGCCGCTGCCTCCACGGCCTCGGCGGTGGCCGTAAAGGTTTCATCGTCCGTGGATACTGAGCCGGCGGCAGTCGTGGCCAGCACATCCTCAACCATTTGCTGATATCCAGCGCTGGCTTCGACTGTCGTCGCCGTGGCTATGGAATCGGCACAGTCATCGTTCGTCAGGTTGTCCAGAATTTTGCTGATCTTCTCCTTCACCGCCGGCTCTTCGCTGTCGGACATCTCGTGGTCGTTGCACGCCGATGTGGCCATCTTTAGGCTAAAGTCGTCGTCGTCGTCCTCATCCTCCTCGGCATCATCCACCTGACCTAGTCCCTCAGTGCCGCCGCCGTCGCCGGTCTTCATACTGGCGTAGTGATCCTCGGTGTCCATAGGCACTGCCTCCACATTAAAGCCATGCTTCTCGAGCAGACAACTGTCGTTAGACGTAAGCTGAAAGCCATTGTCCACCACCATTTCCATATGCTGCTGCTGCTGTTGCTGCTGCTGGCACGAGGTGGCCTCGAGCAGCATCAGATCGTTGTGTTTGGGTTTTTCCAGCTGAATCTGCGCCTCCGACTGCTTCTCAAAGATTTGCTCGCTGTATATGGGCTCCTGTTGCTGCTGCTGCAACTGCAAAGTCGTTATGGAATTTGTCTGCTCTAGATTATCCAGCGCGATGTTGGTCTTAAGCTCCGTCTCGTAGCCCGGTGACTTCTGCTCAAGCTGCGCATAGCATTTGACAATGGGTTTTTGTGTGGACGCGCCCGCAGCCACTGGTTCCTCAATGGGCTTGGGTGGCGTTGGTGACTGCACGACAACATCGTTGCTCAGCGGCGTCGGTTCCTGGCGCTGCTGCATTGGCAGCACCCGATTCGTCGGCCTGCTGTTGATCGTGATTGTGCTGTTCTGCTGTGTCACATTGCTATTGCTGTTGTTATTGGCGCTGGCCGCCAGCGGCTGCTGCTGCAGCGGATTGACCACATTGGTGGGCAGCGAATTGCTGGCATAGTGCTGCAGTCGTGTGGCGTTGCCATTGATCAGCTGCTCCGCCGGCTGCTGCTGCTGCTGTTGTTGCGACTGCTGCTCCTGCAGCTGTATGGGCTGCGCCTGCGCCTGCAGAGCCGGCGTGATCACGAACTGGGTAGCTGCCTGTGGCTCTGCTGTATTCACTATGCTGATGATGGGCTGCTGCGCGGGCAGCAGCTGCGGCACGGACAGCTGTTGTTGTTGCTGCTGATGCTGCTGCTGCAGCTGTTGTTGTTGTTGTGGCTGATGTAGTTGTTGCTGCTGCTGTGGCTGCTGTTGCTGTTGTTGTGGGGCGGGCGGCAATCGCTGCTGCAGCAGCGCCACCTTGGGCACCTGGTTAACCGCCGCTGGCGACTGCTGCTGCTGGTGATGTTGCATTGATGCTGCTGACGTGGCCAGCTTGGGGGCCTGCTTCATGATCTTGGGCTTGACCTCCACCTTGTGTATGGGCCGAATCAGATTCGTCTTCTTCTGCAGCGGCTTGGAGGCAATGCTGGGCGGTGCACCGCACGTGCTGCCCGTCTGCTGGCCCGCCGCTTGCTTGTTCTTCAGCTCGTTAGCCTGCTGCTGGCGCTGGAACTGTGACGTCAGCTTCAGATTGGCATTGCCCGCCAGCTGTTGCTTAGGCTGCATTTGTTGCTGCTGCTGTTGCTGCTGCTGCTGCTGCTGGATCACGTTGGTGGGCAGCACCTTGTTCACCACCTGCGATTGCTGTGGTTGCGGCTGCACCTTGCTCAACACGGAGATGGGTGCCTTGTTTGCATTTGTATTGCGCTTCATCTGCGCCACGGGCGGAACTTTGGCCGTAACCACCAGCGGTGGCGCATAGTCTGCCGGCATGGTCTGCTGTGTGGACGTTGTGGGCGTGGTCTGAAACTGAAAGCCAGCATTTTGCAGCAGCTGTGCGGTAGCATCATCGGTTGCCTGCGTCTGGCTCTGCTGCAGCCAGCTCGTGTTGCCGCTCGCATCCACCGCATTATTGAGGACCACATAGCCAGCGGGCAGGTCGACAATGGGTTCGATTTTGCTGGCCTGGAACACTTGTGTCGTCGTGGCCGAGAAGCTGGAATTCTGACTAAGCACACCCGGCATGGCCGTGGACACGAACTGCTGCGATGACATGACCGTGTTCTGGACGATCGTCTCCAGGCCGTAATACATGGGCTGCGTGGCCAGTATGACCTGCGGCGTGGCGGTGGCAAACTCCAGGCCCGTGCTGCCGCCGCCAGTGGCACCGCCCAAAATGAGCGGCTGCTGCGCCGTGGCGCTTTGTGTGCCATCTGCTCCGGTGGTCAACTGCAAGGTCTGCGGCTGGATGAGCGTGCCAATGACCTGGGGCTGTGTCTGCAGCTGTCCGGTTAGCATCTGCAGGCCTGAGTTTGCCGGCGCTGTGGTCAACATGAGATTTCCGCTTGCGTCCGTTTGCAGAAATGTGGCACCGCCGCCTGGAGCTGTCAGGAACGTAGGCGTGCTTGTCGTCTGCTGCGGCTTAAAGTCATTTGTTGTTGGTATCGAGATGTACTGCAGCGGCTGGTTCTGGCTGCCATCCCCGGTCACAAACGAGATGATGTTCTGCGCCTGCGTCTGCGGCAAGAGCAGCTGCTGCGTCTGCGGCTGCGCGTTGCTCTGGAAGAGTAGCTGCGGCTGCAGCAGATTTTGGCCCAGTAGCTGCGTCGTGCCCCCATGCTGGGCCACTGTGATGGGCGTCTGTTGTTGTTGCTGCTGCTGCTGTTGGTGCTGTTGGTGTTGCTGTTGGTGTTGTTGTTGTTGTTGTTGTTGTTGATGCTGTTGCTGCTGTGGCTGGAGCTTGGCCTGAATGGGCTTCACTCCGTGCGCGGACTTTAGTTGCTTTTGCTTGGCCGCTGCCGTTGCCTGCTGCGCCGCCTTGGTGGCCACCGTTTTGAGCGGCTTACTCGCGTTCCGCAGTGGCAGCACGATCTTCTTGTCGCTGTTAGTTGCCTGCAGCGTCTGGTATGTGGCCGTTGGCATCGCCGCCGGCGCCGCTGTCTGTAGCAGTTGTGTTGCAGCTCCATTGCTCTGCGGCAGTTGGATGAACTGCTGTGTGCCATCTGGATTTGTGGACAGGGCTATCAGCTGGGGCTGCGCCTGCGTGCTCATCGTCGGCTGTGTCAGGGTAAAGCCGCCGCCCAGATTGGCCGCCAGGTTCTGCAGCGAGTTTGCATAGAGCTGCAGCTCATCGTTGCCATTGGACGTGGCTTGAGCCGCATTTGGCTGGGACAGAAAGAAGCCATTGCCCAGCGACTGTGGCTGCAGCTGCAGCGTCTGCAAGCCCTGCAGACCCTGCACGCCGAACTGCCCCAAGGTGGCCAGGTTCTGTACCTGTGGAAAGGACGTCTGCAGATAGTTGAGTCCGCCCGTGTTGCTGAGCGTAGCGGCGGCCAGCGCCTGCTTTTGCAGCTCATTGAGGCTCTCGGCGCTGAGTTGAGCTGTGCCCGTTGTGGTCTCCGACTCCGATTCGCTGGTGGACATCGGCTCACAGCTGCCCAAATGCCGCTGAAAGGAGTCGTAGTTGCGGTACGTACATTGGCAGCGCTCGCACTTCACCTGCCCCGTAAACTGGGCCGTGGACAGATTGCCATCGCTGCCAATGATACGGTATTCTGTAATGGAGTCGTCCACGCCGTCCATTTGCATGATCTTCAGCTTGGCGGATTCTTCACGCGATTCGTTCTTCTCGAACAGGCACTTGGCCGCACTCCACGTGAAGCTCTTGGTGCGCATGGCCGAGCTGCCCTCCGCGGTCAGCTCGCTGCTGCCGCAGACGGACTGACGCCGCGTGATGCCGGCAACGGTGGCCATTTCCTTTTTGCTGCGCTGATTGAGGCTGAGCAGCACACCCTCGGCAATGTTCTTGGAGAGCTTGCGCCGCTTGAAGGCCGCAACGCTGCCGCCGTCCAGTTTGGGCCAGGACCGTGTCGGAGCCGTGGCCGTCTTCTTGAGGACCTCGCCGCGCTGCTTCGCTTGACTGGAGCTGCGCGCCGCGCATAACATGGCATCCTCGACAGGATTGCTGGCTGGCCAGCAATTGCTCAACTCCAGTTGTTTGCTTAGGCTGTTCGAGTTGCGCGTGTCCTCATCGCAGATGCTCACCGAACCGCCGCCCGTTTGGGATGTGGCCGTTGTGCCATCCTTGGACTGCTCGCTCATGGCAAACAGTTCGTTCTTGTCGCCCAAATCCTCGTACATGAATATGTCCAGCATGGAGATGCCATCGAGCAGCTCATGCGGCAAATCCTCGAATATGGCATCCTTTATCTCTGGCGGCAATAAGTCCGCATTCTGCTGCGGCTCCTCCTCGGTATTCTCGTCGGCGGGCACATACGAATTGGGGAACTCCGCCCAATCCGTGTCCAGCATATCACTGCGCGCCAGGCTGCTGTGCCACCGAGCTATCTGCGCCAGGCCGAGCTGCACCAGCGAACAATTGGGATTGGTGTGATCGACGGTAAAGTTGCGTCCAGCATCGAGCGTCAGCGAGCTGGAGTAGCTGTTCTGTATGGTGGTGCGTACCGTGTACTCGACTATCTTCCAGGGCTCCTTGGAGGACCAATAGAGGCGGCTGCACAGAAAATTAATCGGCACAATCGCCTCAAAGGAGTCGGAGAAGCGTGGCACAATCGAACCCAGCTGCCGCACCTCCAGCGAGCCAATGTGGAACTGCACCTTGGCGGGCTCAATCAGTTTCTTGCGCTTGCGATCGAGCTCCACGTAGACGGGACGCGACACCTCAAAGTTGGATTCGTAGGTGACGCTGGGCGAGCCATTCGCCTTGAGCGCATTGCGTGCATGAGCCGGGCAATACATGGACTTGTCGGTGAGGAAGGCGCAATCGATGCTGCGCGCACAGGGATAATGATAGTGTTCGCCGCACGACTTGACATTGCAACCAACGGTGGCGCCTCGATTGCCGCAGACGGTGCACTTAATCATACGGCCACGCGCCACGGCACTGTGCACATTCTGGAGCGAGCCATCGATTTCTTCAAAGACCTCGGCGGACCACATGGCACAGTTGATGTGCACCCAGCAGTCGTGGCCACAGTAGAGCAGGCGCGCCTCCTCGCCAGACAGACCCTCGCCGCTCTTGCGGCAGAAGAGGCAGACGCGCGTATCCAGACGTGTCTTTACCGCGCAGCCGCCCAGATCATCTACATCGTCGAGCGGTATGTCCAGGAGGCCAGTGCGCGGTGCCTGCGATGCGGTATGGTGCTCGGCATATGTGGTAGGTGACTCCTCGAGTTCCTCGTAGCCGCACGACTCGAACATATCCTCCTCGAGCGCATCTGTGCAGGCCTTCGTTTCGTTCTGGAACCACGGAAACTGCTCGCTCAGCAGCTCCTTGTAGGCAATGTCCAGCTCATCACAGTTGCTCTGCTGTATCACCTGGCTCATGTCGTAGTTGAACTCCGCCAGCGACACGTACGCATTGCTGGCGATCTTCTGTTTGATGTCCACCAGGCTGAACGATGGCGACTGACTCAACGGCTGCAGGCAGCTGCATGGCACCGGCGTCGACGGCTTGCGATTGGTGCTGTGCTGCTCCTTGAACTCGTAGATATCGTCGCTGTTCTGGCTCTCGCCATCGCTGCCCAGACCGTTGTAGGTGAACTGCAGCGCCTTGGGCTGCAGCTTGCCCTGGCTATGAGCCTTGCCGCCTGCGCCTCCGACTGAGCAGCTGCAGCGCAGCTTCTTGCGCGGACTGAGCTTGAGCAGGGCGCACGCCTGTCGCGACTTGCTGAGCAGCTTGAGCACACTGTACAGGCTCGACTTGAATTCCTCCATGACAGCCTGACGCCACTCGTCGGCCTTGATGCGGGAGACATCGCAGCGTCGCGCACACTTCTTGCATATGAACTCAATGGATTCGGGCAGCGTGCTCAGGAGATTGTACTGCTCATCGCTGAGGCCCTCGCACTTGGAGTGCACCCACTGGTTGCAGTCGCCGCACTCCATCATCTTCAGATCGAAGTCGTTGTCGTCGTAGCACTTCTGGCAGATGGGACAGAAGTTGCCCTTTTTGCGCAGCTTGAAGCAGGCGGTGCACATGGGCAGGTTGCCTACGAACTTGGACACCTTGGTGGTGGCGCAGGATTTGCACTTCAAACAGTTGACACAGATGAGCGGCCGATCGGCGCCCAGCAGACGTTTGCTGGTGCCCAGACAGGTGCTGTGATAGTTCTTCTGGCATTTCTGGCACTTCACCTTCGATCCGGAGGACATGTTGCACGTATAGCAGACGGTGCAGCGCGGGCACAGCCAGTTGAGCCGTTGCGTTAGCTGATTCAGCGCCGTATTGGTGGCCGCTGAGATGGTGCAGGCATTGTTCGATGTCTCCAGCAGGCTGTTCATCAGCGTATCCTCAAACGAGCTGTGCTTCAGATTGTACTCGTCCAGCACACAATACTGATGATACGGCTCGCAGCAGCAGGCGCAGAAGATGAGCGGATCCAGGCCAGTTGAGCCGCACAAAAAGCAGAGCGCACGCTGCGCCACTGTCTCCGTAACGATCAGGCCGAAGCCCGTTTGGCACACCTCAGCCGGATCATAGTTCTCCCAGAAATCAATCGAAATCAGCGCCTTCAAACGATTTACCTCCTTGGCCAGCGCCCGCCGACTTTGTGTAGCAGCCGCCTGGCTGCTGGAAATGCTGCTGCTGACCTCGATGTTGCGCTGCTTCTTGGTGGCCACCAGACCGCTGGCAACTGAGGTCACGGTTGCTGTCGCATTGCGCGTGGTCACCTTGCCCTTGGACGAGCCGGTTGTGGCTGGCGTCTTCTTAGCCTCTGTTTGGGTATTTGACTTGCTGCTCCTTGACTCCAGCACGCTCTTCACAACTGGCTGCGCTTCGGCTGGTGCCTCAGTGGGCGTTAGTATGCAGCTGGCACAATTGTCGTTTTCATCGATGATCATTTGCACGGGCTGCGGCGATTTGGGCTTTTTGCTGATGGCCTCTGGTGACGTTGTCGTGGTCGTTGGCGCTGGCACTGTCTCTGCCGCAGCCAGCTCCTCTTCCTCGTCGCCAAAGGTGGCCAGAGGTTGCCCCAGCACTATGGATGCACTGCGGCACACGTGCTTTACACGCGGTCCCTTCAGATCGATGCGCTGCCGCTTCAAGTTATCCGGCACCGTCGATGCGGAGGCTGCCTCAGTAGTCTCCAGTTGGCTGCTGTTGGTTGCCGCTGAGCTAGTGTGAGGCGTGGAAGAGCTTGCCGCTGGAACTCCTGTTGTCGCAGATGATTGTTGTTCATCCTTTTGAGTCTCTGGCGTGTTGGCCTCTGTGGTCTTTTTGGCGTTGGGACTAAGCGGTTTCTCGGCTTCTTGCTCCCTTGCCTTCTCCTTGTCCTGTTTGGCCTTGCGTGTGGTTTTACCTGGCGCAACGGCTGCTTCACTGGTGCTGGGCACGGGACTCAGGCCATGTGCCTCCTTTGACTCTTTGGCTTTTTTATTATCGCTGCCAATTTTTAAGAACAACGGCTTTTCGAGTATTGCGGGACGCAACAGCGGAGTACCGCCAAAGGTGACATTGTTCTCGGCCAGAGGATTCGATTTGATGCTGTTCACTGCAGTCTCTGCACTGGATTTCCACTTGATGGTCGTGCTCGACGATGCTGAGCTAGTCGGCGCCGTGAAACGCAAACTGGCCGTAGGCGATAACAGCTCCGGGCACTTGTCATCTTTGGGCGCCACCTCCTCGCGCATGCTGGCGGGCAGTATGGCACTCAAGCGGCTTCTGTGTCCTGCGGGCAACTGGAGTGTTGCCAGGCATTTCTTAAGCCAGCACGCCTTGCAGCGCTCCTTGTACAGCTTCTTGAAGTTCTTTAGCTGGCTCTTGAGCGATAATATGCTGCAATTGCCACCTGTTGTGATGGGAAATGGTATTCAGAGATTTTTGACATAGAAGGGATTTTATGAACTGCTTACCATCTGTGCACTTTAGCTGCTGGCCAGACTGTGCTGCGCTGGAGCTGGAGTTCGAGTGCATGGGCGTTGAGAGCTTGGATATCTTTGTCATTCTCGAGTTGAACTTGCGACAGACCTCACAGGCAATTACGCCGTATTTGCGGGCCAACGGCGCGTCCTTGTTATTAACTGGTGCCGAGCAAACGGCGCACGTCGAGGCCGATGCAACAGCTGCATTATAAATAGAATCAAGTTGAGCAGGAGAGTCAATTAGAACAGTTACTCGCATACCTGAATTGGCATTGTTGAGCGCGCCAAAGGATAAAACATTCGCTGACGTTATGGCACTTGAAGATGCAGGCAAAAGCGTTGTCGTGGGCAACGTGGGCTTGGCGCTTACAAATGATCCGCTCTTATCCGTTTGGAATTGCAGGCGCGGCTGGCGCAGCACAAAGCTGCTGTTTACCTTCGCGGTGGCAAAGCTGGCAAATGTTTCCTTGCCAAGCTTCTGGCTTAGCGCAGTTGCTGCAGACGACGACGACGAGGCGTGCGCTTCGCTGGCAAAGTCGCCCAGACCAAAGTAGTTCTTGGGCTTGGGTTTGCCAATGGCATCGCTCGGGTTCTTCTTGCTGCAAATGCCGCCCACCTCCAGCAAGCGCTTGTTGGGCTTTATGATGCGCGATGAGCGCGTGCTCCGCTTGGGCAGCACAAAATGTTTATCCATGACCAGTTGCCTGTCGTCGATCTCCTTTTCATCCACACTGGCCGTGGTTTCGGCACTCTTTTCGGACGCTGCCTCCTCGTTATCATCCGCGTCTTCGTCATCAATGTCCTCATCGTCCTCAATTGCATCGCTGCTTGCCGAGCTACAAATGAAAATTAACATTTCTGTTTTACTACGAACTCGATCAAGTTTCTAAAGGATTTCAAGATATCCGCATGTGAATATTTAACTGCATCGTTAATTTTTTATTGGCTTTTGGCTATCATAAAGAGAACTGCTCAAAAATGTAGCATACTTTGGGGTTAGCCCAAACTAGTTTTGATCGACTGAAGGTGCGAATAAAATATGTATACCTGATTATTAATTATGGCTTACCCGTCATCATCGTTGTCTTCAGGTGTTTTGTGCTGAGGCTCCTGCTTGCGAAATGTGACACCGCCCGAAACGGCGTCCTCATCGTCCATTGGGGCGCCAAAAGCGCGCGACAGGCCAGAGCCAAAGAGATTTGTCGAGCTGCTGCTGGATTCCTGTATGGAGGCGGACGGGGCATGCACTGAGCGAAACTTCAGCGAATTGAGCTTGTCGATGTTCGAGTTCTTGTTGAGTATCTTGGAAAGTATGGAGGGACGCACAATGAACTCGCTGCCCCTGCAATAGTTGAGCGGTCGATTCAGGCTGTCCTTCTTCATGATGGAGACGAGCGGCACACGATTGTCCGGGTTGTAGAAACGCTTGACCACCGACTTGTCATCACTGGTTTCGAGTATGTTCTTGAAGGTAACCGTTTTCTTTTGCTTTGTCGCCGCCGGCGCCCCTGGGGCAGCAGCACTCGTGCTGGCCGCCACCGCATTGGGATTGTGATTGGGATTGGGACTGGAGCCACTCGATTTGACTGCATCGGCTGGGGCTTCCAGGCCGGCCTCATTGGCCATTTCGATTGAAGCCTTTAGCTGCAAAAACATAAACGACAGGTTAGTCATAAAGGTTCCACTCGATGCCTCTTGGCCAATCAATAATGCATGCAGCTAAAACAAGTAAATGAAAATGAAAGAACAAACAGAAAAAAAAGAGCAGAACAAGTAAAAGAAAAACAACTACATGCATGCTCGTAAAAACTAAAGCAGGCGAATAAGCATGCAAAGCAAAACAAAGCAGGGCATGGGGATACACGAATCCAGGTGTGGGATGCAGGCGGCAGGGAGTAAGTGCAAGTTTTGGGGGAAAAACAAGTTATGTGCAGGTAGAGAGACAGACAGGCAGGCAGGCGTGCGGGAGGGTAGGGAAAAAAAAGCGCGAAAACGTCATAAGAGCCAATTAAGCAGGTAAGCGAGCAGCTCAGGCAATAGGTAGACAGGCAGGCAGGCAGTCAGGCAGGCGATAGGGTAACCACTAGTTAGTTGGCAGCCAAGATCCGGGGCGCATAATTTAGCGCCCGACTTGACGGGGTTCTTATTTACATTGCCTGAAATGGGGCAGAATAAGCAAATAACACGCAACACACAAAAGACGAGACACCACAAAAAAACAACACAAAAAAATTAAAAGAATCACTGAGTTAAATCGGCTTTAACTTATTTGTTATATGTATTGCATATAGGTAGTAGGTGTGCGTGTGTGTGTGTGTTGCATTTATAAAGCGGGCGCGTAGCGTGTGTGTACAGTACAACATGAGCTAAAGAAATCCACTTACCATTGCAACATCTTCGCCAGCGCCTGCTGCTGCTGCTGCTGCCGCAGTCGCTGCTGCTGCCGCTGCTGCGGCTACCTCGACCACTTTTGGCTCGACGCTGGCAAAGGGATTCGCCAGCAGCAGGCCGGCAGCAGCTGCACCTCCCCCGCCCCCAGCAATTACAGCCAGTGGCGTCCCAGGCAAGCTTGATGCCGACATCGACATCGACGTCGACGTCGCTGTTGCTGTCAGCGTCGCACTCGCTGACGCCGTCGTCGTTGTTGTCGTAGGAGCAGCAGCACCAGCAGCAGATGATGATGATGATGATGATGATGCGGACGCTGAAGGGCAATTAAGTTGCAATTGCTGCTGCTGCTGCTGCTGCTTGAGTTTCGACGTCGAGGGCAACATCACCTCGGGTCTGGCCAGATTCAAGTTTTTGAATTTTTTATTCCCTCCTTTGCGTGCACGCTGCAACGCACTGGGGCCAGGCACAAATGCAGCGGCGGCGGCAGCGGCGGCTGTTGGCTTCTTGTCATTGCCGCTGTCATCGTCGTCATCTTTATTTGTGTCCTCGGCATCATCGGGCCCGGCAGCAATGCAGTTATTAGGCTCCATTTGGTTGCCTTGATTGTTGCATTCCTTGACCTCGGCCGGCGCTGTGGCGCTCTTATGGTGGCTGCCACCGTTTACATTGCCGCCATTTGTTGTCTTGCCGCCCGTGGATGAGCCATTGCCGGTGCTGCTACTGCCACCTTCGGTGGCTGCGGCATCCGACGCACCGCTGGACGCACCTCTGTTGCTGCTGGTCGCGGCACCGCTTGGCGCATTATCATCGTCATCGTTATCACAATTGTTGCCCTTCTCCCGCGATGCCGAGGAGCCGGCGCTCTGTTCGGTTTGCTGGTGCTGCTCTGTTGTTGCCGATGTGGCTGCTGCTGCGCTCGCCGCCTCATCCTCCAATTGTAGGACACTTATCCGCTTACGATTAATCGACTTGGATGGTTTCCCGGGAAACTTGGAGCGGCCCATAATATACGCACTTGCTGGTCGTTGATTTTTTGCATTTGCATTTGCATTTGCATTGGCAAATCGTTGCTGCGGCACAAACTTTCCTTGCAACGGCTGCTGGCAATGCAACAAAATAAACCAAAAACACAAATAACAAATAAAACAACAATGTTCACGTGAGCCCAAAAGACCGGTATTAGCAAAGAGGGACGCCAATAACAACAAAAACAGCATCAGCAGCAGCAGCAACAAGAGAAACAACGTCAGCCAATGGCTGTGTAAGCAAACCACGTTTGGAATGCGTCAATTTCCCCCTTGAACGAACACTCACACACATACGCTCACACGGACAGCCGTGGACTGGCTGTTGTTGTTGTTGCTGTGGTTACCGATTCCACTCCACTACACTCCACTACCCTCTTCGAAAAGCGCTTCACGACTCGTTTCGTTAGTTCCTTTATTATTTTTTTTCGTTTAGCTTGTTTTCGCGCGTGTTCCTCGCTCCTTGCTTTGCAAATTACAACTACTAAAGCCGAATGGCCGAAGGTGACGTCGCAACGCGCGGCAGCCGCTTCGTTCGCTTCGTTGTTTTGCTTACGCTCTCTTACGCCTCTCGGCACACACACGAACACACGAACGCTCTCTCGAGCGCTGCTCTCTCTCTCTCTCTTTCTCGCTCTTTCTGTTCGCTCTCTGGCGCTCCTGCCGCTGCCGCTGCGGCTGCCTCTGCTAAAGGTGCAATTGCAGCTGCCTTTGTCTCGCTGTTATTATTGGTTCGGCTCCTGCAGACGATTGCCACGTCTTGCGTGACCACCAGCACACACACACCACCTTTTCACGCTGCTGCCACTAAATATATAGTTTACAACAAAAAAAATCGTCACAAGCGGCAATAACAACAACTGCTGCTGCTTCTTAGCTCCTTAGCACGCGCTCGTCTTTGTCGTTTATTACACAGACTCCTGTCGCGCCCTGCCTGCCTCCCTCTCTCCTAATGCCTTTTTTACGCTCTCGCTCTAGCCTGCGCTCTTGCGACGCGTTAATCGCAGCGATGTTCCCTCCCCGTCAACGTTTCATCGACGTTTTAAGTGGTTTTTCTACTTCAGACTTGAACTTTTTCTACTTCGCAGGATTTTCTTGTTATTCACTGTTGTTGTTGTTGCTCTGACTGCTGCTGTTGTTGTTGTTGTTGTTTTTTTTTTTTGCTAGGAATTGAAATTCTTACTGTTGTTGTTGTCGTTGTTGTTGTTGTAGCCCACTACCCTGTTAAGTGGTGGGTTTTCCTTTATGACTGCCTTTTTACGACAGTTTTTCTTTTCTTTATGATGTCTTATGGTGACGCGAGCATGAAAATTCTTCTTTTTGCGCGTTTAGTTTTTCTGCGTTTTGAGTTTTTGCTCGCTGTATTTACAATTTTCCACATTGCTGTACTTTCGCGAAACGTTGCTCAACTATGTTAACAGTTCGGCTGCGGCTGTCTCATCAGCAACAACATCATCATCAATATCATTATCATTGTCATCTACATCATTACATACTAACAACACACTCACAATCACAGAACTTATACTAGCACACTTTTTGCGCATTTATATGCTTTATGTGCGCGCGTGTGCTTGCATGTGACTCTCTGTGTGTGTGTGTGTGTGTGTGTGTGTGCGCGAATTTTTTTGTCTTAGCGCGATTTCTTGAATCTGGAAAAATGATTGAAAAGGGGGGAAAACAAAGTAGAAATTTATTAGTTCGCTTCGTCGCAGTTGGCAAACAAGTTGAGATTTTTACTGTGTGGGTGTGCGATGACTGTATGAATGTGTGTGTGTGTGCGCGCTTGTGTGTGTGTGTGTATGAGTGAGTGAACATGTCTGTGCACGGGTGAATGTATTTCTATGCTACGCTGTTGTTGTTGTTGTTGTTGCTGCTGCTGTTGTTGTTGTTGTTGTTGCTTGCAGGAGCTGCATGTGACGGTTAACCAGGTTTTGTGAACTACTTAATGGCTGATGGAATGAGAATGAGGTGAAAAACGTTCAACTGCGTGTGCGCCACACAACCTACCGAACGACCGCCCGCCCACCCTTCCCCCTGCCCCCCTGGCCATAATCCCACTCCTTCGATGACTTGTTATTGCTGTTCTCTTTATACTTTTTGTTTTCCGTCGTTTTAACTAGCTACTGCAATTGAGTTGGCCCGAGCATTGGCTGCATGCATGAGTCAGTCCGTCCATCCGTCCATTCGTCCGCTCGTCAGTTTCTCAGTTCGTGTTTGGTTGATTGTTTTTGTGCAAAAGGTGTTTGTATTTGCCTAAAGACACACGACACAACACACAACACGACACGACACTAGGCGACCCGGTAGCGGCACCAATTACCACAACAGTTACGACTGTTTCTGGCACCTGGCCTGGTCTGGCCTGGCCAGGGCTGGTTAGCTGTTAGTTAGTTAATTATGCAGCTAGTCAATCATGTCAACTGTACTCCAAGTGCAGTTTTGCTTACTGTTTAGTTTGTTTTTATTTTTCTTTTTGGATACCCTGTACTCATCAAATTGCCCAAAGAGGGCATGTCGTGCTCGCCCCAAAATTGACCAAATATTAATTTATTCTGAATATTGTATTTAAGGTTTAATACTCTTAAATGCATACAATTGAAAATTTAAATCTAGGCCTATGGAAATGGTTGAATTTTAAATAAATTAACTGTGTATTGGTCCGAGATTCTGTTCAAAATTTAAAGCACATCCAGAAATTAGAATCTATTAAATCTAATATTCTTGTGTAGGATGTCGAGTTATTTAAACATTTTGTAACCGAGAAATAAACGCTCGGATTTTGTTTCTTTACGGCTTTCGTCTGATTAAACTCTTTAGAGGGTATTGCCTAGCCGGGCATTGTTGTAGTTATGTATTGCAGCTCTAGCCAGTCAATTAGTCAGTTTCCCATATACATATCGTAAGAAAATGTGAGCAACTGTGTCTGGGATTGCAATTCGAATCGCTCGCTCTGGCGATTTTCTTTTATCTCAGCGCCTTAAGCAGGCATGATGTAAGCATTAGGTTCAACTTGATTGAATAACGCTTAAATGCATATAATTACATTTCATCCATAAATGTGCATGCGTATTGCGATTACACTAATTGCAGACAGATATTCGCACGTAAAGTCAATTTAAATTAATTATATTTAAAGCGATTCAAAGTGCTTGATATATACTCAAAGATCAGGTTTAAAATGCTTAAATATATGTTTGTTTATCTACGTGCGTCCAGACGGACAGCTCTCTTGAGCGGACATTGGACTAAGACACTTTAGAGTCCTACTTTTCTACTATTCTCTCTCATATTATAGATGCAATAGTTCGGAACTTAAGTTCTTGTCATCTACAAGGGGTAATTACTTTGCGACCCTTTTAAGTTAATTGCATTTACCGTGTACTGTGGTTATTTACACGGTATTAGAGTGGTTAACAGGCCGTTATTCTATCATTAATTGATTGCATCCAGGTGGCACGAGGGATAGCTAAGGGTTGTATACGGCTTGTTTTGTTCGATGATATCACGATGAGCGTATGCAAATTATTTGAATTGTGAGATAGGATCTATAACAATTAAATAACAATGGGAATGCTAAAAAGCATTAAATGCATGTGAAGAAAATTGGAATCATGATGCACACATGTATGTATTCTAACTGTTGGCCGAATAAACTGACAGATGACATAACAAACTAAAGGTTAATTCGCTCAAGCTCAAAACAATTGTCAACAATTTAATACTCTGCCGAGTCGCTCGACACACAGCTTACAAGCTAAAAACTACGCTTTAAATTGCAAATTGCAAATTGCAAATTGAACAGATGAACACACGGTGACACATAAAGCTGGCAAACTAGAATTAATAACAGCGTGTGGTTGACATTAATTAAGTAAATCGCTGTACAATTACACATACATACACTCACACACATGCTCACATACATACGCATATGCCAAATGACACTGACAGCCGCAGGTATCAAGCGCAGGTATATTGAACTAATCAATAAAATCTCGCTAAAGATGACAAAAGCCGAGTGGATGGCCATCACAAATGCGGCACACGGCAACGCAAGCAGAGTGTAACGACTTAGACATACCCTGTTATTTCAGATGAAAAAAAAGTCGTACTAAGCAAGGATGTGCCAGCACGGAGGGGGGCATAGAGAACAACTTTAGTTTCGATCGAGACTATCTAGAAGATGTAGACCTGGCTTAGATTGAATGTCGACAAGGTTTAATATAGCCAACTTAAGACAAGGCAAACATAACTTTAATTAACAATTTCATTTATATATATACATATATATAAATATATTCCATTTACATGAAATTCAATGTATACAAAAGGCTTCTCCTTTTAAAGGCCAGTCCGTAGGTCAATAGCAAATGTTAACTCAGTTTTAGCCCGATTTTAATGGATGGCTTTCCGAAAGTCTATTTCATAGATCTTTTAAACTTTTTTTTTAAATTTTTTATTATTAATTGAATATAAGGTAATAAATTATGTCAATTTCCATATTGTAATCTTGAACTTGATCGAACCCAACAGCTGATTAACTCGCAGCTAAAAGAATGCGTTACACATTTCGTGACTAAATTAGAATACCCTTGCAAAGGGTACAACAACAACAACAACATAAGCAATTGATGGGCATCATTTGAATGCTACAAATAAATAAAAGTCACGCGAGGTGCGAGGGGCGTGGCGCAAGGTGGAGATGAAGGTGGAGTTGCTGGCGGTGGCTGACAACAAACTGCATGCATACATACATACATTTAAACAACAATCTCCAGCGAAGCCGAGCCGAGCCGAGCCGAACCGAACCGAAGCATCAGCCGAGCTAAAACGACAGCGACAGCGACAGCGACATCGGCATCGACAACGACGTCGACGTCGACGTCGAGGCGCGAGGCCGCACACACACCTTTAATTTAATTGCCATCAATTATGGTAAAAAGATTAAGAAATCAAAACAAGCGCAAAACGTACAAAAACATGAATAAGGCGAATGAGAAGCAAAACGAAACGAAATGTGTACAGACAGATAGACAGACAGACAGACAGACTGTCACACAGCCACGCACACGCACACACGCTCAGACAGGTAGGCAACGGCAACGGCATAGACAGAGACAGAGAGAGCGACAGCGACATACTCAAAGAGCCGCACACACAACTTGCAAATTGCGAGTAATTGAGCAGATTAAAGTCAAGCAGCGACAGCAACAGAGGAGGGAGCAGACCAGACAGGCGAGCGGCATCAACAACAATAACAACATCAACAACGATGCCAAGCGAGATGTCGATTGAATACCGAATCGGCTGACGAACGATTAAAATCGTGAGCACGACAATCATAACACCAACACGAATGCACGCCGAGCTTCTAAATAGATACATGCGTGTGTGTGTAAAATGAGTGCTACAAAATATGCACACCCATACACACATGTTGGTATGTAAATTGGCATAAAATTATGCAAAAATGCCAAAATTATATACATGTATATGTGTGCATTTATGTGTAGGCCAGACCAGCAAGACAACACGAAAAAAATGAGACCAAAGACCAGTGTAAATAAGAGCGCAATGGAGCCGAACAAGAGAAAGCCAAACAGGCCAAGCGGAGCAGCTGAAGAAGTTGAATTAAGCAGCAAAAGACAACAAGCAACAAATGTGTCCCGACCAGAAATAAAAAGAGAGCGGGCGGGAGAGAGAGAGCGAGAGCGAGAGAGGGAGAGTAAACATGGGTGCCGAGGCCAAGTCGATGCGAAGGTGGGGGCCAATTATCGAGCATTTGCGGGGGTGTGAGAGAGAGAGAGTGTGTGTGTGTGTGTGTGTGCGAGTTCGGCATAGGTGAATGAGGTGCCCAAAAAGACGTTCAAATCAAAACAAGCAGCGAAGGTAAAAGAAAATGTGCGCGCCAATATGTGGGAGCGCAGCCCATAAGTATTGTACGTGTGTATGTATGTGTGTGCTTGAGGAGGGTATGAATGAGCACTAAAAGCTGAGCGTGAAACGCAGTTTGATGCTTAATTGCCACGAACACAAAAACAACAAGAACAACGAGCGCAGCAGCAGCAGCCAATGTTAGATGGTGTTCTGCTACTGTTTGATTTACAGTTGGGATGAAAGAATTTCTCAGCACGACACGAGCACGATAATTTAAGTAACTAAAAATTTGTTTAAATATTTAATAATTTAGTATTTTTGTTGTTTTGACATCTTTTCCAAATCAAGCACGGTGTACTTTAATTTATAAGTTCTAGTTTAATATAATTTTATCTAATTGAGACGTGCGTGCTCGTGTCACGATTGAAGACACGACCCAGCTCTAGTTTGATTTGCTTTTGTTGGCGGTGGCGTTGGTAATTATGTGTGTGTGTGTGTGTGTTGGTGGTGGTGGTGGTGGGTTCTTTCCAAGTGGCAGCAGCTGCTGCACGCACTGCGAAATTTTGGGCAGAATGTTTAATACAAATGAGAACTAATATTTTGGCTGGCAATGTAAATAACTTAAGCACATTTGCGAGGTGTGTGCGTTAAGTTGACTACAGTTGCAGTTGCCGTTGCGTCAGCTCAGCAGAGCGTAAAAACAGACGGCAACAAATTTGCGACGTTTCAATATTTCAGGCATTAGCCTACGGCCCACTGGCCGCTGCTGCCGCTGCTGCTGTTAACTTTGAAAGGCAAATTTGCAAATAAACTAATACATGCACACACATGTGCACACACACACACACGCACAATTGGAAATACATACATACATACATACAATATGAGCAATTACTCATTTAGCGCGTAGTTTCTCACGCTCACACACTTCAGATTCGGAATTCGCAGTTTTTTTGATCGACAAAAAATGCCAAAGCAAAGATGGTGTCAAGAGAGCGCGCCCGAGAGAGAGGGACACAAACACACACATAGCATATGCAAATAAATATAATAGAAACACGTAAAAAATATTTCGTAATTATTCATCAAAAAAATTATCATCAGCGTCCGCAGCAGCAATAAAAGCAATAACAACAATAACAAAACTGAGAGAGCAACAACAACAACAGCAACAGCAACAGCAATGACAGCGTCGAGCTGTCGTAAGCAAAGCAACTCGGGCCAATCGATTTGCCTGTTTTTCATTTTATTATACACATATTGTGCATGTGTATGTATGCATGTGTCTGTGTATGCACATAATTTATTAAAAAGTTTTAACAGCAACGCAAACGATCAGCGCAATTTTAGTTATAAATACAAGCACTTGGCCGCTTTGGTGCGTGCTAGAGCCGAAATGTGGGAGAGACAGAGAGAGAGAGAGCGAGGGAGAGAGAAGCTAACATTTGATTTGAAATGAGAGCCACGACAACAAAAACAATTAACTGTAGGTACTCACTAGACACATTAAACTGTTATTTGTTGATGTTGTTTTATTGGTTTGTTTGTTGCTGTTGTCTCTATTTTTCGCTCTCTCGCTCCCGATGAATGTGTGTGTGTGTGTGAACCGACTACCGTTGTTGTTGTCCAACTTGCTTTCTATAGTATTTAATAATGCACGTATGTTTGTAAATAACGAAACGACGTAGATAAAAATGTATTTAGATACATTTAATAGTATAATTTGTAGGCTTTGGCTATTGGGCGCCGTCGCGATATTCGTTTCACTGTAAACTAACTACAACAACTATACATGACACTAATCTAACTATGTATGTACGAATGTAAGTAAATGTACGTATTTATGCATGTAAATGAGGTGTTAGTTTAAGTGTCAAAATGCATTTGTTAGAAACGATGCGATGCGATGACTACATAAGGGGGAAAAAAAAAACAATACGCGAGGTCTGACTCATCGGTCAAAACAAATGCGCCGACAACGCCTGGCCGTAGAATTGTGTATTTACCTTTTGATGTAGCTGTTCCTTAAATTGTTGTTGCTATGTATCCAACTATTTTGGGTTTATGTTAAAACATAATTCGCCTTGCACAATTGCACAAGTGCACACACAAAATTGAACATTCAACATTCAATGCACACGACTTGTTCGTTATTCGGAATTTTTCGTTTTTATTTTCGTTCACTTATTTGTTGGCTTTTGCTTTGCTCTCGCATTCGCCTGCTTGGCGCGCTTGCTCTCTCATTGACGAAACATAAAACAGCGCAATGAACACTCACGCACACAAGCACACATTGAACACTAGCTTACGCTCTTTCTCTCTCTCGCGCCCGCGCGTTATTTATACATATATACAGTTGCGTGTGTGCGAGCGAATGTCTGTATGTATTTTACGATGATGAAAAAAAGGCTACCTCTTCACAAATCAGGTTTTCAGCTTTTTATTTCACATTTTAAGGCATTTAATAATGCAATTTGAATAACTATACACTTCATAGAACACTAATAAACACTTTTCACAACAAATTATCAATTTTTTGCGACATTTGCCCGATTTTTAACGAAATTTCTCGAGCAGCTTCTGTACGCTCGCAGTTGCCAGATATCATCGCGTATCGATATTAAAAATGCCATTCTGCGCAGATACCGCATTATCGATAGTATCGCTACTGCAGTATGAAGGAATTAATATCGCATTTCCTTAAAGACAACAATAATGATTTACTAATTGAATAATATAATAGTATTTGAATGTAAGACTATTACTGAAAGACGTAAAGCCAATAAGTTGATTTTTATCGACCGTTTAGTTTAGCCTACACCAACTACTAACTCAATTGGCGATGTTAAGTAGAAGTCGCATTGTCAACTTTGGCGACACCTGGCGGAATGTTACGAAGACTCCAAAAACAGTTATCATTTTGAATTTTGGAGGGACTTTTTTTTCCTTTATTACAAAAACTTGAAACATTATTCACAATATTCGTGCGCATTTGAAAAATTCTCTTCAGAATTAATTAAACTGGCCTGCTGGGCAATAATTGCGTTATAAGTTTGAAGTTTTTTTGCTACCAATTGTCGCACCCGCATCTTCATTTCAGCTATAGAACTTTTAAAGTCTTCCAAGCGAGACTCTAGAATATCATTTATCTCATTCACCGCCTCGATCAGAGTTTCATCAACGGGAAAACAGGTCAAAGCGTTCTGGAACATGAGCCGCAACTTGTCGACGAACTCCTCAAAGCTATCGAATTGATTGTTCTCGAGCCTGTTCCTGAGAATATCCCAGTCCAGCTTCTCCTCGGCATCGTGATCGTAATGCAGATTCTGGGCATATTCCCGCCACAGGTCGCAGCACTTGAAGGGCCAATTGACCAGGTTACGCTTGCGCTTAGTCATCCCACGGAGCAGCTGCTCCGAGTGACTCTTCTCGACCAGATAGTTCTGCCATTCGTACAGAATGGTTGGATTCACCTCGAACTTGATGGGCTCCGAGTAGAGTTCGGGTTCGGTGAAAATCTCAATCTCGGCTGGTGACCAAACAGTTTCCGTACTCTGTTTGGCCAGCTTTGGAGTAGCCGGTGTCACGCACTCATAGATTGGATTCATCTGCATCATGGACTCGGCCTTGCGTTTCTTGAGCACAGCCTGCGGGATCAGCTCGGTCTCGTTGCTCATGTCGATGTAGGAGAGGCGCGTATAGAAGGCCTCGCGCAGCTCCTTGCCCGCCTTGTGCACCTCGCTGCCCTCCAGATTGTACAGCATGCAGTTCTCGAAGATTAGCTCAAAGTCGCCCAGCGCCTCGTCCGACTTCCAGTAATAGTTGTTGTTCAATCGCCGCCGTATCGTGCTCAGGTCCATCGGATGCTTTATCAAATTGTGATAGTCCGGTATGCAGAGAGCAACTGCATCCACCGGATATCGGAAATAGTACGACCAGCGGCTCTTCCACACATACTTCAGCACCGACTTCAGGCTCTCCAGCACATTGGTTCTGCGTCCGCGTCGGCCCGGCGGCGGCATCACTGGCGGCTGGACAATCCCATTCACCGGATGGACATATGGCTCGTTACGTGGCGAGGTCTTCTGTTTGCGTTGGCCAACCTCGACGTCCATCTTGATGAAGCTACCAGCAGGTGCAAAAACTTTTCAACAGTCGGAGGCAAATCAACAAAAATATGGAGATTTCTGAAAACAAAATCTCTCAAGCTCGACAGCCAAACATCTGCATCTGGTTGACATAAAATGCTGTGTCAACAAAAAACAAACCAAAAAACTGGAAAAAGGAGAAAATATAAAATGTAAAAGAAATGTAAAAAAAAGCGACTGTTTGTAAATATTTAGACTTCATATTGATCACCTCTCGTTCCGTCCAGAGTGTGCGACAGTTAAATAACTTTGACAAGCACTTGACAGCGACCTCACATTCAGCCAAAGGGCAAACACTTCAGATGTGAAATCTCTTGAAGAAATTCACATCGATATTTTTTCAAGAGAATGCCTGCCCCAAATGGGGGAGAGTGTTCTCAATGGGGAACCTTTCTGTATTAATCTTTTGCTAGAATCGATAAATATCGATTTTGAGACCTGGTTCATTGAGCATTGCTATTTAGGTTCTCGTAGAGTATACACACAAAAAGAATATCTATCACTTTTTATGCTGTGTATTTAAAATAGGTTCCAGACAGTCCATTCTTAAGTTCGCCTTCCTTGTCTTTAGCTCACTTTTACTTGCTTCCTCTCCCGCAAACATCGCCCTTCTATGCAATTCTCATCTCCTAGGGGAACGCACACAGTATTTCATTACAGTTTTTTGGCCTGTTTATGTTAATTTTCGATGAAACTTACTTTTTAAAATCATAATTAAATAGAATTATATATATTAATAATAACAATACGGAAAATTGAATTTATAAATATCGCCCTTCTATGCAATTCTCATCTCCTCAATTACAAATTTTCAACTTGTTAATATGAATTACAGAATATAATTATTAACATAAATAATTTCATTAAAATAATGAACATTGAAACTCTAAAAGTTTATTGCAAATCCGATTTTCAAATTACTCTAGGAATCCAAGCATTCCCCGACTTGAAGTACCCTGTAAAATCAAACTCGAAGAACTTCATTTAATATCATCTTCGACAGGAACTATGCAAATAATATTGCCTCATTTCTGGCTTATTCCTGTTCACGTTTCTCAGCTCTTTTTTTCAAGCCCCGGCGATTAACACGTTTAATCAATTCGTTAGGGGTATTCCGCGTTAAGAGCCGAGGCCAGTCTTGCGTATTTATTTCTGTTGAAAACTTGCATACAAAATGTTGTCTAGCTACTTGCTGCTACAGCTGCTGCTGCTCCTAAAACTGGCGGTCGTTGAGAACTCTGTGGCCACGTCAACGCATGACATGGCGCGAGTGCTCCAAGGCGAGAACGATCTGCTCACGGATTTGCGCCTCCACGTGGCCGGCCTGGAGCGCAAGGTGAAGCTCACCCGCTTGTAAGTGAAGCCAGAGAACTGAAGTGTATATCGAATAACTATATGTATATAGGATTCTGGATGATGCCATCAAACGGCAGCAGCAGGCCAGAATCGATCCGGAGGCCTATGTGGCCAATCCGCTGAACAGTCTGCCCTTGGTGCGGCGCATGCACACGGATGCGGCCAAGATCCTGAAATCCATGTATCTGGAACCGGGTGCAGGTGGGTGGAAGATGGCGTTGGCAAATGCCTCCACAGATATTTGATGCAAGTTGTCCACAGATCTGCAGCAGATATCGGACTATCGCCTGGACGTGATTACCGAAACGGATCTGGAGGAGGCGATCAAGGGCTTGCTGCGCATACAGCAGGTCTATGAGCTGGACGAGCAGCGCATGGTGCAGGGCCAGCTCAGCCAGAAGCAATACAAGTAGGTCTCCAGACTCCAGACACGGGCACAACTCCAATCTTTAATTGCAGCGCCAGACTGAGCACACTCGACTGCGTGGCCGTGGCACGGCATCTGCGCAAGAACGGGGAGGACGAGCAGGCCATCAGGTGGCTGGAGCTAGCGCTGGAGCAGTACCCGGGCACGCCGGAGCCCATCTACCAGCTGCTGAAGATGGACCGTGCGGAGATTTTGCGCGAATTAGCACACATTCATATTTCCCGGGGTTAGTTGTTATATTCGAAATAAAGACAGATCCGTCGCTTGAACCGCTCGTTCGCTTGCAGACAATTGGCCAGCCGTGGGGCACACCTATGAGCAGGTGTTGGAGCACGCCACCAGAGCGCCGGACAAGCAGGAAGCTCTGGCTTTCATTGCGGCCGCCAAGCAGCATCTCGTGCACCTGCGCCTTTGCCGCGGGCACAGTCATCCTTTAGTCAGCTCCTCGCTGCGCTGTCGCTACAATACGGCGACCACGCCCTTTCTCCGCCTGGCGCCACTCAAGCTCGAGCAGCTGAGCCTTGATCCCTACATGGTGCTCTATCACGATGTCGTTCCGGCCAACGAGCGCGAAGACATCATGCGACTGACCAAACCCTATTTGCGTCGCGCCCTTGTGGGCGCAGGCAGGGCGAATGCCCAACGCTTTGCCATGAACGCGGGCTTCTCCTACAACGATTCCCGTCAAGGACACCGCCTGCGCCAGCGCCTCGAGGACATGTCCGGCTTCGATCTGACCAACAGCGGCCAGCTGGCCGTGCTCAACTACGGCATTGGCGGGCAGTACTACATGCACTTCGATTGCTGGTTCAGTCAAGACGACGTGAGTTCCAAGTCTGTCTCTGTCCTCCTATCTTACATCACTTTAGTCTCCCTGACTGACTGACTGATTGACTGACTGACTGATTGACTGATTGACTGACGATCAATGCACAGAATTTGGTTTTAACGAAAGCCCCTTTTCCGGCCAAAACATTACGAATAATATTGAGAAATCCACCAACGAGGGTGGAAAATGAGCGGAAATCAATTGTATGAAAACTTTAAACTGATTTTATGATACTATAGCATATGAATCTAAAGAAAGAAGGAAAAACCTACCGACATTACGAGCTATACAATTCGCCTCGCATATCTGCGAAAGGGTATCTAAACTTCGGCCTGGTAAATGTAGCTACTCTGTTTTTTAATATTTCATCTATAAAGCTGCGAGTTCTATTTATAACCTGAGCTCGTTGAAAATAAGTAAAAAGGGTATACGGGTTTCATGGGAATGTAAAGCACCTACCGACCCATAGAGCAGAATCTGTGAAAGCTTGAATAGAGAAGTATGGCTCCTTTCTAGAGCTTGAGTTTCTGGTTTTGTTAGAAGCAGAAGTTACAGGCACAGACTAAATGGACACTATTTCAACTGCCTTTGGTACAGGGTATTTGCTAGTCAGGCTAGTCAGTTTGCCTGCCAAAGCTCTCTTACTTCTTCAAATTGTGGATGAGAATACTTGGACTTGCTGGATGTGAGTTGGTGGAGTTCCCTCTCCACGAGCACATGTTGAATTGTTTATGAATGTCCTTTGGTTATGTAAATCTAACTTTGAGTATTTGGTTTTTTATTTATTTGGCAGGCTGCCCTAGTTGAATTCATCAAAGATAATCGCATTGCCACCATTTTGCTTTACGTAAGTTGTGGGCTTAATTCCCGCCTTCTATGTGTCGCCCCTTTGCTTTCTATTGCCCGGGCCTGGCCCGCTTTTCTGCTTGCAGCTGACCGACGTGCAGCTCGGCGGACTCACCTCGTTTCCGGCCCTGGGCCTGGCCGTGCAGCCGCGCCAGGGCTCGGCCCTGATCTGGCACAATATGAACAATGCGGCCGAGTGCGACAGACGGACGCTGCACGCCGCCTGCCCAGTTCTTCTGGGCACTCGCTGGGGTAGGCCCAATTACCCAATTGAGATATATATATATATATATAAATCTGAATACACATATATTTCCTCCATTTAGTGGCCACCCAGTGGATCGATATGAACGGCCAATGGCGCACCAAGCGCTGCCTGGCAAGCCCGTCGAATTAATTAATTAACAAAAAAAACGAGAAAGAAAGCCTATCTTCGGCACGCCGAAGATCTAATACCCTTGCAGACCCAACCTTTTCATAATGCTTATAGTGCTTTGTCCGTATCTAAGAAGCACAGGGAAAATAGTTAATGCCGAGTTTGGTCAAGATATCTTGATAAACAAAATGTTTTTTCATACAACAACTTAATTTCCGACCGATTTATCGACTCGGCTGTTGATGCTGATCAAGAATATATATACTTTATGGGGTTGAAGATGTCTCCTTCTATGCGTTACACATTTCACGACAAAATTCTAATACCCTCTGCAAGGGTATAAAAAGTGGAGAAACAAAATTTGCATAAGTTTTTGCGATAATTTATTCAATAATTTTCGTTAATTATATTTATGCACTATTTTATAGTATTCGTGTTTAATTTATATGCAATGTAACATTATGCGACATATTTTTCGGGAATCGGGCATTTATTTTGTGGCTTACACATATTAGCGCCACATTTTTTTTTTGTTTTATCGGATGTGGAGGGGGGGGGGCTTGAACAACAATTTGCGCGATACGTATGTGAATGATATGGGGTTGCGGGGTGGGGGGGGGGGGGGGGGGGCGTGGCTGCCGCCCACAGCGCTCTGGCAATATGTGTAGCAATATGTTGCGTTTATCGATGCCACGAAATCAAAACAAAAAAAAAACCAAGGAAGCCTAAATAAAAACAAACAATAGCGCATGGGCGGGGGGTGGTGGGATGCTTGAGCGGGAGCGTAAGCAACACATTCGATCGTGGTTGGGGTGCGGGTGCTGGTGCGGATGCGGCTCAGGGGCTGGGTAACACCTGTAGGAATACTTGTTTGCCGGCTCTCGCTCAGTTTTGATATCACGCGCTCCATGCCCAAAGCAACAACAGGGCGAGGGGCGGCTGCAGGAGCCGAGCGGCTTGCCTGGAGGCGGCCAGATTGCGCGCCGCCTCCTCGAGACCTGCCGGCAAGATAAATCATTAATTGGCTTGGAGAATTGGAGAACGTATGGAACTTGGGAGCTTACCGCCAATGAAATTGTGGTGCTCATCGTTGCTAGATGAGGCGCCCGGATGTAGCTTGATTTCTGCAAGGTCAAAGGTTAGACAAATCCCCAAAGGCCAACTGCTGGCAGATAACGCATACGCACCGTATAACCGCAGCGTGCCCTCGGCACGGCCCAGCGAATTTGTGCTGACGCAATGATAGGTGCCCACATCGGAGGGGGAGAAGGAGCGCACCACCAGCAACATGACGCCGCGATAGCCATCGCGCTTCTCGGTGATGCCGTATTTGGGCCTGGACAGTGAATTTGGGTCACATTCTATTGCTGTGGCCAATGGACAATGGACTTTTAGCTACTCACCCGTCCAGCAGCATTTCGGGTCCGGGCGAGCCCGCCTCCAGGCTGGACGTCGAGATGCTGGCAAAGCCATTCGATGTGCGCGCACCCTTCAGCCAGTAGGAAACGGGCGACGGCGATGCCTCCACCTGGCACTCCAGCTGCACATCGGAGCCGAGCGGCGTGCCCAGCAGCTGGCTAGGAGCACGCACCATGGGCGCAACTGTAAATGAGTATAACGAGGTCTGAATGGGTCTGGCCAGAGAGGAAGACACTTACATTGAACGCTGAGCGAGACCCGCTTGCTGACGGCCGGCGGCACATCGTTGGAGGCGATGCACAGGTAGGCGCCCATCTGGCGCCGCTCCAGGCGCAGCAATCTCAGCGAGGAGCCATTGTAGGTTTCCACTGTGTTTTAGATTGTGCTTGACTGTTAGTTGCCGGGGCTTTATTGTGGCACTGTGGCCCACAACTCACCTTTCATGAGCTCGCGGCTGCCCGGCTTGCGTATGAGTATCATTTCGCCATCCTCGCGTCGCCAGATGACACGCGGCTGCGGGTTGCCCGTGGCCTTGCATGTCAGCGTCGCATCCTCGCCCTCCTGCACGGCCAGATCCGCCGAGGAGTCCTCGTTAATAATGTCGGGCGGCACTGTAAGCACGCAATATTCCATTATCTGCGCTACAATTGAACAATTCTCAATACGCACCTTGCACATCGATGCAGCCCACCTGCTTCTTCATGGGACTCGTGTTTATCTGGCACATGTAGCAGCCGCGATCGCTTTCCCGCAGCTTGCTGATCTTCAGCTTCCAGCTAATTACAACATTATAATCAACAACAATTAGAATATCATTTTCTATGGTCCTTAACACAGTTGGGAAACAAGAAGTTACACTAAAGAGGATAGAGTAAGTAGATAATCTTGTCAAGCCTGCAAATCGGGCTTACACCAAGCCGATTCGAAGTCTGAGCTTCAACTTATTTTTTACTGTGAAGACTTATATCAAGCTAGGTAACTCTATTCATAATGTTATACTTCAAAGTAAACAACTTTTGAGTGCATCCTAGCAGCAAACTTGACCCCCAAGCAGTTCGTTTATCCAACCATATTTGATAGATGCCTATTTTGGCTAGTTATCAAATTGAAATTTGAATAAGTTTTGGGACCTATCAAGGAAGGGTAGCTCTACAAAGGCGCTGCTCATCGAAGCGATGCTGATGCCCATTTGGATTCCAGGTTCCCATGCGATCAGCAGACCAGCTTCATTGATTAAGAATAGTTCAAGCCAAGGCAGGTAGTCGACCTCCCATCGAACGCGATCTGCGCCTAAGAAAGGTGGAGATTGCCGACTGACTCTTACGTCATCCAAAGGTGGATCCCCAGGTGAAACACAAGCTCATCATTGTGGACACCCTTTCAATGTAAGCTTCGCGACATTCTAACCAGTTTGGGAGTCTTACTCTGGGAACAGATGCAAAGTTATCGAACAAAGTGAATTGACTAAAGGACCTGTTTGTGAGTTAATATTTATTGAATTGTAACATTTTCCGACGGTCCTTTGTTCGTGTCCTTTTTGGTTTGGCCAGTACATCCTTTTCGCGCACCCTCGCGCAAAACAGTCAATTTTTCATTTAACAATGAAATAATAAAAAGAGACCCAAACAACAGCCCCATTTTCGCTTTAACACATATAACAAATTGCCCGACGTCGGCGAAGTCAAGTGAATAATGTTGAAAATGCAAGTGAAACCGAAATTTGTTGTGCAATACGATTTTTCAAAACAGCTCGATATCCTCTAAATAATAATTATAGAATAAGCTCTATGGATTGTTCCTTAGTAATTGCTGAACTGCTCTATACTCACGTGTGCATATCCTGATGCATCACACTGATCCTGGCGTTGTGCGTCACGACACGTCCCTGGAGTGCGAGCACCGTTTGATCGGATGCACGCAGCCAGCCAACCTGAGAAACAAGGCAGAAAATGCAATCAATCGAGAATGGAGAGGGACTAGACATGGCTGTGGATAACCTACTTTGTTCTTGCCCAGATTGCGCACCGAACAGGCCAAGACGGCCTCGCGGCCAGCCGGATATGTCACATTGTTGATGAAGCCAATAAACTCCGGATCGGGATCCAGCTGTGAGTTTGACTCTGTGCACAGCAAGTGGCATCAAATTGGATTAGAATTTAATGTTGGGGGGGCCAATTGAATGCAGGCCCAAACTCTACTTACCATGATGCTGATTCTGTGGATAACCGTTGGCGCATTTGGCGGCCATTATCAAAATGACAAAGAGCGGGCCTAAATGGCTCTTCATTTTGTTTCTGCTGCTGTGCTTCATGTTGTTCTCGTTGTTGTTGTTTTTGTTGTTGTTGTTGTTGTTGTTGTTGTTGCTGCTGCGGCTTGTTTTTGCGCTGTGCAGCTGACGTTTGTTATTGGCAGCAGCTGTTGCTCGATTCGCTGCTTTTGTTATTTATTTTTTATGTGCTTTTTTTTGGTTGCGACCACTGCCACAATTTCTATTTGCATTTGAATTTCTATTGCTATGGCTATTTGCCGCATGCGTTGTTTGTGCAAATTGCGCAAGGGGCTTTGATTTCACTGCATTTGCATCATTTCCAAGTGCTGTTGACATCTGCAAGCGAATAACAAAGAAAAAAAAAACCAAAATTCAAATAACAACCAAACAAAACATCAAAAATTGCTTCCAAATTTATTTCACAGCACTTACACACACACACACACACACTGCACACACACAGCACACAACAACAGCAAATGGAGTTCAGTTTAAGTGCTGCAACAATAGCAATCAACAACAGGGGATTGGGGGTTGGGGGGTTGGGGGTTGGCTGCCCAACTCTGTTAAGTTGATTATGTGCGGCGCACAGTTTTACAATTTTCCGCTGCCTGCTTTTAGGCGCGGCCAATATGGCCCGTGGCTGTCTCTATCTTCTTCAGTCGCCGCTCAACGTACAGGCAAATGCAATTTTCAACACAAACACGAATTTATGGCATGGCCAAACGCCGCCGGGCACGCCCTTTGCCGCCCGGGCAGCCGGCAGCAATAAAAAGCGGCCAAGAACTAAAAATAAAATAGAACAGGAAAAATGTACGAGTTTTCAGCTTTGGCGTTGGCGTTGGCGCAGCCAAAGGTGCAAAATATGAATGTAAATATTAAAAAAGTTTCAAGACGCAAAAAACTAACGAGATGTTCGCTCATTTGCTTTGCCACCAACCCGTGCCACATGCCCCACGCCCCACGCCCCACGCTCGACAAGCCACATTGCAGCCCGTTGCTGCACTTTGACGCATCTGTAATTTAATTTCTGTGTGAAATTGAGCGCTGGGCTAATACTAAATTTGCACTAAGCCAGTTAGCAAGCCCGGACGAACTGCAGCAAGATGGAGCCCACGGCGGCGGCGGCAGCAGGGCCAAATGCTTTGCAAACTTTTGACGAGGTGTCAATGCGATGCCACTGGGCTAAAATGCGCAAAATGCCGACGCGTCGTCGCATGCCAACCGGAGAAAGGTAACTTTCAGCGGCGGAAATGCGATTTGCTTATTGAATTACCTTTTGGCTGCGCCGAGTGGCGACACTGGAGCCATGCGCCATGTGCCAGCCGGAGCACAGCACGATGGATTAAATGACATTGTTCACTTACTTAAAATAAATTCAATTGCACGACATTTGAGATCCTTGCGATCCGTAGAATTTCAAGATGCATTCATTAAGGCAGGTTAGTTAGTAACATTTATGTTTGATATTTCTTCTTTTAAGCTAAAAGTTATTTTCAACTTTTCCAAATAAAGTAGTCGCATATCTTTCGCTGAAAAGCTCAAAAAATTAAATGCAAGTCAAATATCTTTTGAAGCACATATATATATATCTTCTTGCATATCTCTTCTATATTACCTGACTGATTGATTGACTGACTGACTGATTGACTGGTTGACTGATTGCTGATCAAAGCACAAAGCAAATCCTTAGAGTTAGCAAGCTTTTACTCTAGTATATATAATGAATGTGCACGTGATTTTATCAAATTCCATCCGCAAGTGTGGAAAAATCGTGTAAAATGTAGATGTATATATTTTATAGTTCTTGTTTATTATCCAACCGACTTCTAACTCAAATTGAAAGATATATGTGAATTTAACTTGAACTCAAGCTTTGGATAAATTTAAGTTAAACAAGTAAGAGGTTCTAGTCGGGAGCTCCCGACTAGGGGATACCCTGAACCCTATTCTTCCAACATCAAATGAATATATATATTCTATTTTAGAAGCTATATGTCAAGTTTGGTGACTCTAGCTCTTATTATTTACCAAAATTTCCCGAAAACAGGATATCGATATCGATTTTTATCGATTGCTTGGAAACGAAGTAAGTTATCGATTATCGGAAACAAACTCGATCTGCGCGGGAACTAGGAGCACCTACATCTACAATTTCAAGTCTCGAGCTCTTATAGGTTCTGTCAAATTGATTTAGAAATCACACCATGAACAAAAAGCCAAACTTTATGAAAATCGGATGAGATTTGACCGAGTTATGGGGCTGGGAAATTTTGACTTATGTCTATATAAGTATTTTGAGGGTACAATTTTTACATGAATTTTGACAAAAAAAATTTGTTGCCAGTTTTTGATGCCAAATTGATTTAGAGGTCAAACCATGAACAAAAAGCCAAGCCTTATGAAAATCGGATGAGATTTGACCGAGTTATGGGGCTGGGAAATTTTGACTTATGTCTATATAAGTATTTTAAGGGGACAATTTTTACATGCATTTTGACAAAAAATACGGTTGCCAGTTTTTGATGCCAAATTGATATAGAAGTCAAACCATGAACAAAAAGCCAAGCCTTATGAAAATCGGATGAGATTTGACCGAGTTATGGGGCTGGGAAATTTTGACTTATGTCTATATAGGATATTTGAGGGTACAATTTGTACATGAATTTTGACCAAAAATACTGTTGCCAGTTTTTGATGCCAAATTGATATAGAAGTCAAACCATGAACAAAAAGCCAAGCCTTATGAAAATCGGATGAGATTTGACCGAGTTATGGGGCTGGGAAATTTTGACTTATGTCTATATAAGTATTTTGAGGGTACAATTTTTACATGAATTTTGACAAAAAAAATTTGTTGCCAGTTTTTGATGCCAAATTGATTTAGAGGTCAAACCATGAACAAAAAGCCAAACCTTATGAAAATCAGATGAGATTTGACCGAGTTATGGGGTTGGAAAATTTTGACTTATGTCTATATAGGATATTTGAGGGTACAATTTTCACATGAATTTTGACCAAAAATACTGTTGCCAGTTTTTGATGCCAAATTGATTTAGAGGTCAAACCATGAACAAAAAGCCAAACCTTATGAAAATCAGATGAGATTTGACCGAGTTATGGGGTTGGAAAATTTTGACTTATGTCTATATAAGTATTTTGAGGGTACAATTTTTACATGAATTTTGACAAAAAATACTGTTGCCAGTTTTTGATGCCAAATTGATATAGAAGTCAAACCATGAACAAAAAGCCAAGCCTTATCAAAATCGGATGAGATTTGATCGAGTTATGGGGTTGGGAAATTTTGACTTATGTCTATATAAGTATTTTGAGGGTACAATTTTTACATGAATTTTGACCAAAAAAATTTGTTGGCAGTTTTTGATGCCAAATTGATTTAGAGGTCAAACTATGAACAAAAAGCCAAACCTTATGAAAATCGGATGAGATTTGACCGAGTTATGGGGTTGGGAAATTTTGACTTATGTCTATATAAGTATTTTGAGGGTACAATTTTTACATGAATTTTGACAAAAAATACTGTTGCCAGTTTTTGATGCCAAATTGATATAGAAGTCAAACCATGAACAAAAAGCCAAGCCTTATGAAAATCGGATGAGATTTGATCGAGTTATGGGGTTGGGAAATTTTGCCTTATGTCTATATAGGATATTTGAGGGTACAATTTTCACATGAATTTTGACCAAAAATACTGTTGCCAGTTTTTGATGCCAAATTGATTTAGAGGTCAAACCATGAACAAAAAGCCAAACCTTATGAAAATCGGATGAGATTTGACCGAGTTATGGGGTTGGGAAATTTTGACTTATGTCTATATAGGATATTTGAGGGTACAATTTGTACATGAATTTTGACCAAAAATACTGTTGCCAGTTTTTGATGCCAAATTTATTTAGAGGTCAAACTATGAACAAAAAGCCAAACCTTATGAAAATCGGATGAGATTTGACCGAGTTATGGGGTTGGAAAATTTTGACTTATGTCTATATAGGATATTTGAGGGTACAATTTGCACATGAATTTTGACCAAAAATACTGTTGCCAGTTTTTGATGCCAAATTTATTTAGAGGTCAAACCATGAACAAAAAGCCAAACCTTATGAAAATCGGATGAGATTTGACCGAGTTATGGGGTTGGGAAATTTTGACTTATGTCTATATAAGTATTTTGAGGGTACAATTTTTACATGAATTTTGACCAAAAAAATTTGTTGGCAGTTTTTGATGCCAAATTGATTTAGAGGTCAAACTATGAACAAAAGGCCAAACCTTATGAAAATCGGATGAGATTTGACCGAGTTATGGGGTTGGGAAATTTTGACTTATGTCTATATAAGTATTTTGAGGGTACAATTTTTACATGAATTTTGACCAAAAAAATTTGTTGGCAGTTTTTGATGCCAAATTGATTTAGAGGTCAAACTATGAACAAAAAGCCAAACCTTATGAAAATCGGATGAGATTTGACCGAGTTATGGGGTTGGGAAATTTTGCCTTATGTCTATATAGGATATTTGAGGGTAAAATTTTCACATGAATTTTGACCAAAAAAATTTGTTGCCAGTTTTTGATGCCAAATTGATTTAGAGGTCAAACTATGAACAAAAAGCCAAACCTTATGAAAATCGGATGAGATTTGACCGAGTTATGGGGTTGGGAAATTTTGACTTATGTCTATATAAGTATTTTGAGGGTACAATTTTTACATGAATTTTGACCAAAAAAATTTGTTGGCAGTTTTTGATGCCAAATTGATTTAGAGGTCAAACTATGAACAAAAAGCCAAACCTTATGAAAATCGGATGAGATTTGACCGAGTTATGGGGTTGGGAAATTTTGACTTATGTCTATATAAGTATTTTGAGGGTACAATTTTTACATGAATTTTGACCAAAAAAATTTGTTGGCAGTTTTTGATGCCAAATTGATTTAGAGGTCAAACTACGAACAAAAAGCCAAACCTTATGAAAATCAGATGAGATTTGACCGAGTTATGGGGTTGGGAAATTTTGCCTTATGTCTATATAGGATATTTGAGGGTACAATTTTTACATGAATTTTGACCAAAAATACTGTTGCCAGTTTTTGATGCCAAATTGATATAGAAGTCAAACCATGAACAAAAAGCCAAACCTTATGAAAATCAGATGAGATTTGACCGAGACAGACGGGCGGACAGACAGACAGAGAGACGGACGGACAGACAGACAGACATGGCTAGATCGACTCGGCTATTGGTGCTGATCAAAAATATATATACTTTATGGGGTCGGAGATGCTTCCTTCTGCCTGTTACATACATTTGGATTTTGCACAAATACAATATACCCTTATACCCATTTTTAATGGGTTCAGGGTATAAAAAGTAATATGTTAAAATTTAAGGAAATAACTTGATTAGGCCGGGGAATATCCACTAGTCCTTAGACTATATTAGAAAGTTGGGCAGACTGAATAACTGATCTGTCGATCAGCGCACTGACCAAACCGTAATAACTAGAAAGCTTTCCCTGCAGTTAACTTTTGCGATTTTCACCCGTGAGCGTGGAAAAAACGTGGAAGGCGGTCATATACCATTTTTTTGTTTACAAGGGGAACGGCTTGAAACTGAGTTTCAAAGATTCATCTAATACGTGTGCACACTTTTCGCAAAATCCAATCCTCTTTGGGGGAAGTGTTTAAATTCATATACAAGGATCTTTATGGGAATTCAGTTGAGGCGTGTTTCCAAACCTTTTCGATGGAAAAATGGCTGTATCGTTGAGAATAATAAATGGTTTGAATAGTTACCATAAAAAGCAAAAAGTGAATATTGGAAAGGAGTATGTAGGTAATGTGGAATATATACATCGATATATATATATATCTATTTAAGGCCCATTCCCGGCGGATTTCACGCTGCAGTATATACAGTATGTCAAGAAATTGTTTTCACACTAGAAAAAAAAATTATTTTTCGACTTGCTTAGCAAAAATAAATACTTTCAAATATTGCAAATATTTTTTTTTTAATTTATTATAGTTGCTTATATAGTATTTACTAAAAGAATTCATAAAAATAATAATAGAAAGTAGAATGATATGTGAGAAATAATTCAAAAACCAAAAATAGTTGGCTTTGCCGCTGTCAAACAATTGTTTACACATATGGCAAAAGTAATAATTAAATTAATTTAAGGCACTGAAATTACATATTTTTCTTATATTTAATATTTTGTATGGCCACCATTGGTATTAATGACTTCGTTTAGGCGCTTTTTCATTGAATGAATAAGCTTTTTAAAATCATAATGGCTCGGCTATTGGCTATTGTTCTTAAGTGCATAATCACACAACTTTTCGGACAATAAAATGAACTAAAACAAAACTAAATGCTGTCCGCAGCTCATCCACAAAGTTTCAAAATTGTAGTTCGAAACAAAGAGAGGGAGAGAGAGAGGGAGAGGCCTTCAATTTTTAGCTGTGCCAGATAATCCGGAAAAATTTAAGATCAAGTGCAAATTAAAATTTAAATAAAATTTCAACTCATCAACTCTAACAATTGTGTTTGAATCCATCTCGTTTTCGCTGCTTTACTTTGCGCAGCTGTCAGGAAAAACAAATTTGCATCTTCGCACTCAAGAAAGGGAATATTTAAGAATGGCACCCAAAAATGTAGCGCAGCGCGAACATAAATAAATTTGCCTTGTAAACAAAAAACATGGCGAAAAACTGCGCCAAACAAATGAAAAGAAGAAACTGCAAATCAGCGCAGTTGCTGCAAGGTAAGCCAGCAGCTGGCCGAGCAAGGCCATTGCAGCAGAACGGGCGCGGGGGCGTCACCATGTCGGGGGAGGGAGGCTGGTAGAGAGAGTGAGAATGCTTTGTGGCAAAGTGGCAGCTCAGCCGGCGGCAGCAAAAAGAGCAAAGGCGAACTAACACGGGGCCAAATCCTTTTGAAGTTGCACAGCTGGCAAAAACAACACCAGCGCGAACAACAGCAACAACGGGAAAGAGGGCTCTGTCGGGAGTGCTCGACTAGCAGATACGCTAACCCAACGACAAATTGCAGTCACATGCGTTCTTTCTTGAATAAAGAAACACGCAAACTTCGATTAGCTTCGGTTTTTAGAGTCCGATCATTATGAACATTTCTAGACTTAAATATGGCATCTCATTGTGTGTCGATACCAAAGCGCAAGGCACTACCTTTAAGAATAATATTTCTTGTCAATTCATTGGAAATGGGTTATACAAATATTTTCTAAAAGAGTATAATAAAAGGGACGTGTTTCTATGAAAGAAAAAACCTCATTTAAGAGAGTTTTGTGAAATTTATGGCGGTTTTGTGGAACTTTTTTTTCGAGTGTATCCAAATTGAAATATTCCTTTTCCCTGTTTGCTCTTTCGTAAGAACAGTGTATGCCGCAGGGGTAAACATACAAGAGTAGGCGTCGGGTTTGCTAGCCCTGTTGTTTATAATTCCCAAGTGGTTAAAGCTGCGAACTTAGGATAAGTACTTGCAAATGAAGAGTCAGCAGCAAAGCCTGTTGTTGATAAAATTGGTAGGTTTTTAAAATATATTACTATGATGTCTATCCTAGTCGTTGTTGTTCGATATGATCAACATTGACCTCGAGTCGTTCAGCTTAAAATTAAGGTCAAATAAAACAAAAACTTCAAAAAATTGTCTGAATTTATGTTTTTAAGATTAATGCATAAAAATCTTGTGTATAATTATAATTTTCGGGTAATGCACGTCTCAAAATAGAGAGAATATGAATTCTCTAGCTCAAGTCTCTAGCTGTGATTGTTAACGGCGCGATTAACTGCATTTGCTGTGATCAAGAATATAAGAAATAAAATTATATGTTTGTTACACACATGCTCACAAAACCATTATACCCTTATACCCATGTTAAATGGGCTTAGGGTATAACAACGGGCACAACGGGCACAACGGGCATAGCAAGGCGGGCAAACACTTGAGCTATAACCGTCAACAGGAATCGCTGGCTGACAGCTGAGCCAGGTGCTGCGACCGGCTGCGCCCGGCTGCCAGTGCCAGCTCCAAGGTAAATGTCTCGAAATGCCGATGCTGTGCGCTGTTAAGGCGCACCAGAACCAAAGGGCGGGTCAGCAAAAGGTAAAAGGTAAATGGCAAATGGTGAACGGCAAACGGTAAATGACCGACGCTTCTAAGCGGCGCAGCAATTTGACTTAAAAGTGCTGAGCACTTGCTGAATCTTGCCAGGCGACAGAATGATGACGTTGTGGGCGTAACTTCACAGAGCTAACGGCAACAACAATGCCAGCAAATGGGCAGCGGCACAGGCCTTAAAGGTTTAGGCTTAAGCTCATTTATTTAAATTAAAACAAACACTGCAGGCCAAAAGGGCAAAGCCAAGCTGCAAAGCGGAACGGGCAGGGAATCAGCCACGCAGAGTCACGACTGAGTGCATGCAACTACATACATTATGCGAGTGTGTGTGTGTGTGTGCGAGTGTGTGTGTGCGAGAGTGTGTGCGAGTGTGTGTGCGTGTGTGCTTTATGTATGCCTGCGAGGCGTCGTGGCAGCGAGCCTGCGTGTGTGCTTTGGCATTGTGTGTGCGCTGTGTGTGTGTGTGTGTGTGTGTGTGTGTGTGTGTGCGTCTGACTGCCATAGAACTTTGGCAACATATCCGATTGCCAACGCTGGCTTTAGTCGCCATTCTGTCATTGTGCTTTGCCCTTTTGTTGCCTGACTGCCCCCCCGACTTGCTTGCCTGTCTGTCTGTCTGCCTGGCTGCCTGTCATTTGTCCACTACACAAACAGGGCAAATTGTTTGCAATAATGCGCGTGGCACGTGAATTGCTTACCCTTGCCACGACCCATGCCACAGCCCAGCTAGCAGCCACGCCCCTTATCATATACACCAGCATTTAGATAACAACAGAAGCTGCAAGCAGGTGCCCCACTTGCCGCATGCCGCTAATGAATTTCACTGGCAATTGCGGGGCGTGCAACATCGGTGGCAACAACAGTCGCCACAGCAACAACAACAACAACATGAACGCTAGAAAAAATATCGCCAACAACTCTCTGACAAGTGCAATAAATGGCGACGCAAAGTTTAAGTAGAAAATCACAAAATTGAAATGTTAATTGTTTGTCTCACTTTTTATATTGCTTTGTGTGCATTTTTAAACACTCTATACCCTTTGAAAATGCCACAAAGAGGGTTGCTTTGTAAACAATTTGTTAAATATAAAAGTAAAGCATAAATAAATATATAATCTTTCTAAGCACACATTTCGGCATGATTGCCAGTACGAGTTTCATTTGATCTTTACATAATATTTCTGCTTTACTCAACTTTGAACTCTATATGACTCTCATGCTCTACGTCATAGTAAGGTCATTTAATATCGATATAGAATATGAATGAACAATAATGTTAAGTTTTTTTTATTATTATTTCACACACTTTGAGATGCAATGTGAAAAACTCTTTGCATTCGGATTCCATTCCAAGCTAACTAGAAAATTAACACATTTTTTGTTTTGAAAATGGAATCACAATCACATTCCTGACCCAACATTGTGCTCTATTTAATAACAAAGGAAATATTCTACCAATTTTTTACAATTTTTAGATTAAATAAATTCCACATGCTTTCATACCCTGCAAAGGGCTGGAAATAGGCTCTCGTACTGTCAGCGCAGCATGTGTTTATTTTCAATTGATAATTCAGCTCGAAGTGCGAAATGACTTTTAAATAAATTAAAATAATGTTTACTTTATTTTAACATCAAAATATTATATGTATCACATTTCACGAAGGTGCATTTTATAGACCAGAAAATAACTTTTCATCAAGCTTGCAGTTTTATTTGAATTCAGTAAAAAGAACTTATTAGACTTATCTGACCTGTGGTTGAGCTACAGGGTATCAGGTAGTCGTGCACTTTGTACGCCTTAAGTTGGCTTTTTTTGCTATGTGCGAAAAAGTTTTGCAGCATTTCTCAATGAGATTTTTTTATTGCAGCCGGCGAAAGTTTTTATGTGGCACCATTAGTAGCCAATTATTGGCGACTTTTTACGCTCGAAGGCTGCTCGAAGCTCTGGATCCTGGATCCTGGATCCTGCACAGACTGGCACGCCGATTTATATTCAATGTCAGCGGCTGCAAACTAACTATTTGACTGACTGCATTAAAAAGTTCAATAATGAGCTACTAATAACTCAATTTCTACGATGCGGCCAAAAAGCGAAGCGCTAATTAAATCCGCTGTCAGAGTGTTGAATGTCACGATAGTGCGTCGGTGACGCTGGAGGGGGGAGAGGGGAGGGCTAGAATGAGACTATTGGGACTGGTAGAAAGTGCAGTGAGTGCGAGGCTGCACTTTAGCTTAATTAAACATTGGCGCCTCAGTTTTAATTGATTGTGAACAAACTGAAAGCGCAGACCTTGCTGCCAGAATGAAAGAGCGAAACGGCGGCGCAGAGAGCGAGAGGGGGAATGATGTAAATAAACAATTTAACTAAATGCGCCACAAAGTAGGCAACGCGCTTTCAAAGACACGCCAGGGCTGCTGCCTCTGCTGCTGCTGCTGCTGCTGATGCCACAAAAGCCTTAAGCATTAGGCGAGGCATGGAAATGATGCTTGCAAAGTGTAAATGTAAACACAGCTCAAGGAACAAAAGAGCGGCAAGGCGTCGAGCACGAACAATGCGTAGAGCCAAATGAATGGCAATGGGAATGGGCATGGGCATGGAAATGGGCATGGATATGGTAGTGTGGCCGCGTGGAGCTGGTGCACGACTGAATGAATGAATAGGAATGGCAATGATTGTAGGCTAGGTTTTCACGGGCTACCCCTTAGAGGAGGCGGGTCGTGCGGAGTCAGAGTGCACGGCACAATTGTGATAATTGCCGCTGTCTCACACCTTTTTGCCAGCGGCAGCGGGTCGTGAAATGATGACAAGCAAAAGCTCTTCCGCTGCCTGTTTGTCTGCCACGCTTTGGCACATAAATGCGTGCCCCTGCCCCGCTGTTTATTTTACAATTTCATTGTTTACATTTATATTTTAGCTGAAGCACACACACGCTGGCAACATGTGTGTGCCACACACAACTTTCTTAGCTGCACACACGCACACATGCACACATGCCAACCTGGCTCTTGTCGCATTTCTCTTCTTGCCTTTCAAGCCAAATTTTCTTTCGTTTTTGGCGCTTTCTCAACTTTTTTCGCGCACAATTTGCATGCGAATTTGCCGCTGTCTGTTCGTCCAAAACTTTGTCCCGTCCGTTCGTCCGTCCATCCGTCTGTTTGCTTCGTCCTGCTCATCCGTCTGTCCTTTCGCTCGTCCGACCATTTGCTGTCCTCCGGCCTCATGCGCGTGCCTTTTACTGCACGACTGCCACTTGCCAGTTGGCTGCCTGCCTGCACCCCCCATCCCCCACCCCACCCCTATCCACGCAATCCACAGCTAGAGGCCCATCCTCTGCATTGCCGCCGCCGTTCTGGTCTCGTGCAGTTTTTCTTTCATTTTTTATGCGCCGTTAACAACTTTTGCTCGGTTTACTTTTTCCGTGTCGGGCGGCGTCGCCGGCGCTGCTTCTTTCAAACTTTAATTGTTGTTGCATGTCCTTTTGCACACTCCTCGACGGCATCGTCGTCCTCAGCATCTCGTAGCTGTTACGTTTCTTGTTGTTGTCGTTGCTGTTGTTGTTTTTCTGGCGTAAATTGTACGCCTCACGTTTTTACGCCTGCAGCTAAAGGACACCCATCTGCATATGTGTGTGCGTGTGTACGTGTGTATATCTGTGGCGACGGAAGTGTGAAACTGAAATTGAGCAACTAAAGGACTAAAAGACTCTGCCAGTTGCCTACTAGCTAACACTTAACACTGGTTTCCACTACGTACAAATTGTGTTCATAAGGATATTAATTAATTTACAAGCAGGACATTTTGTTGCAAATGACAAAATGTTTTTGGTTACCTTTTTTTATTGTTGATCCACGAATAATTTTATAATTATTATAATAATGAACAATACTTTCAACACTTTACGGCATTCACAAATGAATTAATGCGTAGAAATCGTTTAAAATGCCGAGAATAATTCCATTAAATCACTTTATTAAAAAAATTTAAAAAATTCTTTAAAATTTATAAAAAGACCAACATTGAATACATATGTAATTTTATGTTAAAATTGAAAAGTATAATTAAATTTATTGAAATTATAATATTAATCACACAACAAAACGTTCACATTCGGCTTCGTTGACGAAATTTGGTTTGTTTTATAAAATATCTATTTCTCCTAAGTGTTCATATTTTACGCTTTCTTGACTGACTCTTAAACTTTGAAGGATAGGAAATTTGATTTTATTTGAGAAAAACAAAATAAATCTATTTAATTGTTATTGAATTCAAATAATTTTTGTGAAGAAAAAACATATGTTGCGAAAAATGGTTTACCATGAATAGTTTGAAATTACATTCTTGAGCCTAAAAAATATGAAACCTACTCGAACAAATAAACCTCTAGTTTACGAACGTAATCGAGCTCCGATAAGCGTTGGGAATTTGTAAAGCCTGCATGAAAATAAATGGATTTTAGCTTTTCCGACTTAATAAAAATGATTTAGCAATTAGTTTTCCAGAGAGAAAAAAGCAAATGTTTTAAATTTATTGTTTTTTCTTTCTTATTTATGTTGAAATTTCGAAACAAATATCTTCTAGCCGTACAGTTGAATTAAAATGCTTAGTTAGCACAAACAAAATATATTTTATATATATTTATGCGTATTAAAATAAGTTCGTTTGAAGAAAGTTTTGCATGGGTTCGGCCTCACTGTGCATGGCCCGTGCATTTGTGTTCATTGCCAACGTCTGTTACTGTTAAATGTGCGTGCGTGTAAGTATCTGTGTGAGTGGGAGTGCAAGAGTGTGTGCTTGTGTGCGTGTGTGTGTGTGTGTATGTGTGTGCATGTGCTCGACTTTATTTGGTTTTGCGTAGCACTTGGCATTTATTTGCCCACACCGAGACATGAGGCTGCCCTCAGCTGCCGCCGCTCTCGCACAAGCTGAACGAGCAAAAAACTTCGTTTGCTCGTTTTTTTTTTTCTTCTTTTTTTTTGTTTTGTTTTATTTATTTCAGAAAAAAAGTTGGTCTCGAAATAGCTTTAGGGAGTTTGTAAAACGCATTGTGCTGAACGCTTTTAGCAATAGCTCCATTCAACGGGCACGCGTGTATTTTGTGCACCTTTCTCTTCTTGTTCCTTCCTTCTTGTAGTATCTGTAGAGCCGGGGCAGAAAGAGTGGAATGTTGCGATAAGATAACACATATGGCTTTATAAGGGGCTGCCATTTGTTTGACATGTGTTATCCAATAGTCGTGATTGCTCAATCATTTCGCAAATATCATCATAATTGAAAGCTGCTCGTAAAGGAGCTTGCGATACGATCGCATCCTTCGCACGATAACGGAGTGGATACGGTTGATATATGGGAAATTCTTAATGTACTCAACGCTGGTATTATTTGGAAGTGCTGCTGTTTGGCTTGCAGGCAAGGGAAACATAAAGTTCTTTTGTGTTCGAGGCCAGATTGTTGTGTGGCTTTAATGCCTTAAAAATTCTTAACAATTACTGGATTGTAATTGCCGCTGCTTGCTGCATTCGTTACCATAATTGCTGTTGGCTTAATTTCAACTGCCGACTTCCGGACCGGCAACTTCAGCTGCTTCAGCCTCAGACAAGCCAGAAACGACGACGACAACAACGACAACGACGACAACAAGAAAACCCATTTGACTTACAATCTTGCCATGTGTGCGGTTGTGTGTGTGGTGTGTGTAGTGTGTGTGTGTGTGTGTGTGTGTGGTGCTTCTGTTGTTCATTTGGTTGGCTTTCTTCGAGTGCAGCTCGCTGGCTCCTTGGCCAAAACGGGCTGCGGACTGCGGACTGCGGACTGCAACGACTCTCTTTCAGCTGTGTCTGCTTTTGTTAGTTTTATTGTTGGCTTCTGGTCGACTGCTTGTCCGGACCTGGTCGTTGGGTCGCATTGAGTGCTCTGTATGCTCTGTATGCTCCGGGCTCTGGCTTTGGCTTTGGCGCCGTGTGTGTGTGTGTGTGTGTGTGGATTTCTCCGTCGTCTACTTAAAACTGCGGGCCTCTTCGTCCATCTGCAGCTTGCACCTACCAACTTGCACCTTGCATCCACATTCAACGCTCATCAACGCCACATTTGCGTGCTCTGCACGCCACCCGTCCTTGTTTTTTTTTTTTGTTTCCTTGGTTCTTTGGTCCTTGTTCCTTGTCCATAGCCGTGTCTCTCCGTCCGCAAGCATTTCAACTGCGCATTTGCCTGCTCGCTTGAGCACCCATTCAGCTGTGCATCGGTCACAGCCCTGGCAGCAATCCCCTCAAGCGGCGCCCTGCTGCTCATATTACCATTGCTCGCCTCAGCCCCGTTCACGCCCCTAACGTCTCGCCCGGCAACGGGCTTCTGTTTGCATAAATGACTGCGCCTGTATATTTGGCATGACTCTTGAATTAATTTTGCAACATTTTAAATTGAGCGCAATTAATTGCAAAAATGTTTTATTTTTACCCACTTGCACTCGTTTTACCACTCACATATACCCATACATATATGCAATTGTGTGTGTGTTTGGAATTTTTGAATGGGCTGCTGTGCATTTAGTCGCATTCGCTGTTGCTGTTGCTTTTTGTGTGCAAGTGCGAACACGCGCATTCAAGCATATGCACGTCGGCCCGGCCAAACACTATATGCATACATACACTCGCACTAACACCACACACACACATCCACACACACTCACATGCATGCATTTATACATACATATATACAAATAAATTTGCATGTGTGTGGCGACGCTTTTTGCGGCCCCATCGTTTGGACGTGTTGGCTTTTTGCATTTCTTTTCTCTTTTATGCATTGCTTTTATCGCGCTTTCCACGCGTCTCGCATACATTCACGTTCACTTATCCACACTCACACACACTCACACACACACACACACACACACACACACTAACAGCACGCATCGCCTAAAAGTATGCAGCATGCATTGAAAAGCTTTTTACATGTCACACTCTCCCTCTCGCTCCCTCTTCTTCTCTCACTCTGCTTTGTTTTTTTTTCTTGTCCAGTCTGTCGCCATTTCTGTTATTGTTGTTGTTTTTGTTGTTGTTGTTGTTGTTGTTGTGGCTGCTGCTATTGCTGTTAATTTTTGGGGCGCTTCTGTTGCATTTTTGCCATTTTGTTGCCTGACGCTTCAGCCGGCGCATTTCATTTTGGTCTCACTTTACATTTGCCAGCCCCTAGCCCCCACTCGTTATCCCCCTCTCTCTCTCTCGCGCCACTCTCTCTCTCTTTCTCTCTGTTAGTGTGCTGGCGTGCAGCGTCGCTTATTTATATCCAATTGTTCATTTGTCTTTGGTTTATGTTACGCATACGTCATGTTTGCCCATATTTTATATTTTTATATGTGGGCATGCATTATATTCGTACGCTTCGCTTCAACCACAACTGCATGTGCGCATGTGTGTGTGCGCGTGTGTGTGTTTGTGTATCTGGGTCTTACAATCAGAGTGGTGGGCCACAAATGTAAAATATTTTTCGTAATATTTATGCGTGTTTTCAGTTTTCCTTTATAAATTAAATGTGTCAGCTATTTGCAAGAAATTCCATATCTCTCAGCCGTGCATTGGAAATGCATATAAGCTTTTGGTAGCATCGCAAATATAACCAAATGGATAAAAATTTGTATACGCAATTATTGCGAATTTATATGGAAAAAAAAAAAATAGCACTGGCATATAAGTGGCATTAACATGCTGCTGGCACTGCCTTGGCAATTATTTACGCTTAAATCTTAATTAACAAAAAATAAATAGATATGATGCAAAATATTTGAAGACAGCTTGCCCATTTGAAAATGCTTTATTTTGTGTATTCTCGCATAGCAAAATCTCCATAATAAATTCAATATCCAATGCAGCCGCACACGTATTTACATATTTACTTAGTTCGACTGTCAGACATTTGTCAAAAGCCCTGACATTTGTACGTATCTATCGCATCCGTCAATCCATACCGTCAGTGCTTAATTCTATAGAGTATATTCGATTCGCTTCGTAAATCTCGTTACACATGCATACAATTTTGCACTTTCGCTTGAGTCTGGGGTACCAAAAAAAAAAAAAAAGAAATGAGAGAAAAAAGTAATTTTTCTTTTCTGCATGAAATTTTATCATTTTGTTAGTTCAATGGGTTTTATATTTCGTTTTGTATATTCGAAGGTATTTTATTTATTTATTTTTGTTTGTCTGGCTGTTGCCTTTTCTTTCTTCCTTTATTATTTTGCTGTGTTTTTTTTTTTCTTTTTGTTAGATATACATATATATTTTGCTGCAAAGTATTTTGAATTTTTTATGGAACTTACTCGTGCAGTGGCAACAATAACAAACACAACAAAAACGACAACAAATTTGTCTTGCAAAAAGTTTATTTTTCTTGTCACATTTTCTTATTGTAGTTGATAAACTTCCCGTTTCGTGCCCCAATCTAAAGCAGAGGCCATGTCCAAGTGTCTATGACTGTTTATGGCCCGTCTGTCAGTCTGTCAGTCTGCTGTCTGCATGTGTGTGCCTCCATGTGTGCGTGTGTGTGTGTGTGTGTCTGTCTACATGTTTTCGTTTTTTATTATTCAGTAAATCAAATCAGTTGCCTAACAACTCAATCCAAGCACTTGCAGCACGCTTCATGGACATGGTCCGCACACCTCGTTCCCTCTCACTTCGCACTGAGCACGCTCTCTCCACAGTTTTCATTGGACTCGAAACTAAACTTGCTCGCAGGACAGCTCGCAGGCTCCCGCTTCTGGGCATTGCTTCATCTTTTTCCTCTCACTCACTCTAAATGCAGCATGTATCTGCGATATCTTTCTGTCAGCCTGCCTCTGGGCTGTCATAGCCATGCTGTTGTTGTTGTTGTTGTGGGTGTTGTTTTTGTTGTGGGTGTTGTTTTGTTGCTGCTGTTGCTGTTGCTGTTGTTATTTTCACAGTTAAGTCAATATGCAGCCGTCAAAAGCAACACTTGATACTTTTGTATGCTACTTGCGTTGCCCAAGTCTCATTTCCACCTACCCACCGACCCACCTGCTCCGCTCGGCAACTCTGTTCTTTGATGACTGTCACAGTTATTGCGACTTTTCTTTCATTTTGTTTGCAAAGTTCTGCACACAGTCATGAAGTTGGCAACAGGGCAACATAACAAATTTATGGTCAGTCATATGAACAAAAAACATGCAAGCAGCTAAATACAAACACACACAGTCAAGGATCGCTGGTTAGGCAAAGGGTGACCATAATCGACTTATGTGCATAAGCCATCGCTCAAATAAGCATGAACTATCAACCTTAAAAGTCAATGGACTCCTGCACTCATAAGCCCCAACAGGATAGCGTCTGTCTGCAGACAGGATTGCCAGTCAAATAGTCAGTCAGTTGTCTAGTCAGTCGGATGGATGTCCCACTTGATGTCGCTTTGATTGTTCCGCTCTTTGTTTTTCTGCATTGAGCTGCAGCTGCGTCAATGTATATATCAAGACAGAAATTCGTGGAAACGCGGATTACTATCAATCAACGTTAGTCATAAAGGAGAACAAGCAGAAATTCGAAAATAAACTCGAGCCATTTCATGTCTCTCTCAGTTTATTTACATTTTACAAGCTGCCTTTCAGATTTACCTACATCGAAAACTATTGCTAGGAAACGGGTAAACCAATTTAAATACTACAAAATACAAACTACTGATGCGAATTATTAATGCTTCATAATATGGTCTATATATATACGACCAAGGTTTCTTTTTAATCAAAAGTGAGCAATTGGATTCATATAAAAAGAGGATAAGTGGCGTCAAGGGCCTGTATGGATTGTCTGTCTTTACGTCGGCATTAATTTTTTTTTAAAATTTAATATTCAATTTTAAAAACAATTTTAAACAAATATCGAATATTTGAAATGAGCTTGTATTGCAAAATATTATCTTTCCCAGATATTTTCATCAGGCTCAGGATTTACGAGCTTCACTATTCTCACATATCTGCAAAACTGTGAGGCACATGTCTAGAAGGGTATTAAAAGCCGAAAATATTCTTGCTTTCTCGTTTTGTTTTAAGTTGAGAGACGACGCCAGAATTGGGTTAATCGATGTAAAACGGGTTAACGAACCAAATGTAAAGGTCAATTGTTGAATCAATTTTAAAAACAACAAAATAATGGAAAGTGGAAAGTTTTTATAATGCTGATATAAATATATATATATATATTTTGGCATGCCCAATAAATCGTATATGTAGCTTTGTTGGCTAAGATTTTTGGGTCCACGAGAAATTCAAATACTTAGAAAATTTTTTAGTTGAAGGAAAATGAATATGATTAACTAGGATCGCCCGAAACTGTGTGAAACATAGGCCGAAGATCTCAGTGGACATGTCACCTTTGATTCCTGCAGTTGAGAACAGAATTATGAGATTTACGTGGAATTAGTTAGCGAGTATTAATTAATGTGAATTACTCAAACGATTTCACAATTGAATATTATTAATTTTTCGATTTAGGTAATATGCCATATATGGTAAACATTTTACCAGTTCAGCCAAAATGCACGCGGACAAAAAGTTGCGTCGAAAAATGCAAAATACAATATTTTGCAAAGGACAAAAACCTTTTCCGTTGCGTTTATAGTGAATATCGAAAATAAATTAAAATTTGAGACCAACACGAAATTCCAATCATTAGAAATTTAATTCAAAATTGACAATCGCATCCTGAAGCATATTGATTTCATAAAACAAAATGAGGCATAATTATTTAGACGTCAGCAGAACAGAAATACATTGTAAATATTTTTGGATTTTGACAAACAAACTTATCAGTTACCTTTGTTAGAGTTTATTTTCACCTGTAGCTTTAATGATTTACTTGTTGTTAGCTGTTCTCAGTCAAAGAAAGTATGTGATTTGGTTCCAGGGTTCAACAATTGACCTTTACATTCGATTCGTTCACCTGGTTTACATCTATTAACCCAGGTGTTTATTCAATTCTGGCTTCGTCTCTTAACTTAAATCAAAACGAGAAAGCAAGAGTATCTTCGGCATTTAATACACAGACATTTGCCTCAAAGTTTTGCAGATATGTGAGAATAGTGATGCCTGATGACAATATCAGGGAAAGATAATATTTTGCAATACAAGCTCGTTTCAAATATTCGATAGGATGTTGATAAGATTTTGCATATATATGAAAAGCATCGGGATACTTCTAAATACAGAGTTTGTCCAAGATATATTGAAAGACAAGAAAGTGTTAATTTTCGACCAATCGTTTCTTTTATATCTATATGACTATATACTGACTCGATCTATAGTTTCCGCTAAGCTCAGACAATATACAAGTGAGAATCTACTGCAAGCATCGATAGTTTTCTTCTTAGCCAACCATTGGGTTTAGTCTACTTAAATTTTATTCCGTATAAGATTCAATCAAACACATTAAACATTCTCTTCTGATATATAATTCGATTTGTTAAACACAAGTGCGAAGACGTTAATGGCGGGCAGATGGTATACTGTTTTCAAAACATTTTTAAGCCAGTGTCTGCCTTCGATCCTGAAGCGGCACGTAGCTACCGTGTGGCGTGGGGCTCAGCCCCCGCCTTAGCCAGGGTATTGTTCTGGTGGCAACCTTTTTTACGATTTACGTGCCGTTTCCCCAGGCAATGGCTGTGCCACACTCAGATGTCCGTGCCTCATGCATGGCTTTTAATAATGCTCATATTTTTATGGCCCGCCCAGACGATGGTCGGGGCCGTCATCACATTTCGTGTGATTTTCTTCTTTTTTTTTCATCCACTTTTTCTGTTGCTTTTTTGTTGGTTGCAACTTTTGTTGCTTAAATTAACAAGTTCGTCCCGGCAAAGGCACAAGCGCTCAGGCACGTATGGACGTATGGCATACATTGACGTTTGTTGTGTTTAACCTAAATCCACTTTGATTGAACACGCCATTGCCGCTGGTCATTTTAAGTTATTAATGCCATACAATTTTAATTATCAAATGCGCATTCGAATTCCAACCTAAAGCCTTGGCCAATTTGCAGCCGATTGTCAACAAAAAACAAAAACCAAAAAAACAACACAATAAGCAAAACAAGAGCATTAGCAATCGCTCGCAGTGTCACGCTGGCTGCTGTGCTAATACCCTTTTCCGAAAAGGATACCACAGTTTATTCGGATACATGGGCACCTGTTCAGATATATTCTTGCTCGGGGTCAAAAGGCGATTCGCTAAAACTATAATATTTGTCAGACTCTGCCATTTGTATGCAAGAAAGCTACGATTTGATCTTTATGAAAGTTATTTTACGTAGTCGGAAAAGAGAAGATCGCCATATCAGCTTTAAGAAATTATGGCTGAACGTACAGGTATTTTATATGAGCCCAAGTCTCGTAAGTCGATCTTTTAAATCTGGTTCAACCTCTATACCTGGCTCGAACTGAACTCTAAGCCTTCTTGATGATGTTCCAGTTCAAGGTTAAACAAAAGAAAAAGCAAAGTAGATTGAATTGCTTTTTTTAAAAGTTGAAAAACAAAGTTTAAGAGGAGACTGAAAACTTCACGAGCGTGAACCAAAGGCGAGACATTGGTTTGAACCGTGATACACATACATCAGATATTTGTATGTATATATATTAAATGTATCTGAGTATAAATTAATGTTAAGTTTCACATAAAAAATTGATTAATCCGTAATAAGTCCGTAAATAATTGATATGCTTGTTCTATCATACACCTTTCATACATGCAAGGGTATTTAATCATCGGCACCTCGCACAAACTTGTTATTTCTAGTTATTGTTGTCATTGTTATATATGCTCTTGTATGCTGGCGTGTGTGCATGTGTGTATTTGTGTACTTGTGTGGTGTGTACATGCCTTGGGTCTGTGTGCTGTAATTCAATTTGATTAAACAAACTTTGTGCTGATCAGCCCAGTTGAGCCGAGTTCAGTTGATTATTTGGGCAACACCGCATCACCGCATTACCTGCCAGGCTCATTTGCTGTTACGCTGCATATTTAATGCAGCAAATTTTTATTATCCTCATGCTGCTGTGTGTGTGGGTGTGTAAGCGTGTGGCATGGCAAAAACAAAGAGCAAGAAAGTTTAAATAAACTTTTAACTTGAAGGCATCAGCGTTAGTTCGGTTCGAATGTCAGGCAACAGGCAGGCAGCGCAGAGTCAGCAGCATCCATCTGGGGAGTTGTCAGTGTCACTCGTCTTCCGTTGCGCGCTATGCTACGCCCTGGCTTGGCCATGACTTGCCCTGCCCAGCCCTGCCCTGCCCTGTGCTGTCGTCCTGCAGCGCCATGGCAGTGTCCTGTGGCCCATTTGCCACTTGCTGCCGCAACAGAGGCATCATCATCGTGCCCCCGCCATTGGCCATTGTTGTTCTTATTGTTGTTGTTTTACCAAGGGTTTTCGGTTGGCAAAAATGAAGTTTTTCTCTTGCCATGAATTGATAATGTACACATGCTCATATATGGGGAGGTGCTGATACGATGCTGCTATTTGCATAACCATATACAGGCTAGCATCTATGCGTGTGTGGGTGTGTGGCTGTGTGGGTGTGTCTGTGTGCGTATGTATTGGTGAGTATTTGCAGATTATTTAGCCAAAAGTTGAAAGGTATTCGAAATTCTGCAGCCAAACTAAAACCAAAACAAACAAAAAACACCCAAAACTTTTATTAAGTTGAAGATATTTTGTTGAAATTTATACACATTTGCCATTTGCCATTTTTTCTTTCCCCATCTTCCCAACCCTCTTCCTGCCACACCTCCACGGCCATCCAACCGCCATCACATTGTCTTTGTTATTGTCGTTGTTGTTGTTGTTGTTGCTTCTTGTGCCATTTTTTGCATTTGGCCGTTAAAAAACTAGAACCAAATGGCTGGCTACAACATTTGGCATTTCTTGTGGGTGCATTTCACTTCATGGGGATTTATATTTTTAAATGGAAAGTTAAGCTTATAATAAACTGTAAAGAAAAAGTAGCTGCTTATATTTTCTCTCGGCTTTTCTTTTTTTTTTTCGCTTTCTTGTGAGGTTCCCTTTGTTTTGTGCGGTCTAAGCCCAAATATTTGTTAGCCCAGCTGCCCTAAAAACTGTGCTAGAGTTGCACGTAAGTTGAGCTGGCATTGGCATCTGAGCTGCCAAAAAGGATTTGCCAGCATTGCCTTGGGCCAGTAATCAAATAGAAAAAGATTTCGGCAACTCGGAATTAGTATACCATACAGCCCACATATACACACACGTACCATATGCGAGTGTATTAATTTAGCCTGCACTTGAGATCAAATTAAAACTGCATTCGAATTTCAATTCTGTGTCAACCTGTCGAACTTTTTAAATAAGCTATCAAATTGCGTATACTATTTACAAATGGCACAAAACCATTAAATTATGGTCTTACATACGGCAAAATAGATGCAGATGCAAATACAATATTGACAAACCCAACAGTTTGAACGGAAGGCGATCTAAAAATACTATGGAAACTTTGCTGACAATAACTTTAATGTATATTGTTGAACCCTAAAATATTCATAATCTGTTTATACTATACGAGAGCTTATATACTTAATTTTGTGCCTCTAGCTCCTGTAAGCTTAAAACATCTATCGTCTTTTACTGCCTATACAAAATATCGAAATACATCATGAGTTCGAATGTGTGTAACAGAAACGGTCTGTAGTCGTATATGCATATGCTGCCCATCTAATGCACACAGGGTATAAAAATAACAAAACATCTAAATCAGATGAATAGCACTCATTAAGAGGAATCTGGATGATATTTTTGCTGAAGCAGAAATCAATAATGTAAAGCAGGCAATAAATTACAAAATTATTATAAGGCAAAACACAATGTCGAAATTCCGACAAGAGAAGGCAATGCAATGCAAGTGCTGTGGCATGGGCTTAGGTGGCATGTGGAAAACATATTTATAAATAGTTTCTATGCTAATATGCATTTTATGTAATTAGCGGTTAAAATAATAAATACACTACATAATTAACGCCCATTGGCTGACCGCACAGGACGACGGCAGCGAGAAAAATGAACTCGGCAGAGAAAAGGGAGCAGGGGCATACATATACAGATAAAGGCACACATAGGTACGTTGCATATATAATGTGCATATTATAACTGTAGTCGGGCACTTATCGCTGCGTGTGCAGCTACTAGTGTGTGTATATGGATATGGGTTTGGGCATTAAGGCATTAGCACCGCAAAAACATCAACTAATTGTGCATTTTAGCGATAATAAACACAGGCAACAAGAGTTTATTATTTCAGGCTTGGCCGCATTGCGTGTACGCCATGTGTCCTGCTGCGAGTCGAAAGCCGAGAGCTCAACCAAGTGACAAAAGTTTGACACCATGCACACACACACACACATACACTAATGCACACATGCCTAGGACCAAATTAATAAGCGTCGCATTTATTAGCAGTCAAATAAAGAGATAAATGTCACTCATACGCACCGTATGATGCGCCCAACAGCAGCTGCTGCTGCTGGCCCCAGTAAAATATTAAAATATTTCATTTGAATGCCAACTGTTTGGGATGGCAGTCAACCAACCGACTAGCCAGACAGTATTCGCATACCCATGCCAGCAAACCATACGGCAAATATTTCAAGTAGTTAAGCGCATTAGCGGCACTTTTGGTTAGCTTTGCCACGAACAGCCACAGCCTGAGTGGGTGTGGCAAGTGTGTGGGCCCTTTTTACATATGCCAGTTATCGCACATCGCGCATACGCAGCGTGTGCCGCAGCCAATTAAAGTTCTTAAGCCCCTGGGTGCTCATACACCAATCTCAATGCCCAACCCTTTGTCTCTCTATCTCCCTCTCTCTCTCTCTCTCTCTCTCTCTCTCTCTCTCTCTCTCTCTGTCTCTACAGGTCACAAACACAGTTGGCAACTTGTGCATTATCCATTACAATTGTTTAATGAACTTCTGCACGCTCTAATGACTTCATTAACAAGAATCAAAAGCGAAAAACTTTCGCAGCGTCTCATTGTAATTTTGTTTGCATGTTGCAAAATGTTTTCCATTCATTTTTAATTCGAACATGTGGCATGCGCATGACATCAAATTGAAGTCAAGCCCCGAAATACGCTAAATGCTTGCATACAATTAGCATTTTAATAAATCATTTTGTGTTTTAGTAATGGGCCTACAACTCTCCAGCGCCGAAACGCAGCTCAAATATTAATGTCATGTCAAACAGCAATTACAACATGTAACAACAACAACAACAACAACAACAACAAAAGCAACAATAACAGGCAGCTAACAAATGTGTTCATTCTTTGAAGTTCGCTCACTTGAGCAATTTGCCAAATAAATCATTATTATTTCATCAAATTTGTCATTGATAATGGGCAAATGATTCCAGTGTGTCTCTCTCTGTGTGTGTGTGTGTATGTGTGTGTGCTGAAAGATATGTGAGCAATTCATGGGAGCAACAGTGATAGATAGCATAAAAGTTATGCGACTTTAATTTGGCAATATTTTTGAAATTTGCATATTTAATGCATTTTATAATGCATTCCAAAAGTCCTTATCGAGCCAAACGCCTGTGTCCGAATCTCTGCACCAGCCAAATTTGCACAATAAACTTGCCATGCAACAACTACAAGCAGCAGCAATTCCAGATAGCAATGCATGTTAACAAAATTGCTGACAATTATCAATGCACACACACACACACACACTCACGCACATACACATCCGCACAGATTGGGCATACAAATTGCAATTTAATAGGAAAATGTTGTAGGCCCCAGCCGGGCAGGAATACAGATTGAATTAGACAGTAGTCAAGCACACAGGCGTATGTTTATTAAATTTATGTGGACCTATCTTTTCGGCTGACTTTCATTAGCTGATTTAATTTTGGTTAATGCGCATTTCAAATTTCTATTTGTAGTTGCGGCATTCATTACTCAAATTGTCAGCTTGTTTATTGCATATGACAAGTTGGCCTTTAATATTGCAGCCCTAACGCTCTCTCTCTCTCTCTTTCTCCCTGTATATCGCTCTCTTTCTAGTTGTCTCGACTAGGCGCACTCGACATAATTTAGAGCATATTTCAAGCACTAAATCAAATTAAATTAAATTATCAAATTGCAATGTGCATACATAAAATAGCACAAACTGAGTATTTGCAAAGTATTTCAGATTTAATTGGCTAAATAATATTTACAAACATTTAGCAAATATGAATATTGAACTCGATTTGTTGCTAACTAGGTCTAGTTATTCGTCTATTGGCTTATTGGCCTGTTACCCGCATCATAGAACTTCACGTTTCTTTGCAGCCGTTTTATTATTTTTGAATTTATTTACCGATTGATTAGAATATAATGTTTTTGTCCAAATGTACATAGAATCCAATAAAGTAAATATATTTACTTGCTTAGCATCAACAGCCGAGTGCATCGCGCTTTGTCCGTCTGCCTAGGTACAAATTTTTAATTGTTTTAATTCGAATTTACCGCCATCTATAGAGAACACATAGATGTTGTATATTCACCTGAACTTAACAATGTAATACTCTGTTCAAGTTAAAAATATTGCAATTCCTTAAAATTATCGTCATTCTTTCATCCCTTGTATACTGTCGAACCCATATATACTTGACAAGGAGATAACCTGACGTTGCCCGGCCATATTTATGATGTTGAAAATAAAAGTGGCAACAGTGATATAATTCACGTCAACTCCACGCTTCAGATCCAATACTGTGACCCCTTTGAAAAAAGTACTAATTTTTGATATCGTTTTTGATCGTTTTTGCCTCACTTGATTTTCATCGAATGGGTGACCTGTCCTAAGCTCTGTCAAAGGCTCAGTTTCTGATGTCGGCTGAATTGTAAGTCCAATAATCAATTCATAGCTTAGTCACAATTGATAACAGTTTAGTCTGGCTTCAGAGCCATGGAAACTTTGGTATGTTTAGCAGCATTTATATGTTAATAGGTGTCATATACTCTCTACAGATTTAAGCTCAATCTAAAATCGGTCGAGTGGACTAACTAAACAAACTCTATTGATAATTTTGGGTATCAAGAAATTAAGCCTAAGCTTTTGTTTGTGTTTCGTGAACAGAGTAAACAGGTTCCATTGCCGTGTAAAGGAAGCAGCAGCCAAAACAATTCAAAGGAAGCAGCAGGCAATAATTTATTAGTTTTTGCAGTGCATATCAAAATTTATGATCTATCGATTTATGCATATTATGATAATACATTTTTTTCAAATTAACAATGTGAGTGGCACAGGTGAGTGAATGTGCGTCTCATTATGCAATGTAGCAAATAATTATACGCACATACATACATGCATACACACATATGTAGGGGCATTTGGTGTACGCAAAATATCTTATTTGCATAATTCATGGGTTCCATTAGTGCGTTTGTGTTGGTGATTAAGTATCAGGGCACATAGCCAGCACTGGAAAACAAATCCTTTTCACTTACCCATACCGCAGAGCGTTGCTCAAGCGGATTTCCGTCAGTGCCAGGCACTTGAGAATTAATATCAATTTGTATTCATTTGTGAATATTACAAAAGGATTATACAAAATTAATTAAAATTTGCACAATTTACGTTGGAAGGCAGCGGCAGCGACATCGGCATCGTCTGCGGCATCGACAGCGACGGCGACAGCGACAGCGACAAAGACATCGCGAGCATCGTTGATGATGATGCTTTTGCATGTCGTAGGGATATCTGGAAAAAGTTTTGGACAGCTGGCGCGAGGCGCGAGTGTTGGCGCTTAATGGAGTTTAATCGCATTGATGAGCATCAATTAATCATGCCGCAAACGCAAACGCAAATGACAACGCGCACAGACCAGTGCGCACACCCAATTGTCCTAATCCTAATCGACGCCCGCTAAGCCCGCACATTACGCATACGACACGTACGCCAAGCAAAAAATCGAATTGCCAATTAAAAACTGCGCAAGCTGAGCCGAGCCGAGCCAGGCCCAGCCCCAGCCCCACCCGAGACGAGACGAGACGAGCCGAGCCGAGACTTGGCAATTACACCATAATCGAAAGCAAGCACCGCACCCTCACTCGCCCCACATCCAAGAGAAACCGCACACTTAAAGCACTCAATAAACGGCATCATTTGTGCTGGCTGTCAAGCAACTGTGAACTGAGCACTGCGCGCTAAGGACTTAAAGCCCGGCACACCTGTCGCCAGGGCACGCAATTGCCAGCGACTGTGGCTCTATACAAACAAACAAGCCATTATCATAATGCGCCGCAAAGATGCCGAAGGAGTGTGACAGCCAAAGTCGACATCGATGACGATGCAGACGCCCACACAACCCCACACACCCATCCCACTACACAGGCACGCACACACAGACAAAAAGTCTGACAAACACCTTCAGCGATTCTGGTTAAGTGAAGCACACGATATGACGGCAACTGTTCGTGTTCGCATAACTGAGCATAATCGACGCCTTTCGGTTATAATTAACTCATTAAAGTGAAACGTCAGCCGCAGGATGTGGCCATGCTGACAGAAGGCAAGCCATCAAAGCGCACATGTAATCCGATACTGGGATGGCGGGAACGTCGAAGTCGAAGTCGACATCGACATCGACATCGACTGAGCAACAGCTGCTAATAGTCGCAAAAGGTGGGAGCTAACCATGCGGAACCCACACATACTCGTAAATAAGAAATGAAATCAAAGTTAACATTTTGTAAATCTGGTTTTTATAACTTTGCCTTGCGTCACATACATATACACATACATACATACAAACAGCTAAGGCACACGAGATGTGAAATTGCAATTAAATTAATGTCACGCATACGCCGCGTATAACACACGCGGCCCGCTCTCCCACGCTGTAGCGCCCATGCGAACTGGTACAGGAAATGCGGAAAAGCGGGCTACATAGCTCAGGTTTTATTGCTGAGCCACAAACAACAGCAGCAGCAGCAGCAGCAGGAACAACAACAACAATAGCAACAATTAGTGCGTGTTGGCAACCAGCAGCAGCTGCTACTCACGCTTGTTTTATACTATGTGGAGGGAGCGCGAATGGGCGTGGGGGAGTGGGAACGGGAGCGGGAGTGGGAGTAGGAGTGGGAGTAGCCATGATGGGTGTCTGGGGGCATGTGACCGGCTTGTGTGCTGCATATAAATCGATGCTGATGCTGTGAAAATTTGCCAAAATAACTACAGACATACACTTGCCAAAAGCAATTAAACTGCTAAAACCACATTTTGTGCGAGAAATAATTGCAAAAATGCCAAAACATAAGGCCAAAGCCAAACAACAAGCATGCTATTGGCAAAAACAGCTCACATACATACAACAAATCCAACGAGCAACAAATGCAGCAACAACAACAACAGCAACAACAACAACAACATCAAAAAGTCCAAAACAACAACAACAAAAAAGCAGCCGCCCGCCGCGCTGCCAATTACAACAACGCCCCACGCGTGGAGGCGGTGCGTGGCACTGATCGACATAGCCCACAAAAAGTCAAGCCAAATAAATAGGCCGAAAAAAAAAAAATTAATATATATGTATATATATATGTAACGAAATAAAACAAACAAAAATGGCAAATTCCAACAACAAATCAAATATATTATGGCGCAAAAACAAACCAAAGTCAACGTCACTTCCAATAACAATAACACAGCCTGTGCGATTTGGTTGGGGGTTGGGATTGGGTTTGGGGCTGTGCCTGGGGTTGGGATTGGGGCCGGGTGGTGCGTTGGCTACTTTTTGAATGCCAGCTTTGGTGGCACTGTTCAGTTGCGGCGGCTTTGTTTACACTTTACAATTGGAATTTGTGAGGCTTTTTCAATTTGTTTCATTTATTTGTATATATTTTTTTTAGTTAGTGCAAGAATAATGTGATCAAACTATGTGGCTGAAAAACTGTGAAAATCATATATATTTATCAACAATTAGCTGATTTAAAAAAATTTGTATTTTGATGAAGGTAATTGATAATTCATTTCACAAATTTCACACTCTCATTTGAAGCGATTATAAAGGATAAACTTTGTACGAAAAAGTCAATTTTTTCCTTGTTTAATGATGAATCTCCATTGGCTTTTATATTATTATATATTATAGGCTTTGTAAGGACACTCAGAAGATTAAAGAAAAAAGGGAGCACTTGATGGAAATATATAAATTGCTTCATTTGAGAGGATTCAAGTGTTGCAAATATTAACGATAATAATACATAAATCCAAATGAATATGAAAAGCGATAGCGATGTATTTTATGAAAATATCATTAAGCTTTTCATACTATCTACTTGAAGTTAAGTCAAAATTGTGCAAGAGTTAGCATACTTTTCAAGAAAAACAAGAGTGCACTTCACAACAAATGAAAGAGATCCATTACAGTTTGACAACGCACAAAAGTGGGCAACAATTTATCAGGTGTTCAGTCGCTTATTAGACAGACAGACAGATAGACAGGAGATATAGCCTGAAGATGTCTCAGCTGACTGAGAAATTCCAATCGCCTCGCATGGTAGCGCACAAATACGTACAAGAAAAATCACAGCAGGAGCAAAGACAACAGCAACAACAACAACAACGGGAACAACAGGAACAAGGATAACAACAACAACGAAAATGAAAATGAAAACGACAAAACAAAATGAATGGCAATCGCGGTTCAGTCGTCGCCAGTCGCGCGAGTGAAAGACAAATTAAGATTATAAAAAAAAATAATAAAAACACACAAAACGGAGCAAAAAAAAAGAAATCGAATTGATTGATTGATCTATCAAAAGTATATACACAGGCACGCACACATATATTTATTTGCCTGTGTGTGGGTGTGCGTTATGCGTGCGGCAGAAGGTGCGTGCAAGGAAGCCCTGCGGCATTCCTCTGTGCGTATCTGTAACTGGGAAAGCGGCGGCTGCGACGGCGGCGGCGCCTTTGTGATTTGACAGACAAACTGACAGCAAGACGCGGGCTAAGGGCAAAGCCGCGGGCAGCGCCAGACAAGTAGCGACCTGTGACTGCCTGTCGCCGTTTATGTATGCGTGCAATTCCCTGCCCCACCCCGTCCCGCCCCGCCCTGACGCCCAACAACAGCCAGCCTGCCGCTCAGTCAACCTACGCATTGTGTGTGTGTGTGTGTGTGTGTGTGTGTGTGTGTGGGTTAGGACCAGCGGACGGCTTTTGGGGCCAGTACGAAGGTATGTGCCTATGATGCTGAGTTTGTATTTGTGTGTTTGTGTGTGCGACACGTAGCACATTTTATTTTCCAAGTAATAAATCAATTTTCCGCACCACTAAAAATGAAAACGAAAAACGAATTGAAGCTGAAGCTGACGCTTCCTATCGACTGAAGTGTGTATGGCTGAGAGGCATGGGTAGGTTGGATTGTGAGTTTGGAGGTGGGCGTGGCGCATGGATTGCGTTGGCTGCCAGGCGTACGGTCACAGCTGCTTGGCTGCTCGGGGCTGGGGGCAACAGTCGGTGCACCTGAGAAAAGCGTAAATTAAAGTCACTAAATCAAAAAATTTCCCAAAAACACAACACAAAATGAAACGAAGCAAACGAGAAAGTTAACATTTGTTTACGTGGTTCTTGAACGGCCGCTCCCGAAACTAAGATTAGCAGCAGGATGTTGCCGAGCAGGGCCGGTCGCGTGGGCGGGCAGTCCAACTTGGCACGACTTGCTCTATGGCTGTCCGGCTTCAGTCATTTATTGGCCAAAGTTGGCCAAGAAACGCATAAAGGAACGGGCTCCGCGACCAAATGAGCAACTTGGCGCACAACAACAAAAACTAAGCAAAACAATTTGCTGTTTGTTATGTTTTTTTTTTTCTCTTTTTTTTTTTTTTTTGCTGCTGCTTTTCACCTCGACTTCTGCTTGGCTCACTTCTGCTGCCGGCCAGTGCGGCAATTTGTTTTGAGTGGGGTCGCCGGGCGCTGAATGGGAGTCCAGTGAGCCGAATTTGGGGGCGCTGTGGCGTCAAAGGCAGCAAAACAAATCAAGTCAACAATCAGCAGAGCATACACACACGCACACACACATACACACGCACCTATAGACATTGAGGCAGACACTCCGTAAAAGTTAATGTAACGGCGCATTTAATTGCACGCACGGCACGAATCCAACGCTCCAGACTGCCCACAATGTTCACTCCGGCAACCCGCCCGCCAGCCCGCCAGCCCGACAGCCCGCTCGAAAAGTGGACAAGCGTAACTTTTTGCCCAGGGCACTTACTTGACTTTTTGGCCCCGACGTTTCAGGTGAGGCTTGCTCTCGCTCAAGTAAGTAAAAATGGCTATTAGCCAAAGCATTTTATGTGGCTCCTTTTACTTGAGCACGCCCATTGGCCGATGTCCGTTGTCCGTTGTCCCTTGTCCATGGTCCGTTGTCCGTTGCCCAGACAGTGGCCGTTCAAGTTTTTTTTTACACGGCTGCTACAGGCAGCTTTTGTTGCCTAATGCGCTTTGCTATTTTTTTAATTATAACGCAAGTTACCTGAGAATGAAAAGTAAAAGGGCTGCCAAGACGACGACGACGACGACGACGACAACAACGACGGCAACGGCTGCGACAGCAAAGAAAAAGACGATGGCGACAGCGACGGCGACGTCGACAACGACAGGGCCGCATCCTCATCCGCATCCTGGCGCAGGAAGTGGCATCAGCCAAGACACGAAGAAGCTGTAACAGACACACTTAAATGCCTTTTAGCTGCAGCTAAAGCAAAAGCAAAAAAAAGCAAGCAACGAAAAAAATCGCTGGCAACAATTTTAATTGCGTAAAGTGTGCAGCTTCCTTCGCACATTCTCTTAGCCTCTCACTCTCTCCTCTCTCTCTCTCTCTCTCTCTCTCTCTCTCTCTCTCACTCTCTGGCGATTCTCGCCGTCTGTACTGTGTCTGCGACACCAAAGGCCAAGCTGCAACAAAATTAAATTACTCATTCGCCCAGTTGGTCAGCAGCGGCAGCGCCTGCACTCGAGACTGCAGCGGATTTATTGTTAATTGGAAATGAGGCATGCTCGGACTATTTGATGCGCAAAATATTTCCGCCACTCAACAAGAGACCAAAACGGCTTCTCATTTCTCTCTTGAACAGCAAAAACCAGCAAAATTACAAAAGAGAAGAACAAAAATCTACGGAGAAAAAAAAATATGCTGACAAATAGCACGCGTAATTAGAAATTAAGTTGCCGTTGCTGTGACCGTGTTTTAGATGATTAAGAGGCATGACAATCGAAATGGGAAAGCTGAGACTGAAGAAAACTTAGTTTGTTGGCACTCGGATGCCTTAATATTTAATCAATACATACTGATATGATAGATAGACACATATATACGGAGCAAAGTTTTGGCTTGGATTTGATTCCTTGCCTTCCTCCTTGAAAAATAATTCGAATGTTTACAGATATTATTTTCAAACTTTTACCGCTTTTCGAACAATGTCTAAGTTGCAAACAAAATCGCTCGACTCACAATTTTAATTCTATTGCATGATTCAGTGAATTCTAAGCCACGTATTAAATCAATTTGATATCCATTTTTTTTTTAGTCATGCAACAATTGCTACATTTTATTCTAAATTATCTTTTTCCTCTAAGTGAAAGTGCGTTTTGGCTTAATTGAACATCCTTTTAGTTTGAATGTAAAACCAACTTTGGCTTACATGCGTAACCATTTAGGTTTAATTGAACGTTATTTAATTTGAGTTTTGGCTCAAAGTTAATCATTTGTAGAGAGTATTAAAATTTGGTCATAAAATGTGTAAAGCATAAATGGAGACATCTCCGACCCCATAAAGTATATACATACATATATACTGGTTTAGCATCATCAACCGAGATAGCCATGTCTATGAGACTGGAGGGATGCACATATATTGGCTTCAGCCAGTTCGAATCACTATATCATATAGCTGTCATAGGAACGATCGGTCGAAAATTAAGTTATGGGACCGTTTTTCAGGATATCTTGACCAAACTCGGTATATGCAAGTTTTACTATGCTTCCAAGTTCATACAAAATCTTATCAACATCGGAAAATTAAGTACTTGTATGAACATGTTTCTTAACCAAGCTCGGAATTTGTAAGTTTTACTATGATCGTCATATATGTGCAATATCCAAATCAGACCACTGTATCATAGTGCCATAGATAAGTATATGGTCAATAATCTGTTTCCAAGATATTTTCATCAAACTCAGCATATCTGTAAGTGTATTACATTTTCGGAATGCCAAAGATTTTCTGAATAAAAAGCATTGTATATTCAATATTAATTTGTTCCTTATAGCATACATTTATTTTTATGATTTAACAAGCGTTTTATAGCCGAGTTATAATTGTATTCCATTATTATTCTGTAAGTTGAAATTATAGTGCTATAAACACAATTAATTGTATTTGTAATGCTTACGTTAAACACACAATTTTTCGTGCAACATCTGTCATGCCACGTTTAAATACGAGTCTACCTACCGCGCAATTTTTCGTGCAACCATGCCCCGGCACATTTACAGAAATATTCGTTGACTGAGTTCGTAGAATGTTTAGCAAGAGGGTTGCACTACATACAAATGGAGTGTTGTAATGTGCCTCAATTAGTGCTGCGAGTCGAATTAAAAAAGGTTAATGTATGCACATGAGCACATAAATGTTCAAATTTTGACAATCCAAAACTTTGAATGCTGTCTTATCAAATAATTACTTAAAAATGTAATTGATGTTAAGCAATTTAGAGTGCTCTAGTCGGGTGTGCTCGACTGAGAGGAATTGGCGCAAATTACTTGCATTTTTAACATAACATATATAATTTAGTATATATGAAATATTTCCTTACTATCCAGTAAGTTAAGTAAGTTAGGAACATTTGTAAAGGTATATTTTTCTTGTAATTGTCTATATAAAATATGGAAAACGAGTAATTGAAAAATTGCTTGGAAGGCGTGATACTTTTACCTGCTCAACAAAAACGCGTCGCGAAATGCTAGTATATTATATATATATTATGCTTAAATATTATATAAAAGTGCATTTTATTGTGTTTGTCAATCACATTGCAACGACTGATTATTGAATAAGCTTGGACAATCATTGCGAAGAGCATTAAATATTAAAGTAATCAATGTCCATTTTTTCGTATATTAAATAATGTTTGAAGCTCGTTTGCCTATCAGTTGCCTGTCAATTAGTATTGCCATTAACTCTTATATTTTGAATATAAATTTTACATTTACTATCTACTGTTTGAATAAATAAAAAAATATATATAAAACTTGAAGAAGTGCCTTACGGATTAATGTATTCCACTTAATAATCAAACAAGGCTTCGGCAATACAAAACTAAAATCCATCCATTAAACTTATTTCTCAGCGAATATCAAAAGTGCAGCAAACAGAAATGTTCATGAACACATACAAAAACTTATGTTCGCTTATATTTTAATATATTAATTTTAACAAAATGTTTTGCATTATTTCTGAAAAAATTATTCAAACTTCCAAAAACTACAAGAAAATTGTAAATTTTAAAACCCAACTCATAGAAAGCAGTCGCTACCGAGAACATAACTAGCCAAAATGCATTTGATCAAGGTTATTCCAGCAAGCTTTAAAAACTTAAACAGCTTAAATAAATACTATGCTGCCCGAAACAAGCATAAGCAGCTGCAGCAACCGAGATACTTTTATAAAAGTACATCTGTTTGATAAAAATATTATTTAGAATAAAATAAAGTACAAAAGTGCTTAACTGCTCGACAGGAAGAAAGAGTCCAATATGTCAGCGCGTGTATAAAATATATTCTGTCCGTTGCGTTTGGAATTTTTGGACAATTAGTTCAACGCTAGAGTGGCTAATTGCTGACTCTTCATATTTTGCTTTTTGTTAAGTTGAGCAAAAAAAAAAATTGTTAGCCTCTGGCAGCTGGAACTTTCGAATTTTGTAAAATGTCCTTGGTGGCGAGCAGTTAAATGACTTCTCGTTTATTTTAAATTGTGAAAAATATGTGCGAATGTTCAGCCAACAGCCATTACAAGATGATGCCGAGTACGAATACGAGCACGAATAAACGAATAGTACGAATAGAACGAATACAGCGAATAGCTGTGTGAATGCCAGTACGAATACAAGCGTATGGACAAACGCTTGCAGCAATGAGGCAAAGCCAATTCACAAACAAGATGAAAGTGTTTCACAATCCGCTATGAAAATCGCGCTGTGCATTTTCAAATAATGCGAAAACTTTTCTCCTAGGTTGGGTGTTTCTGGTATGGCAATTGCTGGCAGCCAACCAGAAGCTTTCAATATACTAGACTTTTGTTCCTTTGCTCCTATTGTTCTGCTTTGGCTGCGTGAAATGCAATTTCTCATATTTGCATAACTGCAGACAGCAGATAGCTCAAAATAAAGTTGAAATTTCAGTGCAGCGGCTGCGGTTGCAGTCACCGCAACAATAACAACAACAACAACAACAGTAATAACGACTTTAATATCGGCAGACTGCGCTGCGTAATTGCCCCCGCCCGCAACCCCAGCGGCGCTCGATCGGACCAACAGTCGCGCAATCCTTCCGCTTGGCTCATGTTCGCAGCGCGACGCTTTCCGGCAGCAGTTCCAACAATACGGCACACGAACTGCAGCGGTATGGCAGCCAAATTCAAATCAACGGAGTTACGCGCACACACAATGCCAGGCTCAGCACACACACACACACACACACACGCATGCATGCATGCCAGTACGTGTAAGACAAAGCATACTTTCGAGCGCAAATAACAGGCGGAACAACGAAACAAGCGAGAAAGCTAACAATTGAGCGCTCTGCCGGACATCGAGCTCGGAACTGCGGCTATTCTATTAGGACATACACAAACTCACACACACACACACACACACACACATAAATACACGCCCACACACACACAGATGGACACAGAAATTATGGCGCAGCTAGCATTCCAAATTATACGCACAAAAGCAAACAAGTGGGCCAAGGGATGCCGCTGAGCATGCTGTGCGTCTGGCGATTCCTGCGAGTCCGGCGAGTCCTGCGTCCAGCGCTCTGTGTCCTGCGTCCAGTGACAGCATCATCGATGGCCAAAGCAAACATAATTGATATCGTAATCAATTCAAAAATCCAGCAAAACTAAAAACAGCAATTGCTGTGAAAACAACATCGCCGTCATCCCGGCCAGGATGTTGAGCACATGGCCACGAACATGGCAGCGTATGGCCGCAGGCATGTCAGCAATGCGCACGTAGCCCTCGACACTTTACCACTCCAGCACCCCCTCCTCGAGCCTCTCACACCACTAAAATGCCTCTTTTCTATCCCAGTCATATAAGTATGTTTATGTATGGCCGCTCGTGTGTGTCTGTGTGTGTGTGTGTGTGTGTGATGTGTGGCAGTGCGTGCCACTCAATCAACTCTGAAAAAGTCTACAAATATTAGCCCCTAATGCCATTGAGACCAGGACCAGGACCAAGACGTAGCAAAAGACGAGAGCTGCTGCACACACACACACATACACACGCCCAAGTCCATGCCCATAAAAAAGTGGAATTGTGTATAAAAATGAAGCAGCAAAAAAAGTGGCAGCATCAAATAAAATTGTTGCGACAAAGGCAACAGCAACAGCAGCAACAGCAGCAACAAGAACAACAGCAACAACAACGCCGAGGCAGGCGAGGCAGTTGAAGGAGCAGCCAAAGGAGCTGCATCGGGCACGACGATAACATTAAGACGAAGTATCGAAAAAATGTGTAGTGGCACACAAAAAGGAGCTGAGGCAACGGCAATGGCAACGGCAACGGCAACGGCAACGACAGCAACATCGGCGACAAGGACACAAAAGCAGAATAACAACACAATCAAGCGAGGCGCGCGCCTCGATGAGGATGATGAGGACGTGCAGGAGCGGGAACCGTGTCCGGGCATAGGCGGCACTGCATAACTTGGCAGTGCCAGCGAAAGCGGCACGTAATAACATTTTTCTAAAGAAAGCAAAAAAGAAGCGTTACACTCGCCTGCCTGGATGGCGACACAGATGAAGACGCAGACGTCAAGCGAATCCAAAGCCGAGCCACGCCGAACCCAAAGTCGTGGCAAAAACGTGCGTGGTGTGTCTTGGCGCTTGTGGAATGCTGTCAGGAGACAAGTTATTGTTTTTGATTTCATTTTTCTTGGGCTTCTCTTCTTTTTTTTTTTTTTTTACGGCCAAGCCAAGGCTGAAGCCCGAGCATGTGGATATGATTGTGGCTATGGCTGTGGACGTGCATGTGGATATGGATGTGGATGTGGATGTGGGCATATGCGAATATGCGGAGCTGCTTATTTCCATACAGGAATGTGTATGCTCGCCCCCCAAAATTGGCTAGTTTGGCTAATCGGGGCATTTGCCAGGGGCATAAGCTGGATTTTTTTTGGATTTATATTTTTATGACTAGATGGAAAATTGCCTCCGGCTGCGTTATTATTATTATTATTATGATTTTTATTAAAAGTGCGCATAATCCGAATGGACCAATATTTTCAAAAGTCAGCAACTTGGAAATAATTGCAAATGGGCAGGTGTAGAAATAGAATTCACCCGACTTAAGCTGTGGCAAGTCGGCTTATCTACTTATAATACTTATTAGATATTAGATATTCGACATTCAGAGCTCATTTATAGAAGTAGAAATTCCTTAAGTTGTGGCAGTTGATATCTCGATGGATTGATTTAAAGATAGTTCAATTCAAATCACTTTTTTATATCAATTCCGATCAAATGCATGCAAAGAGACTGGGGAAAGCTAATCAAACTGTAAAGGCAATGAAAATCGTCAGCCATGGCAGAATAATATACACTGTAATATATACAAGCATCTATAACAATCAATCATTCCGCTGGCAATATAACTTGCGCTATTTCTCTTGTCGCTTGTCTGTTGTCAGATACAGCGGCATCATTAGGCTTGCAGCATTTCAGAAATTCACCCGCAACTCTGGTTTGCAACACTCGGAAACTAACTTTGAAACTTTCTAATAAAATAGCCCTAGACCGTTACAACGCTGCTAGACGCCAAAAGGTCCAATGTGGCACGACCAGGGCAATGATGACGACGACGATGACGACGACGACGCAGCAACGGCCTCTGCAGCTAATGTCGTTGCTGGCGGCAGCAGGAACGACCAAAACCACAACAGCAGCAGCAGTAGCAGCAGCAGCAGCAGCGGCAACACTCCTTGGAGCGCAACAGACAATGATGCCGCATTAAACCCAACCTGCAATCCAACCCAAACTCCAAAGTCCTGGCTCGAAACTCATTCTCATCTCTTACATTCACCCACACGCCCCCCCCCCCCCCACCCCCCTATCCCTCACTCAAATACAATTTCGGCAGTTGTATTTGTAGCTACACACGCCACAGACATAAATGCAGTTTCTAGTTACAAGAGAGCGAAAGCTCTCTTTTTCTCTTTTTCTCTTTTGCTCTTAGTGTACGCTCAGTTGTTCGTTTCCACTTGTTTCAGTCGGTGTGCCTGTGCACGTTTGTGTGTGTGAGCATAGCACACATACATGGCCGCAACATCCGTTACAATTTTTTACGACTACGTCTACGTCTAACGCTGGCGCTGACGCTGACGCTGACGTTGATGTTGATGCTTTTGGCGGCAGCATCAGCAGCCACTGAGATGCTTTGTGGTTGCGCTATGGCCGCTCAAAGTATGCGTAAGTGTGTGTGTGTGTGTGTGGCGTTGTGTGTGTGTGGGTGCATGTCGCATTCAAGGATTGAGGAAATTTTTGTGGGTTGCTTCAGTAATGATATGGAATGTGTTGGAATTTCAAGAAGTTACTTCAGATTTCTTTATTTATTTAAATGAGCAGCCACCGAGATGCCACTGTGTCTGTCTGCGCCAGCAATGTCTGTATTTGAGCTCATATTTGTGTGTGTGCGGTTGTGGCCATGCCGGCTCCCTTGGCTGGGCAGCCAGCCAAGCAGCCAGCATCTTCAATTGACTGACTCGCATTGCCTGTGACGGACTGACTAACTGACTCTCTGACTGAGCAGCGCCCAACTAAATGAGCGTTGTTATCAGACTCTGCTGCTTCCCATGCATCTATATCTCTGCAAGAGTGTGTGTGTGACTGTGCGTGTAATTGTAATGGCAAGCAGTGCGCCGTCAAGGAGCGCTGAGCCAGCAGCCAGGAGCAGCAATCGGCTAACAGAGCCCAACCAACCCGCAGCGTCATTGAAATTTATGCACGTTGTACATTCGTGTAGTGATATTTGTATTGGGAATTAAAACTGTGCCCTCGGGATTATAACCTAATTTTGGCGTTGTGCGTTTTTGCTCTTCATTTGTGCCAAGCTCCTTGCTGCCCGCCTGTCTGCCCGCCTGTCTGTCCGCCTGTCTGTCTGTCTGTCTTGGCGTTGCCGTTTTTACTTTTCATTGCTCTTGTTTCCGTGTAATTAAAATAAAGGCGTGGAGTAATTGCTGAGGTCAGTGAGCAGCAGTCGTCGAGTACTTTGCTACGAACTCCTACGTAATGCTAACTAAGCGCACAGCGCAACGCTGAAATTAACACTTTTTTCTGCCAGCCACTCGGTTTTGGTGTTTTTTTTTCTTTCGTTTTTGCCATTATATAAATTTTTTTTGGACTGGTCAGTGTTTTCCTTGGAGCCTGGTCCTGAATTACAGAATTGCAGATAAAATTCTCAGTTTAACACTTTGTTAAAATGCTGCCCAAAACGCCATGTGCTGCGGCCCGGCCCCTCTAACACATAAAATGTGCCAGTTGGCCTTTTAATGGCCAGGTCCAGGCTAGGGCCGAATTTGCTGACCATTGGGCATGGCTTCGACGTGGTATTGGAACTGGAATTGGCACTTGGCTACGTTTGTTATGCATGTTGTTCTACTGCGCTTGCGGTGAATTTCCTTAACAGGCCATCAATGGAGCATGGCATTTAGAAACAAATTTCCTTGCTAATTGGTTTCTCAATGTACAAAAGGCTTCGAAGTTGTAAAGCTAGAGTCTAACAGCCTTAATTCGACAGCAACACATCTCAATCGAACATGAATTATGAAAAGTTAATTGGAAAATACTCATGTCAATGAGGATTTATTCTCTTTTCTACTTGTTTCCCTCTTTTCTTCTACAACTTCTATTGATTTCGTTTCTTTAAGCTAACAAAATCGATATTATGCTGGCAAATGTTTAACAAAAACGACAACATTTCTCATTGTTGTGAGTCTTCGATTTCTACAACAGAAAATTACAAATATTGGTAATGAATCAAATTTTTGGCAAATTCACTCGCAAGTGGGGAAAAATTGGGAAAAAACTTTTGTATGAAACCTACCATCCGATCGGCCTCAAACTCATTTTCAAGATCTTTATTCAAATTCATTTGAGGGGTGTCTCACACTTTATGGAAAATTTTGGAAATTTCACCCGCAACTGTGGAAACTAAGCGAAAAACTCTTGCAAACAGCTTTTTGTTTATCATCGGATTGAAAAAGTTATTTTTGAAATTTAAAGCATCTTCTTTTTTCATTCATGTCGCTTTATTGCTGCTGTACATCGCATCAAAAACATGCTATCCTAAGGATGCTTAAATCAACAGTGAGGGGATATAGTTTTAATTTTTAGTTTTCGTATTAATTTTGATCAAGTCGCCTTCAAATTTCAAAATAAATCAGATAATACCTTTGAATATGGGTGCATGTACATAATTATGTTAACACGCTTGTCAGAAAATACTCCTGTGAGTACATTCCTTTTGAATGCAGGAATTCTATTCTATTCTATATTTTCTTTTCTAAGAACGAACTACTTTAAATGTTAATTGGGTAGTTTTAGTTTAATTATTTCGTAGAGACTGAACAAAACTATGATCTTAATTTTGGATGACGATGCGGTTAACCAAAATTTAAATATCTTAGGGTACATTTTAGTCGACTAGTTTAATAGTCTGTACGTCAGCGAGAAGTTCAAGGGTACGTCAATAACTTTTTAACGATTAGCTTGCACATAAACTATTATAAAATACAAACAATTCTACACTTGGGTAAACAGTTTGAGCAAACTTTGGAACGACGAACTCACATTTAATTATTCATTCATTCATAACACCAAACTAAATTATCAACTTTGCGCTGCAAACTTTGCTCAGCCTGAAATAAGTATTGGTTAACAAATACACGCGCTTAACTACAAATAACAATCGATATATATATAAGTCTGACAGAATAACTGAATGCTCCGCCCAGGCCGCAGCAGCTAAGAGGCTCAAATTTGGATTAAACCTTCCTTTTGGGTCGAAAATGAGCATTAAGACGGGGTTTTGGAAAACTTGATATGAAAGTGTGAGAAAATGACAAATAAAGTTTGTATGAAGAGCATTGAAACGTCGGACTAAAAAGAAAGCAGTCGCTGGCTCAAATTCAACAGCAGCTCTCTATTTTTACACTTGTTTACTTAATTTGTTGCTTAATTAGTTAGAGTTAAAAAGGAAAAGGGCAATAAATATATTAATTTAAAAAAAAAATAAACAAACAATAATGAAATAGAAATTAACAATAACAATTAAAATGTTGTTCTTTGGTTTGATTGTTTTCTCAATTCTAATGCAGTCATATGTTGATTGAACTGGAGTTTGGGTGTCCACGAAAAAAAGGAGAACAGGAATCTTTTTAAAAAGAAAATGATTGTTTTTTTAATAATTAAAAAAGGAGGGAAAACATAACATAAACATGAACAATGGAGAGCAGTACTAAGTTTCATAGACAGCTTTTACATAGTTTGCGGAACAGGTACAACAGGTGCAATGGAACCGTTGAATGTGTTATTGGACCGCCCGATGTGAATAACAGCAAGGCAAGATCTCAGAGGACACGACAGCTTTGATGTGGTGAATGTGTAAAGCGTGATTGCCATTAGTTAACGTGAATCCACATACCGATTCGGTACAGTTGGTATGCAGCAGTAATTTTATGTTCTTTGTTAGTTTGTTGAACGACAAAAATGATAGGGTTGGTGGTAGGAGGGAGGAGGGATTGGACAGTGGAGCACGCAATGGAAAAACGAACGCGAAGAATGTCGCGTCGGAAAATGCGAGTACATAATAATAGACAATTTAAATGGCAGCTGAATAGAAATCATAGAAAATTGAAAGCTTAGGAACATACAAAATGATAATTATTCTATCTCTTGGCCATGCTGCTCAATATGCCAACATGCACCACAAGCAAAAACTGTGCAATTAATCAGCATCATCATCATTTATGGCCATGAAGGCAGCTCGAAATCAGCCCGAATGCAAGTTGCACAAACAAGTGCCCACTGGATACACTGTGAACGAAGCGGCATCTGCAGACCAGACGAGACTGCGACTGCGACTGGGAATGGGACTGTGAATGTAAGTCGGAGTGGGGGGGCGGCGGGAAGTGGATGGTCGCTATTGAAACCCCAACTGCTAGCTAAGCCAAATTGTATGCTCAAGTGCCATAAAGCCATAAAGTAATCAAAGTTGATATCAAAGTACTAACTTATGCTCTCATGTATTCAATTAGGACAAATTTCGAATGGGGCAGTCCTCGTTCATTTTGAAAGAATTAAGCACTTTTGTGGAGCGCAGCTGTTAAGAAATTACCGCAGCGGCAGCTCCAAACCCCAGTTCCAGCTGCAGCTCCTGGTCTGCAGGTCGTCTTTACAACTTTCAACAACTTCCTATGCCGAAAGTTTCCACAAATTAGTTATGCAAATTATGTGAGTCGCCTTTACCTCAGCGGCAGCAGTCAACCGCCAACTACAACAACAACAGCAACAACAAAAACAAAAACAACAACAACAACAACAACAACAATGACGCTGCCAGTTAGAAATTCGCATTTAAGACAATGAAGCGCCAGTCCATCTTTCAACCAGTTTCTCGCAAATGTGGCCCTAAACTCAAAACTCAATCCTCAGCCCGATTAGGGCGCATAACAAAGCAGAATTTGTGTAAGTTCCTATTTAACATGCTTTATGCATTCCTCAATTATAAATAGATTAAAGTCCAAAATAGACTAAAGTTAAATGTTAACTTTCCGGCCGAGGCGGACACCATTCGCAAAGCAATTAACGCGCCCCAAGGAAGCAACGCCAACGGCAAGGACGTCGGGGCGCCGGCCAGGATGATTGGCGGTGGTGGTGGGGGGGGACTGAGGGGGGAGCGATGCTCGAGCAGAACTCAATTTAACTGACTGCCAACTTTCACAATCACTGCCCATCATCAATTTCAGATTTTGCTGTATGTTTTATGTAGCAGCCGAAGCACAGGACCGCCCCTCAGCCAGGCCATTCCCAATCCGCCACTACACTCAGTCAGTCCTCCATTCATGCAGTCAGTCAGTCATTCAGTCAGTCACTCAGCCAGTCAGTCAGCCAGATGGGGAAAAAAGTGAAAACAATGCTGAAACGGCCAACTCGCAAAAGGTTGGCAATGGTTGCCCAGGGATGGGACCAAGAGTGTGTGCCGATCTGTGTGTCTTGGTGTGTGTTTACTTAAGCGTAAGCCTCGCTCCGCCCCTGGCACCGCCTAGCAGTAAGCCTTAACCACACAACAATGGCAGACAGATAAAACAGCGAACGGGCAAAAAAGGGTTTTTCTGTCCTGCTACCCCGTCTGCCTGGCTGCGTCTTAAAGGATTGCTCAAGTTTTCGGTAACCAATATGTAAATGTGCGTGCTGTGATTAAGCACAATAGACCTGATCAAACCTTACCAACGAGCCAGACACTAGGACGGACAAAGCAACAGACTGACGGACAAACAGACAGGCATACGGACAGGCAAGACTTTTCTTAACCTAAGCCTAAACCGAAACCTAAACCGAATCCTAAACCGAAATCTAACCACAATTTGAAGCGCACAAAATGTGAAACCAAAACAAACTAAAAAACGCAGCCAAGTCAATGGCTGGACAAGGCCAACTTTACACACCTCAAGTGTTTGTTTAGGTTGCCAAAGTCCGTAACGGCTTGGGCCAAAAGAAGAGGCGTTGGGGCTGGGGACGTGACCATTTGCTGTCTTGTTGTTTGTGGCCAGCGGCAACATAAATCTTGTCTTTCCAAACAAAGGCTCGCACCAGAGTTAGCGATACGCCACCTCGGAACGGTTGCCCGCCGCTAGATGGCGCTAAAGACAATACCGGGCCCGTCTTTGCGTCTGGAATGCCCGAAACTATTAGCGAAGAGCCCTTGCCTTCGCATTCGCCTTCGCTTCGCAATCACCTTCACAGCGCCTTGCAAGATGTGTGTGGATTTTTAAGGGGCACGCACATAAATTGCAACCGCCAGGTGAGCAATGGTGCCACACAACGTATCCCGCTACTCGGTGGCCCGACTTGATGTATCACACAAACAGACACAAATGTATTTATGCTGCTGCTTAGTTTGGGTGCCCCAAGACTTGCTTCTTATGGGCATCAGCCGCGTTCCGGTCGTAATAAAAACTAAAATCCGCACAACAATATGTGCGAGGATAATGCCATTTCCGTTTTATGTGAAATCCTCTCAGTAGTCCGTGTTCGCATATCCGCATACCCATCGCTCCCCTGCACCCTCGGCGCACTCACATGTGCGGCTTCAGCTCGAAGGTGTGCCTCGGCCTCATCCAGCCGGCAGGCTACACGGCGCCAAAAAAGGAGTGCGGTCGAAAACTTTTTCTGTTACGGCACTTTTCGAATGCGGATAACCAAATGGATGGGGCGGCTTTTATGGATTGGCACGCCCATTCGGGCTACGCATATGATATACCATCGAATAACCTTGAGTGCATGCAGATAAGCAAAAACTTTTAATGCCGTGCATCAAAATGCGGGGGAAGAGCGCTCGATCCGGGAGCGTATCAGCTTCGTAAAAGCATGTAATTGTGCTTAAAAAACTTGTATTACAATTATTATTATTATTATTATTAATAGTGTTATCATTATTTTTGTTATTAATCATTCTGGAGCGTATCAGCTTCGTATAAGTATTCAATTGTGCTCAATAATAATATCAATAATAGTTTATATTATTGTTATTGTTATGATTATTGATACTTTTATTATTATTATCATTACTATAATTATTATTATTATAGTATAATAATTATTATTACATTGCTATTATTATTAGTAATTTTATTATTATTATTATAACTATTACTATTATTATAAGTGTTATTACTATTATTATCATTCCCAAATAAAATGATCAAAAGGCTTTCTAAACATGTATTAAGTCCCATTGTTATTAAACTTTCTAATAAAAAATAGAAGTTCTCATTATCATTTCTGTAATTATTATGAGGCTTGTATTATAAACTAAAACTTATAATATGGGCTACTTCTAAAAAGAATACAGACAAATCATATTGAAAACAAATTATATTTTTTAATTCTAATTAAGGGTTTACCAAAAATTTGAAAAAAAAACGCAAACAATTTAAAATGATTTAAACTTGTTTGATATATCGTCAAATTCATTACTCATTAGAGGATAAATAGATAACTAATAAATATGACATTTTTTGTTACATTGTAGTTGCATAATAATAATAAATATTTGCATTGCCAAATATCATATAATTTGAAACAGAAATCCTACTTACAAAGTACACACAAAGTATGATTTAAAAAGATTTAGCATAAGTAATGTAGAGCTTATAAAATATGATCGCCCTTCAACCATTCTATTCATATCATTGCATAAAGTCAAGAACAGACTTTAAGATGTTAAGTTTCCATGTGACCTACGTAAAATTGTATTTTTTTCTCTATAGCTGCAAAACTACTGTGTCTTACCTTTTTTTAAAGGATTATGTGACAGCTTTTGCCTTGTCTTATGGCTTATGAAGGCCATTCATTAGCTACATTTTCAGATTATGCCGTAATCAACAAAATGCTTGCCATGTGGCTAGCTGGAGCTGCTGGAGCTCTGGCCCAAACCGAATGTAAATGTAAATGTGGCACACTTTTTGCTCAGTGTGCGAGCGACAAGATGAAACAAACGTGCAACTTCGGGCAAGGCGCTGCAAGTGGCAAAAAGCACAGCCAGAAGAGTGAGAAAGATGACAGAAATGTAGAAAAACAGAAACGGAAGAAAAACCATAACTAAATCCATTGCCATATCCAAATCCAAGGCAAAGTCTGCGATGCAAATAGTAGAGATTATGGGTACTCCGCCGCTCCAGATGAATAAGAACAAGGCAAAGGCAACGCTGGTGTCGGATGGGCTTCAAGTCGCTGCTCGGGCAGCGCCAGAGGTGCATAACTCTGTGTGTGTGTGTATGTGTGTGTGTGTGTGTGTGTAGCTATATGTGGCACAATAAATCTTACAAGGGTGCCGAATGGCCGGGCAGGGCAGGGTGTCGAAGCCATTGGAGCTGCCACCCAAATGCTGAAATGGGATTGCGAACGGGCGCCGCCAGTGAAAACCAAAACCAAATAAAACTGACATTATGCGAAAAGCGAAAGCCATAACTAAAAGTTGGGCTAACGTGGCATGATGGAGCGCCAGTAAAGTTGATACCGGCGCAAAAGGAAAAAACCAAAAAAAAAAAAAACAATAGCAAAATAGAAATGATAGCAAAGATAACCAGGGGTTGAGTATAGTAAAAGGCGCTATGCGGGCGGACGGTGCAAACGGAAATCGACTTTAGCCCTTACCTGTGTGTGCTGCACGTTGAACTTGCTGCAAGTTATGCAAATGTCCTCCAATCCGGCTGCTGCTGCTGCTGCTGCTGCTATCAATCGAAAACAGCGACGTTGACGTTGTGGCGTGTGCTAATGACATTTGCTTTGATTGCGACCAGAACTCCAAACTGTCATTTTCATGAGCTGAGAGGGTTTCCCTTTTTGTTGCTGCTCCTCTCGTTGCTGTTGACGTTGTTGCTGCTGCTCCGTCTATTTATTTAATTTGCATGCAATTTTCAATTTTTATGCGAAATACTTTGAATTGACAGCAAACGACGCACACACTTGGCCCATGCACAATAGAAATTGAATTGCAAAATTTGTTTGCCAGTCAATCGCTGGAGTAGACGTCGGCGTAGCTGATAGAGTTCTAGAGGAGCGCCACAGACAGCAACAGCAAAGTGCGCCACGTTCATGCCAATGTCACAGCCACGGCCTGAAGAAATCGCACAATTTGGCGGCGAAAATGTCAAGTATTTAGAATGCGACGACGACGACGACGACGCCGACGACGACGACGACGACTGTCACTACAATGGGCGGCGCCAACAACAACAATGATGCCGGCAAATATGCACACACACACACACTAGCACAAACACACTGCGATTCACATCTGAGTCAAGCCAAAACACACACTGAAAGTGAGTGAGTCAGTCAGAAAGCTTGGGGTTGCCGCAAGTTGCACTGAAAGTCAGTAAAATCGGAGGCGCGAAATTGCGACACAAAACACGCCACACGTTGCCACTGGCTTCGACTGGATGCTGGCGCTGGAGCCGGCTTGCCTGTTCCGTTGATGCGACCGACTGCAACGACGAACGCTCCAAAACTGAAACACAACTCAACTCCAAAGCCAAAAAGGATGCTGAACAAATCGCACAGATGCCATGCGATGCGATGCGATGCCGACGAGGACAACAAACCCGATGCCAATGCCGAGGCTAACGATGCTGCTGCCATAAGAGAGTGGCACAGCGACAAAAGCGAGAGAGAGAGAGCGAGAGAGCAAAAGCTGCGATTGGGATGCTGCTGCTGCTGCTCAGAGAGTGAAGGCAGCAACAAAGTTGGCGACGGCAGCGACTAACGTGCGACTTCGTTAAATTTCTGCGGCGACAGCACACAAAACGGATTCGGAAGCGGAAGTAGCAAGTAAGCGAGCGGGAAGCGGGCAGCGGGTGGAGAACAGCGGTGGGCGTTCTGCTGAAGCTGGCGCTAGAGCTGGAGCTGGAGCTGGAGCTGGTGATTGCAATCAGAAGTAGGCGAAGTAACGCGAAGTGGCTGCCTCTAGTCGAGTAGCAATCGCTGGCGACGCGCGCAATGAAAAGGGGGGGGGGGGGGGGGGGGGGGGGGGGGGGGGGGGTTGGCATCAATATTCACATTCGCACTTGTGCGAGTATTTTGTGATTTGCTGCAATCGCATTGCCAACAATCTAAGCAACAGCAAGGACAACAACAAGAACAACAAGGACACATAGAGCAACTTTTCTAACGGATGTTTAGCAAATCTTTTTGCGCCGGATACTAACGGTGTCTTTGGCACAGCGATAGACGGCTACAAACGCAGACATACGACGCATACGTGTGCACACATGCACCTGTGCTGGTGTGTGTGTGTGTGTGTGTGTGTGTATCGATAACTAATAATGGCATTACATTTATGTTGTCCTCGCACCCCGTCCTGGCTGCTAGGTTTGGCTCGTTAGTCCTTTGGCCGCAGCGGTGCACAATATTTCAGTTTTTAGTTTTTAGTTTTCAGTTTTCAGTTTTCACTTCTGCATTTCTCCGTGTCTCCGCTTAGCAGTTGTTATTTTTGTTTTGTCTGTTTTTGTTAGTTTCTGCAATTGCAGTTGTCCTTTGCCCAAACACAGACACAGACACACCCACCCACCCATACAGGCAACAGCAACTAATTAGAAACACTTGCCATACGCTGCAGTTGCTGTAGCCAATGTTTTTGTGCGGCTCGCTCTGTGTATGTGCGAGCGTGTCTATGTGTGTGTGTGTGTGTGTGAGCTATGAGTGTGCGACTTAAACTGGAATGGGAGATTGGCAATTGCTTAGTTGATTTTCATTGACTGCCCTTTGGCTGTGTGGACAGATATTGTAGTTGTTCGTTGTCATTAATTGGCTGTTGCTTGTTGCCCGTTGTTGTTGTTGTTGTTTTTGTCAGTTCCTTTTGCTGACAGCTCTAAGCGATCTCACCATGGATAGCGCTACTTTTAAGCTAATGGATCTGGGCTGCATCCAGCCAACTACTTTGTGCTTAAGACAACCTTTGCTTGGCATCGTTTTGAAATTAATTAACCTTTCTAATGCCAGATATTGCATTAGATATTATAAACACATTATTTTTTTTTTGCATTTTTACCTTTCATTAAAGTAGTTTTCAGCTGGCCTTGGCAGCTTGCGTTGGTCAGCTTAGTTTCTTGATCAAAATAATGGAGCTACTTCATTTCCTCGCTTCAACTGGCAACTCATAATCTGCTTCCGCCTTGAAAATTTCAAAGGCAATCGCTGACTTAGCAGTGTCCGGTCTCTGTTGCCGTCAGGCTGTTTTCTTATTCACAAATATTAAAGTTCTTCAATCGAGAATACTTCCGGTTTTTCAACCGCATATTGCAGTTTTTGCCCCATGGTGCATCAACGTGCCCGAGCCCGAGTCGAGTCGAGTGGACCAAAACCAGCATAAGCACGGACATTGCCATAACCACAGCCACAGCCACATACACAAGCACGGACAAACAGGACATTGAATTTGTTTTGGGTTTTGATTTTTCGATTTAAAATTGTTCGTTTCAATGGCCTGGCCAGCTGGTAACCGGTCGTCTGGCCGCCTGGTCGAGTGGTCTATTGGCGGGACGATTGGGTTTCAAGTTGAGGTGTCGCTATTGCATTTGTTTAGAAACAGCATTGCCGGCTGCACACGACTCTCTTGACATCATCTTTTGGGGAAGAGCTCTTCGAGCTATATAGGCTACTCAATAAAGTAATTAAGTGCTAAGGCTACACACACACACACACACACAGGGAGAGAGAGAGCTGCATACAAACTTTGTTTATAAACCAATCTAAGAATTTGAGCATGTGGCCAATATTTACTGTATCAAATTGGGGGAATTCATTCAATTGCTTCAGGTTTTCCGAAGGAGTTTTAAATATTTGTAATTAAAGAAATTAAATTATATTTGATTCTTTTATAAACAAAGCAAGAATTTCTTGTTTTATTTTGCATAATCAATTTCGTAAATTATTTAACTGTCGCCCTTTCAATTAAGAACTTTAATTGAGCAAAACAATGTGCTGCTACTCATGCAATTGAGAAATTCGACCACAAATTGATCCCACAGTGCACAAGTAATTGAACTCTTCTTCCCTCTCTGTTGAGCTAATGAAATGGATTACTCGCATTTATTTGAATTGTATTCCGAATCACAGCTTTTAATTAACTAATTGATATGTCTCCTTAACAATGCCGATTCTGTCTGCAGTCTGCTGCTAATAACTTCTATTTGTTTTTATTTAGTACATATTCCAGGTATAGTAACCGAACTTGTGAGTAATTTCATTAATCAGCATAATTAACACTTTGGACTTCAGTCCGGTAGCCGAAACAAGTAAACCAATTATGAATGTGTAAATCAATTATAAGTACATTTTGATTGTAAACTGAATTGGAAAAGAAAGGTAACCCGAAATTAGAAATTAGTGTCCAATACTTTAAGCCACATTTATTAAGCTAAGAATATTTTCAATATTTTTGCAAATTTTCAATATTTTCGCACTTTTGGCGATCGGTAAGGTTTCACAATGCTCATAATGCTTTGCCCTTCCTTATCTGAGAAGCACAGGGGAAATAGTTAATGCTTAGTATGTTTAAGATATCTTGAAAAACAAAATGTTGTTCATACAAGAACCGATCGTTCCTATGACAACTATATGATATAGTGTTTAGATGTAAACAAGATATGGCATAAATGAGGGAACACAGGGAAACTTATCAATGTTTATCTTGCAAAACATAATTGTTTTCCTTACAACAACTTTATTTTCGAGCTGTCGTTCCTATGGCAGCTATATTATATAGTGGTCCGATCCAGCCGGTTCGGACATATACATAGTTTCATGACGATAGCCTTTAAACTGGGAGACTATTTCGCATAGAAACAGACAGACAGATGGGCAGACGGACATAGCTTTATCGACTCGGCTGTTGATAATGATCAAGAATATATATATTTTTTGGGGTCAAAGATGACCCCTTCTATGCGTTACAAATTTCGATACAAAATTATTATAAAAATATATAATTATATTTGTCTTTTTTGTGAAATAATTTGTTTCATTCAAAATCTGTGAATATAAGATCGTGCAGAGTTAAAGGATGTCACATTTCTACGTGTCGAATTAAACACAATGCACAACATCATTTACATACTTATATATAATATATTGTTGAAACTAAAGAAAGGTATGAAAATTAATTGTTCAAGTTTAAAAATTAATTCTTATGCATTTTTAACAATTGACATATTTAATGGATCTGAAGAGGACGACAACTTATCAAAAAGGATTGTCGTGACTTATTAAACAATCGGATAAATTGCCCAAATTGTTCGATATGTATAGCGCAGTAGAAAAGTTATAAATATACAAAAAAAAAAAAGCTAACAAACATAAATAATTTGAGTAGAAACGTACTAAAATGGAAATGTTGTCCAGTTGTTCAGCTGTCTTGAGTTGACGACTAACAACTTTATAAATAACGAAAGCCAAAATAAAAATTGCAATGAGGCAAAAGCTCCTGGAATAGCATTGCATTGACAGGTCCCATAATTGTAAACGACGTTGCCCTTGCGTCCCCGCCCCCCTTCCTCCGACCCTGGCAACAACTGGTTGCCGCAGTCTTTGGCATTAAGCGTTGTTGGCTGCACGGAGGTTGTGGCCGGGGCCGCGACTTAAATAAAAACGAGCTGCGCGTGTGGCAATTGGAAGAGAGAAATGTTTCAAGTTGCAGTTGTCGCAGCTTTTGCAGCAGCTGCAGCTGCGGCAGTTGTCGAAGCAGCCGATGTTGTTGTCCTGTGTGTTTCTGTTGTTCACGCTCGTTGCACTCGTCATTGCTGGCGTTGGCGGCATCCTTTGAGCAGGCGCTTTGACTGCCACTAACAACGCTTAGCTGATGTTGTTGTTATTGTTATTGTTGCTGTTGCTGTTGTTATTGTTATTGTTGCTGTTGCCTTTGCCAGAGCTGGTCGCGCTTTGCTGTAAAAAAACAAAGTTTCTATTACTAGCCGCCTCTGGCTTTGCTTTTGCCATAGTTGGTGTTATTGTTTGTTGTTGCATATTCGAGACCATTTTCAGCATTATGGGTATAGGGCACACACACACACACTCACACATACTTACACACAGAGCGCCCTCCATTCCTCAACTTATACATTCACAGGGCGCACAATGCGACTGTAATACATTTAAACTTCTTGGGGCTCACTCAGCCCGAGGGCAGGCAGCCGCATCCCTAGCAAAGTTTCGAGCTGGCGAGCTTAACAGTTGGGCTTAGTTGGGGCCAAGCGCTCTCAGCCACATCCTCATGCACGGGCATGGCTTGAGCCACAACCACAGCCAGAGCCGGAGCCGGAGCCACAGCGTGCGCCAATGGACGCAAGTGAGCGGCTTTGAAGGCAAAGGATAAATACGGATTGAAGCGAGCTGCATCGACTTCTACTGCCGCTTCTGTTGCTGCTTCTGTTGCTGCTGCTGCCACGGCAACTTTTGTTGGCTCTGCTTTCGCCTGCTGCTGTTGTTTACCAAGTTTTTTGCCTTTGCCTTTGCCACTTTGGTGCTCTCTGGACTAGAGACGATGCGCAACGCCTCAGTTCGCCTGGTTTGGATTCGGGTTCGGAGCTTGTTTTTTTGTTAGCTTGTTTGCTTGTTTGTTTGTTTGTTTTCCTGGTGCCTGGGCGATTGGGCGCCTGGCCCTAGCCCCGTCCACAAGCTTCGTTATCGAGTTGATTGATATTTTTAAATTATGTGCCGCAGTCGGCAAAAATTTAAATTTGCGGCTGCTGATGCCGTTAATCCAGAGCGGCTCAAGACACACTGTCCAGGGCGGCGTGTCAAAATGCCAATGGAGCCGTCGAGCTCCCGATAATGATGAAGCTGATGATGATCCCGTTGATGTTGATTGGAATTGGGCAGCGGTGTAGACGTTGCGGTGAGGCTGCGGCATCATTTTCTTGGTTACACTTTCCCCGTTGTCGATTTTAGCATAAAATTAACATTAATTTACTTGCGGTCTTTGAAGTTATTGTCGGCGAAGGCGGCGGCGGCGGCGGCGGCGGCGGCTCCTTATTGCCAGCACGGCCGCTTGCAGCCCGGCTTGCTTTGTTCTTGTTTTTGAATTATGGAGCGTTTTTGATATTGGGCCCACGATTCGGGGCCGACCAAACAATGCGCTGCCAGCCATTACGCACCATACATTTGGATTTCTACAGCAGCGTCGGCGCTTATCGAAGCGTAGCACAAACGTTATCGGCCATTTCCATTAAGAGGCGGCCGTTTAATGAATTCTAAAGTGCCGCCAACGACAGCGACGCCGTTGAAGGATGTGCGTCCGGCTTTGAAAAGATTCGATTTTGGCTACACAATTGTTCGCACGGCAGCGCGGCCCAAAACTAATTTGCGGGTAACGCTTTTGGGGGCCGGAAATGGCTGAAGCCATTAGGCTCGGTCTCTCTGGTTAGGCTAAGGCCTCTGTCTCCAGCCGAAGTGCTCGTTCCGAATGGCTTATGTGGCATGGATGCCATTGGCATCGCCATTGCCGTGCACATGACGATTCTGGCATTTTGATAAGCCAGCGGAACAAATTTAACGCTTCGGGCCAAAACCGGGCCGCTGGCATTGATTAACTATTTCACCGTAGCCACAAAATGTGGGCAATGTTTTTTGAAACTTGATTACGTGATGGATTCGAGTCGTTATGGCTTCAAGTTAATTTGCATTGTTCTTGCTTAGCTCTCGGTTAAACAACAGCTACGTGGCGTATGCGTAATGTGCTTAGCTAAAAAAGTTACTAGATTCAATTGCGGAAACCTCACACAACACACACACACACACACAAATCAAAGTGGAAGCACATGCGACTGTAGCTGTATATTTACCGCCGGATATTCATTAGAGGCAACGAGCTGCTGCAACCGCACATCAAAAACAGGTCGTATGCGTAATATTTGCACAGCACAATATTGTATGTCAAGTAGGTAGAACCGAACATGCAGCACATGCAACACATGCAGCCACATAATGCATGTTAATACACATATCAAATTCGATTCATAATGCACCCACACACAGACACACACACACACACAGGAACACACACACAAGCACTGGCACTTACTTATTGAGATTAGCATAACAAGCCATTGCAATTAAATCAAGTGTCTTATCACATATAATGCAAATTAAAATGTGCTTCGAATTATTAAATTGAATATTTGAATATTAGCCAAAATGATGGCCAAAACAATTTGGAGTCAAATTCTTAAGCACATTGTTCAAATGGCTTTTGTAACTTATTAGCAGCTGCTGCGGGGTAGTGATAGGGTTAGGGCTGGGGGTGCGAGAGCCTTTCAAGCAATGCCAAATGAACAGTTTTGAGGGGCCAAAGAGCATTGCCGAGTGCAGTCAAACAAATGGCAGTTCAAAAGCAATTTGAAAATAATGCCAAACACAAATAACATTACCTGTTTGGCAGACACACGGACAGACTTAAGCACACACACACGCGCAGAAAGCAAACAAACATTTTGGGAGAGCCTTTGGCGATGTCGGCTTATTTATTTAATCAACACTCCACAGTTGGCTTAGTCAGGTTTTTTGGTATGCCTTTAAGCCAAATAAAGTGCGCCGCTTAATCTTTGCCACATTTTATCAATTTAATTATTTCAATTTGAGCGTAAGCAGCAACAGCAACAGCAACGGCAACGGCAGCCACCGACAATTTCAGTTCCAGATGCGGCCCACACCAACACACAAGCACGCACACACACACACACACACACCACAGGCACATACAATATATAGACAGGCAGCCCGAATGCGGCAAGGAGGCATTCACTAGCATCCTGTCTGCCCTGCCCCGCCCTGCCCTGCCCTACACCCCGAGTATTCCTCCTGGCTAAAATGCGCGCAATCTGCGCATCAATAAACGCTTTAATCTCTGCTCGCCTGCCATGTTGCTGCTGTGTCTGTTGCTGTTGCTATTGCTGTTGCTGACTTGTTTTGTGTTGTTGTTGTTGTTGTTTCTGTTGTTGCTGGCTGGCTGGTTGGTTGGCTGTCTGGCCGTCTGTCTGACTGCTGTTGAGCTTTGACCTAAAGCGATTCAATAATCAACTGCCAACAATTTTACCGTACTTTACTTTATTTTCACGCTAAACTATCTCAAAGATGCGAGCTCAAAGATACGCTACAGCGATTTTTTGTGCGGATTTCGAGCACACCCACACACAATGTGTGGGTATATGTGTGTGTGTGTGTGTGTGTGTGTGTGTATGTGTGTGTGGGTGGGAGAGACACACACACAATCAAGCGGTGGCTGTGTGCAGCCTTAGGCCAAAAGTTACCATACTAACTTGTTTTTAGTTTCGAGTTCGTACGACATCATTTTACTTTAAGCACTTAAATATACTTTGTGCCCACATCCCGCCCCCCGTACACCACCAAAAACAGCCATGAGCCAGGCAGCCAGGCAGCCAACCAAACCAAAGCCTGCGCCGGGCTAAGCTATTCCGTTCTATTCTATTCTGCTCTGTTCTATTTTATCCATGCCTGTGAGGCGGCCACTTGAGCAGTCCACACTTTTTATATCGGTAAACTTTTGTTGCTCTGCGAGTTGTTTGTGTTTTTCTTTTGCACTTTTCAGTTTGTTTTTCTGTCTCTCTCTCTTGCTCTCCCTCTCTCTCACACCCTATCTCTCTTTCTGTTCATATACACATATATATAAATTTATATATGTATATAAATATTTCGTTCGTCGCCGTGTTTGCCTCTGGTTGATCTAGAGATTTCTGTGCAGCTACCTAGAACCAATGAGGCCTCCCTCCCATACCCCCCCCCCCCCTCCATGGAATATGGGCATGGGAGCTGCTCCCCTGCTCCACGGCTCCACGCCAAAGAAAGGCGTATTGAAAATGGCATAAAAATCGCATTTGAATGTAGCCGCTTTCTCGTCCCGTTGTTGCTGCTGCTGTTGTTGTTGTTGTTGTTGTTGTTGTTGTTGTTGTTGCTGTTGCTGTTGCGTATGCCGTCCAGTGTTCCTTTGGGGAGGTTGGAGGTTCTGGCTGAACGCGCCACTTTGGGCAGCGCGTTAAGTCAACGACGCGGCCGGTCGACCCTTTTAGAATCTGCAGCGCATATAAATTTTTTGCTGGCGGGCAGCCCACACGATGTTGCTGTTGCTGTTGCTGTTGCTGTTATTGTTGTCGCTGTGATTGTTGCTGTTGTTGTTGTTGATGCTGGCGACATCGGCATCGGCAGCGTCGTTTTCGGCCTTGTGGGGCATTAAGGCAAATCGGGTTTAATTGAAAATAAAAATTCTTAATGGTCTTTAACCCAAGATTATGGTGCTGTATTGCCAGCGCCTTTTAGTGGCCTCTTTTATTAAATGGATGTGTGTGTGTGTGTGTGCGGGCCAACCCTTTGCGCCTCATCGGCCAGGATGTTGTTTCGACTAGGACTTGGACTTCGTCGCAGCCTCGACTCGTCGCTGGTCAGCGCCATGCGGCATTTTTATGTCGCCGGAAGTGGCGTGTAATCGTTTTTATTTTGTAATTGTTTTAGTGGCACTTCCTTTCGTGTTTTTTATGTGTCGCCCGCTTCCCGTTTTCGGCTTGGTCCTTTTTCATTCTTGGCTGCTGCTGCTGCTGCTGTTGTCGTCCAACGGTTTATATTTGTTGTTGCGCACTTTTGGGCCAAATAGGTGGCCTCATAAATCAAATATGTCACAGCAATTTAGGTGTCAGAATTTGTATTTTTTTTTTTATTTTTATAACGTTTCCCGGCCAAGACGCAGCCATCGCTCCCAAAGGGGGCCAGGCCGAAAGAGCAACGAAATGCGTAAAACCCACAAAAAAAATATTTATCCCGAATGGGTAGCGCTGGGTTAAGGCAATCGGGGTGGGCGTTGTCCATTCGGGTGGCTAGCGAAAATATTTCCAAGGGTTCAAAACGGCGCACAAGAAAAACGCTAAATTTAATGAAAAAAGTTTCATAAATATGGCAATGAATTTAATTAAAACACACAAAACGAAATAAAACAAAAAAAAAAAAAAAGAAAACCTGAAATGTGAGAGCGTAAAAAAATAGCATAGAAAAGCGCACAGCATGGAAAACAAGCCCGAAAATGTCTGCGCACTAATTACGCGAATTAAACGTCAATTTGCAAAAACAATTCATTTACGAACCATTCACCAAGCAAGCCGGATCTGACAGCATTATATAAATTCAAATGATCGCCTAGCAAATACCCTGCGGCGCCTCAAATCAAGAAATATTTGTATACACTTTATACTTTTACCTGGATGAGGCCGTCACGTGAATAATAAATGTTTATTTCTCTCTGATCAATCAAGGATAAATATTGAATAGAGTGCATATCAACTTCGGTCTGCGAGTTCTCGTGTATCTACGCAAATTAATTATATTTCAATTTCCAGCATTTACTTGCTCAACCTTGCTATACCCAGATTCAGCCTATTATTCCTCAGCTTGTGTGCAGGGTATTTGCCTAGTCGCTTACTCCTTAGAGCAATACATTTAAACCGAATCGCAAAAGGCTCAAATAATTTACACACAAAAGGTATATTGCATTATTATTTTTGGAAAATAATGAAATATTTATTTGTTCCATTGACCGTCTACTAATCCTTCAATCATTTACTCCCAAAAAGATTGTATATTTGCCCTATTTTATATGATTAACTATTCAACAACATTTTAATTAACTAAAATTAGTCATAAAAATGGTGCTCTAATGGGGAATGTGCGATTATGAGATACTGTAAGCCCAGCGCCGACCCTTTGGAATCATTCTGCATTACTGCACTAAATGCACACACAACACACACACACACTTTGCTTGCTGCGAAAAAGCGTTTATGATTATGCTCCATGCTTACGGTACGATTTTAATTATATGGCATCCAAATGTGTGTGGATATAACAGGCTAAAAGCTGCACCTCCAAAAATTAAGTTTTTGTTTAAACGTGTTGAATGTATCTGTATACAGCAACAAGCTACGAGATATGCTTAAAAAACAAGATTTCGATAATTTAATTAATTTAATTTAATTTTAATTTTTAACGATTTTTTAACGATTTAACAATTGAAACAACTTGTCGTTCAATATTGCAAGATTCTAGATCGACTCGGCTGTTGGGAAATATATTTGGAATATACATATATACTTTATTGGGTCGGAGAACCCTTGCTCTGCCTTTTACATACATTTGTAGAAAAATGTCATGAGATTTCCGTGTGTAGGCTTTAAGTTATTATTGAATGTATATATATTTATTTAGATATAACTTTAGTAAGAGATATGGTCAAATTGTGTGTACATATATGAACACATGTGAGTTTGCATGCAATGTCTCTTCCATTTCGAACACAGACCAGGTTAGCTTCTCGCTACGCTGAAAATTGATGCAAGTTAATGTGCTCGAGTCGGGAGTTCCCGACTAGTAGATGCCCTGAACGCAAAATAAAGCTGCCGTTGAAATCAATCTGGGTTCCTTTTACATACACAAACAACGACACACATACACACACACGCACACAAGCAGCCATGAGGCTTGCTGCGCACTTTACGCAGCGGATGCGCTTCTTCTTCTTCTTCTCATTGTCACACTCTTTGGGAAATGCATTATTGAAAAGCTTCCGTGTTTCTGTCCAATGCTTATGAAATTTTCAGGAATTAAATATGGCACCCAGCTACATATATACTTCCAAAGGCAAGGCGTTGTCTTTCATGCAATTTAGGCGGAAATGGGGGGAATGGGAAGATATCGGAAAATGTGATTTACTCGTACTGCGTATGATATCTTAAGTCTTTAACTTCTATATGTTCCAAGATTGACGTGCTTTTTCAAACGAACAGACAGACGGATAGACTGTTAAAATATCGCCCTACTATGCGATTCTCATCTTGCAAGAACGATTTACAGATTATTATGCTTTGAATTTAAGTACTGTGGGCAATCTTATAACCTTAATTTGCGCTCCTTCTCTCAACACAATTTTCAGTTTTGCACGCAAGCTCTCTTTTTAACTACATCTTTCTCCCTTTCTCTCTCTCGCTCTCTCTCTCTCTTTGTCACATTTTATTTCACTTTCTTTCTCCTTCTCTTAGTCGAAGCGGCACTATGGTAAAACCATTCAGTTCTGTGCTCTAACACTCTTCTGGTAAAATCTATATTTCCCAGCAATTGGGTAATAAATAAGAGGAACAAAAATAAATAAACAATATTTTTTTAATGGCATGTATGAAGCAGATATAGTACCATTTGGGCTGATTCATAAAGTCACCGAAACGAACCATTTTATATATATTTGTATTCATTCAAGCATTAATTTCTTGCACTTCTCTCTTAACAAAAACACAAAATAAAATACAAGCTAACAAATATTTTGAATTATAGTTTAAGAGATAGGCATTTATTTTCCATACCAGTTTATGCAAAGGTTCGTGCGAGTTTTGTTTTGTGGCAGGAAACGAAGGACTAAATTGAGTTAGGATGTTTGCTATGAATATAATAAAAGTACAAATCGTATAGTTAAAATCTGCCGGCTGCGCAATATTCTATATACAACATGGGTAAAGCCAAGAGCAGGCGAAAGAAACCCTGTGACTAATTTTATACGTGATTTTGATTTTTGCGAATTTGCGGAAAAATATTGAATACGTTAACGGTTGGCAACATTGATTCATACAAAGAGACGGAAGAACCAAACGATGCATAAAACTATTTCCCCTAAATAAGAAGACTACTTTGCAATTCGAATATCTGGATGAACCTTGTTAATTGAGAGTTATTGGTCGATTTATTGAAATGACCCGATCAATTAACCAAACCACACAACACGTTTTTACAAATTGTAATTCAATGACTGAGCGTTGCAGCACTTGAAAGTCAAAGTTGATGAAGTTGCCGTTGCTGTTCTCGTTGAGGTCGTGCCAGGATCAAATGTCAGTGAATTAAGGGGAATTATCTTCGAATATCTTGCCGTAAATGTTTTGGCATGCGCCACAAACACACGATGCGAACGTGAACAACTTTAAGCAAACGGCAGAAATCAGCCGCATGGATAGAGATTCATTAACTGAATGCCATCGACATCGCCATCACCGCCACGTACTCTTGTGGAACTTTTGTGTTCTGGCCATGGCAAAATGTTAATGAACACGACGGCAGACCGACACAGACATGGCCAGTTGGCTCTGGTCGGATGTCTGACTGTACGACAGTCTCGCTGACTCGCTGGCAGTAGTACATCATTGTAATTGAGTGTTCATTAGCGGGCGAGTCGAATGAATTTTGGCATATTGGCTGCGGCCTGGAAATCGTCGGTACAACATCATTAACTTATGGCCCAGTCATGTGGGCCAAGCCTCGGCCTGGCCACGCCCTGCCAGCCTCATTATCGTCATCAAGCCATCATCTTTATTCGCTAATATTTGTGATGTACGCGCCAACTTTAGTAAATTTTATTGTACATTAAAGCCAGCAGGGCAGCCAGCAACAAGAGCATGTGGCGGGTGCGAGAAGTTTACAAATATAATTTAATAAATGTGCGTTATGGCAATGAAAAGGACGCCAACTCTTTGGCCAAAACGTTGCCGGGCTTATGCCAAGTGGACGAGGGGGGCGTGGGGCTTGTTGTCGACGACCGACTGCCAAGAATAACAACAAATTGCCGTCCGTGTTGTTGTGCTCAAGTTTTTTGGCAGCGCGCAACATCTGACTTGGATTTGATTAATTCTGAAGTCGGTTTAACGGCTAAGCACCAAGCGAGAGCGGGGGGCAAGGCAAGGCAAGGCAAGGAGAGCAGGCGGTTTCCTTTGCGTAACAGAGAGGGGGGACGGAAGGAGTAGGGGAGCTGCTCATTCATTTAACTGCGGCTGCCGCGCTGTCTGTTGGGGTAAACTTTGATGAGCAACAAGAGGACGCCAGCAGACGTTAAGGCCCAAAGTAGCACGAATAACAACTTTGATTATAAAATGCAACAACTGTAAATGTTATCACAGCGGACAATGTGCGTGCAATACGAGACTCGCGCACAAACCGACAGCCGAGACGCCGGAGACCCATACTCATTCGCGGCATTGTTCTATTAGTTTAAGATTCTCTTGCTCAACTGTCAGGTCAAATTAGCACCATTGAGTTGCTGGCACACAATCTTCCACAAAGTTGGATTAGGTTTTGTAAAATCCGTATCAGTTACCCAGGTAACGATACGTTTAATATTTGTTATAATCATTCGTACATCCAGGCAAAGGTAAACGACTTCTGCTGCGAAAGAAATAACTAAATTGTCTAGACTTGGCTGAGTCTTGACTCTTGAATTATAATTATGAGATATCAAGAAATATGAAAGCTGCTCTCAAATCAAAACATCTGGATGGGCGAATAGCTATGATATAGAGCACTTCTTAACTTAGTTATGTACCATTACTGAATAATTTATAAAGTTTTTGATTTTCAGAATTAATCTCTTACAGTTTAAGCGATAAGGGAATGCTATCTTAGCACGCCTGAGCTTTAATATCCTTGTAGTTATTTCCCTCTTGCAAATATGTGAATGCTGAGCTTGTTGAAAATACAAGTTTTTCATACAAGATCCTACATTTCGATCATATGTGCCTATGCCAGCTATATGATATAGTGGTCCGATCCGGATGGTTGCGACACATGTATTGTCTGCTATAGAAAGATGGACCTATATCTATATATAAACATAGATTAATACCGAAGTATCAAGATAAGTTCGCATAGAAATAGACAGATGGACGCAGGGGCATGGTTATATCTACCCGGCTGTTGATGCTGATCTGGTATATATATACTCAATGGGGTCGGAGAGGTCTCCCTCTACACGCTAAACATTTCATGACAAAATTGTTAAAGTATGTAAACTATGTAAAACTGAATTTCATTATAAAACCAACTATAGAAAAATAGGAAACTTTAATATGCGACCTCAAATATTATCGAACTTAATTTTAAAATTTGAATGAAGATATGTTTAAGCTGCAAAAAGTGTGCACATGTCTTTACAAAAACATTTTTGTCTGTGCTTCTTCAACTTGTCACTTGAAGCTATTCTCGAATTATCTACAAAAGTGATAATGCAAATTGTGAAAATCACTTCTGACATCGACTTTTGCCACAAGAAGTTTAGTGATAAATCCACTTGGAGAGTCACATAATCAAAAACAACTTTTAAACTTGCTAAAACCCTAATGCACTATGCGAATAAAGAATTATATTGCTAAGCCCAGACATAAGACAGACCCTTGTGATGGTCCCGCTGCTGATGCTGTTGATGCTGCTCCTGATGCTGTTATTGCTAGTGCTTCCGTTTTGTGTGGCTGTCAATCTAAAGCAGCTAACAGTCGAGTGGGAGCAGCTCGAGTGGCAGCAGTGCCAGACCACTCTGCTGATAGTTAATTTCAGTCATTCACATAGAACTGTGTGCATTTGTTGCTGTTACAAACTTGAATTATGTGCATGTCATTGTGTAACAACACTCGCATAAAACTCATTTGCCATTGCCACCATCAGCTTGACGGCCCACAATGCAGTCTACAGTGTCCGGCGAACTCGGACTCGAATCCGAGTCTGAGTCCGAGTCCGAGCTCATTCTCAAATTCGCACTCCAAGCAAGAGTCAGGGCCGGAGTTTGCGTTAGCGTCGTCGTCGTCGTTGTCCTGGTCATCGTCATTATCATTCAACTATCTAACTGCGACAACGATCAAAAAATACCAGAATATTTCCCTTTTGCAAACAAAATAAATTAGAATTGAAATAATTCGTTGCAAACTTTGCGTTTTTCCTAGTTTTTAATAAAGCAAACGGCGCGCTGTGCAAACTTTTGCCCAGCGGCAACGCTGCGTATGGCCAATATGCAAAATGCAAAATGCCAGCGGACCGAGTCCTCAGTCCTCTTCCTCCTCCTCCTGCTCCACCTCCTTTCACCATCCATCTGCCCTACCCGCTGTCAAGCTGCCGGCTCGTCAGCACAGCCCGACTGGGTGTGCGGGTAGATTTTGCGGTTGGACTCGTAGCTAACAAACAAACAAGCATTACAAAATGAAGGAACAGTAAGCTGGCAAGGAAGTAGCAACAGCGGCAACAGAAACAAGGACCTGCGACTTGGGACAAGCGGCCAGCTGGCTGACTGGCTCGCTGGCTGGCTATAAATAAATAAAATTTCAAGGATGCGTGCGCTTTTATCTTCACAACTTGCTTTTGCCTTTGGTAATTTTTATTACATTTTGCTGTGTGCACTTTTTCATATGTTGTAAATGGCTGCGCTCAAAAGGAATACGTCCGACAACTTTTTGCGGCAATTCAAACTAATGATTAAACATTTTCAGTTTGCGCTTTATATTTGTGCTATGACATTTCAGCATGCGACCGTCTCACTCAAGCCTCGGCTCCTCCTGTCGCCAGGGTCGGCGCAGTTTTCTTCTTTTTTTTTTTTTTTTTTTTTTTGCTGGAAAAGGAAGTTGAGCTCTTTTCATTCATGACGGTCGTCTTGTTGTTCGGCCAGCAACCGCAATTTGAATATATAAATACATTTTAATGATGTCGCCGCTCATTAATCATAATCTATTCATTAATTTTTGACCTACCTCCAACGCTGGCTTCCCCTGCCCCTCCGCCCCGCCGGGGCAGAGCTGACATGTCGGAAAATCTGACACAAAAAAGTGAAATGTGTACAAATGTTTGGACCTTTGTTTTACATGAAATTCAGATAGGATCTCGGTCAAAAAATAAAGGAGGCAGCGGCAGAGGCAGCGGCAAACACAAATAGAACACGGCATGGCAGCTAATTAACAAACATTTTTCGCCCAGCACCAACCAACACCTGCCCAATTAGTGAAAAACGAGCAGCCCGCTTTTCTTAATGGCAGTGACAAATTTTTGTATAAATTTTCTATAAGCTGGAGACGCTAAACGCTTTTGGAGATAGTCGGCCAAGCAGCTCAGCTGAAAATACTCTTAAATATTTGAAAGATAAGTCGCAGCTCAGCAAAGCCAAAGCCCACGGCCCAAGGATCCAAAGCTTACACCAGGGGCAGAGGCGTGGCTGGGATGTGACCCATTTGCTGTTTTTTTTTTTTGTTTAATTCAAGCACAGTTGTCCGCTTAGTGTTATTTCCCTTTTATTCTTCTACTTGCTTGAGTGTGTGTGGGTGTGGGTGTGGGTGTGGGTGTGTGAGATTTGATGGGTCTCGAGAAATCGAAGCGGGATAATTTGTCACCAGAGAGAAAATGGTGCAACATTAAATTTGGCAAATAAATGGACACTTGTTTGTCATAACGCTGCGAATGCGTCCAAATACATGCGAGTAAAATAAAAACGAAGGACCAAAAAGGACGAAGCCGACGCAACGGCAATGGCGACAGCCACGATGTTATCCGAACAGAAAAGTAAAAAAATTGTTCTTAAAAATGAAAAACAAGTCCATTTTCATTTGTGCAATAAAATAGAAAACAACAAAAGTGACTGGGAAATACAAAATTGGCCAGGCATAGCCGACTAATTCAATACCCTGCTGACAAATAAGTCAAATATTAGAGGCTGCATTTGAGCTGAACTAAATTTTGTACAAAAAAAAGAGAGTTATTATTATGCAGTGACAAAATTTGCTTTAAAAAAAGAAATTTATTTTTATCAATTTAATTATATTGAAACCTCATATCATATTGTGCTAAAATATGTAAAGGATATTGATACAAATTGAAAATAAAATACCACAAAAATTCGATTTATAGGCGACTGCAGTGAGCACTCGCCCAAGCTGCCAGTAGTATAGCAAGTATGAAATCCTGATTAAAATTGCTTTTAATGCCCATATGCCACAATTTGTTGCTGCAGAGCATTTGCCAAAAAATACAACGACGAGGCGAAAGGGAGGAGGAGCAGCAGCAGCAGCAGCGGCAGCGGCAAATGGCAATGGCAATGGCAATGGCAAAAAGTAAATAAATCGCTTCAAATTTTCGCATGGGTTGCGAGTCAGGGGAACGGACCAAAACTGCTGAGCACAAAGCTCAACTGAGCTGAGGTGGCACGAGCTGGGCGTGCAGCGGAGCTGGCGGAGGTGGCAGAGTTGGCCTGGAAGCGTGGAACCGTAAGTAGAAGAAAAAGCCGGCGTAACTGCAGCGAAACAGGCAGAGGAAACTTACACCAAGCCCGGTTCGACTTGCTCCTTTATTGTTTTTGTTGAATGTTGTTTTTTGTTGTTGCTGCTGTTGTTGTTGTTGTTGTTGCTTTCTTTTTATTATTTTTTCTTTTGTTGATGGTCTTGTTGTTTGCTGGTTTTGTTGGTGTCGTAGGTTGTAGAGGTTCTGGTTCTGGTTCTGGTTTGGGACATTTCTACGTACTAGGTACCAGGTGCAATCTATCGATTCTCTGCCTGGCCCCGCAGCAGCATCCATGTCGTCCTGCTGCTGCTGCTCCTGCTCCAGCTTCTCGCTTGCTACTGCTGCTCGTTATTGCTGCTGCTGTCCATGTTGCCTGTGTTGTTGTTGTTGTTGTTGTTGTTGCTCTTGTTCCCTAGTTGTTGCAGTTGAAATATTTACGATGTACGTTGGGCTATTTCACTATTTGTAGCACCCCAACTCGCAGTCAAAGTCGCAGTCGTAGTCGGAGACATACGCACAAGTGTTGCCATTCTTGTTATTGTTCCTGCTGTTGTTGTTGTTGTTATTGCTCGTCGTGTTGGCTGTGCGTCACCTTTTTTATTGTTCTCTGGCTTGTAACGACGAAAACGAAAACAGTTGCACCAAAATGTATTAAATTATCAAATAAAAGCAAGCCAAAAATATACAAAATAAAAATCAAGTAAAAGTAAAGCGTTTAACAGAAATGTACAACACAAACGGGTCGACTATGTAATGCTCTATAAACAGCTTTTTCTTTTTGGAATGCAATGCAAAAGTGAAGCAGGAAATTGCAAGTGCCGCAGGGCAAAAAGGCAGCAATTATTGAAACTAGAGGAAGCAAAATAAATCCATACAAAGGACACAATACGTCAGCAAAATTAAGCTTTACTAAACAAAGAAGAATTTCCAATGAGAAATAAATCGAAAAAAATATATGAGTAACAAAAAAACTGATCTTAATGAAATTGGAACTCATAACATGCATATATATGACACATTTAATATGCTTGTTAGTTAGAGTATTCCGTTGAGCGACTATTGTAAAAATCTATACTGATTGTTGCAGCCAAAACAAAACCCAAAAAGGAGTAAAAAAAGAGGAGTAGAAACATCCATTCGCGGAATTGAATTTTTCCATTTGGTGATGTGAACGTTTTAAATACAATTAGTCCAGTTGTTCAACAGCGTAAAATATGGAAAAAACCTTCCTATATAAAAAAGAGAAGAAATGGAGAAACTTGGCACGCCGAAGTGGAGATGCTCTTTCAGAATTAAAGCTAACCATTTGGCAGATGTGAGCAGAGAATTATAAGTTTATTAAATTTGTTAAAAAAGAAAAAAAAGTTTGCCATTCGGACTATATAATTGTCTTATGTACGGCCTGCAACCGAAAGAATAGAGAGAGAGGGAGAGAGGGAGAGAGAGAGACAGAAACTGGAAGAAGGACAGACAGACTTGACTATATCGAAATTTCTTTATGCATTATAGCTCGAAGATATCTTCTTTTATGCTTAACACATTTTATAACAAAACTAATATACCCTCTAGAAGGGTATACAAAGTGTAATAGGAACAAATTGTTGGTGTTAAAACGAGGTGCAAAAGCTGCCATAACTTTTCATAACAAAATCAAAAAAAAAATAAGGGTTTAATGTAGTTACCTATGAGGATTTACTGAAGCGAATATGCGCACATGTATTACCTGATGGATTTGCAAAAGTGAGTATATAATATTAAAGCTTTACTTTAAAATACTTAAATGCGGCCTATTTCAATTCAATTTCCTCTAATTTTCTTAACCTATGTCACATCCAACATATTTTCCTTACTTCCGATATGTAAGGCTATCTAATTATAGAAGATATTTTCGCACACAAGAAAACTAAGCTAAGGCAATTAGATTCTGCATATGCCCTATGTGGATATCGCGAGCTTACAGGGTATTGCGAAAAGCTGCACGCGTTGCTTTCATTTATAATTTTATTTATTTTCTCAATGCATTTTGCGCAAATAAAGAAGCAAAATGGGCGCAAAAAAATATAATAATTTGTGCAAATTTTATTTGCCGGCGCTTTTCATTATTTTTATTTGCAGTAACAAACAGCGAAGAAAAGCGGAAAGCAGCCGCAGCGGGGCAAAGACAGCAATTGAGTTGCGTTGAAGTGGCATAAAGTAGTAGCAAGTGGCGGCTGAGTTGTAGTTGTTGGGCTGGTTTGCTTTTTAACCATTTTGTTTGGTCTTTGCGTTTTCCCTTTAGGCGCGCACACGCGGCGCTCAGGTGAAAACGCAGCCAAGGCTCGAGATGTTGGCAATGGAATGTCGAATATCCCCAGCGCTGGGCTGTGTAAATGTAATGGGAAATGAAATGAATGAATGAGCATAAGGACTTTTTTGTTTGTGTGCTTGCCTCTCTGCCCGGCCCGCTCAGCTCGGTCTACCTGTCTCACTATCTGTCTGTCTGTTTGTTCGTTTGTTTGTGGCCGCAGACGCATGCAGCAAAGGAGGGGGGGAGGGGGCGGGGCAAACTGAGATGATGCACTTCAAATTAAAATGCGAATGCAAGCGAAAACTTCAAAAGAAGCCCTAGAACAGAAAACAGAAGCGCAAACGAGATACTAATAGACAATGGCAAAGCCAAGTGGGGGAGGAGGCAACTAACTGGGGCGGTAAGCATGCGGGAGGGGGCGTGTTCCCTGCAACGTATGCACTGCAATTGAAAAGCACATAAACACACTAACACACTGCGATAGCGAAAGTGTCCCTGTGTGTGTGTCTGTGTGTGTCTGTCTGTGTGTGTGTGTGTGTGTGTGTAATACCAGCCAGCCAAGGATAAAGTTAGCGACAGCAGCAGCAGTGCAGGACATACAAATGCACTTTGGACGTGGACGACGCGCACTAAATTCGCTTTAATTCACTTTTCATACAAAACAGCAGCAGCGGCGGCAGCAGCAGCAGCAGCAGCAGCAGCAGCAGCAGCATTGGCAGCTGGCAAGGCAGCAGCACAAAAGCACGCGCTGCACACAGACGCACACAGAGAAGCGTGTGTTTGTTGTAATTAATTTAAAATATTATTATATGCGCACGCGAGCGCTAAACTAAGCCAAAGAAACAGGCAAAGGAGTAAGCAGCCCAGAGACGGAGACACCGTGGATAGAGTGCAAAAGAGCGAGAGGTTGAAAGGAGCGAGGGGCAGAGCAGAGCATGTGGCAGCAGTGACAGGGCAGGGCTAAATAATTATAGCCCACGCGAGCTGCACACGAAGCGCCAGACAAACAACCAAAACAACAAGCGAAACCAAGTATGGAATTACAAGCAGCTGGGCAAGTGTATAAGCGTGTGAAGGTGTGCTTGTGTTAGTGTGTGGGTGTGTATGTATATATCTAACCTATTGGAGCTAAGCGCAAAACCAAATGCTCCAGTCAAGTTTTTTAATTGACGTGCAAAATTCGAGCAGGACAACGCCGACATGCACTTACAACCGACAACAAATCAACAAGCATTGACTGCAAGGCACAAATACAAGCACGAAAACACACACACATATGCAGTCATACATACATATATGCACACCAGCATACCTACATACATGTGCCCATTATATCACACACACAGTTAGAGTAAGCAGCCCGACACGCCAGACAGTGCGCCAAATGCCAAAAATACCGAAGACGACGAAATTGAAAAAAGTAATAAACGTAAAGCTATTACAAAATCTGATAATGGTCCACCGCTGGCAATAGAGCGCAAATGCCGGCGAACGCACACAGACACAGTTGAACACACGGGCAAACAACAAAAAGAGCATGAAATGCAAAGGCCAAAAACCATCAAAGAGACTGCGAGAGAGTGAGAAAGACAGTGAGTGAGCATCGGTGAAACAAACTGGAATCGGAACACAACAAGCTGGCGAAAGGCACCGCAAGTGTAACTGAATGCAAGTAGGGAGAGCTCGACTGCCGCTGGGGCACATAAACAACCGTTACAATATGCAGCTGCAGCGCCAACACTACAACAACAACAACAACAACAGCCGTCAAACATAAACATTGTGGCGCGCGTGCTGCCGCTGCCGCTGCCCCGAATCGTGGCTGGCGCAATATTAATTTCACGAATGAACAACCCTTGAATAACCATACACTTCATGTGCCGTTATTATGGCTTTGCGACGTGAACGAGAGCGCGAATGCGAATGCGAGAGCAAAGAATGCACTGAGAGCGGATGCTCGGAAAGCTTTCCAATTGCCGAACACGCGCGAGAAACAAACAACGACAAAGTTGCTTCGTTTGTTCGGCTCGTTTTTAAAAGCCGACGGCGTGTATTTAGTGGTATTGGTGTATGTGTGTTTTGTGCGTGTGTTTGTGTGAGTGTGTGTGTGCGCGCGGTGTGTGTGTGTGCAGTGCTTTTTCATTCTGCATTTCCCAGAGGTGCATTTTTCTGAAAATCTAATTTGAGAGATTGAGATTGTTTGGTCTTTCAATGTTCTGCTCGCTCGTTCGTGTTGCGACGCTTGCAATTTTAGCCCCAGCCACAACAACAGAAACCATTCTTATATTTATGTGTGTACATATATACGCACACACAAGCATATATGTACACACACGCACACACATACATATGTGTGCAACATATTGGGGAGTTATTACTCAGCAAGCCGCACGGTCTGTCTGTCTGTCTGTCTGTCTGTGCACACATTCGCCCCGTTCGCCGCTTACTTTAATTGGACGCGCGGGCGTTACGGTGTCGTAATTTTTTGAAAAATCTACATGCTTGCCCCCAGTATTCGCATCCGCATCCGCATCAGTATCCGCATCTCAACGATAACGATGCGACGCGATGCGATGCGTCGCAATGGCTTCAATCATTGCGCACAGCGCTCACTGCGGTTTGACAAACATTTTTCACTGGCTGTGCAACGGCAACGCCAACAGCGTCGTCCTTCCACAACATATCTGCCACACACACACACACACACACACACACACACACACACACACACACACAGACACACACCCCATTCGACGCGTCGTGTATGTTTGATGAGTGTGCGAGAGTTTTATGGCTGTATTGGGAATGAGCCGTTCAGGCCGAAGCAAGCGAACAGCTCCAAGGAGGCGGGGGGCTTGTATCATTGAGAGCTGGGGGTCTGGGGGTCTGTGGAGGGGTTGGGCGTAGCTGCCATTGCTGGCTGGTTGATTGGGTTATGCTCTGATTTTAATTTTGAAATCATACAAGTGCAGCACTGCAAAGTGATACATGTGGATTTATTTATTTATGTACGTAAGTGTGCATGTGTGCTTACATATAAATGTGTCTGCGTGTGTGTGTGTGTGTGAGTTTTTGTATTTCACTCTATGCATGTGTGCGCGCGATGCGATAAAGCGCCTTACAGGATTTGGATGATGGCTGAAGGCAATGCCGCTTCTGTTTGCAATTTGATAAGCTCTCTGGCATTATTTTTACGACATTTCTTTTTGACATGCCAGTCGCCTGAAAGTATGCAATAAAAATATCAATACTAAGCCAATGTGTAAATCAGTGAATCTTATTGTTTTACATTTTCCGTCTACCCCTCTCCCACAGCTTCAAGTGTAATCCAGTCGCTGTTGAATACATTTCATATTCAGTTTATCAATTGATTAAAAAACATTTTATTTGAACCCCAACTAGTGCAGTCCACTTTTGCTGTAAATTGTTAAGGTAACGTGACTATTGTAATGCCTATCCTCGATCAGGACAACAGACTTAAACGATATGCATCCCATTTAACATCTTGTGCAGTTCTGTGGTTCTTATAAATATATTCAATGAATATTCATCTGAATAATAAGAAAACTTGAATGAATATTTCCCAAAAATATGAAGCGATTTTTATTGCAATTCGATTAGCTTCGTACATAAATATATACACAGTATGTGTTACATAATCAACTTTAGCAGTAGTATTACATTTACAAACTAGACTATACAGATATCGGATAGAGCGCTTTAACCGTAGGACTAAACATAATCAATGTGTAGAGACGCACTTAAACTAAAACTAGAACTACTCCGAGACTGAAGTGCTACAGTGCCAATACGAAAAGACAAAAGTTAACCTCAACTTTAAACGATATAAACACACACACATATATATATCTACATTAAGGAAATCCTATAGAGATTAGAAGAAAATCAGCTTCACCAGCCCGTAGAGCGCCCAACCGGCTAACGAATAGACGATAGCCAATGTGGTATAGTGCAGGACCATCATGCTGCAAGGCCAGATAATAAATGAATTACCGAGCATATATACTTAAAGACTTAAATACGTACCGCTTAATACGTCTTATGGACTCGGGTAAGTTGCTGGGATCGTCCTTGACAACATATAAGCGCAGCCCATATAAGCTGACCCGAAACAGATTTGTCCAGTCCAGATCGCGCATATCGAAGGCAAACAGACGCTTGTCCCGTTCGTCCAATTTATCAACCAATCGCCGGACATTGTCATTATCAAAGCGAAACTCATTCGAGCTAAAAAACTTTAGCACATTGCTGAACTTGTGTATTTTGCGATAGATTTTCATCATTCTGCAGAAAAGAAAATATGTTAGAAAAATGCAAAAGCAAAGAAAAATGTGTAATAAATACCTGGGTTTCTTGCCCATGAGAACCATTATCAAATCCATGAACATGGCGGGCAATGTGTGATATAAAAAGCAGAGTATGTGATACTGCCACATGTGCGGCACAATGGTGAAGCACGGATACCAGATGGACTTGCGCATGGGTATATCGTTGACATACTTAAAGCCAGTCTGCATATAATTCCGCCAGGTGACCATGTTGTCCACATCCGGGACATAGTTATATATGGGCGGCGTCTCATAGCTTTAATAAAAAAAACACCTTTATATTCACATTGTTGCGGACAAAGATGCCACTTCACATACGTATTTCGTGCCACATCCCAGGCACTGGCCAGCAGAGCATTAACGCACATATCCACAGGCACAATGTGCGCTTTGTTGTCCATGTTGCCGGTAAAAACGCGCAGCACGCCCGAGCCGATGCCAACGATGACGCCGCAGGGTCCATACATATTGTCAATCCAGCCGGTAACTGGCTCTCGATAGCTGGTGATCACTACAAAGAGCCCAAAATGAGGCAATAAGGCGGGCAAGTTAATTCAACAAGTGCAGAGTCGTACCAATGCCCGGCCTAAATATGGTTACGGGTAATTTCTGTGCATCCTGCTGCACCACATTCTCGGCCAGCACTTTGGTGAAGGTATATGTGTTCGGATAGCCCTTGATAATCGTCGGCGTCAGCGTGTTCAGCGTGTGCTCGTCCAGGCATTCCGTGAGCTTGAAGGCGTTGTCGCCAGTCATCATGCCGCTGTAGAACCTCTCCTGAATGTAGCGCATGTTGCAGTGAGCAAATGCGGTCGAGACATGCACAAGAGCCTAATCAGAATAACAAAATGCGAATGAAACCATTGTCTTCAAGTCTTAGCATTTTACAGGGTATCTGATGGTCGTGAAAAGTAAATCTGTCATGCATCGATATTCAAGACTATAAATGCCTTTTCAGGACAGCTGGCTGTGTTGATATGCCTCGTCTGACTTACTTTTGTGCACACAACTTTTTCCTTTTGTGAGATATATTAACCAACTTATCCAACTGCATCTTCTTTGTTGGAAAAATTGGCCAAGAATGAAGGTATTGTATAAAATACCATTGTGCAACCAAGTATAGACATGCATACAACGCACATTTGATATGCGCCTGCAAAGGTAATCTTCCGCACTTTAAAGTGCATGCAAGCGATTTATTTAACCATTTAATATGCCACTAGAAAGAATTATAGCTTTCTTTATACCTTTTCTTAATATTTTTAAGCTTATATCAAATAGTGTGCACTGAGCGCTGAAGTACTTCGCTCTTAGCTTCTATATAATTGACTTTGCTGACTTTATAGAATATCAAATGAAAACTCTTAAAATCAGCATTCCGCAATTATAAATGTATGCATATACGCTAATTGTTCCATTTATCAGATAAAGTGCAAGTTGATTAGAAAATAATACAGGGTATTCATGACATGTAAATGACTTGTACAATAAGATTTACATTGAGGTACGGAATATTACTTCAAAATTCAGTCAACCCTATTAAAAACTTTAAAAGCCCCTAAAAAAAAAGCGAATGGCAATAAAAACAACTGCAGGGTATAAACATAGTCTGTAAGGTAAAATTTCTATTAATTTGTCAAATATAATTAGATCTAATCAGAATTTATTTGAGTCTCCCTCAATCAAATGTTACCAAAACTGGCCACAGGGTATCGGCTAGTCTAGCTTTTTGGACAATTGTGTTGGCGGTGGGGCTTACCTTGAGGTGGACAATCTCTTTGGCCAGCTTGATTATCTCCTTTGTGCCGTGCACATTGATGGCTATGGCCATTTTGAGCTTCTCATCGAATCGCACTGTGGCCGCGCTGTGTAGCACAATGTTGACATTCTCCTTGATGGTCTCGCGCTCATCCGGGGAGATGCCGAGGCCAGGAAGCGAGCAGTCGCCGCTGATGATTGTGATCTGGCAGCGATACTTTGGATTGATCTGTTTCATTTTGGCGAATACCTAAATGGCAGCAAGTACATAATATGGATAATTAGTCATTTGGGGTATGTTGGATGTGGAGAATGGACAAATCATTTACCGGATCGTTGAACAAATCCTCGATGCGTGCGTGGCCATCCTTGCCCTTTTTGGTGCGTATCAGCAAATATATTTGGGCCACCTCCGTGACGCGCAACAGTTTCTCAATAATAACTGCGTACAAATCAATTCGTAAGTATTCAATTATTCAAGTCACGTTCGCGTTTGCCAACTTACTTTTGCCAAAGAAGCCGGTGCCGCCCGTTAGGAAGACGCCCTTATCCTTGTAAAACATTTGCATGGGCGACTCATCTGCAAAGATCAATGCAAACAGCCATTAAACAATTAGCCAATTTGATGCGCATCATTGTGCCGCACCCCGCCCCCCGCCCCACATCAAACAACTCGCCTCCTCCTGGGCTGGGGCAGTGGCAGTAGCTGTGGAAATGCCACTTCCCAGCCACCGTGCTCAACGCTTGTTTGCCACCCACTTGAAGCGCGTCACGAATTTAAATGCGCGCCCCAAAAGCCACTTCAATTGCGCATAATTCACGCCGCCACACACACACAAACACACTAGCACACACACGCACACACACACAGGCAGACGCACACGAACGCACGGCACGTACACAGTCACACTGAGAGTCACAGGCAGTCGCACGTAAAGAGCGTTTGGCATGTGGCTGCATTTTGGCCATATGTCAAAATGGCAACAACAACACTCAAAGTTAACGCCAATGCTGACATTGTTGTCGGTTGCTGCTGCTGCTGTGGCTGGCTGCCACTTGTGGGCCACTCATAAATATTTGCAAGTTAGCAGCTCGTCGAGCTATTCATCTATCGTACAATGGTATGACACACACACGTACATACACACACATACACACACGCACACACTCGCATACATATATCAATGTGTAGAACATGTAGGCACATTCCTGTGTCTTGAAGGTGGCTGCCATGCTGGATCCGTCGACTGCTGTGGCCTAATTGCCAATCGACGACGTAAATCACTGTCACTGCATGGGTTATACGGGCTATGCATACACACTTAAACACTTTGGCCACTCGATAATTGCATAATAAATGCAACATTGTTAAGGACTTAAGCTGGCCCATTGGCTGCCCTCGTCACATTGTTGGGCGTCAAGCATAACAGGTTTACACACATTCATACTCATACAAATACCGGCTGACACCTAGACCTGACACTTGTCGTGTAACGCCCCCCCCCCCTCCCCCTCCCCCTACCTCCCCTATCCATTTAACGACAGCACCCAGGGGTCGCACTCAACCAAAAGCACTTGGCGCGCTCACTCAAATGTTTTGTTTACCTATGCTAATTGGCTTAAATGCAACTCAAGCGCACTTCTCATCGCGCCAAGCCGAAACTGAGCCGCCGCCATCTAACCCAAATGCCCCCCCCCCCCCCCCCCCACTGCTGCCCCCCCCCCCCCCTCCTGCGCCATTGTTTATGAGCGCTTCGCAATTGAGCTCCAGCACCCAACGCGTGGCCTCACTTGGAGTGCGGCATGCGGCGTGCGGCGTGCGTATTTAAAGCTTTTGAGCGCTTTGGGGCATTTGTTCAGCGACAACGCCAGCAACAGCAACAACAACAGCAACAGCAACACCAACAAAACCAACAACAGCAACAAGAACAACAACAATATTGCCACTTTGAGTGAATTGTCAACAATTGTGTTGGCTCTTTGGATTTGCGCGCCGCCGTTGTTGTCGTTGTCTCTCGCAGACAAAAAGTCTGTCACATAATTTGTCAATTTCAACAATTTCGTTTGCCAACCCCCTCCCCTCCCCCGCAGGCCAGTCCGCCCCGGAAGGCGAACGTAATTCTTCATGAATGCTTATTGTTTTTAAGCAGCATTGAACTGGCTGCTTGTTTGCTTGAGCTTTGTATATACACAACTTGATATACACTGTTTTTGTTGTGCTTAGGCCGCCTGACCCTGGCCGTGGCAGTGCCCTCTAAAGGTCCTGGTCACTCACCCTGTGTGCCGGTAATAAGCTGGCAATGATCGTCCAAAGACTTCGTATATCCATTGCGAATGCTCATTAATTTCGCATCCTCCATCGTGGCCAGAAAGTTGTGTGGTCGAGCTGTAAGCAGTTCATGAAATTACTTTATTAATATTATTATAATTTTTTTAAATTTCAGTAAACAAAGAAACAAAATCCAACATTTCCTTTAATTTAATGAAAATGTAACTTAAATAATTTCAATTTTTAAACATGACAATTATCTTTTAGAAAAAAAAATTCAATCTTTAATACTTAAAAACATGCACATACATAATTTAATAAAAATACCCAATAATCCTTATCAGCCTCAAACAACTATTATCAGCTAAGTATTTATAAATGAATGGGTCGATAATTTGTAAAGGGTATCTTTTGCCTGCTCGATTCTCTATCATATTTGTACAAGGTATCTTTTGCCTATTCGATTTTCCTTTTTCTTAATAATAATTGCTTCAATGTTTAGAGGCTAAACAAGAATATCTTTGGGCAAAAATGTTGTTAACAGAAATTCTGTATTCTAAACTAGGTAAATTTTAAAATATATAGTTTTTAAAGTTTCTCAAAGGTCATCAAAGGTCAAAACTGCGTGGAAGCAGGTCCACAAGTACTTACTCAAATATAATGAAATGTAAAAGTGTTCAGAGCTTATGGAAAACCCCAAAACAAGGCGGCTTTTGGTATTATGACAATTAATTTAAGCTTAAACTAAAATTTGTGAGGCAGTTTGAAACTTCAAACGAAATAATGCTGAGTTTTCGATTGGTACCCAAACATAGTTTCAGAGTGTAATGCTCTCTCGAGGCAAGGCACTTTTACATAAGCTGGAAGAATAAACTTTAAACTGGAAAACCACTTAAGAACATAAAACACATCATAATGTTATACTTTGCCATGCTTTAAAGCTGCCTCTATTAAAAAGGCTACATATTTGTACATACATTTTTTCAGCGATATAAACTCCGACTTGTCAAAGTGTTGGAATTTGACAGTTTTATGTTGCGCCATTTTGGGCCTGAATCTGAAATCCTGTACAACGATTGATGTCTTTCTAATTAGAAAATGATTCAATTGAAATGCGTTAAGGCAATTACAAGACCGACGGCGGTCTCTATGCGACTGTTTCGTCGCAATTAAAAATCAAATATAAGTGAATTTCATTACAAAATTTAATTAAAACTTTGCTCGGGCTTTTGTGTTCCACGAAACCCACCGGGCGTTGCGGCGATTTGTACAGGGAAAGCGCTACACTAACAGTTCTAATGAAGTGCCAGACGCACCTGTTGACAGAGACCGACAAAAAGCGAATTGAAAATTCAACTCAAATACAATTTTAATAAAATTCATATAAAGCGGCTCTGTGAAAGCCCAAATGAAAGTGGATATTCTATATATATACAAAATCAACCGAGAGCTGCCTGCCGTGCTGTTGATATCTTTTTTTAAATTAATGCTTACCAAAATAAATAAACAAAAAACAGAAACAAAAACTATATCGCTCAAGTCAAAGAAGCTATTGAACGCTTTAAATATGCAAGTAACCCCATCGAAATTTCAAGAACATCTATTAAATTCGACTAAACACATTTACGAGGTAGAAAATAAACCCTCAGCTTGACAAAATTCTAGTTCGTAATAAATCGCATTTAAGCACACATTATTTTAAGTCTTGGTGAAGATTTGGGATAAAGCACATTTTCAGAGATCTACATTAAAATGCACCCCTCATGGGTCGAAGGTCGTGTGGCTGAGTTCTAAGTTCATTCAACTACTAAACAATTTTCAAAGAGCTTTATAAGATCTTTATGAAAACGTGCTTCAACGATTTTCCTTATTCCACTCGCAACTGTGGAAAATTGGCGGAAAAGGTTGTATGCAACTTTTTTGTTTACTATCCGAACGGTTTCTTACTCATAATGGAAGATCTTTCTGAAATTGAATTTTAAACATATTTAACACCTTTCACAAGACCCAGCCCACTTGGACGATAAATTTGGGTTAAGGTTTGTATGCCCGAAAGTTTATTTGTTAGCCTTAAGTCTTACACCACGAAACAAAATAACTGTATGTTTAATTAGCTCAAGTTCAGGGTTTCTAGTGAAACGAAGTTTTTAAACTTATCTCATAATATTGTGACAGCAAAAAACTTGGGCAAGGATAGACCAGGAAATACCAACTAATTGCATGGATGCTGGCTGGCTCGAGATCAGGCTGAAATAGAAATAAACTAAATTGTCTTTTCTCTGTGCTTTGCAACACCTTTTGAAATCGAACATTACTTGACGTTTTGAATAGAAGCAACAACTTCAGTAATTTTAATTTTAACAAATTGCAGTTACTACTCAGCTTACCCGCTTTCGGGGATAATTGGGATAAATAAATGAGAATGTTAATGTGATAGTATTCAATTTAAGAGCTCAAGTTGTAAACCCAATTACCTTTGATCGCTATTGGCCGAAAACGCACGACTGCTTAATAGAATTATTCTTGCGGGAAATAAACAAACATGGCTCAATCCGCTGCTGATGCGAATGGATATATATTCATATAACATATTGATATGTATGAAACTGCAATATGCTTTATATTCAACTTAAAGTCCAAATTGCTTATAGGTGATTAAAATTAAAAAACAATTTTAATTTGTTGAAAACTAAAATTAAATCCATAACGTATATATATCCATAATGTATATAATCATATTGAATAACATTGTTATTTTGTGTGTGATATTTTGGAGTGCAAAACTTTATGCTAAAAGACAATCAAGAAGCAGGTTGTCGCTGCTTAAAAACCCCTAATAGCTAGTTATCTGAATTGCCTCTTGAGCAGATCTTAAAACGCAAAAGGGCACGTAGTTAACAAAATTTGCTGTCATCCTCAAACTTAAACCAATATTACTTGGGGGCAAATGTAGCAGAGTAATCGAATCCTGCGGGTTGTGTTGAGCACACTTGCTGCAGCTGAGAGAAAGGTTTGCGAGCGCACTGCAGGATGTTCGTCCTGTTGGGCAAATCCATGTCAAACAATCGTTTCGACTTTCATAAAACTATAATTGTGCGTCACTCCAAACATATTAAGTTTTTTAATAGGACTAGAAAATACATTTTAAAATAAATACTTCCATTTCTCAACGAGTTTTTATCGTTTAATATTAGTCGGTGCGTGCGATTAATTATAGAATCAAATTGCAAAATCAGCCAGACAGAAACAAACAATGCTCGTGCAATGGGCAGCTGGTAGCCGTAGTCTTGACTAAAATTTAATTGAAGTGCTCGTGTCGATGACGTTGTGGAATTTTAATTGCGCACAAATTAAAAGCCAAAAAGTCAAGTTCCAAAAAAACAACAAGTAGCAAAAAAAAAAAAACAAATGTTGAAAAAAAAAAAGTAAACAATTACTAATAATGAAAATTACAAATTCGATGACAACTAAATGAATTAATTACTGGTTTGCCGGCGACTAGCAGCAAGTTCAATGTGAATCTATTATATGTAAATGATAGGCGTGGCACAATGCCAGCGTTGCCAGATACACGCAATAATTGTAAAGAAAACGATCCGCAGCGTATTCATGCTGGGCACAACAACAAACAATGGCAACCAAAGCGTGCGCCAGGGCAAAGGAGGCGATATGAAACTGAACATTAAATAATTTGAGTGTCGAAGTCTCGCACAATTAACCCATATTTGCAATGGAAGCCAGCCAACAAGCCAGACAGCTGGCCAGCCAACGAGCCAACCAGCCAACCGGACAGCCATGCAGTCAGTCAGTCATTCAGTCAGTCAGTCAGTCAGTCAGTTAGTCAGTCAGGCTGCCAACTAGCATGTTGCATTTCACACCAATTGAGGGGATTTTCCCCCGTTTGGCTCGACGCGCACTCAATCGTATGAATGACGAAAGCTGTGAGAGGTGTGCGGCAAGGAGGAGCGCAACGGCAGGTGGATGCTGTATGCTCGGGTGGCTGGGCAGATTGCCAAGCCGACTAGCTGCCTGCCTGCCTGCCTGCCTGCCCGACCGACTGACTGACTGACTGACTGACTAGCTGGCAATGTCGGCCAAAAAGCCACATCAACTGATTGCACCACACCGGCGACCACAGCGCCACCAACGCGAACATCAAAACTGTAGAACGCACTGCACGAATTCCCGGCTACTTCAGCTATGATATTCGTTTGGGGGCGTGGCTGGGCACTGGGCACTGGGCGCGTTGTCGGTTGATTTTGTATGCGAATTTATACATTGTTTAAGTATAGGCCACAGCTGCAGGCGCTGCCTTTGCCTCGCTGTTGTTTTGTTGCTGTTGTTTGGCCAACGTCTGTTGCTGCTACCGCCGCCGCCGCTGCTGCCTCTGCCTCTGCCTTTGCCGCTGCTGCTGCTGATGTTGTAGCTGTAGCTACTGCCTGTTGTCGACACCAACTTCCATTGGCGATGCACATCGAAGCGCAGCTAATTGAAACATTTTGCACAGTGTGCCTAAATGAAGCTAAGTAATCCAGACTCATAAATATATATTTATCATGAGAAAGCAATTGCTCAAAATATGCTACGATATCGGTACATATATATTTTTAAATATTTATTAAATTTATTAAATTATGTGTAAGTAAAGAACATTCATGCTCAATATATATATTTCAATATATTTAAAAAGGGATATATATATACAGATACCCTATGTAATAGCAAGTATTTCTGGGCGATTCTTGGCATTTCAAATCAACCAAATCTTAAATTTTGTGAACTCTTTAAAAAGCCCATAAGCAAACTGTAGAAATATTAAAACTTTCAAAAAATTGTGAAAGTACAAAAAAATTATCTGAGGCAAAAATTTAATTTCAAATAATTAATTACGTTGGACTAGCTCAAACGAAATCATTACTGACAATTATATTTTTAATTAAAAATCATCAATTTGTTCAGTTTGCAATTGAAAGTACATGAGTGCAAAAAATATCAATTAGCATTGTGGAAAATTTAAATATAATTTGGCTTATAACTATTTATGTAACTGCAAACATAACATAATAATACATTTTATTTACGCACATAATTGCGCAAGCAAAAACAGCAGCTAGCAATATATTGAGTAATATATTTAATTATTTTTTTAACTTTAATAGGTCACTCGATTCAGCAACTGCAGCAGAGGCACACTGGAGATACCCTTATAGACATTTCTCTTTGGCAGATATGTGAGAACAATAGCTTTAAGGCTGAGAGACTAGATCGCATGGAAACAGACGGACGGAGAGACGGAAAGACGGACGGACTGATAGACGGACAACTAAACTGTTATAGCTGATCTAGAATCTATATACATGCTATTCATAATATAAGTGTATTAGCAAATAAAACCTTTTGTAAATTTAAGCAGTTTTCTTAAGAAGTTTTAGACATTAATTTTGGTAAACAAAGAAGTTGCATACAGCAGATTTTCGCGATTTTTACAAAACTTCCAAATGAAATTTTGCAAAACCTCGTATTCGTCACGTACGCTAACTAAGGTAAACAATTCAGCTATCCAGCTTCTACGATTTGGCATGTGCGTTGAGCACTGTCAAGGTAAACAGTTGTATATACAAAGGTTAATTTAAACTCGTCAACTTATCAAAATAAAAGTTGGTGCTTATTAAATAGGCTTTCAAGCGACACCTTTTCATACAGATCATAGTTCCATACATATAATGTTGGGATTTTAGGAACGTAAGATCTCAGATTGGACCTTTATATCGACCATATTAGAATTCCGTTAACCTTTTAATAAGCTTAAATTGAGTTAATGATTTTCATGAGATTTTAAAACTAATATATGACACGCAATGATATCGTATTGTATGTAGTCCATGACCTTTGTGCCAGTGTTTGAGCTACCCAACCCAATGTCACACTGCTTTTGGCATTTTGGATACTACTTGGAGCTGTTCTTCGTAGTTTGGCGCTTGTTTACCGCCGATGCTGCTGTTGCCTCAACAGCAAAACTCGAAACAATGGCCCAAAACACAAAAGTATGAGCCGCAGCAACAATAACAACAATCGCCCTGAACACTGAAAGCAATGCAACAACATTGCAGCGTCGACGAATTCGCCTCGCATATTTCAATGAACCCAAATGCGAATCGAAGAGCCGGCCGCAGTCGGCTTCCCCTCGTTCCCCTACCCGTCCGCCCCCCCCCCCCCCCTCGGCCAGCACATACCACTCACTGGGTTGCCCGCATTTGCGAGGCTCATTCGCTTTGAATTTTATTTAATGCTTTTGTAATAAAGTGTAAAATGGTGAAAAAGTGCAAACAACAGCTTTGGGAGCTTGCGACGGGCAGGGGGCGGCGCTCGGGGAAGCCCCACTGCATAATATCAACAACATCATCATCAACGGTAACAACAACAACAAGAATCAGGAGAAAAAGGGAACAACAAGAAGAACTGCGACAGCAGCAGTGGCCACATTAAAAGAAGAAGAAATAATTAACAGCAACAGTTTGAAAGTCCATAAAGCGAAAATGGTTGTCGTTGCCATCAGCAGCGGCGGCAAAGCCTTCCCCTTCGTCGACCCGCCGCCGCCCTCTCCTGTCCACTGCATACTTCATCCTTCATTGGCTCCACCGCATGTGCCATGGCCATACAACTTCCGACTTCCGACTGGCTGACCGACCCGGTCGCAGTGGCCAACAGCTGTATAGCTGGACAACGTTAGCTTGTTTGTTGTTGTAGCTCTCTGTCTGGGTCCTGGCAGAGGCATTGGCAGAGGGATTGAGATTGGGTGATGTTGGGGACTCGGACTGGGACTGGGACGTGCCGCTCACTAACAGAGATGAGACAGGCGAAGTCAGTGCGAAAAATGTTCGTTAAATCTATTAAAAGATAATTACGTGAAGACAAATGAACGGTGGGTTGGGGGGGGGGGGGGGGGGGGGGGGGGGGGGGGGGGCGGGTATAGGGGACCATCGTCCGGGTGTGCAGCTATTATCCGTGCGGTTGTCTGCGGTGCACACATACATATGTACGCTGTTATTATTTCGAGTTCGTTGATACGATAACGCTAATGGATATGGATATTGATTATAGTTTTTATGCTGCTGTAAATGCTGCTGATGCTGTCTGCTGCCGCTGCTCGGATAATGATCATTTTGATTATATTGATGCGTCATTTTATGAGCCACAATGGTATTGAAATTGAGTGGCTTGTGACAGCGTCTAGTTTATGGCGGCGCGATAATGGTCCGCGCTGGAAACAAGATATTCATGATGGGCCCCCAGAGCAGGGGAATCTCAATTATTAGCTGCCCTAATATGTCTATGTGTGGGCGTGTGTGTGTGTACTTAGCTTTAATTAATACAGCCAGCCACATGCGTATACGTAATTATTTGCTATCACATTGACTTTGGTCATTTAATAAACGTATGCATTTCAATTGGGAAGCCCACAAAACGTTTAATAAAAACAGAAATTAAAATGCTGTGGGAAAAGTTTCTGTAAATCTATGAAGAAAATAAAGGCAATCATTATGCTAAGTGCATTGGATAAACATTACAACCATCAAGTGTCGACGAAAGTGTTAATGTTTACCACTAATTACCTGAAACAACTTTGGCTTCGTTGTTAGCACTGCGCTGTTAAGTGCCGGGCTGAGTTAATTACAACTGCGGATTCTTACAGCGGCAGTTCCGAATGCATACAATATTGTTTCGGCTTGCATGCGCACATTGCACTCAAATTGAAATACAAAAGTTCTTGGCATGCTAATCAACTCAGCCAAGTGTCGCATCTGTGGGGCACGTGTGAAGGATTTTATTATCCAATTATGAGTTTCATGCAAAGAGACTAACATTTGCAATTACAATGCTACGTGTCTCAGATAGCTGGGGTTTATTCCCAATGTCAACCGAAAGCTGTTATCAACATGGCATCTTTGGGGCTAAGCCAAAGTGTTGCGCATGCGTAAACTGTTAACGGGTAAGGGGCAGGGGAAGGGGGGCTAGCTAATGAGCGTTGGCATCCACGTCACATTGTTGATATGCCTCATTGATGCCGTTGCGGTTGCGGTGCCTGCCCTGACAGCCAGCCACGCCCCTCTGTCTGCACACACGCACATGAATGATACATCTGTTGTGCGCACCTGAGTGAAACCAAATTGTTGTTGCATTTGTTTTTGCTGGCTGGCTGGCATGTCGCGCTGCCATTGCTGGTAATGGGCCTGGCCATAACATTTATGTTTGAGTTAGGCAAATATTAATAAGCTTTGCCTCGCTTTCGCATTACCACATGCTCAATAACAATCATATCAAATCAAATAAGCCGAAATGCTCATGCATTGCGTAGCCTCCGCTGAAACAGATTTGATTTGATTTTGCCATTTAGCTGCCATACACCTGAATGATTTGAATTTGACACGTTTTGCATGCTGTGAGTAATTAAGAAAGAGTTCAATGATATCTAAACGGCAATTGAAACCAGATATTAAGCATACGCCGCATTGTGCACTTATTATGCAAGTATTATATTATGGTCAATTTAGTTCAATCTTCCTACAATATAAATTGTTGTTCTCTTTTTAGCCAAATTACTCTAGTGCAACCGTAATAACAACTTAATTATTGCTCATTATATCATTTGAATTATATGCTTTCATTTCATTTTGCAATGCAATTAATTTCACATAATTTAATTTCATTTTAATCAATTCCGCAGCGCTTCACCGACGCTTAAGCTGATTAAACTTTTATTTGATTTGTTCGAGCTTTTTCTAAATCACACTCAATTGTTCGTTGCGCCATTATTACACCGATTTATTTGTGGCTAATAAATTTTTCAACAGACAAAAAAAGAAACGCAACAAAAAAATCCACAAAAGTCGCGTACTGAAATTTTAATTACATAATTCGCGCATTATCAATGACAACGCCAAAAAAATAATAAGTAAAAAAAAAAATTTAACAACAAAAATAATTACAACTACAACATAACAAAACACGAGACCTTATAAAATCTATATGCAACAATAAAATACAATACACATGGCCCGTTATACTCGTAATTTATATTAATTAATCAGTTTTTTAGCGCGTTAATCGCACGGATTGCCGCCCAAAAATCAAAGCGCCAACAATTGACGGCTCAGCAATACAAAACAAGTGCAAGTGCTCTAGTGCTCAACTAGAAGATACCCTAAGACCCGCGATGAGCTACCTTTACTATTCTTCCCTTAGCCCCACACTAAGATCAGAATCGGTGCTTATTGTCCGATCTTTATGACATTTTTAGCACATTGTTAAGAATGGTGGGGCTAGCTCTTATAGTTTTTGAGTTAAGCTTAAGAAAGTAAGTCTCAAATCGATTTTTATCCATGTTTTGGAAATAGGATGAGATATCGACAAAATGACAAACTTGTTCTACTTGAGGTATAGGAGAATATATTTTAATATTAGCAATAGCATTCGATATCAAATCAATATCGATATCAATCGCTCAGACTTGGCATGATAATCTCAGCTCATCAAACCGATCAATAATCCATTTACTTTACGGCTCGTAGTTGCTCCCTCCTGCCTGTTACATTCATTTGCTCAAGTACATTATACCCATTTCAGTCATTTTGAATGGTTTCAGGGTATAAAAAGCAAACATAACCAACAGCAGCAAAAAAAACAACAAATAAATAAATAATATACATTTTCAAGCGCTTGTAACCCGAAGGCATTTGAATTGCAACGTTTGTTATTATTATTTAATACAACTTTTTTTTTGTTATACCTTATGTTTGTTTTGTTAATATTTATTTATGTGTACATAATTAAATGACATCGAGTGTTACATGGGCCATAATTTGACTTATTGCTACTTTTTATACCCTAAATCCTTTGCAAATGGGTCAAAGGTGTACTGTTTTTTTTTTCAACTTTATTTCAGAGCTAATGAGAACTTACAATACATCATATTAGATATTAGCTTTCGTGTAGTATGTGCCCTGAAAGTTTTATAAGGAGCTCAGTAATTAACACCAAAGTTATTGAAGAAAGCATTTGCCTGAGGGTGGAGCTGAGGTGTGTATGTATGTATGACAGCAGGGTATCTCGTAGTCGGGCACCCACCTCTAAGCGCATTTAAAACTACATTTTATGAATGTTTATCCGCTGTGCGCTGATTTGTGTAGCGGCTGCCACTGTTTTTCCGTAGTTAACTCTTTTTGGATTTTATTTACAAACATGTGAGTTATTAGTAAGAACGAATGGAACAATGTTTGCATGAAGAATGAAAAAGTGTATAGCTAACGGTCGGCATTATTTGAATAATAAAACAAATAACAATATATAAAATATATAAATCTCAGTCATTCTGTCCTTGTGGACATGCCAATCAATAGAAGCCAATATTTTCATAAATATATGTTCTTTAATTAATAAAATTATCGTGATATTTGGTAAAAAATTATTAATGAGAGCTATACAAGGAAATGAATAGACTGGCCTGAACAATCCAAAGCCTTGAAGCAGCTATGTATCTCTATATATAAAACTGTTTGTCCTGGCTGACTAACTCACTGACTAATTGGTGATCAGCGAGAAATCTAGGATGCTTTTCACTATATTTACTTTCGGGAAATTCCACCCGCAAGTGTAAAAAAATCGCGAAAAAAAGTTGTATGAAACTTGTTTGTTTACCATTCAATCGGCCTGAAACCAATTTTCGAAGATATATGTTCAAATTTATTTGAGGGATGTTTCACACTCTTCAGATAATCCATTTCTCCTCGTTCAAATACATTTTCAAGGATCCTCATGAAAAATTATTTGAGAGGTGTTTTACACATTTCGCAGCTTCCTCGGTGGAAAATGCGATTCAACAATTTCAAAGCCCTAAAGCCCAAAGCGATTCTATTTTAATTTGGCTACTTTTTGGTTTATATACTTATTATATTATATTATCGGTATTAAACTCATTTTCAAATATCCTTGCCAGAATTTATTTGATACGTTATTCGCAAAACTCGACGCTTTTGTTGGCCAAAGGATTATTGATGGAAAGTTGACTTATCGGCTTCACGAGCGGGAACTAGATAAAAACATGGTATTTAAAATGTTAAGCATTAAACTTGCCTTTCACATAATAAAAAACAAAAACGATTTTATTTAACTGTATGAAGAAGCGTTGCATCAAGCATAGATTTTATTTCCATTAATGCATATTACAATAATTATACAATTAATTTAATTACGTAGAAGCTTTTAGATTATCAATTATGAAAAAGGATTTGACTTTTTTACATGTTCATTTTAAAATAATTGCTATTATCAATAAAAAAAAAAAATGCATTTAAATTAATATTATGACTTTTATTCCTTAATCACAGTTTTTTGTAGCTGGCACATTTGAATACGAGTGTAAAGATATATAATAAAAATAGGGAAAAGGGAAACCAAATAAACCAAAATATATGTACATATAAAGATATTTACATAAACAACTCACTATAACGTTTAGCTAGGGTCTACGGCAAACCCAATAATTTGGCTGTAAATCATTTTGGACTTAATGAATTTGTATTATCTTAATAACAAATTTTCTGCACCATACACATGATAGTAATTTTCGTGTATTCGAAATACCAAAACACACAAGCATTTCAATGAAATATGTTTGCTTAAATGTAAACATTTCACATTTTGGATGAATAACTGCCAAGATTAAATTTGCATTGTTTGTTTATTGTTTAACGAATTTGTGCCTGTTGACTTTTAAGGAACATTTTTAGTAATAAAAAGAAAATGTTTTTACAATTAATTAAATTAAAACTTGAGCACAAAATCGCTTAGACATAAAACTTAAGCTCACGATTTTATTTTGTAAAATTCTTATTTTTATGTTGTCAATTTTATGCGCTTGCAAGCAAGCTATGTACGCGTGCTTTGCTTAGTTGGCCTGTAATTTAAAACAGGATAACTAATTACCTGAGGTCAAAAATTAAAAAGACTGGTCGGGCTAAAGCGGATGTATGATATATAATTTCTTATTCATGATATATGACAACATTATAATGTGCTCTCGGGCGCGCATCTGTCTTGAAATCGCAGCTTATAGTATATAATATTATAAGCTAAATAAACATAAATTGCGATATAAATACATGCATGTAGAAGACAACTTGCGACAAATATGCACAATATAACACAACAAAATAAAGCATAACCAACTCCAATGGGATAAGATGCAGCCAGGTGCTCGGATTTCAAATTCTTTTGCAATGTGCAAAGGCGACACGAATGCGATCCGCAGTTACAATTTACAAGCATACACAAATACATATATATATATATATACATATGAGCATTTATGCAGCTAAGCACATACATATAAAGGTGTGTGGGGGGGGGGGGGGGGGGGGGGGGGGTGTGAGTGGCTGAAGAAGAAATCACGTCATAAACGTGGCGAGCACGAATTATTTACAAAGCAGGCGAAAGCCCAAAAGAGGTCCCAATAAAATAACAATAAACTATGTCACACTTTGCTGGCTAGCCAGGAGGTATGTGTGTGCGTGTGTGTTGTTGTTGGTGTGTGCGGCAAACCATAAAAACAAAACAACAACAAGCCGCAAAAGCAAAAGCATAAACAATTGTATTACAAATACGACTACAAATGCAATAAGCAGGGCCTACAAAAACGAGCGCTCCTCTCGACGATTATTTATTGTTGGCGATTTATATTTGTTATTGTTATTATTGTTGCTGTTGCTGTTGCTATTGTTGTTGCTGCTCAGATTTCAAAGCCGACAGCCTTAAGTACGACACGACTAAATAGTGTGTGTGTGTGCGTGTGTGTGTGCGTGCGTGTGTGTGTGTGTACGTGCGAACGTTTGAGTGCGAGCACCAGATTGCAAGCTGCGGGGCGTGTTGGGGTGTGTTGGGGTCTGAATCCGCCTACACTTCGATTGAGCCTGATTGCTGGCTCAAGTGTCAGCAGCGACGCACGGATGAAAAGGCTGCTGGGCGTGGCTGCCGACTGTGAACTGTGGGGGAGCTGTCTATGTGTGTGTGTGTGTGGGCAGGCTGTGTTGCGTGCTGAGCTAGCGCCTGAATAGGATGAATAGATGAGGTTACTCTGCAGCCGACTTGACTTTGTCTGGCCTGCATCGACCTGCCCCCAGCTCAGCATGAACTGGCCGCCGTGAGGCGCAAGTGTTACAGATTGTTTTCCCACACGTTGCCGCATTGCTTTTCGTCAACGTCAACTGTGCGGCATGTTTGGCAGCAATGAGTGCTTGACACGTACAAAGGCTTTTGTTCGGCCAAAGTGTTTGTGTTCTTGTTGTTGTTGTTGTTGATCATCTGGCCGTTTATCTTGCCATTGTGCATGTTATTTAGTGTTCGCCGTTGTTGTTGTTTGTTGTTATCAATGTGCTCGCTTTTCTTCAGGCACTCTATGGACGCATCGCTGTGACTGTATCAGTGCATGTCAACTGTGTATGCTATAAAATTTCATAGAAATTCATTTGCTACGCTCGCTTAAATGACAATTTGTTGTTGTTACGCCCAATTCATTGACTGTACCGCCCAGATTTGGCAGCAGACCAACAACCAATCTGGACACAAAAAAAAAACACCATCGTCCGACCGACTGACCCAGACAAAGTAGCACAAAGATGCTTTACTGCCAGACGTTGTTGCTACAATTTGCTCATTATTTTTTATCACAGCCCCGCCCGAAGACAACCCCACCATGCAGCCAGGCATTGGCCTTTGGCCCCAAAGTAAATTGTTGCCCCTTTCATTTTTTGGACTGTTTGTTGGTCGCATCTATTGTGTTTTTATAGCTGTTTCACTGATTTCTCCATTGTTAATTCGTATGATTGCGCTGCTTCTGCTGCACCCTCTAAGCCAACAACGAACTGCAAATAGACCATGGCTCTAAGGAACCAGCAACAACAACAGCAACAGCAAAAGCATAACTATATCTATATCGTGGCAAAGTTCGAATGTTGTGTGTATGGCATGTTTTGTGGCCAAAAGCATTTTCCTGCTATGAACATATAATTATGCATTTGTGGATTCGGTTACTTGATACGAAATATGAACAGGCTGAATTGGACAGACAGCCTGGACCTGGCCCACATGCACTTGGCCAGCTAGTTGGCTGTCGGCTGTCTGGCTCGTCCGGCAACTGGATTTATGTTGCTCATTTTTATGCGCCCCACAAATTGTATGCAATTTATTTTGCTTGTTGCAAATCAAAAATTTCCATAAAATCAAATGTTTTGGCACAATGTTTGCGCAGCGCATAAAAATGCATACATATATATATATTAAATGCGGCATAAAAGTTATTACTTCATTCATTTTAAAATGCAAATAAATTTGTTTGTGGCCTTTTGATTTCAGTTGTTGTAAAGCGCATTTGTTTATCTGTTTTAAGGCAGGCAGCATATTAAATAAATTAGAATGTTGCGCCCAACGGACTATCATTAACGTTCATTGATGTTTTGCTTTGAATTTCATGTCGCAATTTGTAAATTTAATAAGCCATAATTGAATGTTTTTTATAAATGAATAACACAGAACATAAAATAAATAATACACATATAATAATGTGATATCTTTGAGATTCGGATAGTTTATAGCTTGCGTGGGAGTAGGCAAAAAAATATATAATTTTGTTTAAATTAATCTAATGAGAAGAGATCCTTATAGAGCTAGGAATCAGTATCCAACAGCATGTGAAATCTTATTTCAAAACTTTTCTATCACATTTTAGATAGCCCTGCATCAACTCAATAATAACAACAATTTAGAATCATTGTGGACAATTACACATTCGGCTGCAAGTTTACCATATTTTGTTCTGCTATTTTTTTCAATTTGATACCAAAAGAAAATCCAAGTACTCACTTATCCCAAGCACTAGCTTTAACACAAATAAAACTCAAACACACTCGCACACCCACACACACCAACACACACACGCACGCACGGGATCAAGTCAAAATGGAAAATGCTTTGCGTATTTGCATAAGAAAACTAAGTTGAACCGAAATCAATGATTGCTCGAGCATTACTTGTGAGAACTACAACTGCCACGCCCCCTTAAAGGCAGCCCTCCCCACTGTGCTGCCTCCAGCTAGACATGTATTGAAACATTGGTAGCTGCTGTGTTGGGAGTGGGAATTGGGGGCTGTGAGTTGGAGGCTTGGGGCGGGGGGTTGGCTTGGTCTTGTGCTGCTTTGGCGCTTTCATATTATTACTTTATGGTTGCCTCCAGTTATGCATACTATAACCATAAATATGCTACAGCAATGGGCGTCCGGCAACAACGTAGCAGCAACAAAAGCATGTGAATAATATTTTGTGCTTGTATTAATGCATCCCCATATTTATACTATAGCTTCAAAACAATAAATAGTAAAAGCTGGATTATGATTAAATCGATTTCATGGAGCGTTTGCGATACTTTTATACTTGCCGGATGGCCCAAACGCTCGTCTTGTTTGTAATCCAGCGGATACATGAACGTGTATGCAACTGTGTGCGTGTGCGTGTGTGTGTGTGTGTGTGTGTAGCTATTGGTTGCTTCCCTTTGACTGCAATGCGCCCAAAGATAGGCACCGCCCACGCACGTTTATCGATTGCACTTGTATGCTTTAACGCAACAACAAAAAAACAAAAAAAAAATAAAAACAAGAACGGCGCAAGAAACCATAAAAAATAACTGAATCGTTTTGTGGGTGGCTTGGGAAGGGGCGGGTGGCTGAATGTTTGTGCATATATTCATAAATGCAAACATAAATGTATATATTACTTACATACAAAAACACTTTGTGCGCAAAATAAATAAAGAACGCAACATTCGGGCTTCATAACTGAATTGCTTGCCCGCCCCGATGCCTCTCCTCTCTGACCGTCTGCCTCTGCCAATTGAATAAGGGCTCTGGCAAATGGAATGAATGAATCCAGCAACAACTCTCAGTTGGCCTCTTCCTCTCTCTCTCCCCGCGCCCCCCACGGGCTTTGCCAATGTCCAGCAGGCTTGTGACAGATTTTTATATAATTCCTTTTATTTTGTATGCATAATTCTCGGAACTTTAATATGCCCGCTGGCTTTTCGCAGGCCGCGCACAGCTTCCGCCTGCGATTCGGCGAACATTTTGTTCGTGTCGAGAACCTCAATTAGCACTAATCTTGTTAACATTGTTGTTTGCCCAAATCATCTGAAAATCAAGTATACCATGCCATGTATTTCTATTTATGTAGCTTATTATTTGCGCAACTCTTTAAGCGCAAAACGTTCACGTTCAATCAGCCAACACCACATAACACAACACAACACAACACAACACAAAACAACACAACACAACACAACACAACACACATCTCGCTAATCCCGTCCTGCGGCCAGCTCACCTGGCCACTGACCATATTCCATGCGGTTTTGGTGCGTGCAATAAACTTGCCCATGCCGAGCTTCGCTTTTGGATTCCGTTATAGACTGCTACCATTGCCCGTGCCCCTCACTCATCCAACTGCCCCCCTCCCATCGTGCTGAGCGCTCTTTGATTTTATGATTTGGCATCGAGCGAAATAGTACGTATAGTAATACTTTCTGTTTTATTTCATTTTCATTTTCATTTTTTTCTTTTGATTTTATTTTTTGCTTGAATATTTCAGCCCAGAGCAGTGTGCATTGCGATATGATCAGCGTGTTATCCGCTGTCGCGGTTTTCATTTTTATACACTGCCATAACAGGCACGCAACGAATAATCGAAGGACATGTAACGGGGGCGAATAAACGTATACTAATGTATACTAATGGGTAATTTTAAGGAAAGCTACATTCGCCAAATATTGAAAAGCTTAATATAAATATTCCTTATACTTACATTTAGTCTAGACATATTCAACACTTGTTACCCGACCAATTCTAAAAATGTCTAATGATCGGAGAACAAAAATGCATAGGAAAATGCATTTTCAAAATCTACTAGGGGTTCAGAGTATACAAATCACTTGGAAATGAAATGGCAATTTCAAATTTATTGCAATCAAAAATATTTGTTGGAATATGGACAGTCTTTTCAAACCTTCTGAAGAAACCAAGTTAAAGTGAGAAAAAAGATTCAAATCAAAAAAATTGCAATTAAAATGTTTTAAAACTTAAAATAAACCTGACACTTTAAATACTTCTTATGTTTTCTAATGGTCATATTACAAATTTTGGAATTAAATTGATAAGCTACCTTAAATATGTTTGCTGACGTGCCGTGGCAAGGGTATGTAGTTGTCGATGTGTGGGAGAAATGGCTAGTTTACGGTAGTTTTGTGGCTTTTCTTTTCGATTTGGTGCATTTAGCCATTGGATATAGCTATTTAAACGGTTCTACCCATAAACTATGGCATACCATATATATCAACCAAGTACTTTGTGTCTAACAAAGTAATTAAAAACACACACAACCGGTTCCAACATTAATGGGCCAGCGAGTACATGCTTATTCAGTTTATCAATTATAATATGCCCAAGTCCGTTATACATGTAATTTTAATTACAGTGCAAAGGGAGAACTAATCTCAGGTCATACACAAAGTGATTAAATCTAGTAGGGTTTGCATTAGATAAGCTTGATTGTGTGCCTACGTATTAATTAATAAAATTAAATATTTTTAAGCAATTATTTATCAATCAATATATATATATATATATATATTGAACTATAGGCCAGTTGCTGGGCAAACTTCGAAAGTCGCCCTCAAATTATATCACGTTTGCTGACGAAAATTGTAAGCGGAAGATTTCGAAACTGGGACTAGGCCGCGATTGGTAACCAAAGCACAGGAAGAAAAGCCGCGTACACGTTTCAACATCACAAAGCTGCGTAATGCATAACAAAAGCCATAGCAATCCATGGAAAGCCCGATCACGGCACGTTTACGGAACCGTTAAGAATGACCTATGGACGCACATACTCGTTTAATATTGGTATCTCATTCTGGACAACACAATATGTTTCCAAAAGGTGTGCGTGTGTGTGTGTGTGTCTGTATATTGTTTTCGGGTGTTCACAGAAGGGCTTGAGATTTAGTGGGAAGTTTGTTATGTGCAGTTTGAGGTTTATTTTATTTGTTGAGAACCCAGTCGAAGCACCACTCCTAGCACCGCACTGCAAACAACTTTTATTTTCACATGTATCTGTTAGATACCACGTACAAATGTGTACGTGTGTTGTCGTGCGTTTTGATATTTTAAACAAATATTTAAAACAAATTACCAAAGCTCAAAAGAAGCACGCATATGTATAAAAAGCTGAAGGAGATAGGCAGGGCAGGCAATAAACAGTGGATAGAATTCATTAAAATTTGTCGCCATAAGCGAAGGGATAGGTAAAGATAATCCATTGTACAAAACATTCGAAAGGGCAACGGAGAAGAAGTTTCTTTAAATATGATATATTTTGAATGCAAATTACTCAAAATATGTGAAACTCGAAGATAAGTTTGAGAGAAGCAAGATAAGAAACTGAACTAGTTTGTAATCCATAAAGAAGATTGAAACTGATCAGAAATAATGAAAGCCGGAAAGAAAGCAGAAACTACGAGAGAAGTAGAAAAAGAAGCTACGAAGATAAGTAAGAGATAAATAGAAAATGAGTAAATTAAAGTGCTTGATAAGAAATTGCATAGAAATAAGGGAGAAGATTTTGGCAAGCAGAAATAAGCTTCGCCTGCACGATCTTTTGCATAACATTGCACCAAGGACATCGGATTCTTATTAAGTCATTCTATGCCCTGACTGATCTAGAAATTCATATTCATTTGTAATTACATATGTTTACAGTATTATTAAAATTATAAGTATATAGTATAAATATATATAGTCATTGATCTTAAGGTCAGAATTGAACAATTAAAGCTGAATTATTAAAGCTGCATATCGAACGTAATTCTTTTCTAAGCTTTCATTTTTCTTTTTATTTGAACTAAGGCAATCATTAAGCCGTATACTATATGATATTTGAATGACTTGTGCCCACTGTGCTTGGCATTGCTTTGATTTATTTACGAGCCGAAAGTTGGTAGCCACTATGGTGTTGGCTTTTAGTTAGTATCAGAGCTGCCGCCAATGCACATATATACGAACAGTTTTGGTTGTGGTTACTGTGGCTAATATGTGTGCACACACAGACACGCACGTAGTTTTGGCTTGAAAATACGAAAAAAGATACAAAGTTTTTGGCTAGCCAGTGTCCACAGGCCATGGGACAGTTGTGCGTGCGGCATTTGGGGGAAGTGCGAGGTGCGGCCAGGGCAACGGCAACGGTTGTGAAGCGACAGCATTGGCGACTGTTGCGCATAAATTGTGCAAACAAACCGAAATACCAAAATGGTAGTGGGCCAAAGATGTAGCAAAGCCAAACAGACAAATGTGAAATGCTATACAACGCGTATCCATGAGATACAAATAGGCAGTAAGATTGAAGTAAGCAGTCAACCGGCCAAAAGTACTTACTTAATAAAACGCCGCCGTAGCTGCGCTGTGATGCGTGTGCATGGCGCGTCGAATCGTGGACGGCCAGTCATCAACGGCTTGGAACCTGTCGGACGACGCGCCTCTGTCAGTCAGCCGGACTGGCGGCCGGGCTGGCTTTCGGCTTGGCCACTTTTCGTGGCTGCAAAATTATGTCAAACCAGTTGCAAGTGTAGAGGCTGCAATCGGCTCGCCATTTGATAGAAACTTAAAATTTTGTCTGGAAATTGTTTGCTTGCGGTATTTATTGTGGTGCAACCGCTCGATCTAACGTAACGTAACCGCCAGCCGGCTGGGGCTATCTTTCCAACTGCACTCGTAAATAATGCGCAGTGGAAACTTTTGTTTGCGGAAGTTGTCGTGCCATCGCCTTCAATTTTCAGGTTCTGCGCTAAATGGCCAACTGGCAAGCCGCAGCCAAAAACCGGCTCAATCGATATCTCATATACTCAATTAGGGTAGGACACACTGCTTAACTCAATGCTATTCGTGCTAAATTGAAGGTACACTTTTATTAAATTCCCATTATGGGATTCATTGCGTTCATCAACGGATCCTCAGTTGCACTTTTGTGTCGTTGACACAAGCCAGAAATAACAAGAATGCGCTAGTGCAGACTGCCCGACTAGCAGATACCCTTTGGCAGAAATAAAAATGAGAGCTTTACTTTATTAATTCATTTACACAAAAACAACTTTATATGCCCCACATATATGTATATATGATTTGTAGCCTTTAATAACTTCGGTGCTTATTGTCCGATCTTAATGATATTTTCACGGCCGATACATGGCACCTTAATGTACTTAATATACCAAGGCGCTAAACATTTAACTATAAAATGATCGGAGTCATCGATTAAATAACGGATCAGTGTATGTTTGATGTCTCTAGCTCTTAGGTTCTCCAAAATACGTTTAGAAAATATTGTATCAAAATCTATATTTATCGAAATTATGAAAATTGGGTATAGATATGAGAGATGTTTTTTAAATTTCGACTCGAGCTGTCTGATTCTTATAAGTTCCATGATCAATGCAGAATATATGGTATATATAGCTTATAGGTTCAAAGCTGCTTCCATCTGCATGTTACATTCATGAATACAAAACTATTATACCCGCTTAAAGCTACTAATGGGTGCATGGTTAAAAGCCGAAAAAATTGGCGACATAATGAAAAAAAATGTATGTATGCAAACTGCATAAATGCTTCCTGAAACGAATTTAATTGTATTTGTTACTCCATATGCAACTGTATCTGTAACTGTATCTATAGCTGTGACTGTAACTGTATCTGTATCTGTATCTTTATGTGTATTTATATACATAACAGCATGCTTGTCCATCTATCTGTCAGGCTATCTGGTGTTTTCATCCGACGGTGCGGCTTTCAGGTTTAATTGGCTGCGGAAATATTCCATGTGATTACTTAATGAGATCCAACTCATTTTTATTACGCGCGGGTTCTGCAGGGCTCCCTGCTGAAGTGTACAAAAGTTAAAAGGTTAACAAATTAAATACGCAACAGCAACAATAACAACCCTGACAACCTATATATAAATATATACCATACATATTCGCTAGAGGGAGGCGTGTGCACGTAGTTTATTATTCAATTATACGTTCATTAAGGTACATAATTATTAATTTAATTAAAGGTAGCAACATCATTGCGTCAATTTGATTTTTGCTCTACACTTAAAGGGCGGAAACTTTTTAAATTTTTCCGTTTGCAATAATTATGACTAAACGCCGAGTTCTTTTGAGTGGGTTCTAAGTGGCTATACAAAAGAGGTTTGAGCATCTAAACCTAAACCACATATCAAATAATGTAGGCTTGTGCTTGACGTTTAAAGGCAAAGCCTGATGGGGACATGTGTTCAAGGATTTTAAAGCCGTGTAGGACACGTTTTTATATTTGAGGAGAAATTATATTCTCGAGTATGTAAGATATCAAGAAATATAGAATTAGCGCTTCAAATTGTGAGGGGCTTATTTTGTATACTTATTAAATTATGTATATGTAAAATATGTAACACAAGAATTTTATTTACGCGCCCCCAGTAGATTATAAATCTGTTTAACATAATATGGCTTAAGATAAATCGTTGATATTTGACATACCCAAAATTTAGCATATCATTTATATGCCCTTAAATGTTGGCCAGGTGCGGACAATAAATAATTTGAAATAAAAGTCAGGTTAACTAATATTAATAGAGCAAAGGAAAGCAGAACTGCAGAGCTGAGTACAATTGAGAAAGTCTGTCCAAATTTATTATGTAAGTTGTAATTGGCATGTTTATGGAACACAGCTGGGATTTATCTAGTCTGCGCACAAAAAGTTAAACGAATAGTTTGATGTGAAATAATGGACTCAATGACATGCAAGAGAAGTACGCATACAATTTGGACAGACTGTATTCAATTCTGTTGTATTCAAATATTATAAACTATTACAATATAAACAAACACTTAAACACACTATTGACAAATTTTGAAAATATAAATACCTATATACTCATATCTTGTTTAAACATACTTATTTAATTAATGGTTTAAATTACTTTTGTAAACATGAAATGCCAACATAATTAATTAAAGTTGTTGCAAAACTAAAGCACTTTAAAATAAGCATATTTTGCAGCTTGGTTTTGTAGAACTTTTGATTAAAAATTAAGTTAATTTCACCTTGAATTATTGCGACTAGTCTCGCAGTTAAGCACGACTTCTGGCCAGCATATCTAAAGCACGTAATTGTTAGTACACAGCTACACACATTTGATGACCTGTAAATCTGTGTTTTATGTACACGTTAAGCCAAGGTCTTCAGCAGCATTAGCTGGCCGCAAGAAGAAAAGTTCGGGCACGGCTGGGGCTGAGTGGTAATGACCCATTTGCCTATGCTGGCAGACGCATTTTGGAGCTGGTCAAAATGTTTATGGCCAAATGCATAATTAAGAAGCTATTACAGGCAGTAAGTACTCGTAGCTGGCTTATTATACGGCAGGTAAATAAGGAACGATACGCGCCGAGCACAAATGCGGCCCAAATGAGTTGACAAAAACGACAATAAATTATTAACGTAAGCGAGACGTTCGCAATTAAACGTGCTGCAGCAAAATGCATGAATGAATTTAACGAATTTAACCTTTCTATGGGCCACAACTGGAGGCATAAATAATTTAATTATGAGTGTGCTCCTTGGCCAACAAGTGGCCACAAAGATAGCTGGCAAATTGTGGCCATCACAGCTATCGATGTGTGTCTGTGCTCGTCTAGCAGGCCAGCTACTATTCAGAGCTCTTCAGAGATTGGGTAGATTGCCGTGCTCAAGCTCAAGCTCAGGCATAAGCATAGTCAAGGTATTCCGGTGCATTTATTGCAATTAAATATTTGTTAATGCCAAAGCTGTTGTTGGCCACAATGAAAAAACAACACCACATCCAACAAGAAGCTGGCGGTTGACTAAAATTGCCATTATATATATATATGTGTGTGCGTGTGTGTGTGTGTGTGAGTATTTGCTGCAAGATTAATACTTGGTATTGCACTATGAATCAACGGTTCGTTTAGAATTCAATGGCGACCACCAAAGGCCCCAAATAAACGCCATGCGCTAACCTTGTCAGTGGCAGCAGCTACTTGCAACGACTCCGACTGCGACTGCAACGTCGACTGCAACGGCGACTGCGACTGCGACAGCAGCTGCTGCGGTTCGTCGAGTGGTTTTCCTTGTGTTTGATTTTTCAATTTTTCAGCACAAAAGGCGGCCTGGCCAGGCGTAGTGCACGAGCACGGCCGAACACGTATATAATTAAAGTGCCAAGAACTGGCGAAGCAAAATTTTTGCAATTGCCAGATACAATTGTATCTGGGTACAGTGTGCATGCAAAGCGGCAAATTGCCAAATGGCCAAACGGCAAATGTTTTGGCTTTTGATTTAAACGTTAGCGCAATATTCGCACATTTATCGATTACAAATCAATTTTATACAATGGCGCATCTCACGTAGCGGGGGCTGCTTGGCGGCGACCTCGACTTGGACTATGCTGGCGTTGCCCAAGCAGCTGGCATGGGGGCTGTGAGACTGTGGGACTGGGGGCTGGGGGCTGGGGGGCTGGTGCTGCCAACTGTGTGCAACGCATTGCTGCCGGATTACACGATTAACGCCACTTGCATACAAATTGGCGCATTTCAGCACAGCGCTGAGGTGTGTTACCTGAGCTATCCGTAAGATACAGATACGCGACTGCACTCGTTAGCGTAGTTAGTAGTGTCTGTGTCTGTGCATGCGTGTATGTGTGTTTGTTTTTGCTGCTGCTGCTGCTGCTGTTGCTGTTACTGAATCTGAATCTGAATCTGAGTCTCAGTCTGGGCATTGTGCGGCCATTTGCTTTCCTTTAGTGTACGGCTCAGCTCGCAGCTCGCAAATGGCATAAACAACAGCAGCGGCTACAAACGAGCCAAACAAATTGAATGCTGCAAAAAGTGCACAAGGTGCGAAATATAAATTACACCTCGATAAAATTGCATGCAAATTTCGTTCCTTTTTTTTTTTTTCTTTTCAACCCCAACCGCCCTTTGGCACTGCCAATGCCAACCGTAAATACATGCAACATATGTGTGCCTGCATGGGCTTAGTTTAATGCGCCAAGAAGACTTTCAGCTTTGAGCTGTCAGCCGCAGCTTCCTGCAATCCTCATCAGTATGACTGGCCAGCTACCCATCGAATCCCGACGTGACGACAGCATAAGTAAGCAGCGCATTCGCGGGATTTGTCAAATATTTGCGCTACGCTGCGCTCATTCATAAAAAAAGACCTTCGACTAAAGCCTTGGCTCCAACTTCAGTCTAAGGCGCCGCAGCCTTAACACCAGCCACAACCTTAGCTTGTCAGTCTATGTCTCTCTCCTGCACTTGCTGCGCTCTCTCTCTCTCTCTCTGTCTATCTCTCTCTGTCTCACGCTCTTGCTCTGTGTGTCTCGTAGCTTATGCAGTTTCTTTCGCCTTTTGCGAGGAAAAACAAACTTATTCAGACCCCGGGTAAAGTTCGGCAAGTTTAATGCTGTTTGACTTTGATTCAATATTTGCATCGATTAAGTTTTTCAAGGTTTTACTTAGCTGAAAATCAAAATGGTACACACACACACACACACACACCCAAACACGCACACACACTCACATGTATATATATTTGATAGTTTCACGTGCGACAGCGCAAAATATTAGCATGGTTGAATTAATCACAAGTGAACGGCAACTGCACAAATACTTATACAAATATTTCGTTTTAGGAATGCAGTCTTTAATAGATATTGTAGACCTAGTCATATTAATTTAATACTTAATGAACAACAGTGTTTTTTTTTGTGCTGTTGAGCAACAAAATAATCAAGGTTAAATTAATAAAAAAAAATATTATTAATAAAAAACTTAATTTTTGAACACTAAATTTTTTTAACGAATAATTAAAAAGCTTGAACATTTTTAAAAAGCGTAATAAAATCCAATCTCAAGGATCGGTAATTATATTATAGCCTACGACAGTTTTAATTCATTTCTAACATCTATGTGGACTATAAAATATAAATAGGCAAAAGAATCAAGCTTGGCGTAAGAACAAAAGGCATATAAAATAATTAACTAGTACAAAGCAAGAAAATGAAAAAACCAAAAAAAAAGTATATGTTGCTAAAATTCAGAAAAAATAACTAACATCAAAAGTTCAAATAAAACATTGCTTTAAGTAAGCATTCAGATCTTTGTAGCCAAGAACTAGTTCGCATAATTAGAGGAAAACAATTATTGTGTCTCATGCCAATGCAAATTGTATGTATTCGAGAAATGTTTGGAATATGTGATATGATGAGAGTTACGACACGTGCCCTGACTTTACTTCTCTAGTAAATATAGAAAATGCACAGCCAATATAAATCACATGTCGCACCTTACGGATTGCCAAAGGTGTACTTAAATATTTATATGGCAGTTAAGAGCTGCCAAACAGAATACGCCAGATAAGATACTTATTATGGCAAGTGTATTCAAAGTGATCTTGTCTATCAGATTTTGTTGATTAGATGTCGTGTATTAGTCAACAAAGTAGACTGCATATTCTTTATTCCCTTTTTTATTTAAAACAAAGCAAGGCTGTTGCAGTTGGGTGCATCCAACTGCGCAATACTCTGTTTACAGTGCTATCAGAGTCTAAGTCAGTTAGAGAATAGAGAACACTTTGTTTCTGGGTTGATAGCTCGAAGAATGCAAACCTTAACCAAAGACTTTTAAGGATTTTTACCACGAACCTTACAGAGTTCATCAGTATTCTATCAGTTTAATTTGTTGTCTCTGGCGCCTAGACTTTGGGTCTTTTCGCATTTTGCAGCTTTATATGGCAGACAAAAATGTATATTTCAAGCTTGACTGAGAGAAATGTCGTTTTTACAACAAAAATTGCTCAAAACCAATATGCCCGCATACACTTTGTGAGCAGAGCATAAAAATAATAATTGTTCAACGTGTCGTATGCGCAATTTTTGAACAAAAATTACTTTTAAATGCCACATATTGGCTTATTACACATTTTTCTTAAAGTCCAAATAGTTTTGAAGAGCGAAAAATATAGATTTCATTTGAATTTTAAAAGACGTTTAAATATTACATTATTTGTGTGTCAAAAAATTTGAATTCAAAATTTTATGGCACCATTTTTTGAAACACTTTGTAAATACCAGAAACTTGTTTAAGTTTTTTTTTTAATTTAGATAATACCACACACCACACGAAATATCATGAATCATACAACTCTTTAAAATTGAATGGAAATACACAAGTTGGCTTACTCAGTAGCGCGAATTCCACGAATCCAACGTTTAAGCTGTGCGATGGATCTATAAATTTTGATCTAGCCAAATAAATTGTTTTCAAATCAAAGATCGCCGATCAAAGTTGCCTGTATGCTGGTTTGTGTGTGTGCATGTGTGTGTGTATCCAAATAGTGTTCGCTGCAATTGGCTGCGCACTTTCGAAATTTTCACGCTTTTCACGCAGCGCACGCCGACGTTGCACAATTGAGCTGGCCAGTGGCAAAAAAAATCCAAATTCCTGAACGGCAACCAACTCCGACTGGCGGCAAATGTAATTCAGGAAAAACGACTTGGCTATGTTTTTCGCGTTTAGCCCCGAAACCGAGCTTATTTTCCAGCGAATTGAACGCGTTCCAGAACCGCGCTGCCAGGCAGACGAAAACCGACTCAGCTCGACTGCGGCTTGCAAAAACGACAACACCTGACAGCGGCCCAAACGGAGGCCTGAACGCGGCTTGGCTATTGAAACGGCCGCAGTCGCTCACGCAGTCGCCGTCTCAGTCGCGGTCGCGGTCGCGGTCGCGGTCGCGGTCGCAGTCGCGGTTGCTGCGCTTGCCTAAGACATGCGGCGGCGACTGCCGCGCCAGCATTGTAGGCGGCCAAGCAGAGTCAAGCCAAGCTTTGGGGTAGCAAGCGCATGCCGCTGTCGCCGTCGCCGTCGCAGTCGCAGTCGCAGTCGGCGTCGCCGTTGCGGTCGCACTGTTACAGACAAAAGTCAAATTGAGTGGCGCTGTCGATAGGCAGAGCAGCGAGAGTCGCCAAACGAAACGGTTAATTAATTACCTAAGCTAGCTGCATCGTCTGTTATTCGGCACTTGGCTTGAGGTATATTTTCTCAAGCGTGAACTAAACGTGTTTTGTTTTTCTCCAGCTCGGCTTATCCGCGTGCGGGGAAAAGGCCAAGTTGAGCCTGTGGCGCGATTGAATCATCGCCGTCCACTGTCCAGTTCACATCCGTCAGTTGATCCTAATTGGTATGCCTGCATTGTGCGCCCGAGACGTCGTTTGGCGTTGTTCGTCCATAAATTTAGCAGCTCAGTAATTTTCCTTTCTTTTTTTTTTTTGTTCGTTTATTTTCTTGCCAATCTCTAGACGGTCAAGCGTATATTCTACAGTACACTCACTCTTGGAGCTTTAATCGCGACGCAGCCATCAATCACGTAATTGCCAGCGTGTTTGTTGCGACGTTTGCATCTGTATCTTGCTTTTGTATCTTTTCACACAACAAAAGGCTGAAATCTATTAACTGAAATACATATGTACAATATGTACATAAGCAAACAAAAGACGCATTAATTCAGTTTGTGCATATTTCTGCTTGTTGTGCTTTAATGATGTCTGTGAAAAAATATATATACACATATGCATTTGTTCTATGTAATATGTTTGCTTAGAACAATATTTTTTTGTACTTACAAAATGGCAGTATTCATTTGTAGAAACAAAAATAATTGCTCATAAGTCAGCTGCTTACAAATAACGATCTGGAACAGAATGTCGCTCGCACCAGTAGATCCTGCATTAGGAGCCAATCATTCCATTAATGTCAAATTGATAGATTTGATAGTTGCGAGCATCAGCTCTATTCATAATAAGCATAGCCCTCTGCGAGAGCAGCACAAATTTCAATTGATAACTTTGCGAAACTAAAACACTTTACAATAAAAGTTTAAAGGATGTGTGCTCAATATTTATTATATATATTACACGTTAGCAAATTATTATTACCCCGCGAGATCTGTTATCGTCTGTTGTTGTTAACGCACTTAAAGCTGATTAAGAGTTACAAATACCCAAATTAAATAAAAAGCTAAATTAACTAAATTTGGGTTCAACAAACTCGTCGTCAGGGAACAGAGTATAGCGCAGTCAATAGCCTAAGCTCACAGCGCTCTTATCTGTATTTATTGCCAAAAGCACTTTATTATTTAACATAACAAAAATAATTGTAGTTTCAATAACAATATATAAATAAACATAATCTTAAATTAATTTGAAAATAATGTATTAGCTTTGCGGCCAATTAAAGGTTTTAGCATGCGAATGCTGAACTATTTCTGTGATTGCTGAAGCTGAAGCATGTTTGGTGCTCTGCATTTAAGTAGCTTCATTTGGATACGCATCGCCACCCAAGTTGGCTCTTGAGTTGAGTACACTTGCCTGTTGCCTGCAATTATGATGAATAATATTATATCTTTTCGGCAAGTCATGGTGTCTTTGGAATACCAAGACCTGGGCCTAGCCCAGGCGGCCGAATGTGTAAAACGTAAACAAACAAACATCGAGTATCATATAAAAGTCAAAGTCTGAATTAGCAAAATTTCGCAGAGGTAATTGCTATTGCGGATTTGGAGGCAAATAGTCTGCTTGTCACTGCATAGTTATCGCCGCCTCTAAATGGTGGGGGGATGGCCGGGGAGGTTATGGTTCAATTGTGCGGAACCCTCGATATGCCACAGGCGTGATTTAACATCGACGCTTGTGTCAAGCTCTCTGATTTATTTTATGACTCAACACATCAGCCGCGCGGCGTACGACTTTAATTCCCTCCATATAAAAATACCTGTCATGATAGAACGCAAAAATTACCCGCACTTGGCCAAAGCGTTCACATACACACACACACGCACACACACTGCGAAAAATCCATTGAAATTCCGGACGGGTTCAGCATCGGCCACAGCTACAAATCGCGTAAACAACTCGACTGCATTTCGTGGCATCGCCATCTTTCACCAGGCGCTCAGAGCCAGGCTAAGCCCCGAAACGCTGCTGTATGCCTGTGTCCATGATTGTGTCCGTGCGTGTGTGTGTGTATCTGTGTGTGTGTGTGTCCGTGTGTTTGCCTATGCTTGTGGGGTGGCAGCCACCAATAAAGTCCCAAACGCGATTTTTCTAAATGCATTCGAGTGTTTTATTTATTGAGCTGCTTCAGGTAGTGTGCGTGTGTACGACTCTCACACACACACACACGCGCTCGAGAGGCCCGAAGCAGGTGTAAATATCGTAATAACTATTCATTTTAGCTGGTAAACAAATGTGCTTGAAGTGCAGTTAAGCGTTCGCAAGATGGTTACCATCAATTAAATTAAAGTTAAATATATAACAAATGTAAATTTTTGAATATTTACAAACTAATCAATCTTATCCCTAAACAATAAATACAAAAGATAATATATTTTTCAAAAATTTTTCGGGTCAGCTCGGATTCCAATCCTTCCAATGAAAAGTTTAAGAGCATAACAGCTTGTGTGATTAAATAAATGATGGTTTAAAGTTTATATTCATTTTCTTGCATATTTCGTAAGCCTTAAAAAAATGTGTTTATTTTGTTAGTTTTTAGCTAATTCAAAGTGAAATGGGTAAACATTGTGCTTATACTTGATTGCGCAAATTGCTACTTTATTGCATATTTGCGTTGCAATTTAACTGGAATATAGCTATAATCTGTTCGCATAAACGCAAAAGAGTATATTGGTTGCAAGCCCATCATGTCTTTCACTGTCTTAGAGCATAAGTCAACAATCAATATTGACATGTAAAGCGTGAATGATCTCCCATGAGAATCGCCCAGCTGTCACCACAAAAATTCGCAAAAATCAATAATTTCTGGTCATAGTTTAAAACTCATTCCCCACGTTTATTTGCTCTTAATATATCCAGGCTCTAGTCGAGAGCTCCCGACAAGGGGATACCCTCTTCTTCCAACATCAAATGCATATATATATTCTATTTTAGAAGCTATATGTCAAGTTTGGTGACTCTAGCTCTTATTATTTACCAAAATTGCCCAAAAAACATTATATCGATATCGATTTTTATCGATTGCTTGGAAACGGAGTAAGTTATCGATTATCGGAAGCAAACTCGATCTGCGCAGGCACTAGGAGGACCTACATCTAAAATTTCAAGTCTCTAGCTCTTATAGTTTCTGAGATGCTTGCGTTCATACATACGGACGGACAGACGAACTTGGCTAGATCGACTCCGCTATTGATGCTGATCAAGAATATATATACTTTATGGGGTCGGGCACAAATACAATATACCCTTATACCCATTTTTGATGGGTTCAGGGTATAATCATCGAAAAAGTTTCGATTTTCGCACCGACCTCTATTTTGAAAAAAAGCGTGATGTAACCCCTTGTCATTTTGTCGATTTGGGTCAAAATTTTGGATTTCCTTTTTTTGATGCCAATCGATAGAACTGATCCTTACGAGTCAAAAATGGTATGAAATTGCACAATTGGACATTATTTGATGGAAATATTCCAAAAAATCATCAAAAAGATTGAATTTACGAAAGAATCGGTTTTTTGTCAACAACATTTTTCAACCCATCGATGATAAATTTGTTTGAATGCCAATTGATGGTAGGAATCCGTACGCATTCAAAAAGGTATAATATTTTCTAATCAGACATTATTTACCCGGGATATTAAAAAAAAATCATCGAAAAAGTTTCGATTTTCGCACGGACCTCGATTTTGAAAAAATAACGTGATGATTTGGAACATCATAACTCCGCACGGAGTTTTGTCGTTTTGGAACGTCATATCTCCGCGCGGAGTTATGTCGTTTGTGAACGTCATATCTCCGCCTGGAGTTATGTCGTTTTGGAACATCATAACTCCGCGCGGAGTTTTGTTGTTTTGGAACGTCATATCTCCGAGCGGAGTTATGTCGCTTTGGAACGTCATATTTCCGCGCGGAGTTATGTCGTTTGTGAACGTCATATCTCCGCCTGGAGTTATGTCGTTTTGGAGCGTCATATCTCCACGCGGAGTTATGTCGTTTTGGAATGTCATATCTCCGCGCGGAGTTATGTCGTTTTGGAACGGCAGATCTCCGCGCGGAGTTATGTCGTTTTGGAATGTCATATCTCTGCGCGGAGCTATGTCGTTTTGGAACGTCATATCTATATATAATAAAAATGGATATAATTGCTTGAAGACCACAATACATAAATTTTTGGAATATTAGCTAGATTCAAAGGCGATTGTTACCAATGAATCCATCTCAATTGAATGGCATCAATAGTGGCTTTTTATATATTCTTTCTTCGGCGTTGTTTATTTTTTCAAGCTTACAATTTCATCCGCATTTGAGACACGCACACAAACAAAATTCTTTGTTTTCAATTTCACAATTGCAATACGAAATTGTATGCCCTGAAACCATTGAAAAGGAGTTCAAGTGGGCTAAGATGCAATTGTGCAAATGTATTTAACAGGTAGAAGGTAACATCTACGATTCCATGCAGTACAGTATATATTATTGATCAGGACGTTAGGCGGAGTCGATTTAGTTATGTCCCTTCGTCAAATTCGGGCTTATGCGGAACGTCAATGATTTCTTATTTATTACATGCGTCTATTGAAGGTGGGCATAAGGATAAAATAGATCCTTTTATGCCATGCGCAGATCAGGTTCATTGAAAAGTATCAATAGAAATACCAAGGCAGAGGGCTCCCCACGTAGGACACCCCCGACTAGAATGCTCTTACTTATGTTGAATATTTTGAAAACGTTAACAAATAAAAAGAAAAAACTCAAAACAACTAGTAACTAGTACTAGTATTTAGACCGATGTTGATTAGATTTCGCTCACATATTACAAGGATTGATCAAGACGCCATATGATATAGTGATCCGATATGGCCCATTCAAAAATAGTTAGAGTACGCAACAAAAGGATTCCTGTTGATAGGAAAGACTAGTTTGACTTGGCTATATCGATTAAGCTGTTGATACTGATCAAGAATATATGTATATATTTTATGGGGGCGGAAATGTCTTCTTCTATACACAGTTTATGGCACAGCTCAAAATATTTCTCAAACAAATATAATTAAGCTTTAATTTATTTTAGAAAGTTCCAGCTTAAGAACAGAGTATCTATATTAAATCTTCGACAATTGAAAAGTAAACTTTTACTTCAATAGTTTTCTGTTTATGAAATATGAAGGTTAGAATAAATAAATAGTCAGCTGTTGGAAACTTTATAAGCCTGTTGACTGTGGGATAATAATCCTTAACAATTTGATTGCCCTGTAAATTTGTAAACAATAAATCGAGAGTCACATCTAATTCAATTTGTACTCACATAATAGGGACACGTATGGTTCAGTGTTGTAAAATTTTTGAAGTTATCAAAAATCAATTTGAAAGTCGGATTGTTGTTTTTTCGCATAAACTTGCAGACATCGACTGTGACATCAAAAAGCCAAGGCTTGTAGCCATTGGCCTTTGTCAGGATCTGCGCTCTGGCCTTGATATCGTACGCAGGATATAAGATATAAAGGTTTATATTGAGGATGGCCTTGTTTCGTTGCACGGCCTTCAGTCGACATTGATTGATTTCCACCCAGGACTTGTTATGGGATTCACAGACCGCATTTGTCAATTTAAAGATAGTCCCATTCTGCAAATTAAATATATTAAAACATTCTACAAATACGTACTCTATTCTTACAGTAACGTTGTTGTTGAGCATCAGCAAGAGCAGACCCGACTGAAGCAAGTAGTTACAGAAGATCGTATACTTTATTTCACATGCCATTTCAAGTGAAGCGATCTGACTTGATAGAATCCCAATACTAGTCTAGTTGCGCTATGCACCAAATAAAATTATTAAGCAATTTTTTTTTTAATTATTGAAAAGTTACGCCTCATTTATTGGCGAATGATTTCTGTATCTAGTTAATGTCCATAATTTGTATATTTTGTTTTAAAAACGAACGATGGCTTTGTTATGTATTGAAAACGATGATAAACAAAACCTGAAAGTGAGATTGTCTTCAGCACGCCGAAGATTTAATACCCTTGCAACTATCTGATATGGTGGTCGAATGTTGATAAGGTTTAGCATAAATATGTTTAGTCAAAACATTTTATAGATTGACAAATCCTTGAAACCATCATAAATTTATTTAAAAGCGGGGTTCCAGTTTTTCGTAGAAACTTACTGGCATCAACTGTGAGTCCTTTCTAGAATCTGCAATCTTGCATAGAAATCGCAGCAGGATGTCAAATAGAAAGGTTTTATGTCTAGGTTGTCTACGTAATTTGGTAGCCTTCAAAACTCTACTTACGTTTCACTTTAAACAAAAGTATGTATGCATATATTGTTTATAAATTATCCAAAAACAACATTAGTTGTTGTTAATGTTCAGTAAGTTGCAAATGCAAATAATTTATTTGTATCTTAGGTAAGTAAGAGCAGTTAGTCGAGTGCGCTGAAACTTTCACTAGAAATCGATATTTAACTTCAAACATTTTCTATAAACTATTTTGTCTTCTCCGATTTTGTATAATAGAAAGTATTTTCGATCTTCGGTTCTGTACTTGCTAGCTTTATGTTATTTTGTAAAAGTAGGGCAAAATATTTGTAGCTAAGATTTCTGGAAAGATATTTATTAACAGTGGCACTTCTTAAAATATTATAAGTTATTGATTTATGTATAGTATATGAAAATTTACTTAATGACAGTTTAACAGTCACAAATTTCTAAAAAAAAAAAACAAAAAAAAATTAAAAATTGACTATTTGCTGAAGCGCAACAAATGAATAAAACGAGTCACGTACATTAAAAAAAAAAGTGCTTCACAAATCTCTTTTTGCATTGAAAAACAAGTAGAATTAAATTAAATGCCCATCAAGATAGGTCGAACAAAAATGTCGAGTTGAACAAAAACCTAAATGTAAAAAATAAAACAAATAACTTAAATAAGAATATAGATTGTGTGAAAGAATAATACGAGCCTAAGCTTTTCCTTATACATTATTAAAATGACAGGGAGGACTTTAAGGAGGACTCTTTAAGTTTTTTTCGACAGTTTATCAAAATAGGATCAATAATGGCTTTCCATTTCCCAATTGTTAAATTTACAAAGATTTTAGACATACATAGAAATTAAATTCTCAACCCATATTCCACAGGGTTTACCTACTAATTCGAGAATATAGGCAACCGATATTTGATTAAAGGTTCAATTTGCATTTATCAAAGTTTAAATAAAAGTCGCTTAATTGAACGTGTTCTTGTTAGAAAAATGTTTGAGTCATTTAAATTGCATTACCACATACATATATATTTTTCATATATATAAATTCCATGCCAGCTAAACAAAAATGTATATAAATTATTTGTCGAAACGCATTTAATCCCCAAAATGGTTTTTTACCTGTTTGTTTGCATTATATCAAATTTTTTTCACACAAATTTCGTTTTACAGATAAAAAGTAATTTCCCAAATGGAAGTTAAGCTGACAGACAAAACTTGACAACAACAAAAAAATACCCTATCAAAATCAAGATCTCATTATTAGCGAGTCTCTGTAACAATCCCAGAGTTTAAAAAACATATATCAAATACCGATTCCTATAACAAATCATGGTGCAAGGACTATACTCAAAATTGATCTGAATGCCTTCATTCTATTAAAGCTGATGCCTTTCAATTTGTAAGATATGCCAATGAATGCCATATTTAAACTGCAACAGACTTTAAATGTTGCAGTATTTCACCGGAAGAAGCACGGAAGTGGGTGAGGCATTTTTTTATTATCAAGAGTCTTCATTCCAAATTTGTTTTGTCTAGCCCCCAGTGTGTGAATTAAAACTTTATCTGTACGGATATCCACGAGTATATATATATATATATATAATTTCAATAGATTCGAAAAAAAGGCATTCATGCGCAAAGTCGGACGGACAATATATTATGAGTATAAAAATGAAACTAAACGTCATGCCAATAAAATTATATTTTATAAGTATTATATGAGTTGGGCTAAATTACAGAATAATTGAAAGTAGCTTAATATGTATTTAATTTTCGATTAAACTAAAATTAATAAACGCATGCAAGTTAAATGAAAATCATGCAGTCGTAACAAGCATTCGATGCTGAAAATATCACGATGTCGGCCAGATGGAATATGTTTTGGCTATTGCTGCCAATTCTGCTAACAATAAAACTAAATGTGCGAACCAAAAGGTCTGTGGTCTGTGGCATATCTAATTTTGTATATATTTACAGAGCGGGATCGTCTTCAAGATGACGAACGCCGTTTGCGAGAGCCACAATAAATCCTGGGTGCTAATCGACACCTGTCGACTTCGAGCCTTGCAGCGCAACAAAACCGTCCTGAATGTGTTCCTAACATTGCTGCATCCATCGAATTCTGTCAGAATCGAATATCAAGTTAACAAAAGAGCCAACGGCTACAAACCTTGGATAGTTAATGGAGAATTTGATGTTTGTAAACACTTGCGAAGACCAAAAGATAAATTTGCCGACCTACTCTTCGCTCTAATCGGCGAATTTACATCAATTAATCATCCCTGTCCATATAACGTGAGTAATATTTTACCTTTACAATGTATAAAAATATAATAATTTCTGTTTTGTAGGGAAAGAACTACTTAAAAAATTTTTATCCAAGAGCTGATAGGCTACCCGTTATACTGCCAACTGGTGAATATGTTTTACTAATGAATTGGAAATTCTATGGAAGAACTCAATTCATTACCAATGTCTACTTTACATTTGTGGAGAATTTTTAAATGGTGTCTTCAGACACGGGTTTTCAAATTACACAACTAATTGTTCTATTACTTTTCAGTGTAATTATATATTAATACGCTGATTAAAAACCGTTTATGCCTATTCAAGCGTGACTAACGCAGCTTTTTAATTTAAAATGGAAATTATCTCTATATGCATTATGCATAATATAAAAACCTTTGTTGTTCTACACAATTTTTTAGTTTATTGAACGGAATTCAAATCTAAAAATCAAATTTTAACATATTTGAAAAGCGCGCCAGAACGTAGAAGAACGGTTAATTGCAGTAGTTCGATAAATCGTAATAAACGGCCGATAGCAGCATGCATTTATCGAAGAGTGCGATTGAACTAGTTCACAGCAGAACTAACTCTATTGATTACTAAAACAAAAAGAATTTGGCAAAAACATTTGGTATTGCTGCAAAGCTGCTTAACAATTTTATAGTTATCATCAAAAGCAGCAAGCATGGATGTCATCAACAAATTCTACTCGTCCGCCGTGCATACCGTCTCGCAGCTGTCGGGTGTGCTGCCTGGCAATAATGTAACACGGGAATACGAAGTATTGGACCAGATTTGCACAGCGGGTGTGGGTAAGAGCAGGAAATATGCACTGACATATGCGTATCCAGCTAATCGGTACACATTTGAAATATTTGAAATATTTAGGACTCATGTGGAAGGTCTACAATGGCCACAAAAAGAGCACCAAGCAGGAAGTCTCGGTCTTTGTGTTTGAGAAAAAGGTACTGGAGCGCTGGTCAAAAGACGACCGGGAAACAATGCTGGAGACGTTGCGGCGGGGCGTTCAGCAACTAACAAAAATACGACACCCGCATGTCCTAACCGTGCAGCATCCGCTGGAAGAGAGTCGCGATTCTCTGGCCTTTGCCACGGAGCCAGTTTTTGCATCGCTCGCCAATGTCGTTGGGGACTCGGTGCGTTCGGAAAAGAAGCTTTACGATGTGGAAATACGCCATGGGCTGCTCCAGCTGTTTGATGGCCTGCAATTCCTGCACAACGATGCCAAGATAGTGCATCGCAACATCAGCGCCGAAACGATTGTGATCAACAAGAACCGCAGCTGGAAACTGTTTGGCTTCGATTTCTGCATAGCCAATCAGCCATCAACAAATGGCACTCCTCACTGGCCATGTAGGGAGTACAGCACATCCCTGCACGTGCTGGCCCAGCCAAGCTTAGAGTATACAGCGCCGGAGCTGGCTTTAAACAGTGTTAACACGCCGGACAGTGACCTTTTCTCGCTGGGTAAGCGCACTTTACTGATTCTTATCAATATCAATCACTGTACAATTACAACCTTAGGTGTGCTCATCTTCACAATTTACTCGGGCAAACCGCTAAAAATGTTCGGAAGCGATTACAGTGGCTTTCGGCGTTACGCCAACGATTTGAATCAGCGCAAGTACCCGCCCATGAACACAATACCAAGCGAGCTAACCGAAAGTCTCAAAGCCCTGCTGCATCCCAGCGCCAGTTTGCGGCCTAAGTTGCATGAGCTGAAATCGATTGCTTACTTTCAGGACGTGGGCGTCAAGACTCTAAGCTATTTGGACTCACTTTACCAGTGGGACAATCTGCAGAAATCCAAGTTCTACAAGGGTCTGCCGCAGATAATACCCACGCTGCCGCATCGCGTGAACTTACACTCGATATTGCCCTATCTGATCAAGGAGTTCGTCAACTCGCCCATGATTCCATTCGTTTTGCCCAATGTGCTACTGATTGCCGAAATGAGCAGCCAGCGCGAATACTGCGATCACATACTGCCGCACTTGAAGCCCATTTTCAAGCTGACGGATCCCATACAGATACTTCTGATATTTATGCAGAAAATGGATTTGCTTCTCAAGCTAACGCCGGCAGAGGAAGTGAAGCAGAGTGTGCTGCCCCTGCTCTACCGTTCACTGGAGTGCGACATGCCGCAAATACAGGAGCTGTGCCTGGGCGTGCTCCCTACCTTTTCCACTCTCATCGATTATAATGCCATGAAGAACGCAGTCATACCGCGTATTAAAAAACTCTGTCTGCTTAGCAACAATGTTTCGGTTAAGGTTAACTGTCTTATATCGATTGGCAAGCTACTGGAGAACCTGGACAAGTGGCTGGTGCTAGACGAGATTCTCCCATTTTTGCAGCAGATACAGAGCCGCGAGCCTGCAATTGTAATGGCTATAATAGGTGGCGTTGTCTACATTTAACAATGTTTTTCCATATTATTATTATGAACTCTTCTTTGCAGGCATTTATAAAATCGCCATGACGAACACAAAGCTGGGTATCACAAAGGATGTAATGGCGCACAAATGCATACCGTTCCTGGTGCCGCTGAGCGTAGAAAATGGACTGACCATAGCGCAATTTAATACCATCGTCGCGCTAATCAAAGAAATGCTGGGTAGAGTGGAGCAGGAACAACGTGAAAAGCTCCAGCAATTGTCTACAATACAGCGGGACAACAAGTAAGTTTTGAATACTTGAGTACAACACTTCATTCCCAACAATACTACCTCGTATAGACCCAAGGATGCTTCCGAGATACTGGCCAATGAGTTGGATAACGCTACGCTATCGCCCTCAAGCAGCTATGGTGCTAGCAATGGCAATAAGAGCGACGATGATATGTTCTCCGGCTTCAGCGTGGGTCAGCCAGCGAGCGCTGCGACGCCAAAACCTACCGCTACAGCCCTGGCGCCTGTCAAAACAAGGGAGCAGCTCAAGTAGATGATGCAATCAGCGCTGAATACCAAGAAAATTAAGTCAATATCTTATATTTTCAGAATAACGCACAATACAACGACAGAGACAACATCGAAAACGGACATGTTTTCATTAATGCAAAGCAATCTGAGCAGCCTAAGCACTGTCCAGAGCACACCAGCAGCAGCAGCAGCAGCTGTTCCTCAGCACGCCATGCCCTTCAATGCGAGCAGCAACAATAGCAACAATTGGCATAGCGCAAATCCGCTGGTCATGAATCATCAGCTAGCCTCACCGCAGGCCAGCAGCAACAACAATTTCTCCTCGCTGGACGATTTAGATCCATTTGGTTCTGCTGGTGCCGCCAGCCAGATTGCCAAGCCCAATAATGCAAATGGTGCCAATATGTATACGCTGCAGCAACCCACAGTTAACTACATATATCCAACTGGCTACAATGCATCAAACAGCATGAACAACATGCAGCCGAGCATCGGTCTAAACAAGCCAATGATCATGGGTGCAGCAGGCACGGCCACGCCCACGCTGATGCCACAGATGACCCAGTCAACGGATAGCAAGAATCTTAACACGTTATCGCAACAAGACATACTTAACTTCTTGAACTAGACACATCATTCCCGCGACAGCCTACCGAGCATGTCTGCCAAATAGCCAATGTTTTAACTAACTATTCCGTACTATATATATATTTAAATTATAAATGAGTGTATGTGCAATTGTATGTCTGTGTATGTGCGTGTGATTGTGTGAGTTAGTGTTTTTGAGCAGTTTTGAAGTTTTGCTCGTTGTATCATTCAACAAATATCAATTTTAAAAGTGAATGTGCATAATTTATTGTTAGTCTAGGCAAACAGTCAAGCAACCTATTATATATAGAGTACATCTAGATGTGTATTGTGCAATTTGCTCCTTAGTGTATCTCAGTGTACACAAGCTAGTTAAAATATACTTATTATCAATTAAAAACAGCCAACTATAATTTATTGTTATTTAATTGTATTCTCTCTTTCTCTATACTTTACGTAATATGAATCTACAACAAGTTAAAGTATAACAAAGCGCTCTTTTTTACATTAATACATTCATTTGCCGAACTGGGCTCACAGAGATTCCTACAACTAGTTAGCTAATTAACAATTTAGCATGGCAAAGCTGAAGACGAGAACAGTCTAGGTCTCGACCAGGATGTGCGTGAAGAGACTATGCAATCTGCGTTCCACCTCCTTGTAGACAAGCGAGTTGAGGCCATCGGTGTGCATACGCAGTGAAGCGGATCGCAGCAATGCCATTCGATTTTCATTTGGTATCGCGTGTTTGTGCTTTAGCATTGTGTACTCACTGTACGCCGGATCAAAGCGGCAGATCTCGATGCTCACGACTTTGAGGCGCTCGTACAGATCGTCGTCCTCGCCGCCCCAACCATGGTACAGATTCGACATGCCATTTATCATTGTAAATTGGGAGGTACTAATCGCCACAACGCCACCAAATAGTGTGCGATATGGCAGATGAAAACGCCAGCTGTCCAGCGCGGAGCTCATGTGCCTCGGCTGAACTGTGCATGCGTAAATCTGACCGGAATTCAATGGCATTAGGTCCACGTCGTGCAGTATTAAGCAAGGATAACCATAGCTTTCTGCCACTTTGGCGCCTATGTTGAAGAGCATGGCCCGATTAAACGGTTTCCGGTCGCTTTGCTCCACCACAAAAATTCGATAATGGATTTGCTGCAGGCGCAGATAGTTGTGCATATAGTTGAGAAATGCGACCAGCTGCTCCTGCCGATCCCGATACGGTACAATAATGGCGGTACTGAATCGTGCACGGCATTCATCCGGCTGATATTCGCCGCCAAGCCGTATTTCCTGCCCGCGCAGAATAGCCGCACGATGCGCTGCATCGTAGACAAAAGTGCTATCAGCTAGCACCTCCTTGTAGCTGCAATCGATTGCCTGCTGCGATGAGATATTCGAAACGGTTGCCGAAAGAAGCGCCTCCTCAATGTGCTCCTTATCGATGTAGTCATAGCGCAGGGCGAATCGATGAGGCAGTAGAATGTAGACGAGGATGGTTAGCGCGCCGCTGAATAGAAGCAAGTCGTATATATGAAAACTGTGCTGGCACAGCCTTAATATCATTATTCACTGTTATAGTATTAACTGAAGTTGAATGCTACAGTACATAGTTGTAGCTTATTAAATATTTTTGTACTATTTGCATGTGAAAACACGAAAAACAGGAACAACAGTGCAGCAGGCCAGCACGGCAATTAACAGAAACAATTCAATGTTGGCATTAACATAACATAGCATGGCAAAATGTTATTAACAGCGGCAGCTTATTTCTTCGCCGAAAAATTCCAGTTCGCTGTTAAATTTTTAAATATTCACATATGTTTTTTAATATTTATAACCGTTTTCTGGAAGCTAAAAAGCGAAAATGTCTCAAATTTGATTTAACATTTGATAATTAACACCAATCAAGTGGGAGCAAAACCAGAGATCAGCTGTTCCTTAACATAAACGATCGTTGACCGCAATTAGATTCTGTCTTCTCTCTTTCTTCTCTTCACTGTTTTCGAAGTTCAATGCCCGCCTACAATTTTTTTCGTTTTCCAACACCTTACCTTTCTTTTTGTCTTTTTTGTCGGTTTGTTTAGATTCTTATACGACCTGTAAAAAGATTTCGAATTGATTTTCTGTATGTTTCTGGATGTTGTACCTAAAACGAAAGAGTTATAATTAAATACTTGTTATATATTTGCTAAAAGTTGTGTAAATAAGCCAATACGAAGTAATGCAACTTATTAACAAACTGACCCAAAACTGGACTGGCTAAATTATATTAACATCTAAAACATATAAACACATACCCATTTCGGTTGATAACGCAGCAGTCGATAAGATATGCACTTTCAGCTCGAGGCAGTTACTCATCAGACGTCTAGTTGCGAACACTTATGTCTATTTTAGCAACAGAATGTGCATCGCATTTAAATGTTCTGTTTACATAGCTGTATACTGTGTATACCTCCTGGAATTGAGTGCTGAAGAGGGGCAGCTGCTGCGACGTCAGTAAGAGAAAAAACTTGTTTATCGCTGACAAATATTTTTAAATTAGCCCGCTTATACCAGTTAAGAACTGTACAATACAGGGAGAATGCCCGGATCACTCCATATGCACAAAGGTTGTCGACAATTTCGGCTGCATCTGCTGGCAGGGTTATCATCTGAATCCCGACTGGTCTGCTAGCGACCTGGACAATACCGACTGGGATTATTGTGTCCGTCAGCCGGCAAATAAGACTGTTATCGTGCACAATCGCCTGCCAGCAAAAAGCGAACACCTGGCCGTCGCCATTCTGCTGGTTTTATTTGGTGTGATTGTTGTGACCCTGGTACTTTACTGCTTCGTTGCACTCCGTCCAATTAGCCGCACTCGTGCTGCTTACCGCCGTATGCAATTGAGACGCTCCAATCATCGCCGGCTTCAGGAGTTTGATGATATTGACATGACTTTTCGCGACACACATAACGCGGATTGTCTTGATTAAATAAAGTTAACGATAATGTATCGAGTGAAAGACTGCAATTACCAAATAGTTTTTCATATACCTGTGCAAATCAACTTAAAGATAATAAACGATATCTCTGTATTATCGTAAACAGTTAACCATTTAAGGAATGTTATTATAATCGAAAAGAGGAAAAGGTACACAACTGATAAAAATTATAACTATTAAATAAGTTTATACATTGGCCAGGGTACATTATTTTTCCTATTCTTCCGTTACTGTTCCTCCTGCCCTTTATGTTAGAATTACGCCATTTTTAGTGCTCAATTATAAAAATTTGGTATTTAATTAAGGCGCGAAAAATGTGTCCAGAATCGAAAATACCTTTATCGATAGATCTATCGAACTTGCGGTATGAAGTATCGAACGACCGGCTGAGATACACTTCCCTATTATTTATAACAAATGCTTTTTGATAAACGCGGTCAGCAAACACTTGCAAAATGACCTCAATTATTAAACTGCACACCATCTCTGGTGCCATGGACGAGTCGCCGCCGTGCTACATTTTACAAATAGACGATGTGCGAATATTGCTTGACTGCGGCTGGGACGAGAAATTCGATCCGAATTTTATAAAGGAATTAAAAAGGTAACAAACCAATTTAGATAAATGGCAAATCGTTAACCGAACTTGTTTTAGGCAAGTGCATACCCTGGACGCAGTGCTGCTATCCCATCCAGATGCATATCATCTCGGCGCGCTTCCATATCTGGTGGGCAAGTTGGGCCTCAACTGTCCCATCTACGCGACCATACCTGTCTTCAAAATGGGCCAAATGTTCATGTACGATTTGTATATGTCGCACTTTAACATGTACGATTTCGATCTGTTTTCATTGGATGATGTGGACACAGCCTTTGAAAAGATCACGCAATTAAAGTACAATCAAACGGTCTCCCTGAAAGGAAAAGGCTACGGCATTTCCATAACACCACTAAGCGCTGGTCACATGATTGGCGGCACCATTTGGAAGATCGTCAAAGTTGGCGAGGAGGATATTATTTATGCCATTGATTTCAACCACAAGAAGGAACGGCATCTCAGCGGCTGTGAGCTGGACAGACTGCAGAGGCCATCTCTGCTGATAACCGACGCCTACAATGCACAATATCAACAGGCCAGAAGGCGTGCGCGCGATGAAAAACTGATGACAAACATTCTGCAAACCGTGCGGAACAATGGCAATGTACTTATCGCTGTGGATACAGCTGGTCGCGTCCTGGAGCTGGCGCACATGCTTGACCAGCTGTGGAAGAACAAGGAATCTGGTTTGATGGCCTATTCCTTGGCGCTGCTCAACAACGTCAGCTACAATGTCATAGAATTTGCCAAGTCACAAATCGAATGGATGAGCGACAAGCTGACCAAAGCCTTTGAGGGCGCGCGCAACAATCCCTTTCAGTTCAAGCACATCCATCTCTGCCACACGCTCGCCGACATCTACAAGCTGCCCGCAGGTCCCAAGGTGGTGCTTGCCAGCACACCGGATATGGAGAGCGGCTTCACCCGCGATCTATTTGTGCAATGGGCTAGCAATCCAAATAATAGCATAATTTTCACAACACGCACCGGTCCTGGTTCGCTGAGCATGGAGCTGGTGGAAAATTCAACGCCAGGCAGGCAGATCGAACTGGATGTGCGGCGACGCGTTGAGCTGGAGGGCGCAGAGCTCGAGGAATATCTGCGCACTCAGGGCGAGAAACTTAATCCGCTCATTGTTAAGCCAGAAGTTGAGGAGGAGAGTAGCTCTGAATCCGAGGATGATATTGAAATGAGCGTTATTACGGGCAAGCATGATATTGTGGTGCGGGCCGAGGGCCGTCATCATTCAGGCTTCTTCAAGTCAAACAAACGCCATCATGTCATGTTTCCCTACCACGAAGAAAAGATTAAGTATGACGATTATGGTGAAGTCATCAATCTGGATGACTATCGCATTGTGGACGCCGGCTACGACTACGCGCCCATGGACGAGCAAAACAAGGAGAACGTTAAAAAGGAGGAGCCACATGTGGAGCAGCAGACCAATGGCAACCTAGACAATGATGTGCAAATGCTGGAGAAACCCACCAAGTTGATCAGTCAACGCAAAACCATTGAAGTCAACGCACAAATCCAACGCATCGACTTTGAAGGCCGCTCCGATGGCGAATCAATGCTGAAGATTCTCTCACAGCTGAGGCCGCGGCGCGTCATCGTGGTACACGGCACAGCCGAGGGCACCCAGGTGGTGGCCAAGCACTGTGAGCAGAACGTTGGCGCTCGCGTCTTTGCGCCGCAAAAAGGCGAAATAATCGATGTGACGACGGAGATTCACATTTATCAGGTGCGCCTAACCGAGGGTCTCGTTTCTCAGCTGCAATTCCAGAAGGGCAAAGATGCGGAGGTGGCCTGGATTGATGGTCGCCTTGGTATGCGCCTACAGGCCATCGATGCACCCAATCAATCGGAAGTCACTGTGGAGCAGGACGTGGCGGCGCAGGAGGGCAAAACGCTTACATTAGAAACTCTCGAAGAAGATGAAATTCCCGTGCACAACTCGGTGTTGATCAACGAACTGAAACTATCCGACTTCAAACAGGTGCTAATGCGCAACAACATTAACTCCGAATTCTCTGGCGGCGTCCTCTGGTGCTCCAATGGCACACTGGCGCTGCGGCGCGTTGATGCCGGCAAGGTGGCCATGGAGGGCTGCTTATCGGAGGACTACTACAAGATACGCGAACTGCTCTATGAGCAGTATGCCATTGTATGAGGAATAAAACTAAGCTATGGACATGTCATGTTGTTTAATATATTAGGTATATACATTTGTTTATAAAAATTGCAGCATGGGATCGTCGGTGCGCGTGCGTTTCTTCTTCCATTCCTCGATTTCCTCCTCGGTAGGCGCCTTAACATCGTACATGCTATTGTATGGCCGCTTTCTATCATCAATTTCATCAGGCTGATTCTCGGATCGGACTGCAGGCGTCTCCTTTTCCTTAATTTCTTTGTGTTTCTTTTTGTTTTTTCGCTGCTCCTTGGCTTTCTTTTTCTTTTCGCGCTTTTTTGATTTTTTCTTTGATTTTTTGCTCTCCTTTATTTCCTCTTCAGTTTCGGAGGAATCTTCCGAACTAGGCGCAGAATCTACTTCGGAGCCTGGTGCCTCATTTTCTAATGCTTCCGTCTGTATTTTTGGCACAGCATCTACAATTGGAGCGGCGACTGGAGGTGCACTTGATGTTGCCGGATGCTGCTGCTGTTGATCGGAATAGCCTTCCGGCTCCTGCATGCCCACACAGTAGGAGTTCTTAATAAAGGATTTGCAGCATTTGTAGCCCCAACGACCGGAATTCCAAAAGCTGCCCCATATGGTTGTGTGATTGTTTATGTACACATCCTCCTCGTATATGCTGCGTGCCTTAGGCTTCTCGATGCCTTTGATAACCTTGCCACTGCGCGAGTACTCGACATATTCCTCGGTTTGAGCAAGCAATAACGATTTGGGCGGCACCTGTAAGTGCTCCTCGCCTCCGTACTTTTCCACGATGTCTGTTTTGGTCTGCAAGGAAAACTGTGTTAGTGCTGTTTAGAATAATAAGTTTTTCTTTAACCTACACTTGACTTGAACTGTTCCTTTTTCTGTTCGTACTCCTTCTGCAGCAGCTCCAGCTTTGTGGGCTCGGCAAGCAAATGGACATCGACGCCCTTGCCGTGCGCCTCCCAAGCGAACAATTGTGCAGTGGCTTGGGCTGTTGTGTCCCCAGAGAAACGTACAAAGTTCTCGCCCGCAAACTCCGCTCTAGAAAATTAAAAATCGTTAGTTAAACTGCATAAGAAAATACAACTCAACTTACTCCTCCGCTGGAACAGCTGGATTGGGATTGTCGCGCATAGATCGCGTCTTGGGATCATAGTAAGCTGAGTTTGGATCCAAATTGCGCAAATATTTCGCTGTATCCTCACGTATGCGTAAATTACGCACGGTAATACGCTGTTTTGAGTCGACTTTTGTGCCTGGCATGTCCACCTCGTCCACGTATTTGTCCTCGTTACCCTCCTCATCGGAGATTTCAGCATCAGGATCTGCGAAATGTCCAGATTACTAAAAGAAACAGCTTTTTTTTAGGCAGAGACAGCTTACCATTCTTTAATTTCTCTGCCTTAAGCTGGCGCTTTGCTTCCTCGACTTTTTCATACTCCTCGATGATTTCGCGATGATTGGAAGGATCGTAGGAGCTCCATCGATCCCGCTTTTCATCATAGTTAATCGACGCATCGGTCACAATGTGCTCGTCGTGCACCACAATCGATTCGGCGTACTTGGCCTGGACCTTGCGCGGCCTTTCCAGGCAATCCTTTTTCTTATGGGTCATGGCGCCACAATTTTCACAGGCGCCCTTACGAAACTTGGTAACCAGTTTTGTGGTGTCCAGGCCTTTGGGAGCCCTATTGTCCAATTGACCACGTTCATCTTCGTGCTGTGGCCGTTGATGCTTTAATGTGGGCCCCTGGGAGCCGTAGTACCAGGGCGCATTTGAAATATACTGCGGAATGTGTGGATTTATGTCACGACCTTCCTCGTCAACGGCGGCCGGCGCAGTACCCGCTTTTCGGGCTTCCTCCAGCTCCTTGGCCTTGCGCCAATCTTCGCGTGACTTCTTTTTGGGCTCGTCCTCAACATCTTGATCATCCTTATTGTGGATTATTTGCGATACGGGCGTTCGAACAGCGCCCGAACTCATAGCGAGAGATTTGTTTAATGTTAACAACTGTAAATTATTCAATCAACTAATATTGTTTTGGTATCGGTGGTACAATGGAAATGAGCAAAACGTACAACGATAGAGATTTACTTTAATATATCGATAGCATAATACAAAGAAAGTGCGATAACAATACATGCCATTCGCCAAAAACGTTAACATAAAAACAGCAATGGCCCACAGTCCGGTGACTGGCAACACTGACGGCGTCTCATTCGTGTAAAAATTATACTACAGTGCGGACGCGTCTAAAATCCAAAGACTACTAAGTTTCCATTTTCTTGTTACAATCATTCCACGCATATATAAACAAATAACGTGCCTTGTGATTTTCTATACACAACCAACCACAACGGAAAAATCGATTAAATAAAAATGGTAATTTCAACAAAGACTAACTGTCGCGGCTGCCGCTGCAGCGCATCGCAATCTGCTTGCCAGAAGCGGTTTGACGTACCGTCGTTTATTGCGCGTGCCTCGCGACCTGAAATATTAATGCTACCACGGACCACGTAGCGCGAACATTGACAATTGGCGCTGACGTTCTCTGATAGTCCGCGGTGCTATTTAAATTGGAAAAATTTTAACCAGTGTTATTGTGGCGGGGCGGCAAAACGTTCGTGTTTAACCTCAAAGTTTAGTGCTAATGTCGATTTTGCCGCCACCATTTTGTGTAGCGTATTCCGTATTCTTTTTGCTTTCTACTCTGTATGTGTGTGTTGTTTGTGTTTTACTAATTCTGGACAAAATTCTCTTCTGCAGGCTGGTGGCAAAGCGGGCAAAGACTCTGGTAAAGCCAAGGCGAAAGCGGTTTCACGATCGGCGCGCGCGGGCCTTCAGGTGAGTTATTGTTGTTGTCTGTACCAAATAAATTTTTGGCGCCTTTTTTACCAGCTCACATCATACATATACATATCTATGTATATGTGCACAACAGGGTGCGTTTGCATCAGCCGTGTGTGTATGTTTGCTGGGAAATAAATTGCTTGTGCTAGTTGGGGGTAGCAAAACATAAACAAGAGATGAAACTTTTTCCTAATGCGATTTTTATGTGCTTTTATACCAAACAGTTTCCCGTTGGTCGTATTCATCGCCATCTCAAAAGCCGCACCACATCGCACGGACGCGTTGGTGCCACCGCTGCCGTATACTCTGCAGCCATTTTGGAATACTTAACTGCTGAGGTGAGATTTTCGCGCCTAACGTTATTTCTTTTTCCGTTTTTCTATTGTCAAATATAACGGTGTTTGCTTGTGTTGATTAGAATGCATGCGTATTTGTAAATGTTGACAACGGCATTTGTTTACATGCTGGCCTGTTAACAGAATTCTTATGTATTGCCGTAACAGATCAATGTTAACTAACGTATTCCAATTGGCAACATTTATGCTGTTAAGCAATTTATTCAAATACTCATTGTTTTCCGATACTGCTCTTTGCAGGTGCTAGAGTTAGCAGGCAACGCATCGAAAGATCTGAAAGTGAAGCGCATCACGCCGCGCCATTTGCAGTTGGCCATTCGCGGAGACGAGGAACTGGACAGTCTGATCAAAGCAACCATCGCCGGAGGCGGCGTCATTCCGCACATACACAAGTCGCTTATTGGCAAGAAAGAGGATACCGTGCAGGATCCTCAGCGGAAAGGAAATGTCATTCTCTCGCAGGCTTATTAATGATTGCCTCTTCTTTTTGACTATTTCGGAATACAAATTTTACATCTATGTTTAAAAATATATTACAAACTAAATGACGCGTTGTAACAATTCTGTGCGAAGCTGCCAAGGCGTTAAGCATAATTCTAATTTACAACAATTTCTAAATCCAGCCCATCATCTCCCAGCATCTGCCCGCTACCCTAACCTACCCTACCCTAGCCTTCCTTCTATCGTCAACAGGCAACATGAACATTCAACACCCGCACTCACACACACAAACACCCACACACACACACTCACGCACTTACACATACAAATGTAAACTTAATTGTCAAGCAAAATGCAATGTTAAATGAGAAAGAGGATTAATGCAAACTTAATTTAGAGCAAAGTAAATTACACAAATAAATTTAATAAAACTTTAAATAAAAAACAAAACAACAACAATCCCAAATTGTTATTGGACAATTTATTAGACAATTAATTGTTGAAATAAACTTTGTGCACAAAATAGTAATAGTAAGAATTACATTAATCAAAATATCTTGGGCACCATGGAACAGCTTAGCCCAGTAAATGCGGCACTGCCTTCTGGACATCGTCGCAGCGCTCCTTGAGGTCCTCAGCATCCAGCTCCAGGCAAGCGCCCCATTCAATCAATGTGATGCGATGATCCTTGTTGGAATCGCACGACTCCAGGAAAGGCGCAATGCAATGCTCCAAGCTGACCAACGGTGCGCGTATGGGGAACAGCTCGTGGCGGGACACCGAGCGATCGGTGTCGCCATCCAGGTCACACCATTTCCATACAGCTGCGTTGGCCCAGCGGCGCGAGTTGTTGGTCTCGGCCTCCAGCTCCATTTGCATGTAGTGTTCGGTCAGCTCGTCGCGCTCGGCCAGATCGCGCATCACGTTGAACAGCCAGTCGCGCATGCGACGCGGGAAGTCTTTCAGATCCTCGCCGTCGCAAACGCGCGACTCGTGGCAGGCGCCATAGTAGTCGATGTGCAAATGCGCATTGTCTGGATGACGGCAGCCCGGATCCTTGATGTCGCACCAGCAACGCTGCTGGTAGACGGCGCAGTCCGAGGGCCAGGTCTCGTTCTTGTTGGTGCACACATGACGACGCACATCCGACTCCTCGGGGCACTCGGGAATGCACACGCACTCTGGCTTGCTCTTGTTCAGTTGGCAAATGCGACCGGCGCCGCAGTGCATGATCTCGCAAGGATCAACCTCGACAACTGGATTCAGTATGTTATGCTGCACCTCCGCCAATTTCTGGGCCAGCTCATTCTCACGGTCCACATCTTTGTTCTGACCGAATGCAACCAGTTAGTCATACAAGGAGTTCACATTTTATCGATTTAGTAATACACACCTTGGACTTCTCCTCCAGCAAGGCCAGAAACTCCTCATCGTCCTCATCGAAATCGGCTATGTCGTCCAAGTCGATATCAGCAATGGACTCCTCGGAGCGCACCTGACCAAGCGCCAGCAGCCCCAAACAGAGCAGCAGCCAAACGGAACGCATTTCGCTACGAGTTCTGAAAGTGCCCAAGCATATATTACTTACATATACTATTACTACATACTTAAATATTTATATATATATGAATAAATAATCTTCCTCAAGTGCGGGAGGTCAAACGGTGACGCGATTAAGTTTGGCCTTCAAGGCAAACAGAATTTCATTTTGAAATTTTGCGCCAAAAAACAATCGTTTTCTATTTTCTTAAAGTGCACGAGACTGTACTGCTGTAACGGTTCGCACTGTAACGGTAATCAACCCCCTTTTTAGGGTGGCTTACACTGCAAAGACTTTGCGCGGCATTTGAAGACGCCGCATTTCTCTACATGTCAATGCAACATACATTTTGGAAGGGCATTTGCCAGGAAGTTGCGGAATTCAATGAATACAATGCGCACTTATTGTTGACGGGTGAACAAATTGCAAAAAGGAGAACGCATCGAATAGGGTGGACCAGCTTACACACACTGATATTCTCGCAAAACAGTTACAAATCTTTAGTTTCATAAAGACATTAAGTGAATATTTTACTTTAGAATCTAAATATTATTGACTTGTATGTATTTGTTTAAGATGATGCTCCTAACGATATGTTTTCGGGGTTTTAATATTCAAACAGCCCTTTAAATTCTTGGCAAAAGTTTTGGCTATGCATTTGGGTCAATCATAAAAATGTTTTGTAGCACACACATATATAAGAAATTAAAGTATAATTCTAGTTATAAATAGAGTTAATTACCAAATCAAAAATAATTGATTGGTTTATTGTGTTAATAATAGGAAATCCCTTAAATTCTTTGAAAGAAACGCTAGAAAAAAAAAAACAATAAAATTAAAGGTTTTAATGGTTCTAATATTCTATAGGAATAATTGCAAATCCTTATAAGCATAAAAAATGAATTAACTATATAGATGAATAATTAAGATTTGGAATAACTGTTGGTACAGCTCTAACAAACTTTAATATTTTTATATATTGGTATAAATAAAAGCAAATGAAATGAAAGAACGTTTAAGTGGGAACACATTTGCATCCAGGGCAAACCAAAAAAATGTTTTCTTTTAGAATAGATACAAAATAAAATTTGCCTATTGAAATTTTAGAAGCGATAACTTTCTTTAAAAATGTAATTTATTATGTTTAGGAAAATAACCAACCCATCTTTAATGTTACTTTCTATTAGTACAACTCTTTAGATATTTCGCGAATGTCTGTGGGAATTGCAATGCATTTGGGTCCACACTAAAAACAAAAATAGATTTTGAAGGCATGTTAAACACATGTTCTCCAGTTCAAAGCATTTGAAAATTGTTTATGATCGTTGCTTTGGCATAAAAAGCGCAATTCTGAAATCATCTCTATATACAGTTACATATATATATATATATATATATATATATATATATATATATAGGTATATGCAAATGTGTGTGTACTATATTCTCTATGGCACACAGTTCTGATTAAAGCTTGACCCGAATGCTGGGGCAACACGAAAACTATGGCCCAATTAGAATGCTCATCAGCCAAATATATGTTATAGAAGCATGTATTTGTACAATATAGTACATCTAGTTGTACAATATATAAGCACATAAGTACAATGACAAATGTGGGCTTATCGCATTTGCTTGGCCTGCGCTTATCTCTAGCCTGGGCTTCCGTTTTGGGAATTGAGATTTGCTCAATCGCCGCTTTTTCACTTGACCAGAGCGAATGCGCAATGTTTCTTTCGAATGTGGCACAATTCCTATATACACTCGCATTTCATATCCATATACAATATCTTCATATGCATGTGCATCTGTTGAATGCAACAGTTTCCCGGAATATTTCAATGGATGCTGCATGCCTTTGCTAGTCTCTCTCTCTCCCTCCATCTCTCATCTTGTTGCAGCTGCAGTTTAATTATAACGAAAAAACCGACCAAGAATGACGTGATCTATCGCATATAGCCGCAGATCTTGTTATGTTTGTGTGTGGGAGACTCTACACTCGATGTACCAGAATTTTCATTGTAATCATAGGCTACACTGAGCCAAAACTGGGTTGAGATTTTACAGTAGCCAAATTAGAAATATCTGAGATTTTGTTTTTATTCAAAATAAATCCAAGTGCAGGCAAGGAAATGCACTTGTGCCCAGATCTGACCTTGCAAGGTTCTAGTATAGAGCAAAATTTGAGCAATTTGATTAAATGAATTGGCAAATTGTTTTTAGAATTGAGTTCAATTAACTTTAATTGCAATGCAATTTAACGCAGATTATTGAACTTGAATATCGAAATACAATTTAAAGCTGAGACACGCAGAAAACTAAAAGCTACTCGAATTTCAAAACTTTGAATCGATTCTGAACAACGAGTACTTTGGATCGATTCTATACAACAAGTACTCCACAAATGATTCGCGGCTGCCTTGGAATACTTACTGAATATTTGTTGATTCAATTCCTGTACGATTGAGAGAGTATGTCCAAACGCGTCGGCGGCAGGCGAACAACTGTTGGCCGGACGATGGGCAACACAGCGATTATAGATCGTCGCCATGGGATGTCCACACATATCGCTTAACTGGAGCACAGGCGCGCACAACATGGCATTGGGCTCGCCAACTTGTTGGCTGCCAACATGTTCGTTCGCACAATAACAACACAGATTTTCATTTTTGGTTTTTTTTTTGTTTTTTCATGATCAAATCGTAGATTTTATTCGAGCAAGCATAACAATGTATATATATATGTATATATTAGACTTACCGATGGATCGAAATCTAGATACTTTGTTGTCTCAGTGCATCCGGAAGTGCTTTAGTGGGGTTTTGTTTCTTGTGTGTTGTGTGGAAAGAAATAGGGATTTGGTAATTTTAGAAATGCTGCATTTAAGTGTTTTTTGTGTGCTAAATACGTATAGATAGCGGTACTTAAGCATTCATCTAGACTAGTTAGTTAATAAGGTTCCACTAACTTACCTTAAAAAGCTTGACGCAAGCCCGCGAAAACATACAATAAAAATCATATAAATATATATTTAGAGAGACAATAACTGCTGCTTGCACTTGTTTCTAGAGCTGCATAGGCATAAGTTTAACTAAATTTAATTGTTAATTAAATAGATTGTTGGCTAAGTAGAACTTTAAGTACTTAGTTATCCGCAAAGACTTACTTAATATTGCAGCTAGGGCACAGCTCAAGTAAATATTAAGATACATAGTGTGGGTTTTAAGAATTTATTTATTTAAAAATAAATATAATGAAACTTGTTTTTCATAAATGTATATATAATAATTATATAGTAAGTTATATTGTGTAGAGCTATATTAAACTGGCAAATTAGGGACTCTCTTAGTTAGGCCTTGCATAATCTAATACATAGTATATCATATTGTTAAAATATAAACTGAAATCGTAATCGTTAAAGCCTTTGGCGTGCGCTACAAAACCTAAACATATCCATATACATATCAAGATATAGCAGCAACATCTATATTATTTATAAATTAATGCTAAACTTAGAGTTCATGTCGTGGCTGATTACAAGCACATAAATCCATTAATATTTTGTATTTTGAAATTTTTTGCTATTAAACACATAATTGTCGCACAATAACAAATCAGCCGTTCCTTCAACGTTCGTCTCTTTTGTTCTTTAAATATTTTGAATAATAAAAAGTAATCGTATTTTGAATCTGTAAAGCATTATCTAAAGATTGGCTCTACACATATAAACTGCTAAATGTGCAGCATTTGAATATTGTGGGCATTCGATCGATTTGCAGCAATTGCAAATTGAGTTTTGAGTGTGAGGAAACCGTTTACAACTTAATGATAAATTTAAGTAGAGCGTACAGTCATATACGTATATATATATATATATATATATATGTATATATATATTTATATACATTTATGTTTATACAAATTGACAGTAATTTGGATAGAATTATTTATATGGCTACAGTATTAAACTTTTCTATTTTATATCATATATTATTACTTGATGTGCGCAGCCGTGCGTTGCTCAACAGCCTTTCGATTTGATTGAATGTTACATATTACTTGGACGTATCTTTTAATTTCTTCATTTGGTATTTTGCTCGTCGGCCAAGTTGACTTCTTTTTTTTTTGGTTTTACGAGTATTAAGGCGTCTATTAATTATAATATATACGAGAGCTGTGCAAACTAGCTCTATATAAGCTCGGCTGCTAAAGGTTTTCGTTAAAGTCTAATTCGTTTACAAAAATACACGTTTACGGTGTTCTAATGCTGAGCTACGCACGGGCACGGGCACTCTACTTCGTTTGTATTTATAGACTGGAATTACATTTTAGGCATAAATAATTCTAATATGAAGAGAGAATAAGAGAGCACTAGTTGGTTAAGTTCTAATTTGGGTTTACAATTTGTATTATAATAACTTAGTTTTTTTTTTTTTGGAGAGAAAATTATGCATGGCAAGTTAACAGTAAATAAAATGAAACGACTTTCGCTACAACTCAGAGTTGTATCAAATATTTGTCTTATTAATAGGCCGAGTATCGCTTAAATACAAACATAGATGGATATCAATCGTTCAATAAATAACATTAGAGCTTAAGTTAAGGAGTTAAAAACTTTAGTTAGTTGTTGCCGTACGCTCAGTTAGATATAAACGTATATATATATATATTTATATATATAGTGAGAGAGAGACAACGCAGTTAATATATTATATTTATCCTGTTTTTAAGTTACTAAGCGAGTGTGTGTCCTAGCTTACTACGAGCCTATTTATCAGTATCAGTATCTGTATTTGTATCTTGAATTCTGAGCTTTTGTGCTGCTTTTAAGGCACACACAAAAAGGCATCTAAATTAAAGAGAATTATAAAGATTAGTACTGTGACATACTTATAGAGAGGGACACAATTGGAGTCAGTATTTGGTACCTTAAACTTTGCTTTAAATTGTACTAGGCATAAACGTACCACAACAATGACAACGCAATGCGTGAGGGCCAGTTGCAAGTCTCTCGCTTTACTTACCCCGACTAACGGCGATATTTGCTGTTCGCGCTGCCCCCGGTGGCCACCGATCCATTTGAAATATTCTTAGGTACGGGTCCCGAGGGTGGACCACCGCCACTGGGCGGCGGAGCTGCGGCATTGTAGGGCGCATAGCCGGGTGCTGGTGGCTGCGCGTTGTCTACGAAGAGAAAAAAAAGGCTGATACGTAAATACAGAATTTTACAGAAGTCATACTACTTACGATAGCTGCTGGGTGGTGCAGCGTACGGATTCATGCGGTTGCCATTCATGTTGTTGTGTTTAGTTGGGCCACCGCCATAGTTTTGTTGATAGCCGCTGCCAAAGTTTGGCGGCGGTGGCTGTTGCTGCTGTGGTGGTGGCGGCTGATGGGGTGGCGGGCCCTGTGTTACCGGCATGGAACCAGGTACTGGTGGTGCCCCAGACGGCGGCATATTCCAGTTGCCCACCACTTGCGGCGGTGGACCGCTGCGATGATGACCAGCCGGTGGCACGCCAGGTGTTGGCGGCTGTACCGCCGGCGGGCCGCCCCACTGGTTGGCATGCCACTGCTGAGCACCGGGTGGTGGAGGCGGTGGTGCATTCCAGCCATTCTGCGCAGGCGGATAAGCATTCCACGCATTCATTTGAGGCGGCGGCGGCTGCTGGTAATAAGGCTGCATGGGCGGCGGTGGCCCCCAATAGTTGTAGTTTGGTGGCGGAGCGGTCATGGGTGGCGGCGGCGGTTGATGCTGATACGGCGGCATTTGCTGCGGCGGAGGCACTTGGGGACGGTAGCCAGTTGGGGGCATGTTAGTTTTAGGCGGCGGCTGCTGCTGCTGCGGCATCTTGTTGCCGTTGGCTGTGGCGCCCTGTGCCATTCTGTCTTTCTTTTCCAGATTGTATATGGACTTTTTAACGTCGACGAGCACGTATTTAATCGAGTGCTGTCTTTGAACTGTTCGTAAAAATGTATTGCAATAAATAGTCTAAATTAATTGGCTTTATTAGACTTACGTATCGCCTTGTCTACGGCATCGTAGTCATCGAACTCGATAAAGGCAAAGCCTCGACGCTTGCCGGTAGTTTTGTCTGTGAGCAATTTCACGGACACCACATTGCCGAATTGCAGGAAATATTCGCGCAGGCAATCCTCATCGTGATTGTCCTTTAGACCGCCGACGAACAGCTTTTTAACCGATATGTTCGTTTCACGTGTCTCACGCTCCGGACGCGGCAGAGCGCGTTTTGCCTCCACAGTTCTAGAAGACACCGAAAAAAAACAGATAATAACTATGAGATTGAGCAAGTGCAAATATAACATTGGATACATACTTGCCGTCAATGATATGCGGTCGGTTCTCTTGCGCAGTATCTACCATGGCGGACTTTGTATAGGTTATAAACCCAAAGCCACGTGAACGCTTAGTGGCGGCATCTCGCATCACAACAACATCGACCACCTTGCCCCACTGGGAATAGAACACTTTGAGGCCCTCCTCTGTGGTGTAGGGCGCCAGGCCGCCAATAAACAGCTTGCGCAAGTGCTCCAATTCACAAATGTCCTGCAAGCCAAATTAAATACAAATATATTCGCATGTGTGCATGTGCATATGCATGTGTTTGTTTTGTCAGAAACAGCACAGGTTTGTTTTTTTTTTTTTATGTACCACAAGGTGCACGCAGTAGAATGAGTAGTGCAGATGCCGCAATTTTAATTGATACTTACATCTTCGTCTTTGATTTCGAATATCTCGGGCTCTTCGGCGGTATCCTCTAATTTGACTACTTGCGGTGTGTTTGCCATATTTGGCGCAAGTTTAATTAAATTTACAAAAAAAAAATGCAAAACTACAGCTCGTCAGACACGCACGCGAAGAAAATTTCAGGGATGTGCAATATACATCGTAGTACGTGACTATCGATAAGTTGCTGCCTTCGATATATTATTTTGACGCACTGACTTTTGGCAGCCCTGGTTTGTTATTGTTATTATTACGTTGTTTAGTCCAATTGTATAATATTTATCTAAATTAAGAGCTCAGTTGGATTACAAAAAAAAAAAAACCAGCAGTTGCTGCAACAACAAATGCAGTGAACTAAGGTAAGTGTCACAATGCGCGTTAGACCGCCAATTGAACTGTTGCCATGAATAGTTATAAGCAGCAGACAGTGATGCAAGTTTTGACTATTAAAAAGCTAAAAACGTTTTGCAATTAAACCTAGTTTATTTGACGCATTTTGATGTGTTAGATGAGCTTAAAACAAGAAGTCGCTTAAGGCTAACACGAATTAATAAGCGTTGGCGCAGGCACAAAACGGCTGCGTCGCTGCTGCTGGTCAGGATGCACTTGGTGTTGTTGTTGTTGGTGGTGCTCCACATAATTAACATCCGCACGACGCGCGTTATTTACGAGCGCTGCCCTGTCCTTCGGCAGCGGCGCCGGCAGCAGCGTCGGCGTCGCTGCATAGTAGCCGCTGCCTAGCATGGCCGCCGCCGCAGAGCTGGTCGCCGGCGCAGCCGTCGCGTAGCTCGTCTGGCCCATTATGGTGCTCATAAAACCATTGGCCACGACAAAGTTCCTGCAAATTGATAGTATCGTGCATTATATAAAAAATGTCGAACAGTAACCCAGACATTTGTCTAATTGGGCCGTAAATGTCGTAAAATTAATTTCGTGTTAATTTTATGGGAGTACATCAATTAAACTTGTGACATTTACGTGAATTGCTGGTGCTGCTCCAGCGTATGGCTTACCTGTAATGCTGATCGATTTGCGCCTTCTCGATGCGTTTATCCTTGGCGCGACGATTTTGAAACCAGATTTTGATTTGTGTCTCCGACAAGCGCAGCGTCTCGGCCAGCTCAAAGCGTCGACTTCTCGATATATACTCGTTCCGATGGAACTCCACCTCCAGGCGCAGTGTTTGCTCCGTGCTGAACGTGGTGCGCTGCCGTCTCTGGCGTCCCTCCTTGCGGCGACGTCGAGCCACTGCCAAATCGAGAGCACATCATCAAATTGTTGTATAAGCCACAACAACAATGGCCTAAGATTAGGCCACACGCACACACAATGGAGATGTTAGAGCGAACCAAATCCCACATTAATAAACCATCAAATTGCCCGCAACCCCGCAACCCCTCCTCCCCCCGCAACATGTCCTTGCGTGCGAACAAGTTAAACAAATAATTAACCATGCTGATGGCCCCGCCCCTTTTTCTACTGGTAAGCGATGTTTGTGATCGCGTTTGTGGCGCACATTAAAATGCATTTTACACGTGTTCCTAGACTATCCATCACGGACCGTGCCCCCCTCTCCCAGCGTCGTCCCCTGCGTCCCAGCAATTCATACTTTGGGCAATCTGAGCCGGGAAACTTTCAACAATACCAACAGCTGTCTCCCATCCTTCCATTGTTATTTTTGTTATGCTGCTAACAGGCATCATAACTATACACTTCCTGGAAGGGTATTATTAGTTTTTTCATACTGTTTGCCATTTTTAATATCGCATACAAATTTGCTTATAATTCTAACTTACTTTTTGTATAAGAAATAAATGGAGAATACATTTAATATATTAAAATAATAAAAACTATTTTAAAAGAAAGTTTGTTGAGAACATTGGAAAATTATGTGTTCATTTTCTGGACAGTTACAGCTTTGAAAACATTCATAAAGGTATATTAAAATATGAATATACAAAAACTGTTAAGCTAACAAATACGTTGATCCAAATAAAAGATCCTGTTGAGGTCAAAGGTTTCTTTAGAGCGACTTTCTAATATGCTATATTAACATTTTTAATTTTATTTTGCCCTACACTTTTTTTAATATCTATCGAAACGTACTTCAATTTAATAAAATACAACAAATATATTTGTATTTACTCTTTCGAAAATGAGGATCACAAAAAACATAATTAAATATATATAATTCATTTAATTGAATACAAAAAAAAAAAAAGATTTTAGTGTCTTGTAGACTTGGAAAATGAGAGCCGCAGCGTAAGACAATAATGAAAAAATATTAAAATGTATTCAAAATGATTAATTTTTATGGAATTTAAAAAATAATGTAGTATATATTTTTTTGGTAAATTTTTAAGCGAACAGACTACTGGCAATTGTTTACTCAATTCGTTTGTAAGGGTATGCGCACTTCGTTGTAGCGCAATCCTAATGAATATTTGTTTGCATTGCGCTGTGACGTAGACGTCATCCGAGCGAACAATATGCAGCCACGCCCACTTACACGATGCGTACTCAACTCCCATTGTCTGTTCGCGTACGCTGATTACCGCTTAATTGTTCCAGTCCGTCTCTCCACTCTACACTCTCTCTCTCTCTATCTGCTGCCTTGCCTCTTGCGAAGCTGTAAAGTTTCCGTTGGTGCGCGACTTTTTGTATGAGTGTGTTAGAGCGGTGCGGGGGGAGGGGTTGCTAATCTCTAGTTCTCGCCTGATTACCCGCCGCCTGACTAACTTAAGCTCTGCTTTCGGCTTATATGCACATATATACATATATATGTATATATTTTTTTAAATCACGTGTGAAATTCGATACGACAAGTGTCCTTTGAGCTGGCGCAAGTGTTTGTCAATGTTTGTGTGTGTGTGTGTGTGTGTGTTTTTTAGGTTTCCTGTTAAGCTCAATTACAATGTTAATTTTTTAGCAATGCGTTTTTTTCTGCTACTCTTCTTCTTCTTCTTCTCCATCTTTTTTTTAGCTAACTCTCAAAGTGGCATATTTATTGGGGTGCCAAATAATCGCGATGTGGCCTGTAATATCATCTCTCCCTTATCAATCTTCGTCTGGCATTGTCCATTCTTAATTTCCGCACCCCTCTCCCGCGCGACCTTTAAGCGAGATTACCGCAAGTAAATGAAAATTTTTACGGCTGAATGCGTTTTAATATTTTGTTAATTTCTTGGTTTTTTTTTTGCTTTCTTCTTCTTGAAGCCCTTGCTCTCTCTCGGCTTTTCGGTTTGTTTTTGCATACTTCGTTTTTTCTTCAAGGATTTGCCGACAAGTGAAAGGATATTTAATAGCCTGGCACAGCTTTTTTACACAGTTCCTGCGGAACTAATTTTTTTTTGTTCATTCTTGCCTTAAACTCTTGCACCTGCATGCGCCAGCGTGTGAAAGCTTGCATGCATTTAACATTTTGCCATTTCTGTTATGTTATATGTTATGTTATGTAATATGTTACAGATCCAATCAGAATGCGTGCTCCTCTGTGCTTCGGCTGCCAGCGTTGCCTGCTTGGCCGGGCGACAATCCAATTAGCCGCAGCCTTTCAGGCCAGACATCTGGCGAACAAAGACGCCTCGGATATTGTGGTAAGCCTTGCCTCGCCCATTTGAAAGTTTTAGCTCGTCTAATTCCTAACAAACCGACAGTTACCCCCGGAACCCACCACCTGCTGCATGTCCGGTTGCCCCAATTGCGTCTGGGTGGAGTACGCGCAGACTGTGGCCAAGCTGTTGGGCGACAACGATGAGCGTGCCCGTGAGATTGTTCTGGCCAAGATCAAAGATCCCAATTTGCGTATGTTTTTGAGCATGGAGCTGCGCAACTTGAAACAGCTGCGAGACAGCGCAGAGGAGGCAAAAAAGAAACCCAAATAATCCAAAATGTAGCACCAAAATTGTATACAAATACATTAGCAAAATTCGATTATGCCTTAACTTATCTAATTTTAACTGACCTCAAAGGAACTACATCTATATAAACCACAATCAACCGGACATATTAAGGGCACAAGCTGAAATCCGATTCTCGCTGACGTCTTCGATGCCATGGCTTGAGCTTGCAAGACAAGCTTAATGACATGTCAGCGAAGGTGTCTTGTCTATTGATATACTTGATGACGTATTATCGTACATATAAATACACGCTACAATAGATGCTCTTAGTGGAAAATCGGCTGTATATAGAAACATTCCCGGTTCAATTAGAGCAATTAATTTCCCAAATTAAACGAAAGCTTGAGTTAACACCGTGTCTTGAGCCTAAGTTTTGGTTCAAGCCTTGGTTTTTCAAGGGTTCTTTATATAAATAAAGCAGAAAGAACTTCTAAATGGACGTTCTACTAAAAATAGCCCAAATTTCAAATACCAAATATGATTAGATAATGGAATTGTTGAACTTGGGTCTGTCTCTTCCTTAATAAAACTTTGGCTCTGGGTCTCTCTTAAAAGTATTTTTATATTTAAACTAATTCGGTTTCGATTTTGTCTGTTTTTTAGGGCAAAGGATTTGGTTTAGAGTTCGGTTCAGTTTAATGTACCAAGTTCTTTAAGCTAACACCGATTTTTTGCCTCCTTTTTAGATCCGCAGAAATCTTTTTAATATCTTTGATTTCTTGTGGAATGTATTTTCAAGATGAGCGAATCGTATCCAGAAAGGTTTTATGTGCCGAAAACTGATCTGTTGCATGAAAATCTGTGTTCTACCCTTGTATTATATATGTAGCTAGCATAGGAACGATCGGACCCAAACTTGGCATTTGTAAGTTTTCTAATATCCCATACAATATCATATAGTTGCCATGTGAGAAATCGGTCGAAAACTTGTTTCTGATATGGAAACCTTTTTTTAAACTAGGGTAAATTGATTAAACTGGGGATTTACTTTATGATCCCCATAGTATATATGGAAAATCTTATGAACATCGGACAAGTATATCATATAGCTGCTATAGGAAAGATCGGTGGAAAAGTAGCTTCCTATATGGCAACGATCTATCAATCTAGATTTTTACTATACAAAATCTGCTCATAGTTCCCATAGATGGTATCGTAGGAACACGGACAAGTATTCTAACCAAGCTCTTTGAATTTAATTTTTCAAAAATAATTATTGTTCATATTTTACAGACAGCGTGGAAAGCCTATATATACTACATAGATCTATGGCCAGATCTATTCTTCCGTTCTAAAAATCTTATAAGAAACTCTTCATTTAATCTTCTCCGATCTTTAAAGCAACTTAAATAGTTGGATATGTCTTAAATAAAAATTTGATAAAAAATAACTATTTGTAAAATGATTTGATTTTTTTTTTTTGGTGTTAATCTCACTCGCATACTCACAAAATGCTGAAAATCCGGCGTTAATATGCGGATCACCCGAAAAAGCCGGAAATGTTAGACCCGGCGGTAAAGTTGCGTTCGCAATGGCGCCGTACGCATTGTAATCCGGCGGAGGCGCATGCAATTCATATGACGGAAAACTGACTAACGCGACGCGCTCATCACTCATCGAAATATCCGGCGAGGATGCGCTGCCTCCGTCACTCTGGTAGGACGGCTCGGCGTGTGTGCCCACGTCAATGTCGCCGCTCTCACTGTTGTGCGTCCGCGTCTCGAGATGCCCGTAAAGACGCTCGAAGAATTGGCGCGGAGATGACGGACGCTGCGGCGTGCCAAGCACCGTGTGCGTGGGTGCCGGCGTCGCTGTCGGCGTGCAATTCGAAGATTTGATAACCTGCTCCGCATGGAGCGGCGATGATGGGTTTTGCTGCAGCATTTCAGGCGCCCGGATCGACCAACGGCTAAACTTGACACTTGGCTAATCGACGAGTGACTGAAACTGGCGTTACTTCCGACTACGAGACTGACCCGTCGTTTGTCTTGGTCAAGCGGTCACAAATTATGTGCCGCATTAAAATCGACAAGAAGGTGCTTAAAATTGTGGTTAAAAAAAATATATTGGCGCCACACCTGAGGCAAGCACGGCATGGCGCTGATTGGTTGCAGCTGCAGTGCAACCCTTGGCCAACTTCCGCTTTAGAGTATCCTTCAAGGGTAGCAAAAAGGATAAGCACCGCCCACTTCGTACGAGTGAGCTATAGCTGGTAGCTTGTTGCCAGCAGCACAGCGCGCTTGAAAGCTAACTGATACGTAACTGCATATTTGACTTTCGCTTATCGAGTTATCATTTTTATGTTCTCAACTTATCGTTTTATTTACCTATATAGAGGTATATTTGTATATTTTGAAATTAGACAAAAATAAAACCCAATTTAATAAACGTTTTAAAATTGGTAGAAATTGTTGAGGCCAGCATTTGATAGTACATCGCATAAAATATATCGATATATCGAGCTAGGTTCATATATCGTATATTGTAATATCTAAGCTATCGATACAATATTTTAGCATAGCCATTTACTGACATCGCTACAAGACATTTTGGCTGCTCAATAAAATAAGTTTTTAATTTCCCGAATTTAGCGACTTAAACATGTCGTATCAATTATATCGCAACACTACGCTTGGCAATACGCTACAGGAGAGCCTGGACGAACTAATTCAGGTAAGCTCCGTGCCCCAAACAAACGAATTACCAACAGGCCGTAGCAGCAGCTGCGTCGCAGACCCAGGCGAAGTCTTGTCAAATTTTTTTGCATTTTCACATCGGCAAGTGCATCGATCAACAATTATTAAATTGGCTTAGCAGTTAACTAGCTTGCATTTGCTGTGCCCCCTTTTGTTACTTTATTTACTATTTTCACATTAGATTAACTTGAATCATATTTGCAGTATGGACAAATAACGCCTGCATTGGCCTTTAAGGTGCTGCTGCAGTTTGACAAGAGCATTAACAACGCCCTTAACCAGAGGGTTAAAGCTCGCGTTACATTCAAAGCGGGCAAACTGAACACCTATCGCTTCTGCGACAATGTCTGGACCCTGATGCTCAACGATGTCGAGTTCCGGGAGGTGCACGAATTTGTTAAGGTCGACAAGGTTAAGATTGTGGCCTGCGACGGCAAAAGCGGCGATTTCAATTAACAACTAAGCGAAAACAAGCACACAAATTGCCACGCGTTCTACTTTTTAAGTTTCTAATTAATAAGGTTGAGTTGGTGGATTTTGTCTCTACTGCGGAAATTGGGGGAAGTAAACTGTTAACACCTAAAACGCATTAAGTTGTTTTATTACGCTTTCTCTTCCTCACTTTGATATAATGCAAAGCTAAGTTTGAGTAGATCGCCTAATCTTAATCCACGTTGTAAATGTTTCCTACATATCCTACGTATACAGATTTTGTATACTCTACGGAAATTATATGGTGTATATATAGGCATATTTGCCGAATTTAAATTCAAATGATATGCCTTATGTTCGTAATCGATGATTGAGAGGATTGGACTTATCGATATTTAACATAAGTATTATGGCTAGTTAAAGTACCATTTGAGCAATGCGACAACAGTCGACATCGATAAATTTTTTAGATTCCTTAAGCTTATATTTGATGATTTTTTAATTATAATAAAATGGAAAATATTGAAATTTAAGCTCGATGACAAGCGCAGTATTTAAAAAAGATTTAAATACGCTTTATAAACTGTTGATAGCAGTATCGATAACATAAGTATCGGACAGACCAATTATCTAGCATGTTCTCACAAATCGATATATCGACATAAAGCCAACATCCCTCGTTTCGGTGTACAAAACGCAACAACAGCGCGTCGCGTTCGCACGGAGACCGCTTTGATAACAAACAAATTTCAGATATTTTGAAACGGGCTAAGTTATTTTAATTGAACGTTGGAATTGCAATTCTTAATTGATGTTATTCATTTTGAATTTGTGCATACTAGGCAAACCATCAGTTAGGCGCGAATGCATGTCAACAGCAAGCTCGCGAAATGCAGCAAAAGTTTAACTGCGACAAGTGAATCAAAGTGTAAAAACCTTAGAAAATACGTAGCTGGTTTGCAATACAAGTTGCTTAATAAATTGTTTTTCAAAGAGGTAAAAATACACTGTGTGCTCATAAAATCATATCCACCAGTTTGCTAGAGCTGTACGTACATATGTATGTGTGTATGTTTGTGTATGCATGTGTGCGTGTGTGTAGGTGTTGTATATCGAATTATTAGTTTTTGTTGTTGTTGTTGTTGTTGGGCTGACTGAGCGCAAAGAAAACGAAAAGCCAAACGCGTAAAATACAAAAGTGCATTCATCTGCAACAACTGCGCGTGTTGATTTTGTGTTTGATTTTGTCCAAAGCAGTTGCAAATAACGGTGAATCAATAATTGTTGTTGTGGCTTCTGCTGCAAAGCCCTTGAAGTGTTGCGGAGAAAAATACAAACAAACAAACAAACATACGTAAAGTGCCAAAAACGGAAACCAAAGCGCAAAACGCAAACGTTGTTTTTATTGTTATTGCCACAAACTGCATGATTAAGCCATATAAAACGTGCAGAATAAACAGTCGCACATACATAATATAATAATATCGATGTATGTATGTATGTGCACTGAGTAGAATTTAGTTCTATACAATTTTTCATTTTTGTTTACAATGCGTTTTGTTTTGTTATAAATTTTATGGCATTCGCTTGTTTTCGTTTGCGCTTTGCTTTTGCGTTGCCGTTAAGTCTTATACGAGTCCAATTGGACTCCCGCTGTGTGGCTGTTCCTGCGAAAGCAAAGCAAATATAAAAATATTTCTGGCTAAATTCCTTCGCGTTAAATAAATAATAAATCCGAATGAATAAGCGTAAATAATTGTAATCAATTTTATTAAAATCTAAAAAGGTTTAAGCAGACATCGCCAAAATTGATTTCCGTCGCATCAAAATCTTCACCTCAAAACTGGATTATAATAAATCCGTTGATATTGGAACGCAGCAGGAAAACAACTCTGGGGTAACCAACAAAATGGTCAAACGGTAAGTACAGACATACATACATATGTATGTACATATGATAACATACATACATACATATATACAAGTACAAAGTGAATGCATTTGCTTATCAAGCACACGCTGCAGTTCATTAACCCATTTGCAATTGGCTAAGAAATTAGCGCCCGCCCCTCGTAGACACATGCTTATTTTTAGATTTTTTTTTTTTTGATTCATTGACCGGGGTCTATTGAACTAACGGCTGGCGCTGATAAAGACGAATTATAACGCAATTTATTATTGTTAATTGCTTAGCAAGAGTTAGGTGGGGGGTAGGGGTAGGGATAGGGGGGGGGCTTGTTGTAGGGTTGCTTTAAACTACGTCGCAGTCTGCATTCATATTGTTAGCATGACTTTCCGTTGTTTCATTTTGCTTTATGTGAGCACAGTTAATGCTCCAACAACAACCCCCAATGCTGACAACAACAAAAACACACCCCCTCGAGTGCAGCCACCACCAACAGAACACATCCAGCAGTGTTGACAAGCGGCGTCGCATAAATTTTTGTCTGCGTTTTCCAAAAAATCCAAATGTAAAAGCACAGCAACAATAACAGCAACAACGATGAATAGCCCAACGCGGCATCAGCCAAACGCATGCGCCCTGACGTCACAATAACAACAATAACAACAACAACAGCAACAACCACACCAGCTTCATTTCTGTTTTGTCTGCATTTTGATTTTCTATACGGTTTTATGTTTTCTCATCTGTTGGGCACTCCAAAATAGCAGAACACACTGGCAACACTGACTGCTCTCTGCCTCTACCTCTTTCTTTGCCTGCATAAATAACTGCATACGTTGCACGCTCTCTCTCTCTTTCGTTCTCGCTCGCTTCTTTGCGTTCTATCTCTGTGAATTTCTTCTTTTTATTTTTCAACATTGGCGGCGCTTTGCCTTTGCCTCTGACAATATTTACCATCACTTTGTCGCGTTATTGTTGTTGTTGTTGTGGTCCTACAGTTTTAGCAGGTTCTTGCAGTTGCTTTTTTACAGTTGCTTTTTCGGTCGTCGCGCCCCCACACACACGGGCAGCATCAATAACAACAGCAATGTTTCTGTGCCTGTATTTGTCGCTTTGTTGTTTTACCTGCTTTGGTTCGCCTTTTGTTTTGACTAGTTTCTTAGTAGTTTTGTTTCCTGCCTGCCCTGTTGCTCATTTATCGATATTTATCATTTATTTAGTCTTATCGTTCACGCTGTCCCGCTCTTGCTTAGACTTCCTGTTGCTGCTGTTACTGTTGCTGTTGCATGTTTACCTGATGCCGACCTGTTCGCCTGGTTGTTGTTGTTGTTGTTGTTCTTGTTACTGTTGCTGTGCTGTGCTTGTTCTTGCTTGCCGATCGCCTCCCTTTGCTTTACAAATCTTCAGCCTAGCGCATGTGTGCACATGTATGCAGGTTTTTGTGTGTATGTGCCTGCTTTGTTGCTGCCTCTGCAGATCTTGCTGCCTGCCGCCTGCCAGCGCTGTTTTGTATTTTGTGTTTATTAAATTTTCTTTATACACATGTATATGTGTATGTATGCATGTCTGTATGTATGCGCATGGCGTGCATGCAGTTGCCGTACGGCAGGCAGGCAGCGTTGCCTGCTTGAAAATTTATTTGTCTGCACGCTATTATCCATTATGTATGTACATATGTACAGACATATGCATGGATTTATGCATGTACATATGTTTGTTTGTATTGTACGCTGTGCTGGGGAGTGTCTGTGTAGTCAATGGATAGGCTTGCCTGCCCCCTCAATCTCTCTCTCTCTCTCTCTCTCTCTCACACTCTCTGCTGCTGTTGCTGCTTCTGCTGTTACTGTTTGTTCTTTTTGGCGATTAAAATTAAATTTTAATGCCGCAGTTGCTGTCTGACGGCTGTTTTTGCTGCTGCCGATGTTGTTGCTTTGTCTGCGCCTCTCTTTGTTTCATGACTTCCTTGTTTCATGTTAGCCAGTTCCCCCCACTGCCCCCCGCTTTTGTTTCTGTTAACCTTCAGCTGCAGCCATGCTGTAAGCCTGTTGCGCTTAGCAACATTCTCTTAATTTATTAAGTGCAAATTTATTTATGAAATAACACTCACACGCACAAACTACAAACGCACACATACGCATAATTAACCGTTATTATTCATGCTCATGATTCATTTAGTCGTTTGTGTCTGTTTGCGGCCCAAGCGTGGCTTTTGTCCAAGCGTGGGAGAGACAATAAACGCACACATACATACATACATACATGTGAAAATAAATGCACACGTATGTGTATACGTGCATGTAACCACATTTTCACACTCTATTCTCTAAACACACATACTATGAGTCAAAATGATTCTTTCTTCACTGTGTAGGTGGTAAAATACATATTACAGTAAAATTTCTGAGAACAGTAAAGAATTTTCCAGAAACAAGTATTATGAATTTGACTTTAAAGTCAGTAAATTTCAATATTTATAATTTGGAGCTAGGAATTTTTGGATGTCATATTTAAGGCCTGAAAATTTAACATAGATCGGACATAGCCTAAAAGTTATTTAAGCGTCTGTTAGTTTGGGGCTTGATGCACATTACAGGGCATCTGCTAGTCGAGGCACACGCCGACGCTAAGCTGTTAACAGTTATCTCGAGAAAAACTGACAGACAGCACTGCGTCAGCAAATTAGGCTTTTAACTTTTTGCGTGGCAGACATTGCTGGCTTCCACAGCTGATAAGGCACAGCAGCAGCAGCAGCAGCAGCAGAGGTGAGAATTAGCAGGAAAATGTAAATGCAACAACTAAACTTAATCATTGAAGTTAAAAAAAAAACACGTGACCTGATTTTAAGGCTGCATGCACGCGGTCCCTAATTACGACCAGGGCATGCACACGTGAGTGTGTATGTGTGCGTGTGCGTGTGTGTGCTTGACTGTGATAAGAAATGTGAAAGCAACTCAGCTGTTGACGCGTTGAAGCAAAGCTAACCGAAACGACAAATAAACAATATTTGAATAAATGAATCAACAGACGCTTCGTCTCAGTCAAGCCACGCCCCCCCCCCCCTGCACCGCCCCCAAAGCCGCTGCGGTTAAAGTTCATTGCCAAAATGTTCGAGAGGGCAGCTCTAATGTTTGCCGCTGACCGAGCTCGGGTTCAAAGTTCACGCAGTCCATCTCTTATCAGAGCACATCTCAGCCAAAGATTGTTGCTGCTGCTTCTTCTGCTGCTTCTTCTTCTTCTGCTGGGCGCCAATCGGCTTATGCGTGCCGTGCATTGCCATTTGAACTCCCAACTGGCAGCTCGGCTCAGAGTTTGAGTTTGAGATAAGCCCAAAGGTTTTTCACAGTTGCTGCGGGCGAGCTTTTTGACCCACATAGGGCAGGAGCTGCCTTTTGTCTTCTTCTTCTTCTTCTTCTTCTTCTTTTGCTCGTCAAGTGAAAGTTTTGTTCAGCTTTTCTTTGTTGTTGTTGTTGTTAGCTGGCATTTTAAGCCACTTACAACAATTTACGACAAATTTGCATTGAGCTGGTAATTTGTGTGCGAGAAATGAAAGTGAAAATGGAAATGAAAAATTATTTTAATAGCCGATTTTGGCTTGTTAAATTCAAATTTTTGATATTTGGCCAAATTGCCACAAACCGATATTGGAGAGCATAGAATGTATATATGTGTGTGTGTGTGTGTGTGTGTGTAAGTATGGCAAACTTAAACTAACTCGAATAAAGGTAATATAAGTATTAGAATTCATGAAGATTTTCATAGAATCAGCCTTAAAATCAAGCATATATGCACCAAAAATAGTTAATAAATTGACAATAAACATTTTCTTATCATATTTCTTATCAATATAATCAAGTAAAATATTTATTTAAAAAAAAGTATTTCTATTTATTGTTATTCTTGAGTGGATCAAGGAACTTATATATACGCTAAGCGTGATCCAATTCCTGATTCTTGAGAAAACGCCAGCAATAAGAATCGACAGTTGCATTAGCAATGCATTAGCAATGCATTAGAGGCCTTTGACTATAATTCACACTATTCAAACATTGTTGTTTTATGCTTTTAAACATTTATTAAGATTTAATTCTTAAAAGCAGTCAACAACAACTAGTTTACAGCTTTGAATCCCAAGTCAAGTGAAAGGATTCTTTTAGCACAAGGCCATAGAAGCTAGCGTTATTTAGAAAGAATTATGTTGAAAGCTTGCAACTGCATTCAATACTTAAAGGACATTCCGTTCTAAGCGTTGCAACTTTGCAAAAGCAATGCAAGAATATATTTTAGAGCAAAACTTACAGCAACAACTATTTTATGGATAGATGATCTTTCACAATTCTTGAAAAGGTCCAATTTTACGATTAGTTTCGTTGGCACTTATTTCCAAGAGTTTATCTCTAATGCCAACTTTTTCCTTATTATAGAAATCAAAGCAATCCAATTGTAAACAAAAACAAGTAAGAGGTTCTAGTCGGAAACTCCCGACTAGGGGATACCCTGAACCCTCTTCTTCCAATATCAAATGCATATATATATTCTATTTTAGAAGCTATATGTCAAGTTTGGTGACTCTAGCTCTTATTATTTACCAAAATTTCCAACAAAAAAACAGGATATCGATATCGATTTTTATCGATTGCTTGGAAACGGAACAAGTTATCGATTATGGGAAACAAACTCGATCTGCGCGGGAACTAGGAGCACCTACATCTAAAATTTCAGTCTCTAGCTCTTATAGGTTCTGAGATCCTTGCGTTCATACATACGGACGGACAGACGGACATGGCTAGATCGACTCAAGATCAAGAATATACTTGATGGGGTCGGAGATGCTTTCTTCTGCCTGTTACATACATTTGGATTTTGCACAAATACAATATACCCTTATACCCATTTTTGATGGGTTCAGGGTATAAACAGCTGATTGTGCAGTTCTGCAATGCTTTGGCCTGTGCACTCCGTTGATCTGGCAAATCTGCAAAGCCAAGTGCAATTGTGTTTTGATAGAAATGCAAAATGTTGATAAACAAGAATCTGCCCAAGTGAAACGTGTACTATGCTAAAGCTCAGCTAGAAGGTAGCATACTCCGACAAGTCCTACTGCAGGATATGCACTCTGTGTGCAGGATGTGCGCGACGCTGCAATGAAAAACTTGCACACATCCTGCGTGTCAAGTCGCACACAACAACAACAACAAGAGAGACTTTGTCATTAATATGTGGAGCTCAGAAGCTGACGGACTGTCTGGAAAACGAGTTTGGTCAGCCGTGCTGGAGTGTGGCAGAGGGGAGTTAAGGAGTTTTTTTGTGCCTGATTTGACCTTAATTCGCTGGTGGCACATTGCGCCTTCAATGTGCACACTCGCGCTGGCATACCCTTTAGGAACTTGCAGCTTTTGTTGCCCGTGTTTCCGGTTACGGAACGCAGCCTCCGCATTCTCGGTCCGAGCCGCACGCTTCCTTCTGCAGCAAGTCGCTTTTGTGCTCTGCTAGAAATTTGTGGCCAGGACAAAGAAATACGAGCAGAGTGAAGGATGCGGGCGGCAGGCTGGCAGGCTGCAGGATGTGCCATGTGTGGCATCTCTCTCTCTCTCTCTCTCTCTCTCTCTCTCTCTCTCTCTCTCTCGCTGGTTCATTGCCCTCTCATTAGTCTGCTAGCAGTTTGTTATTGTCTCGAATGATACGCTATAAATTTTCTTAAATATTTTTCTTCTACTTTGCAGGTAAGTTCCGCCCGAAAACTTCTGCAAGCAATTGAAAACTTCGAATGGAGTTTTAGCCAAGCCGGAGCCCACGCAAAACTTGCTTTGACTCTTTTTTTCTTCTACTCCTACTCCAGTTGCGGTTTTGGAAACTCATTTGAAATAATAACGCGACAGTGCTTTATGTCTTGTTGTTGTTTTTTTTTTTTTTGCAAGTTTTACATACTTTTTTGAACAATTAATTTCCCACACAAACATTTGCGGAGATGACAAAGCTGCAAAATGGGGAAATTCCTAGCCCACAAGAGACAGACACACATTGTTATTGTTTTCTATGTCAGCTATAAATATGTATGTTCAAAATTTTAAATACGCGACGTTGTGGGCTGCGAAGTCTCCGAGTCTCTGAGTCTCTGTACTTCTTGTGTGTGTGGGGTGTTTGAGCAAGAGTTTTTTGAGCACCTCGACTAGCTCAAATTGGCCTTGTGCATGTTGGCGCTAGTTGGGCCGCCTTGTACAGTTAGCTGGCCGAATTCAGTCATTCATGGGAAAAGCTCAGTTGTTGCCATCTTACGTACAAGTAAAGCGAAATTTTTTTTTATAGAATGCACAACAAGAAATACACACAGTTAATGAATAAATGTGCTCAGTTTGGTTAAAGATTTGGGTTTCCTATTGAAACTCATTGTAAGTTATCTCAGCCAATTTAGACTGCCAGCCTAGTTAGTAACTAATCTCTTACTAGTATTCCATAAAAATAATATTATCCACACTGACAAGCCTTCCTCTTTACTATCTGGTATATACTTACTTTGGTATTTAGCTTGCTTCAGCATATATTAAATACCAAAGTATATACTAAAGTTGATTGTTTTATTAGTTAGCTGCGTTAGTTATGCTTCATCAACTGTTGTGCAGCAATTAATTTAGCTTAGGTCTTGAGAATTGTTTTTATTATTATGCAATCCCAGGCTAGTGTATATGGATGTGCGAATGCTTTAAGCCGAACGTCTAACGCACAGACAGTGACGTATATTTAATATAACAAGTAAGAGGTTCTAGTCGGGAGCTCCCGACTAGGGGATACCCTGAACCCTCTTCTTACAACATCAAATGCATACATATATTCTATTTTAGAAGCTATATGTCAAGTTTGGTGACTCTAGCTCTTATTATTTACCAAAATTGCCCAAAAAACAGGATATCGATATATATTTTTATCGATTGCTTGGAATCGGAGTAAGTTATCGATTATCGGAAACAAACTCGATCTGCGCGGGAGCTAGGAGCATCTACATCTAAAATTTCAAGTCTCTAGCTCTTATAGGTTCTGAGATCCTTGCGTTCATACATACGGACGGACGGACGGACGGACGGACAGACAGACAGACGGACAGACAGACGGACATGGCTAGATCGACTCGGCTATTGATGCTGATCAAGAATATATATATTTTATGGGGTCGGAGATGCTTCCTTCTGCCTGTTACATACATTTGGATTTTGCACAAATACAATATACCCTTGTACCCATTTTTAATGGGTTCAGGGTATAAAAATATAAACAAATTATATTATTATTTTAAGCATTTGTATTGTAGCAGCTTTTGCCTGTCCGGGTTTCTTAACAAAATTTCCCATTGTGTTGAGGGTTTCCGTTAACAAGATTTTTCTGCATTAAAATACTTTATTATATCTAAAGATTGTGTTCACTTTTGCATCTATATTTGCTAAAACTCTTTAAGATTACACGAATTTCTTGAACTTCTTTATAGTATCTAGTTGCTGGTACTTACATATATAGGATTGTCAAATTTTATAAGAAATTGTTTGCATATTGTTTTAGGATTGTTCTTTTAGGGTATTATCCTTTGGAAGACAGTCTTGCAATGAGGTTAGTCCTAAAATTCGAGGTATATTACGTAAACTAGGGAAAGCATAAAGTGCGCATATCTATAAAAATGAATATATAGTGGATTGTAAGTCGTACTAAAAACGAGAATAACACTCGCCCGATCAACTACCTGTTTTTATACTCTGAACCCATTGAAAATGGGTAAAAAGGGTATATTGTATTTGTGCAAAATCCAAATGTATGTAACAGGCAGAAGGAAGCATCTGCGACCCCATAAAGTATATATATTCTGGATCAGCATCAATAGCCGAGTCGATCTAGCCATGTCCGTCCGTCCGTCTGTCCGTCTGTCCGTCCGTCCGTCTGTCCGCATGTATGAACGCAAGGATTTCAGAACCTATAAGAGCTAGTGACTTGCTCCTAGTTCCCGCGCAGATCGAGTTTGTTTCCGATAATCGATAATTTACTCCGTTTCCAAGCAATCGATGAAAATCGATATCGATATCCTGTTTTTTGGGCAATTTTGTTAAATAATAAGAGCTAGAGTCACAAAACTTGACATATAGCTTCTAGAATAGAATATATATATGCATTTGATGTTGGAAGAAGAGGGTTCAGGGTATCCCCTAGTCGGGAGTTCCCGACTAGAACCTCTTACATGTTTTTATTAACTTTTTGCAAAGTGGTTCTTGCTTAGAAATAGTTTTGCATACCTGAGCAAAAGCGGCTAACTGCGAAGAGTTTGTGTACATAACTGATTCATTTGGCCGGAAATAGTGTTTAGTATTCGAATGCTAAATTCTTCGTCAACCGGATGCTGTCACCTATATATAAGTACATATATATAAGTAGTTCCTTGTTGCTTGACGTTGTTAATAATCGTGAGCTCAGAGGAAGCGCCCCTCCCCCAGCCCCCGTAACGCGCCGCTCAACTCTTTCGCTAATTTTTGTTCTAGTTATTATCGCCAAGTCTTGGGTTGTGCCCATTTTATGACCCAATTAATCTGTTTACTTGCATAATTTCCACGTTAGTTTGGTGCGTAATGGCATTTTCTGCCTGCCTGTGTGTGTGTGTGTGTGTGTGTGTGTGTGTGTAATGCGCGTTACTTTCCGCGCAATTTTCGAATTGCAAACAAAGTTGATGAAACAACCGCCGACGATGAGCAACAAAGGCGTGCCTTGCTTTTTGGCTGGGCACGGCGTCTCCCTGGGCTACGGATGGGGTGGGGAGGTGCGGGGGTTTTTTACTTGCAACTGCAGACAGCCGCAATCGCACACACCAACACACGCACACACACACGCACACACACACAATGTTTGATAACTATTATTGTGGCGTTTATTGGGCGTTATTGTGTTGTGGTTGCTGTTGACCCACATTTTTGCCAATATATTGTGCGGCCAGCCCGGCGAAACTAAAGAGACAGCCTATTTGTACAAAAACTTGCTCATTTCATTTAATTTATTTAAATATTTTGTATTATGCAGTTGTTGTTGCGGTCTTTGGGATGTCACAAACGCAAAGCAACCAAATGGATCGCATTCAAAACTCATCTGAATTAGAGTCTCTAGAGTCGTATACGATGTACTTAAATATTAATTAGCCCAACTTATATGCGCACTCATATGCTTATAGACACATTTTCTCACTGGCTCTCAAAATAAAAAACAAATAAATTGTTCAAGTCTTTCTCCGAACTTTTCGATTGTAGTTTTGCGATCCGAAAAGCATTAAATAAATCATTAACAAACTTTGAAATTCATCTGACAAACATAAAATGTAAAGGTGAATGTTTTACCTTCAATGAACCTACAAATTTCTTCTTTTTTTTTCATTCAAAATTTCTATATATAGAGTGTGAGATACATATAGATAAAATTATTGTTAAGTAGCCATGTTCCATCCTGGCTAAAGGATATAAAAGTGAATTTTTTCTTGCACTTTGATTTTCAAATGATATTTTTACATACAAAACTTCAGCATAAAATGTTAAACCTTGTTTTCTTGTTAGTTAGCATGAAAATGTAGATTATTATAAAAAGATTAGAATGACAAATGAGGAAATATGTTCGATTGCGTGAATATCTAGCCCAACTATGATTACATATGTTATCTAAATGCAGCTTAAGATATGACAAAGCAAGCAAAAATATTTTATTTGTGATAAGGCATGTTCAAAGCATGTATCTTTCGAGCGTGTGCAGTTGTGACTTTGAGCTCGTGCATCTAAAAGATAAATTCTAATGTGCGTATCTGAGACGTAAGCATTGTCAGCCCCAGAACAATGCGAAGGGCAAAGAGTAAATAAAGTTGTCATGGCCTCGGTTTCAAAAGTACTTAATAGCGGATTACATATATGCAACTCTTTACGTGTATTGATTAAGCCTAGCCAGGTGTTGACCCTCAACAAGATGACTCCGATTCTAGCTCGAACCTCGCTTCGGATGCCGCGACTTGCTGCCCGAAACTCATTATTTGTTGCCAAGTTCGAATTGAGGCAAAAAACACCGCAATTAACTAACAAATTGTTGGGGCAGATCCGTGATTAAAACATGAAAATGCTTTTATTTTGAGCAAACTAAACATTCAACAATGAAACCGAAAACTAATTACATATGCCAATTAATGCATAAGTAAAAGTCTTAATAATAAATTCGAGGCAACAAAAATGAAAGATCGCAGAGCGAAAACTAAGCGTCATTAACTTTAATACTATATCATAAAAATGTGCCATGTGCAAAACATGCACTAATCAAAATAATCGATTTGTATATATTATCATCATCATCATCATCATCATCATCATCTATATCATTAGCTGGATGAGCAGGAAATATGCAATTTGATTTATAATATTGGCTGGGTCAATATCAATAAAATAACCTCAGCAATTGGCTCAAAATATGTAAAGTTTCTAATTGTTGCTTGGTTTTCTGAGCCTATATTATTCAATTTTCCTCGACAACAAGTAAATACATTGATTTGCATTTGATGATTTTATTAGAGATTGGAAAACTGTATTCAGCATGTAGAATCTCCATGTTCAATGCATTAGATCTCTGCGAGAATCTTAAAAGCAATTTGCGAATTATATTAATTTTACAAATTTTTCTATAATAAAAATCTAAACAGTTTTGAAAGGGTTTAGCTAATGTTTTTGATTAGAAGATAGTATTAAATTAATGTTTTTTTTATTTTAAACGTGAGGTAATATTGAAATAAGTGAGGTTAGTGAGGTTAGTTTTCTAGGAAGATGTTATATATAAATAGTTACATTATTTGAGAGAGAATATAATTCTCTATTCATAGACCACGATTAAAGCCTACTTGACATTTAGCTATAATAAATTATATAACTATAACTAACTAACTTTACTTTTGGCTCCAACACATCCAACTGGTTCCAAAAGAAGTGCCAAGCGCAAGATCATTATGGCGTGTGAGGTTCATGTGCAGCTCGATTGAATAATAGAAATGAAAGAAGAAAGGAAAATAAAATAAAAGGCCAGCTACGCATGCGTCATAGTTGTAAACAAACTGGTTTCTTGCTGTCGATGAGCCAATGCTGCCGTTGTGTTAAGCTTTCAGGTGTGCCCAGCTCCACATTCACTCTCTCAACTATGCGCGCACACACAGGCACACATGCACACGGGCACATGGTCACACTCACATACTCTCGATACAAACACTGCCTCTCACTCTCTCGCTGTGTGCATGAAAGTGATGCCGCCGTAATCGTCGCTTGGCCTTTGTCTTTGCCTTTGCCTTTTTGTCGCCGTTGCCGTTGCCGTTGCTTTAGCTGGCTTTTGCACTGATTATGGCAATTGGCGCTGCAAACCAAACAATGCGAAAATGAAAAGCTCGACGCAATAGGCAAAGCCAAACAAAAGTAATGAAAAGAAATGCAACTTGTCGCTTTGCTGCTTGTTGTTGTCGCCTTGAGACTGTCTGCAGCTGCTCTGTGAGTTCAGCGTCTGATTATTGACGACGTCAACAGCGACGTCGCCAAAGTGTTGTTGACATGGCCTCCGCTGCGCCTCCAGCTACATATATCCATAAATCCATCCAAGCCAAGGTGCAGTCGCAGTCGCTGCCAGCATCGCTGCCAGCGTCGCTGCCCGCTGTGTGCACTGCACTTGTCAACTGGGCTTGCGGTTTCAAAGCCGATCGGCTACTTGTCATGGATGCTGCTGTGTCTGTCTGTGTGTGTGTGTGTGTGTGTGCCAGCAGCTGACCATATGCGGGGTGCCTGCAGCATTTGCATTACAAATCCATACATGAGAAAATGTATTTATTTACTTTTTTTTTGCGCTATCTTCTTCTTCGTTTTTTCCAATGCTCGTAGCAATTAGATATGAATTATCTGCACGCTTTGGCGATTTGAGAATTCATTGAACAATGATGATACGAACGGATTGTCGGATTGTTGTGTTTGTGCTTGTGTTTGTTTATGGGGCGTAGACAGGCGGAATGCGTCGCTGAAATTTGTCGATGTTTATCTGTTTGTGTGTTGTTGTTGTTGTTGTGTCATATCAGCTTAATTAAATTTGTTTTCAGAAGTCGAAGGAGTGTAACCTCCAGAAATAAACCGATACGGAAAACAGTTTATAAAACTTGACATTGATTCTTGTGGCATATTTGTAGTTATGAGTGTGCCTCGATAATTGAAACGATACGAGAATTTATGGCTTCGAATTCGCAGGCTCGGGAAGTTCTGCACTTAAATTTATCAAATTCTAGTGCTGTCGATTGATTTTCAAAAACGAAACTGATTCCACAGAAATGAACTAAATTTCTAAACGCTCTGCGATCTGTAAAAAGTTGAGATGAGCATAGCTATAGATATTGTATGGTATATAAAAAATACTAGAAAGAAACTCAAGTACTGTAATAAATACCGATTTTGTTTCTATTTTCCATAGCTATTTGATAATTGCCTTATATTATAGTTATCACAGGAAAAGTTGGCAGGGATTTGAGTTTATATTAATTACATCCGCACTGTTTTCGACTTCTAAGTATATGTAGGCCTAGTTATGTTAAGAAAGGTCGCGTTTAACATCGATTTGGGTAAATCCCATTGATAAGAATCGCCTAGCATAGCGGAAACATGCTCCAAAACAATACTTTTATTGCGGAAATTCCAAGCAATCCAAATGCGTACGAAAAGAAACACCTTCCGCTATATTTTGGAGCAAAGTTTTTAACAACTAGCCGTAGAAATTACCCATAGTTTCTATGTACTTGAGGCAAACAAAAGTTTTTGTAGCTTTGCGTCAATATCCGTTCCACATTCGGCGTCGGGCAACAAAAAGAAAACAAAATCGAAAGTGCGCTATGGTAAATTTAACTAATGCTTTTCCAACAGTACCGTTAACTGTTCGCCCAGTTCCACCCTACAAAAATATAAATAAAACTTGCACACAGTCACGATAACCTTTGGCACTCGTTCAACGTAATCGCATCGACAATTTCTAGACATTTCGTAAATCAATCGTTTCTCAGCCTTGGACAGTACGAGTACGCTCTAAAGAAACTGGAACGGAAGTCGAGCTTTCAGAATGTAAAAGAAAATTGAAACTGCAAAGTGCGACAAGGACAGCAACAGCAATAGCAATGGTATTCAAATGCCTTGAATAAGGTAGCGGCCAGTCAGTCGCTGGTTCAAGTCGCCAGGGGGCGCCACATCAAAGAACCATGTGGCAACAATTAAATACATACTGTGGCGCCGCCTTTTGACATTTGCACTTAATCTGCAGTTGGGGGCGACGTTTGTTACACTTTTGGGAAAGTGTCAACTATTATAATACTGGAGCACTTAACGGTATTTGGGGTCTAAGCTTTTGACACCTGTGAAATAATTTCTCACATGTCACTTGACGCGTTCTCCATTTCTCAAGACGTGAGTTCTTTTGTTGTCGAGAAATGCTTTAGCAAATTGCAACATTGCAACATTGCTGCTTGGCTGGTTGGCAAACCCCTCCGAACTTATGGCACTTCAGCTTGGCCCCAAGCTCAACCCATATCTGTCAAGATGCAGGCGAAGCAAATGCCACAAAACACGTAATGATAATAATATGCAGCAGAAAGGGCAGAGGCACAACAGGATGTCGTCGGCCGGGTTGTGGTTGTGGCTTTTATGGACCATGGACACGAGGGGACGGGGACGGGATCGGGACGGGAACGGGGTCTTGTAACTCGCGCAGCTCTGTGACATAATCGGCACAGTTGGCCTGGCAACAAATGTTTTGCAATTTCGCGTTGTTGTTTCTGTTAACGCTGAGGTCGACCTCAACTTTGCCTAGGAAATGAGCTCGAGAATCGTTGCGACAGCTCATATTTTTCCGAATTACTTTTTACTCTGGTAATCTCACACGAAAAGCTTGGTAGTCAAATGTCCCAACGGAATGTGAATACTTTAAGATTAACATTCTCAAATTCCTGAAAGGTTTACTTTCCTTCAAACAATTGGAAATCCTATGCTATCTCTTGGATAAATGAGTCTTTTTGATTGGGAAATTGATCTGGCTTTTATATCCGGAATTATTCTAACGCCTTTTATTGAGAATATTTTATATTTGTTATGTATTTAAAAGAAAGTTTGTACCAATATATATTTAATCTTTCAAGATATCTAACTATTCCTATAATTTAGACAATCGTATGTAATAGATAGATGAATTGCAATATCGAATGAGTTGATGAAGTTCTTGAGTTCTTCCAATCAGATGACTCATTCTATAGAAAAAAGTTAAAAATTAAGAAACAAAGGTAATCTTGCGGTTTTGGAGTTAAGTGAAGAGAATAGTGAAACTCGTAATTCCTAGGTTCGATGAGGTTATATAGAAAAACGGAACCGTTTTCTATACAAAAGCTCGTTTATTGATCGATACTTTTTGTTAGACTATATTATATAGTTATCCGATAATTGATAAGATACGGTCTATATATAAGAAGCACCGAGAAACTTATAAATGACGGTCTCAAGTTATCTTGAGCAGTTTAACCACTTTTGAATTTCGATCGATTATTCCGATAGCAGCTGTATGATATAGTGTTTCGATGTCGATAAGGTTTTGCTTATGTGTAGGTATGTCTAAGAACTGCCGATCTTAGTTAAGATGTCTTGATAATGAAAAAACATGTTCATACAAGAACTTAACTATCGACAGATCAATAAAATACATATATAATATGACAAATAGAGCGTTCCTATCCCGTTCCGACATATATGTATGTATGTTCTCTCTGCAAAGATGACAAACTTGTAAATTTGATGCTCTTTCTCTTTCTTTCTCTATTTACTCTCTCTTTCTCTCTCTCTCTCTCTTTCTCTCTCTCTCTCTCTCTCTCTCTCTCTCTCTCTCTCTCTCTCTCTCTCTCTCTCTCTCTCTCTCTCTCTTTAATAGTAAAACTAAAATGTTGGATAGGAACTGATTCGTGTCGTGAACTAAACTTCGATGCGATTCTTTCTTTTGAGTCGTAAAATTAACATTTACATAAATAATAGGGCATTTCTCAATACTTCGATTTCCTGCGGAAAGGTTAACTCTCCTGCATATTTATACTTACAGAAATTGCGGGTCAGTCCGTGGCTGACCCATGACTCAAATTATCGAGCGTTGCGACCTTTGACATTTGCCCGCTTGTCTTGGCTGTTCGCGAATCCGTCCCACTTTTGTTTTGATTGACACACACTCGTATCAAAGACAACTATGATTCTGACGGGACCTAAGCCAATTGTTACAAAACGCATTAAATGCCAATGAATCAAATAGATACTATATCAAATGTTTCAGATGCGGGTTGGGCATTGGGCTTAACTGAATGAGAGTTGGGCATGTTCATGTTTTATGGCTTTATTTCAATTTGGCATTAATTGGCGCACGAATTTGCGAATGTTGTTCGTTATTGTTGCTGTTTGTTGTTTGTTGCTGTTGCACACAAAATATATTTCATATTTTGTTGCTTTGCTGCATATTTATGGCTTTCGCTGGCCCGCGGGCGTAATCAGCCACAGCAACTGGAGTTCGTTCGAGTCGTTCGCGTAGATGTGAATGTGATTGTGAATGTGGATATGCAGCTCCAGCCCAGCTGGAAGAGCTGGAAGAGCCATGCTTGAGTGACGAGCACTGCGGCTGCCTGTTTCTGGGCTATGCAGATTGCCGTCTGCAATTTTCAATGCATAATCAGCAGCAACAACATTTTTCTACGTGACGAATTACGTGCAAAATTGCTAGCTAACAAAATGTATACAAAAAGAGAAAAAACAGCAAAGCCACCGCAGTCAAGTGGGCTTGGCTTCACCTTCTGCAGCGGTTCAAATCTGCAAGAAGTCTCACTAAAGACTCAAAAAACAAATACCTGCATTTTGTCAATCATAATATTAATTTTCTTGGTTTTAAATTCGCATTTGCTTAAATATGTGTACTATACAAATTTGAAAATGATAAAATCAAGCCTGTTCTGCACCTGAGTTGAGCAAAGTATTTGCTTGAAAATTCTAAAAGTGTGAAAAGTTCAGTTTCAGTTTTATTAAGTCTTAAGAACAAATTTGAAGCTGAGTTAAATTGTTCCACTTAAAACGTTTTGAATCCGAATTGTGTGAAATTTAATAACACATCTCAATAAAACTTCCAACGATTTTTTCAAAGTTTTTCAACGTTTTAAAAGCAGCTCAATTCTTCAAACTTACAATAATTTATTTAAATTTATTTTCAAAAAATTATTATCATTATTTAAAATACTTTATTATTATTGTTATTGTTATATTTGTATTATTATAAATTTTAGCATTATTTTTAAAGTGTATATAGTAGATATTTGATCAGTATCAACTTGTCCAAGTCGATATAAGAAGAAGTTAAGAATAGATGGCCTTATAAAAGCAAGAGAAGATTCCGAGCAGAATACTCTATAATGTTGGTTACAATCAGCCCAGATGAACCGGAACGATTCATGCGGGGCATAGTTAGTTGAACAAAACTGAAGCGACAAAGGTGTATAATTATGTGTTAGTCTAGTAGGGACAGAGAAGTTAAGTTAGACAGAGAAGTTAAGAATAAGAAACCAGAAGAGTTTAGGGAATAAATATTACACCAAGCATATGATTAATTAAAGAAGGCTGATTAATTATCAAAAGTCTACTGAAGTTGTCTGAAACTTTATCAGAAACTTTTACATATATCAGATCCGGCCGGTTTGGCTACTATATCATATAGCTGCTATAGTTCCTTGACTTTATAGAATTAATAGATTTATAATATTTGTTCGATATTTGAAAATATAAATATTATTTTATAGCTCAAATTAACTATTTAATTGCCTATTAAAATCAATTAAATTACTAATTATAATTAACAAAATTATTTTAATGTCAAGTTCAGTTAGAAAGTAAGCAATTCAATTATTCTGTCGTATTATGGAACCACTGTCGATTTGTAGAGCCGAGACTCAAATACGTTCCTAATGCGCATATTCTCAAAAGCCGTCCGTCTGTCTCCAGCCGATGTGTCTCCGGTTCCCAAAAGTCACGTACGCCAGTTGTCGGTTTTTTTTTTTTTTTTCTTTAATTTTGCTTTGCGCCAAATGTTATTGTCCCCGCTGGTCTCTACTTTTCTCTCTCTCTCGCTCTCTCGCTCTCTCGCTCTCTGAGCACGCAGCACACGAGCATAATTTTTAATCAAATCGCAATTTTGGCCACAAGATCAACAATCTGCAGTAAGGTTCGGTTTGTGGCCTGTTCCTGGCCCACAAGGAGCATTCGTGGCCTACACTGGACGGCCGACCTGGCTGGCTGGCTGGCCGGCTGGACGGCTGGCTTGCAGGTGAAATTGTGTGCAGCGTAACATATTATTAAATTGCCTTGATTATGGCCGTGAACAGAGCAGCGGCAACACCAGTCAGCAATCACAGTCGTCGGCCAAGGCGGTGGGCGTGTGCTCTCAGCACGAAAAATACAAGAAAACGAAAGAAAACAAAAAATATACCAATATTCAGACGGCCCGGCCCGGCCCGGCCTGGCCTGGCCCGGGCATTTCCTGTCGTGCCATGCTGCTGCTCGGGCTGTTCCACTCTAAGCAATTAAAGTGTGTAAACATGGCTGAGTAAGCTGAATTGACTGTCGGAGTGGCAGACGTTTGCCCATAAATCTTCCAGTGCAGCCAAAAATAGAGCCAGCATAGCTTTTGGGCATCTCGCACGAAAGTGCACTGCGCCGACGATAAAGACCTAAAATAGTTGCATACAAAACAACAACAACAACTGCCACACAGCAATCAATAAAAGTAAAAAAAGAAGGTCTTGTGATTGATCTACGCGTCGCCAGGGAGAGGCAGCGAGACACACACAAAACGCTTCCCGTCCCAATGTGCCCCGTTGGGGCCTATGTGGGTCAATACTTGGTTCTGTATGCCTCGTCGCGTCAACTCGATTCTATATATTGATAATGGCCGCCTCTGTGATAATGTTGACATGCCCGTTCTACTTTCCTCAGCCGTGGCATAATGCGCATAACTAAAGTCTATAAATATGTTTTCGTGGTGGGGGAGGGCTTTTCATGGAGCTGCCTCCAGCGACTTTTGGCCAGATTCTTGTCATTTCACGCCGACGCGTATTATTTGTTGCAAGTATTAACATTTGCAGGCATTTGGCTGGCATTATATCATAATGGTTTTTGGTCACGCATCTGAAGACGACACTTTTTTTTTTTATAACATTTCGCTTTCCTTCTGCAACTTGTGCAACATTTCTATTTGCCGTTCACTTGCGTTCATTTCGTTCAAGCTAATGAGCAGAAATTATGTCACCTGCTTTGATTAAATGCTTGCTTAAAAACTTTGAAAAAGTCCATAGGTTTCAATTTCCGTTCGCTCATTAGGCTCATGTGGGCCAGGGGTAGAGTCTACTTAATTAAGTGACTTTGACTATGGCCACAGCCATGCAAAAGGTGACCGACGACACCCACACAATAAATTACCAAATGGCTCATGAAGCCAACTTAGTTTGTTGGCTTTTTATACCCTGTAAACATTGAAAATGCTTAAGCTGGGGTATATTGGTTATGTGCGAGTGTATGTGACAGCCAGAAGACAGCATATGCGATCACATTTAGTTAATTATAAGTAACTAATTATAACATATATTCCTGATCTAGACAACAGGCCGAGTCGATCTCCAAACTAAGGTTGGTTTTTCCCGATATCTCTTCAAATTTTGAAGATATCGATAAAAATCGATTTTCAGATTTTGTTATCTAAACATAACTCAAAAACTATAAGAGCTAGATGCGCCAAATTTGTAAGTTAGGCTCTCATATATTATACAAAGTTTAGAAATATTTAATCTTTGAATTTTTATTTCTATAATAAGGATTTTGAATTAAGGTTTTCTTGAAGGCAAGAGCTAGACATGAAATTTAGAATGTAGGCTTTCGTATATTATGCACAGATTACGCATTTTTTCCGTTTCCTCCCTCGTTTTCATTTGTGGATGTTTGTAAATAAGGTAAAGAGAAATATTTGTGGAGGCATCACGACGCTGGTTACAGCGTATCTTCTAGTCGGGCACTCTTCACTAGAAAACTCTTGTTTCCCATTTTGTTCTGTTGGGTTTTTGTTTGATGTTTTTTTTGTGTTGCCATTTTTGGGGTAATGAGTTTAACAACCTGTCGCCATTTATTTTACAATATATCATTTTATAATAACCTATTCGAATAATGGCTAAAATGCCTGAACATGCCTTTTGGACTAATTCAAGTCCAGCTAACCACAATGCGTGTTACAGAATGGCAGCCAGTACGTTTATTTTCACAATCTCTCCAGTTAAGCCTTTCTCAATTATCCAATTCCCGCCGGAAATCACATACGCTTACTTATACAAATTGCAGAGAGTGTTTTAATTTTGTCACCAATTTTGATCAATCTCAATCTATCGATCTCTCATAGTCTCAATACTTTTATACGCCTACACATTTACGCCATAAAAGTGAATTTTGTAGCTCAAAGTCCAAAATTTGGCAGATACTACGTACATTATCACATTATTTACAAACGATATCGGCAAATAATCTATTTCCTTTGCTTAAACTAAATTAAACATTTCGTACCGCAACGCCTGACTTAATGAATTGTTATGGGGTTTTATTCAATGAAAGATACAGAAAGCAGCCAGTGTCAACGGCGTTGTCTGCCATGTGGGTGACGTTAATGCAGGCAGAAAACACCACCAATATCTATATATATATACATATATATATATATATATATATACATATATATAGTACTTAGACCTCCATGTGTCTTATCTGTGCGGCTGTTAATTAAAATGCCATCGATTTTCGAGGCATTATATAATGGCACATGTCCATTAGATGACAGCATATGTTAATTAATGAAATAAATGATGCTCGTGCCGAGACATATGCCACAATTATTACAATCGCTTGTCGATGCTTCTTATACCCTAACAGCTGAGGTATTTGAATTCTGTCAAGGCATTTGCCTAGATCCTTCTCTTTTCAATAGGCAAAACATATTTCACAGTCGAATGGATTGAATAATTCTTTCCTATAATTGATAATTAAGTTCTTAAATAAAAGTCATTACTAAGTACGTCTTTGTTGTGTTTGTCATGTGTTCAGTCTGGAAAGTTAGGAATCTTATTCTCATTAAGATGCCTAAGTATTAGTATATTGTGAATATAAAAAAATCTTAACAAACATCAAGTTTTACTAGGTTTCCAAAATTTCTTCTATCTATCTTTATCTAATCTAGTCGATTTTTGAGAAAGATTTGGTAAGAAACTTAGATTGTATTATATTGAAAAGATGGATAGATGCATGATATAAAACTAAAGCATGGATATATCTTTTCAAGACAACAGAATCTTTGGCATTCGAAATTCTGCAGCGTAATTCCCATATGATGCGCTTGTAGTTTGTTAAAAAGGGATTACAAAAAGTATACCAGTATTACGAAGCATATTGTTCTAGTCCATTCTTGCTTATGGTTCATTTCCTAGGGCTAAGCTTGACATTTGGTTCGGAATCACGCAGCGCATCGCCTGGCATTGTTCTATTGCCACGCCCAGTTCTATTGCTTGTCATTTGTTTATTAAAATTGCAATGTCGTTGGTCATAAAATATGAAATTTGCATATTCATGTTTTCATAGAAATGACAAACTGCAGTCGGCTCAATTGGCGTTGAGAGCATTTTAAAGCTCGTGCAATTTCAGTTATTGGGCCATTAGTTCGATTCAGTATGCTTTCAACTCTTCCGCATTACGACAAACCAAATGTACACGGCCAGAAATTGTGACAGTCATTGGCCCAAAAATGCTCAGCCAGACAATGGCAAAGCGTTTACAAAGGCTGCCTGGCTGCCTGGTTGCCTTTCTGCCCGACTTGGAAATGGCAAAGCTCGGTCCACAATGAAAAGCGAAACTATTACGAGTACCACGGAAAATGGTTGGGCTGCCAAGCTTTATGCGGCTGGCTCCATTCGATTGGCGCTTTGTGGCTTTATTTTAAGTCGAAAACGAGCAACAAACACAAAAGCGAAAATAGTCAGCCAGCAAAAGAAAATGCATAAGTGCAGACCAAAATCTAGGTAAGCCCAAGGGAAACAAAAATAAATAAATAAAAATGAAGAGGCTTTCTTTGTGACGGCGAAGTCTCAATACTCTGTAAAAAAGAAAACATAAAAAAACAAAACAGTTGAACAAAAAATCAAGTTTTTGTTAAAGATGTTTTAAAGTAAAATAAATTAAACTTAAATTTTTGTCAATTATACAATAATAATCAAACAAGAGATTTTAAATAAAAGTTTGATAAATTTTTTATAAATTTACTAGATTAAATGGATATATCCCAATTATTTATGTTAATTTACAATAATAGTGAGTTCATTTAAACATTTTAAGTGAACTTTATTTATTACGTTATTTAGTTTAAAATTTAACAAACATAATTAGATTTATTATAGCTCAAAGATAGAGTATCTCGTGTGAAATAGTTTTTCGAGTGAGATAGTTTTCTTATATTTATTTTTATTCGAGGTTTTCCTTTTAATTTTTAGAAATTATTTAAAATTGTAAATAACTTAATATTCTTTATAAAAATTTTATAAAATTGTTAAGTAAAAATCGGATCAGAATTTATTTCTTAAAGTTTCGGAGTTCTTCCGAAAAATAAACAAAATTTTGAAATTGCACAACAAACAATATATATACACATGTTTGGGATTCGAACCCGCATTCTAGTTTCTCAATTCCCCAAGGGATTGTGTCCCTTAGACAACTCAACTATTTAGGATTCGAGTCTGATGCTTCAGTTTACTCTCACAGTTTTCTTTTCGAGCAGCTTATACTTCTGGCGTTTTCCTATTGATTTGTGGCATTACAAGCCACACTGTGAATGCAACATGCCGTGTTGTGTTAGGGTATCAGAATTAAAGTAGCAGAGCGTGCACAAGAGCTGCCATAAGGAGGAGTGCAGCGAGTCATGCTCGGCTAGCTGCTCTTGCTGCTTGTTTTTCTTTTGTATAATTTTAGCCGGGCTTAAATGCTGCTGTTGTTGTTGTTGCTGCTGTTGTTGTTGTTGTTGTTGTTGTCACCTAGTGGAGTGGTTGCAAATTTGTTGCTTGCCCAAAATGGCAGAGAAAATAGTTCGAAACGTGCTGCTGCATAGCCAAACAAAACAAACAATTGAAACGCAAACAGCTTCTGAAGAGCAAGCCGGCAAAAAAAGAGTCGATTGTGTTGGCAGTGTTGTTGTTGTTGTTGTTGATGTTTTTGCCGCCGCTCGTTTAAACATAAACAAATGTTATGCAAAAAGATACAAAAAATATAAAGTCAAACCTGTGTGGCTTATGCAAGAAACAAAACTGAAATAACTATAAGACAAATATTGTTTTTTGCCGTCCAGCCAAATGAAAAGTTGTTTAGAAATTGACAAGCCCATTTGCATAAACGAAATTAGTCAGACGTTGCTAACAAGCCCCCCAGCTAAGGGCAAAGGGCGTGTCAACCGTGTGCGTGAGACGGACGCTGACTGACAGCCTAACCTAACTGACCGACTTGTATCTGTATCTCTGTCTGTATCTGTCTCTGTATCTGTATCTTTATCTGTATCTCTGTATCTATATGCATGCATTTGTAGCTTAATCTGTGTGCTTGCCTGCCAAGTTCTAGCTGTTTCTTTGAAAACAATCTCGTGGCTTGTGAATTATTTTTGGATTTCAGCTGCGCATATTTTATGCTCTGCAATTTGTTGCTCCCTCCACGCTTTATGCTCGAAATTTCGCTGGAAGAACGAGTTTATTTTTTGTGTGTGTGTCTTGTTTTTTTTTTTTGCCATTTGGCTCAGTCTGGTTATTCGCTTTTGTATCTGCACGTTGAGAATTTCATTCTTGAAATGCAAACAGCTGTGCCAAAGGCCGCCAGATATACATATAATGGCCACAGATACACAGACAGTTGCAGATACAGATACAAATTCAGCTGCTACACCTTTGGCATATGAATGAAGCATAGTGAAGTGCCATCCAAGCAAGCGAAGCACAGCCACAAATTTGGACATAAAATATGGTAAAGAAACACCTGCCATGCATCAGGGCATCATTGGGCACCTGCGCCAAGTGTCTTCCGTCTCTCTCTCTCTCTCTCTCTCGCTCCCTCTCTCGCTATCTGTTTGTCGTGGCACCCCATGCCATTGTTGCCTTGTTTATTGTTTAATCTTTCATTTGCACTTTTGCTGACAGCCGACGAAGTTGCAGGTTGCATATTTCAGTTATTCAGCAGACATTTGACATGCTCACATTCAGCTCAAATTTCAGCTACCCGAGCAAACATCAAATGCACAGGTATATGCTCCTATGTATTTATGTTTATTTGAAGTAAACCATAGTTCATGCTCGGTTGGCGTACAGGGAGCAGCGCTTAAAACAAAAATATTTATTCGCGCATTTACCTATGCAAATAGTCAAAAAGAAGCTGCAGCTGTTGTGTTGTCAGATTTAAAACTAAGAGCGTAAACATTTCTAAGTGCAGAATCTTGCTTCTATCAAACAAAACTTTCTTTCTCTGAAAAAAGCAACGCTTCTCTGATTAGAAAAGCACCAACAGCTAATGAAAAAGTTTTGAAAATATTTGGCAAAAGCCTTAATGAGTCATAAGATTATATCAACATACAATTAGCATACACACATACGCTTCTCACAGTTACGCTCTGGCCCAATGGAAGAACAGCCGAGTTGATGGCTGAGATGGATGAGCTTTTAAAAGCTCACGCATACTAGCAAAGGCTGTTAATGTATTAGTGTGCAGCATGTGCAGCAGCACATCGTTCATTTGAATTGGGCTTTCGGTGCTTTCGCCGGACTTGGCCTAACAATGGGCTAAGGCTGAACTAAATTAGCTAAAAGCCTTTGGCAATGCCAATTAAAGGTAGTCATTAGCAACTACCTACGCTACGCAGCTGTGCGTGTAATCAAATGAATGCATGAAATATATGTAGCGAAAATAATTAAATTAATGCACATATAGTGTGCACTTGCATTCCTGACATTAAAAGCGGGCCGACTGAACCACGACCGCGCTCCTGTGTGCCCTGCAAACTGGCCTGATTTTGTGTGTGCTCTGTTCGCCCTGTTCCTGACATTTGCTCTTTGCGGGGCTCTACTGCACTTGTTAACACATGCACTGGTCGCTTTTTTGTTTTGTTTCAGCGCTGAAATGGAGAATTTATTGTAATGCGATTGCCGGGCCATTTGGGTTGCATGTGGCAAACACGGCAAAAACAGCTAACAAGAAAAAAATATCGATTGCAGCATGTTGTCAGGCAATGGCTAAGCGTGTATTCGTATGTGTGTGTGTGTGTCTAAGGTAAATAATAATATACATTTATAAGCCTTTCAAACACACACACACCACACACAGACGTGTATAAAAATTGATTTCCCACAAATAGCGCTGGCAACTAAACAGACAAAGATACGCCGGATACAGGCACAGATACAGATACATGCGCTAGCGACGCGTTGGTATCTAACAGTGTGTCGCGCCGTATCTCACGGATACGTTCGGTCGTGTGCGTGTTAAACTCAATTTTGTATACAACTCTATCGCAATATACTATATACACTTAGCTTTCAAATTGAAATATATGCAAATGACTTTACTCTTTCATTCTTAGTTTGAAAATCGATAAGCTCTCTGGCGATACAAACAGCTGATTGTCGAACAAGAACAGCGAATAGTTTGCTTTGATACCCTTAACCCATTGCAAAGGGGTGGGCATATTGATTGACTAGGAGGCATCTTCGAACCCAGCATGAATATCATTCTTTATAAGGGGGAGCTGATGTAACTGAACCATGTCCATCCTTCCGTCTGGGTGAGCTCGTCAATGTTGGGGACTATGAGAGCGAAGCACTTCAAATTGGGGACCTCTTAATGCCAAGTTTCTTATAAATCATATGTACTTCTCTCTGATTCCACGAAATCCTTAAATATCGGTATTTAGATCACGCTTTTAGAACGAACAATTTTGCGATTTCTTTGAGCTTCGTTTTAGTTCCATATTTTGGCTCTGAAAAATGTTGATAATGGCAGCTTGACTCAGCGTACAGGGTATTTTGTGATCGGGCATGGCCGACTAGAGAACTTTGATTTGTTATTTTTGTAGCTGATAAATTTATGAATGCTTTTAAGAATTGAGATTTATGTGTGTGTGTGTGGCCCTTTTGTCGGCACATGACAATTGCACCATTTGGATAGCCCACATTATGCTGCACGCATATTTCTGTCAATTATTTTGTGCTGCTTTTTGTCCAAATATTTACATTAATTTAAGTCGGCTACATACTATATTGCAAAAGTGTATCGGATTGTTTACGCTTTGCCTTGTGACAAAACGTATTTGTTTGGCTTTGTGCGCTCTTTAAAAAAGTGTTGTTTGTTAATTAAATTAAATGTATATTGTATATGCCAGATAGCGGCACTTGGAGCGCCACAATTAGAAGTAATGCGTATGCCTAATCAATTTAACCTAGTTTTATTTTGAGCTGCATTGTCTACAACAGTTGCAGTTGATTGCAAACATCTCCAATTCAAAGCTGAGGACTTTGGCCGCCAAGAGCCTGTTGTGTTTGTTTATAATACTTTCACTCAAATTGGAATTTACAGCACTTTTTGGCATTATTTATTTATTTTGTTTTGTTTTGTGGGCTTGTTTATGTTGGAAGTTCTAAAAAGCGCAGCTCTACTTTTCCGATTTGTTATAATTAGTATTGCCTGAATTATTGCACATTTGAAATATGGTTTGCGTTTAAGAAATCAATGAAAAGGGTCTCGATAATTAAGCAAAATGCATATTACACCCATATTTTCCGTGTGTAATGTGCCCACAAATTGCTTATTTTGCCAACAGACTGTGCAAGTGTGACCGAAGTATGTTTTACAATTGAAATTTACATTTTTCATTTTTCAAAATAGGCACACATTTGAATGCAGGGCTCAAGGTATATCCAAAAGTTGTACTACAAGGCAATTAACATAATTGTTATGTAAAGAGCTGCCACTGTTAACATGATAACTATGTTATCTTGCAACTGAGACAATCAGATGCAAATTATGCGCTCAAATGCAGTTTGGCCACATTGTCTGCGGGCAACATGCAGAGATGAAGCTCTTGGGGCAAAAGCAGGCCGAGATGTTAATTAACAGCGCTGCAGACCAGAGGCTTACAGTTCACAGTTAACAGTGCAGACATGAAAGTCAACAGTTAACAGTCAACTGTTAGCAGAGCCTGATGCGCTCGCTGTTAATGACTTTTCCATTTGATTTATGCGTCAGCTTCTCGTTTAGCTAAAGCCTTAAATCAGACTGTACTGTATATATGCATAATATACATACATATACATTTATACATGTACTTGTGTGCATCTAAACAAGGCTGCAGCGCTAATTTGATGCCTACCGACAGGGCGACAGACATGCCACATTCCTATTTACCTTGCACGCGCCACAGTCTGTGTGCCCCGCTGCCAACCCCCCCCCCCCTGCCCCGCTCACGCTCTTTATGCGCACAATTTCAGTCTGCGCTGCACAATTTCAAGTACCCGCCCCGCATACCGCACCCCGCCGCCAGCAGGCCAAAAGGGGAGCAAGTTTAAATGCAACGAGCAAAAATCAATGCAACCCCAAAGCAGCAGTCAGTCCAGCCCATCCCCCATGCCAAACCCTGGCCCAGTCCAATCCACAGCCAGGCCGGGGTAAAATCCATTTGCCCGTTGCCAGTTGCCAGTTGCCAGTTGCCATGTCGGCGGGCTGTGGCGCCCCTTGTTTGTGTGGGCGTCAACCGGCGCCGTGCTGCTTTATTAGATTGCTGTAAATAAGTTTATGACGTGCCCCAAAAAAAAAAAAAAAGCATCTACTGCAAGTACGAATCTATCCGGTTCTCAGGCTAATGAAACACTCAGTTATCTATCCCATCGCCTGCTCTCATTACGGGCAATCTTATAGCTTATAGTGCGGATTCGAAAGGTAACTCGAGGTGTTATTGTAGGGCAATTTCTATGACTTCCACTGGCAAAGTCAGTGTCAAATTGACATGCCAATGAGTCGAACAATGAGACGGACGAGCTGCAAAACTGGAATTGTAAAGCACTCCGCACAATGCCAGACATCGAGGAGACAGACGCCTCAGATATTTCCTCATTTCAAATTCTACGACTGGCAGCAAGAAAATGCTTTGAATTGAGCCATTTCTTTGGCATTTGTGCATTTTAAAATTGTTTTGCCTTAGTTTTGCTTCAGAAAACAAAAGACAACAACAACAACAACAAAAAGGTGAACCTTCTTTTATTATATTACATTTGTTTTGTGTCCATACCCTGCATGTATTAAGTAAGATATTTTTCAGACTTAACTTTTCTTAACAATAAACAACTGGATCTAATTTGGACTTATCAATATTTATTTGCATTTGCAGCACCGACGGCACAGAATCTCCCATACTGGCTGAAGACGCTGGCGATGGGCACGACAAACCCCGTTTGCGATATGGAGAATTAGTTATACTTGGGTAAGTTAATGTTCGATTTTAATATGCCAACATTAAGTCCGAAATGCATACACAATTGTTTCATTATTTTCAATACATTAATTGTTGCAATATCTATTGACTTTCCATTTGGAAATTTTCACCAAAACTTTCAAAGTATTGTTGAATTATCTTAAAAGTAGTCGCTGGTATTAGTTCAAGACTAATGTTCACATTTACATTCAAATGAAGCACTGTCAGTTTTCGTTGCGTACAAACATGCTCTTGTCCCAGTGTGCGTGGCGTGGCGTGGCGTGGCGTGTTACCTGACCCGTGCTAGGCCACAGCAGTATGAAACAAAAGGCTTAACGCTTGTTCGACTGCGTTGTAAGCCGCAACCAGCTCGGGCGAGCTGCTCGCCTCGCCAGTTAGCCACATAAATTAGATTCACGCTGCAGCCGGCCGCTGGCCAAGATTGATGATTTTGGCCGGCAGCTGCGTCGGACGCTTGTAAATCTTGATGGCGGCCGTCCAGCTGTCCGGCCAAAACGCTTGACATTGCGCTGATTACCTGGCGCGCCGGTTGACTCACACATGAATTGTGGGCCAGCCGAGTGCCTGACTCAATGCTCTATATGTATATCTTCTGCTTGTTCCTGCATCCTAACAAGTCTAGTCTGGGGCAGCAGCCCGACGGAGGCGGGTCGTCTTTGGCTTATTGTGCGTCAGCAAATCAATTTTTCACTTTTGGAGCGCGCTTTGTTTGCCTTTGCCACGGACTGGGGCAATCAACAGGCGAAATCGTTTACTCTCCATTTACCGCCCACTTGATAGACTTCTTCCTGCTGCACTGCGATATATGAAATATGAGATATACATATATGTCGACGGCCTTTGGTATTTATAGCCCAACCAACTTCTAATTGTTCATGTTTTTGTTTCTTTTGCTTGTCGTGCCACTGTCAGCTCGTTAAATATCATTTACAACTTCTTCAATGCGTCCACTAATATATCATCATTTGAAAAACATTAGCGTCCCCACAATTACGAACTTCAAATGTCAACATTTCCGTTGTCCAAGCTCGATGCTTAGAGTGTTTCGTTTCGAACTTTATATGTTTCCCATGTTAGATAAGTTATTCTAAAGAAATTGTTGCACAATCTCCAAATGCTTGTTAATAAAGTCGCATACATTATTATTGATATTTGACGTGGGCTATCAGCTCATTAAATTGTCAAGAGTTGGCTAGAAATGAAGCTGTCCGGCGATATTTGTTGAGATATCTTTGCACAAATGTGTATATTTTTAGTATCTATATTGGATATTGTATTATCAATTTGTGTGCTCTTAAGAGTTGATTTATTAAATAAAGAAAATAGTTTTGTAAAATGAGTGGAAATGGAAAGGTGGAAAAGGAAAAGCAGCTATTGTTAAGATCATATTTTGAATAAGAAAATGATTATAAGATACATTCCAACTGCACAGACAGGTTATTCAATATTTCAGTCTCTACCCCTCTCTTCCCCCTTCCAACTACCCAAGCAGCAATAATAAAAGGAACCCTTTGATGGGCGCTGTGCGTGTGATCCGACAGCTGCGCATGCCATTAAGAGATCTTTTATGGCGCACAGCATTTGACAACTTAAAGACTTATGTAGGTAGAATCGAATAGAATTCCACTAATGATCTGGCAATTAACTAATTCAGTCGATGAAAAAGCAAATGCTCTTAAGTTCTTTGAGCTCATTATCCGTGGCTAAAGGGCGGGGCATGGCTAATTGTGTAAACACATTGGCCGACGCAGAACTTGACCTATAAACTGTACGAAACAAATTGTGTTGTGTGTCTGTTGCGTAATAATGTTGCCCCCAAATGGGGTCTCTTATCATAAAGAACGTCAAATACACATAGAGTACATTGCTGCTTCGTTTCTCTCCCTCTCGTTGCAGCTACAATGGCTACTTGCCACAGGGCGATCGCGGTCGTCGACGCTCCAAATTCGTGTTGCACAAGCGCACGGAGCCGAGCGGCGTCAAGCGCTCCAAGCATTACATCGTACAATCACCACAGACATCGAAGGCCATACTGGATGCCAACCAGCACTCGATATCGTATACACTCTCACGTAACCAGGCTGTCATAGTCGAGTACAAGGAGGACACAGAAACGGATATGTTTCAGGTGAGACTATTATATGTTTTCGAATAACTCTTATACTACAAACTTGTTATGTGGGTAGACATAGATTAAGAACAATTCCGTTTCCTTCCAAAACTTGGAAAAATAAAATCATTTCTGAAGGCAGAGCCCTTCCTTAGGAGGGAAGGGAAGTAGAAAGAAGACATTGCGTGGGGCTTGGGATCTATTAACTTAGTTTAAGCATCCAATAACAGCTCCGGTTTTGTTTGATGCTGCTTGAAATGTGCTTCAGGCCTTGCTGATAGAGTATTTGAAGAGCTGGTGCTTTGGAAAGGTCAATTGTCAGATAATTTGCGTTCGCTGTGACATTGCCCGGCAACGATTCGACATAAAATAAAACTATTCCCATTTGTTATATATATGTTATATTGATTACGGCCTGTCGACGCGTCCAAATCCATTTGCACTTCCTTGTTGGATTGAAGTGAAATACCAATATCGCATGATTTGGCATTTATTTGAACATTGATAGATTGATGACTCAAACGACATTAAATATGCGGGCCTGTGTGTGTGTGTGTGTGGAGATATTTTTGGGTCAATCGATGGGCAACTAATCAGACCATTGCTCAACCTTTTCAGGTGGGACGTTCGTCAGAATCGCCCATTGATTTTGTTGTAATGGATACGCTGCCCGGTGATAAGAAGGACGCGAAGGTGATGCAGAGCACGATTTCACGTTTCGCCTGCCGCATTTTGGTTAATCGCTGTGAGCCCGCCAAGGCGAAAATCTTTGCCGCCGGCTTCGATTCGAGCAGAAATATATTCTTGGGCGTAAGTCAAAGTGAACAATAAGTAAACCAATTTTCATGCTAATAAGCGTCAATATACACATGCAGGAAAAGGCCACCAAGTGGCAGGACAATGTGGAAATCGACGGCCTGACCACAAATGGCGTTTTAATAATGCATCCCAAAGGCTCGTTCTGTGGCGGCAATGCCAAGTGCGGACTCTGGCGCGAATGCTCCGTGGGTGGCGATGTTTTCAGCCTGCGTGAGTCGCGTTCGGCACAACAAAAGGGTCAGCCCGTAAGTAAAATACATACATATATACTTAGCAGGGCAATAATTATATATATACACATATTATATTTACAGATCTACGATGAATGCAACATCTTGCAGGATGGCACACTCATTGATCTCTGCGGCGCAACGTTGCTCTGGCGTTCCGCCGAGGGATTGCAACATTCACCGGTAATTCAAATAATCAAAATTAACCAATTTTCGTTGACTTTAAAAGTTTGTGCCCAATCACAGACCAAACACGATTTGGAAAAGCTTATCGATGCCATTAACGCTGGTCGTCCACAGTGCCCGGTTGGCCTTAATACACTGGTTATACCACGCAAAGTGAATATCAGTGATCAGGTGAATCAGCCTTATGTGTACTTAAACTGCGGCCATGTGCAGGGTAAGTTGACAGCCTATTTAATGAAGAGAACTATTCAATTTAACGCTTTCGTTGTCCGCCAACAGGTCATCATGACTGGGGTCAGGATGAGAATACTGGTGCTCGCCGTTGTCCCATGTGCCTAGAACTGGGTCCTGTTGTTACCTTGTGCATGGGCCTAGAGCCGGCCTTCTATGTGGACGTGGGCGCACCCACGTTCGCATTCAATCCATGTGGACACATGGCGACTGAGAAAACTGTCAAGTAAGCTAAATTCGAATTCTAAAGAAATCCTCCAAAAATTATCTGGTTATTTCCTGTTCAGGTACTGGGCAAATGTGGAAATACCGCACGGAACCAACGGCTTTCAGGCCGTTTGTCCTTTCTGTGCGACACCGCTGGATGGCGCGACTGGCTACATTAAATTAATTTTCCAGGATAATTTAGATTAAATATATGTATATGTATGTGCACATCTTTAAAGTAAATATGTATTTGTAGTAATTGAACAATGTCGAAGTTTGAAGCAGGCATTAAAACTAGGCTTTATTTATTATAATTAATTAATTAATTATAAATGTATTAATGGAGAAATACAAGAAACATATTATTTAAAATGAAAGTAAATTACATATGTATTTTGTAAAAGTTAATTGCTTTAATTGCTATCTTACAACTGTTTAGTAATTATTCATCAAACGCAAACATTTACAATATCAATTACATGCAACAGACCCCAAATTGCATGTCATACATAGTTTAATGTTATTTTCTTTCCTATACATTTTGTCTGTTGTATAAATTATTTTCAAAGCAAAGATTGCATAACAAATTTAATAAGAATTCAACAAAAAAAAAACCCGCAGTAACAATTAATTGATTGATTTAATTAAATCGCACTGATTTAAGCTGCCAGCTGCCTAAACTGTGTATATGTAATTCTGTATAAACATAAGATTGAACCATAATTTTAATATTAAATGCGTATCTGTAGCAACATTAACAACAATATCAAAAAGAGCAGCAACTATGTTTTCCCATTCGTACTGGCAAACAATCAATCAACATTTATGTATTTTTTTTACCAAATCTAGAGCTTACAAACTAATTTTAATACTAATTCATACAAAAAAAGAAAAAATGGAAACAAATTCTAAAAATATGTACAGTTTCATATGTTTGTCGCAATTAAGAAAATATTACGCATTTACACAAAAACCATATAATTCAAATGCAAATTTCTAAAAATTATCTCAGCCTTTCATACATATTACATTTCTGTCTGTACACATTATGCATTATTACGTTAATTACTATTACATTACATCAAACAAAATTATTCGTATTATTATTTTGTATGCAAAGAAAAAAATAAAAAAACAGAAAAAAATAGGAAAGTTCAACAAAAACACTGTGTTCATCAAATGTTGCGACACGATAATGTTACCAATTAAAACATTACAAACAAATTATAATAAATATAAACTGTAAAATAAAAATCTAGCGTATCTACAAATATACAAACGCAAGTATATTTTCATTAAAGCGTGCATTGCATAAAAACTAACTCTTGTGTTTCAGTTTTGTCGATTTTCCTTTTCCTCACAGATCTAATTTAGCAGAAAAGCATCCGTGGAAAGTCATCCTCCCTTAGCTTCGATCATTTATTTTATTTTTAAAAAGTACTACTTACAACTTCATTCGCGACCGATCGTTCCTATGGCAGCTATATGATATCTATCTAGCGGTCAGATGTTAATATTGCATATATATGAGACATATAAATGCCCAATTTGGCCAAGATATCTCGATAATCAAAAAATTGTTCATACCTTTTCGCGCATCCGGGCGTTGCTATGGCAGCTGTATGAATATGATATAGTAGTTCGATCCATGGCTATAATGCTATTTTCATTATTAATGAGCTATTTCCAAATTCATCGATGAACGCCATCCATATACAATCCTCACAGGACAGCAATATTTGTCCCGATTAGTATTTCATCCTTCTGTCGTCTATTGCGAGAGGGATGGTTTTTGAATATTGGCGCGCAATATCACCAGGGCTGCAGCGATTGCCGTATTTTACAGCCGATGGTATCGATAAAAATATAATATCGATATTATTGCACGCTGGTCACACAATGCAATATAGTTAACACCTATGCAATTGTAGCAACCATCTCAACAGTTGAATATGTATTTATTATGTCGGGACGGCGCGAACGCCATTCCCGGCTACCAAAAATTACACGCACGAGTTATTCACATTAGGAATAATCGCAGAGGTCAACTCAACCGAATGTGCAATGGCCAAGCCTCACTCCGGAGGAACCGCCTTCGTGATCACGGTTAACCTCTACGCCAGGTAAGTATGATTTTCTCCGCTCTGAGCTTGGCATACCATGGGCACACTGCTAGAACCGTTTGAGAATCATAAGCTCATACAAATGTAACAACGCCCCTCAGAGTATGCAGCATAAAATGATATTACTCAATGGTGGTGAGTTTGTGTGCACCAAGTAAATATTTTAGACAATCTACAAGAGATTTCATGCAAATGCTTATTTTGGCGATTAATGTTTTATTTAATTTATAGAATGTAGAGTACGCGACAGCAGTTTTTTTATGCTTGTTGTGTGTGTATGTCTTGCTTTTGTTTGATTTGTCTTTTATACATTATTCTTATGAGAAATGTAATACATATTATATTTGTATGTTAAATTACGTTAGAAATAAAATGCAGTTTTGTGTTTTTCGAAAGTTTATTTCACTTTTTGCTCAACTTAGAATCTAACTTTTGCAACCATATCCATATATGCGATCGGTATTCATCATCAAAGGTGTCCGGCTAATCCGCTAATTGTTCCACTCAAAACTTGAAATGCTTGGTGTAGTAGTCACGGAAGAAAGTGTAGTCGAACTGGCCGTAGTTGGTGTAGCCCTTGTACTTGTAGTATGGCTCCATGGTGTCAACATGGTAGATGGGGACATCCTTGAAGTACATGTTGGGCACGAAGAATTCGTACTCATCGATCTCGCGATCGAAGGGATATCCAAATGGCAGATCATCGATGAAGCGAGCGCCGGATCCAATGCCGCAAGAGTAGGTGTAGTCAAAGTTGGAGAACTGTTCGTGGGTGCTGGGTGCGGTGTATGGCATAACCATGAAGAACATTTGCATGGGCATGCCCTTCTTCCAGCCCATGGGCAAGATGAGGCGATCGGGGAAGCCGCAGTGGGGCTCGCTGATGTCCAGAGGGAATTTGTACTTGCCATCGAAGGCCATCATGGTGTAGTAGTAGAGTTCGCTGTAGCTGGTGCGGTCCTTCACGGTCCAGAAGAAGTCCTTAGAGTTGCGGGTGATCATGTTGCTGCCAGCCTTCAGTTCGTAGTAGAACTCATCCACTTCCATGAAGTTCATGCGGTTCTCCGCCAGTGAAATGACGCGGCCGAATTCATCGAATTTGGGTCCCAGGAATGCGCGCACAACAACCTTCTCGGGCTTGTCGGACTCAACGGTGTAGGTGTAGGTGAAGGGCTTGTGGTTGAGACGCATCTGGCGAGCGTATAGCGACTTATCCCACACGAACTTGCCCTCATGGAAGACCATCTTGTCGTTCATCAGGTTGGTCACATCAAAGTCAACCAGATCGAAGTAGGTGACCAGCTCGCTGACCTCCACATGCTTCAGAGTTACGCCGGGCATCAGCAATTGCTCCTTGGTGTATTTGGGCAGATAGTGCATGAACTTGAAGTAGATCTGGGCGATTGACTTGTAGAACATGTAGTACATAGGATCACGCATCATGGTCTCGAAGTTGAGCATCACGTTCGGGTAGACCTCCATCTGATAGTAGTCGGTATCGGCGAAGTACATATGGGCGAACATGTACCAGAACTGGTAGAACATCTTGTCCATGCTGTCAACATTGCCCTGCAGAATGTTGCCAATGTACTCAATGGACTCGGGCTTGCGCAGATCAACCATGTGTCCATCGGCGGTCTTGTAGTAGCCCGTCTCGACAATGTTGTGAATGCGCTTCAAGAAGCCGGTGATCTTGTCGAGCATCTCGAAGTTGCCGTAGGTCTCCATCTCGTAGTAGTTCTTGCGGTAGCTGTAGCCAATGCCGTTGTAGTAGATCAGCTGAGGATCATAGCCCATCTCGATCTGGTGGTACCACGAGAACTCGGGAATGTCGCCATAGCCATGAGACAGACGCTCCATGTAGTAGCGAGAGAGCAGCTGGTGGACGGTGTACAGCCAAAGCTCACCACGACGATCGTTCTTCAGGCCGAAGGTGTTGCCATCCAGGAAGAAGGAGTAGTCCAAGTTGAAGTAGTACCAGTATGCGTTCCAGCCCAAATCCTCGGTGAAATAGGACAGTTTCGACTCCTCGTTGTAGAAATCCAGATCACGGCTGTAGTCAACTGGCATATAGAAAACCTTCACGTCCTTCATCATCTGCTGCCATTTGGTGTCCTGGTTGAATTCGTAGATGTTCTCGCGAAGGATGAACTTGTTCTCGTTGTACCAGTGCTCGCCCAGACCCATCAGTTTCCACCACTGCCACATCTTCCAGTCCTTCATGTACATGTAGTCGCTGCTCTGATACATGTTGCCTTGCTTGTGTCCCTTGAAGTACACATCCATGTACTCCTTCTCGTACATGTTCATCTTGGTCCACATCTCAAAGTCGAATTTCTCGGCCTCGTACACGAATTTGCTGTTGAAGAAGAACTGTGGGAAGATCTCATAGATGGAGGGCAGCATCAGGCCATGGAAGTCCTGGCGATGGATGACGGCCAGAGTCAAAGCATAGACGAACATGCCCTCGTTGACGTGCATACGGGCCCAGCACACGTTGTGGAAGAAGGTCTCGAAGTCCTTGGCATAGTAGAAGAAGTTGAACAGACCGCGCGCCTGCTTGGCGTGATACTTGACCAGCTGGCCGAAGAACTCGCCCTTGGGCAGCAGAGAGTGTGCCTTGTACGCCTCGTAGAACTTCTTCATGTAGATGTCATAGTGCTGGAAAAGATGTGGAGCGGATTAGAAGGATAATTAAGTTGCGCTGGGCAAAACTTACAGTATAGTAGGACTCATCGAAGTAGAATTTGTCACCCTTCTTGATGTACTCCTCGAACATCAGAGGATCCTCCACACGGTAGACGATCTCGAACAAAAACTTCTGTTTCTCCAGGAAGGCTTTGTCGGCGATCTTCACCTCGTGCGTCTTATGGAAACTGGCCGCGGCGGCCAGACCCAAACAGGCCAGCAATGCAATGGCGATTTTCATGATTGAAGGCTCCTTGTAACTCCTGCTCCTGCTCAACTGCTCAACTGCTCCGGATTAGACACACAACTGGGATCCAATGCCTAAAGACTGTTGCTTTTTCGGCAGCCAACGCCTTGCTTATATACCCAAAAAACTTGTATACAATATCTGGTGTCAGGCTGCAGCTGCAGGTTGGGGTTCACGGGGTGACACCTGAGTGTATCTCAGGTGCTCGGAACATCTGTTGTCAGCAATTCGGTGCGCATCTGTCACAGCTTATCTATCGCCCGGTTGCCATGTGATAATTGCAAAATTTAATATAATTTCACTAAATTCAAGAAATCAACAACAATAAGAAAGAATGGCAAGCAAGTCCGGGGTCCATCCAGATTGAGAATTGAATTGAATACGAATTTTGTTTTGTTTTTACTTTTTCAAGTTTATTTCTAGAATATGTTTTGTAGCAGTTTTTGAATTAAATTTTCTTGCAGCTGCTTATTGACATCAATGTTTCAATTTTCTACCACTTAGTTTTCGCAGGGTTCGCCTTTAAACGTCCTTTTCGGTTTTGGTTTCCACTTGATGGATTTACAATATGTATATTATTGTCTGAGGCTTATTAACTTTTTAAAATGGAGTAGTTTTTCGCATGCATATACATACTTATGGATTTAGGTGCTTACTTAATTCATTTAGTTTCGATTTAGATTTCAATGCAAGACAATAAGAGTTGTTTTTTTTTTTTTTTTTTTTTTGCAGAGAAATAATGCTATCTAATATTACTTAAGTACAGAAAGTGCTGTGTTATAATCGACATGAAAATACTTTGATATATATATATTTAAATGTATTTATGTATTTGGATTATTCAATATTCGAGTCGTAAATATGTAATTTGTATTATATTCATGTAGATTAAATAAATACTATACGCAAATGTTTTTTTTTTTTATAAATCGAGTTTTTGTTTCTGTTTTTATTTTTATTAATATTTGTTGCTGTTTTTTTTTTTTTTTTGCCTCTTTGTGTTGGACTCTTGTGCGCTTAGCTGCAAAATAATCTATACAAATATTCAATTGCCTTACAAACTCAATCGAGCCCCAGGTCGTAAGCCTATACCTCTGTATATACGTAAATCTCAAATGTTATTATCAAAATTTCTAATAATTTGATGGCTATTTGTTGCCCATTTGCTGGATTTGAGCTCTGTTTTCTGGTCACTTAAATATCAATGCAAATTGTTGAAATCATTTCTAGTTTTATAGCGTTACAAAACAAAATAAGGAAGAGTATCAAGAAAGTCACACAACAGAAACTTAACAGACTGATGAGTACTAAAGACTTTCCTAAATATATGTTCCAAGTGTTTCTCAAGAGCTAGAAATAGTCTTTCAAATGTGTATTTCTTCTATATATTTTGTATATACATTTTATTTATGCTAAATATTGAATAGTTTATTTATTTTATTGTTGTTTTCTTCATTATCTTTTGTATATATCAAACCCATGCCCAAATCGTACGTACAACTACCAAAAGGTATACAGTACAAACATTACTTAATTTCAATTAATTAATATTGTCAAATATTCCATTTTCATACACGTTAAATACGCACTTCTCAAGTGACTTTTTTTCTTTTTTTTTTGATAAGTATTCATATTATCCGACATTCGATTATTGTTTTTATTGTCTTTACATAATGCATATTAAGTATAAACAGCAAAGAACAAAAGTTATGTATACATTTATTTATAAAAAACATCAATTATGCAAAGAGTTAAAAAGTTACAAGAAAAACAGTTGATAACAAAAACGCTGACGCCACATCTCTATATATTTATACTTTATTACTCCTGAATATTCTCAATAATATTTTTATTACAAGAAGCACCACAGTAGTCAGTAGCAATAAAAATAAACTCCATTCCATATTTTAGTAAATATATATACTATATATACTATATATACTATATATAATATGTATGTGTTCTGTTCTGTTCGCTTTGTCATACATTTAAAATGTGTACATTTATTGTATTTATTGTATTGTTCTGCTCAATTAAACTGAGATTTGCATATGCCTTGTTTTATTGTCATATCTCTCGTTACCAAACTCTTAACATTATTAATTCCTTATTTTACAATCATATTTGAGCTTCAGTTTCGGCTCAATATATTGTTTTGCGCACATTCATTTATTGTCATCGTGTCGCGTTTTTATTGTCGGCTTACATTTACATAGAACCGCTTTTTAAGTAGATATATAAATACATATATCTATATAGATATATATATATATATATATATATATATATATATATATAGATGTGTATATGTATGTGTATAAGTAGTAGTTGTTGCTAGAAAAATTACAATTTTACTGTAAATGTAAATGTATAAGTAAGTTTCGTATGTTCTGCATACACGTAAAAAAGTAGAATTCCATACACGTAAATATACAAAGAGTTCTTGCTGCGCCTCCATCTAATCCCGGCCAGCTACAGTGGGTGCAGTAAGTACGCACCACTGCCATTTGCACACGCACACAATAGTTTTCAACAGTTTTACACCTTATAAATTATTATGAAGATATGTTTTTCAGATGATATTAGCCTGGTTGTTATGTAGAATACGTTCAAATGTTCCAAAATCTTCAGCAAACAGTTGCCTCGGTGCTTGAGAAGTCGATATTAATATATATGTTTTATGAAATTATAAATTCGTTTAGAAAACTTGTTAAAAAGACTCAATATGGTTAAGGATATGTAAAGTGTGAGTGTAAGATATGCTCAAAGCAACTGAATTATCTGCTGAAAACCTTGGAACATGACTTTACAACAATTTACTGGCGTTCCGACTATCAGGCAAGCAAAGGACTCGCCAGTCTGGAACGTCCTACAACCAGGCTTAAAACTGTTAGCATCATGTAGAAGAGCAGCTGATTGCGGCCCAGCTGCAAGCTGGCCGGAGCGGTACTTGCGCCGGCGTCCACCACGTTTATCTTCCAGCCCAGATTGTTGTGGGTGAAGCACTGCAATGGAGACAGATAGGTGAACATTTCCATGTGGCCTGAGCTGGCGGACTCACCTGGTAATACAATACGGCAGGTGCATCCATGGGCACCGTCCAGTTCATGTAGCCCGGCTCGCCGTCCTCGCACTTGAACACCAGCGTACCCTTGAAGTCCTCAAAGTTCTCGAACTCCGCCGAGCGATCGACAGTGCGGTGCTCCCATTCGCAGTAACGGCCCACTGGAGATGCAATTTGTCTCAAGTTAGGAGCATTCTCAAGGATTTGTTTTGAAGTACTTACCGCCTGTGGGTATGGCATTGCCATCCTCATCATACTCAACGCCCGCATAGGCCTTCTGCTTGCGCGCCTCCAGGCCCGTCTTCTGGCCCAGACCACCCTCCGGCGAGTCCGTGATATACAGCGGATGGTATCTATTGGTGGACATAATTGGACATCAATCGATCAAATAGCACTCGCAAAAAGAACCTACCTGGCTGGCTGTGCAGGATCGTTGCCGCCTTCGATTATGAACTCGTAGGTCTGGCCGCGCTCCACAGTTATTTCCGGTATCAGCAGATCGTTGATATACCAGGCAATGCCCCACGAGGGCACGCTCGTAATCGCTGTATAGCCACGCTTGCCACCCGTGGCTCCAATGCTGGCGCGGAACTTGTGCTCGCCCACGATCTTGCGCGTGGCCCACGGCTTGGGTCCGCTCTCATCCTTCACATCGTACAGCGAGCTCTTGCAGGCATGATCGTTCTGCACACCGAGTTCAAAGTGGGATCAGTTGGTGCAGTTTGTTGTGGGGCTGGTTTCGGACTCACCCGCTTCGAGAAGTTGATGCGTATGTCGTCGGGATTGTGATCGCTGGCAGTGTGCGAGTGCGCGTTGGCCTCCTTGCGGGCATTGAGTGGTCCCACGGCGGCTATGATCGACACCTCGCGATCAATGGGTATGGGCATGTCATAAATGGGCTCATTTGTTTGCAGCAGGCGCTTGTAGCGAATGCTGGTGACGCCGCTCTTGCGATCCCCGCTTACTGCAGATGGTAATTCTTGGAAAACTTGACCAATGGAATCTGAACTCTTTACCTACCCACAATCACATTATTGCGTGCTCCGATGCGCTCGTCGGGACAGACGCCACGCTGACCATCGCACTGTGATAAATCCGAAATGAAATAGTCCTCGGCACGGAACACTCGAGCGTTTGTATCGTAAAAGGCCACCACAACGTCGGACTGTGCCATTTGGGGGCGTCCATTTGCGCCGGATAGGCCAAAGGCCATATACTGATCCTCCGTGATGCGTCCAAACAGCTCGATCTGTATATATTCACCCTGCAGTTCCCATTTGACCTGCAACTTGTTGGGCAGAACCTCGCGGCAATTGGAGTAGACGGGCCGCGGCGTTGTCGTAGTCTGCAATGAAAAGAGGCCAAATCTAAGATTCAACAAAGTTCCAAAAACAATGAGGCAGCATGCATGAGGCTGGGTCTAGTACTTACGGGTGAATACCACCATGAAGGCTGATGCGGCGCGTATGGGTTAAATAGATATATAATTGTGAGTTATGTGGGAATGAGCATATGGTTAAGTACAGGTGTGTGTGCGTGTGTGTGTGTTAGTGTGCGTGTGCGTAAATTATGTGTGTCTCAAATTCCACTTGTTGGCTTTAAGGGCACCTACCGTGATTTTCGTCTGACCCAATGCTGGCGGCACATCCAGGTCCTTGGGTATGAAGACGTGTCCAAAGTTGTGCCTATACTCCACACACCACACCGACAGCCAGTCAATATCGTATACGGTCAAGCTGCCGGGCAGCTGAATCTCAATATCCTCGCCCTGATAGCTGCGCAACGGGTCCAACGATCCAACCTCATTGGGCACCTAGAAAATAGTTAAGTCAAGCATAAATTGGTTAATATCTCTGTATTCCAATTGGATAATATATCATTTTTATACCCTGAACCCACTTAAAATGGAGAGTATGATGCTCTTGTGAAAATTTATGCAGATGGAGTCATCTCTGATCCCATGAATTTTATGTATTGAATATTATTATATATATGTAACAGCTAGAATAATCAAGATTTAACTTTATATAGTTAAACCCGTCTCTAGGTTTCTTCAATCTTTTAAAGGATACTGCATTTAGTTGCTCTGATTAAGGTAATTTTAATACATCAAAATATATTTATGGGATGTGTTTAAGAAATAGCAGAAAGTTGTACAAGTTAGATTTGTGAGATGTTTAAGATATCAATCAAAATGTAAGTACAATATGATTTAAATGTGCTCTCTTCAAAAAGATTTTGCCAAAAAAGTTTAGTTTTAAAACTGCTCAAAGACAAAAGTTACTTCGTCCAACTCTGTTTTGCATAAAACTAGGTGCACGGGACTTCACAAAAAAATACTTTCGAAGAAAGGCGTAGTCTTGAGATTATATATAAGCATAAGAAACTATGCAAACCTTAATGCCCATGAGATTCGGCTCGCTTCCATTGCCCACCCAGAAATAGGCATCGGGTCCAGCGCCGTCATAGTGCAGGTTGGGACTGTAATATAAATATTATAGATACACAATTTGCGACTATCAAAACTTGCCTACATATAGAATGTCTTTGCGTCCAGAACGCTTATGTTGCTGGAACGGAGTCCATGGGCCAGACGCCTAAATTCCGGCAGTACTCGCGGCTTGGGCACATCTAGGCCAGGCGGTATGAAGACCTCACCAAAATCGACCTGTAACAAAATAAATATATATTCATATGTTTGTTGCATTCAAGTCAAATTTAAATATTAAATGAAAAGTAGTGTATTAGTTAGTTCGAGGTAATTTCGTGCATTGTTTTTGTTGTTGTTGTATACCAAAACGTTTCTATATATATAAGGCTTATATACATGCATGTTAACTGGTCTGTGAGGGCCCCCCAAAAAATGGGCATGCGCGCGCAGAGCTCCATAAAACAACACACACACACACACACACACAGGAACATACCCCCAATCTGGACAGCCTGTACTTGTGTGTGTGTGTGTGTAAGTCAGCCCCCAAGAACTTTTTTGGCTGTCAGTCAATGGAAGCGGAGAAACAGAGAGCGTGCGTAACACAAATACATAGACAAACACACACACACACACACACACACACACACACATATGAAACAGTATACGTATTTAAAACAGTAACAGCTCGACACCCTGTATAATTCCTTGCTATTCGGGCGTGTGTGTGTGAGTCTTTGGGAGACTGTGTGGGAGAGCGCGTGCTTGTGTTTGTGTATATGCAACCACTTGAGTTAATCAAAAATGTCTGCTGTAATTTATTTTACTATGGCGGCCATCTTTAACTTTCACAGCTCCTTCCGCCCAGCCCCAGCTCCAGCCGCGTCCGCCTCCCCCCATTATCATTAGGCGAGCGAATGTTGTTTAGCAAGAGTAGCAATAATATTTAAAGTATTATTTTATTTTTAATTAAAATGCATTTCTGTTTGCCTAAAAGAAAATGAATTCTCAGTTCAGCAACGAGGATAAACTCATTTTTGTGTATGTACTCTATAAAATGGAGTCAGCCGGCTCTTCGGTTACGGAAGCGCGGTTGCCTATGCAGAAATGTAATTACAAATCCAAAAAGTCTAATGAAAACAAACTTTCCACTTGGCTGACAAAACTGACCCACATCCAGCTGAAGCAGGGAAAACCGAAAAAAAAACAAAAGAAAATCGATGCTTGCAACGCTTCTCTAAAATAGCATAATGCAAGAAAAAAAAAAAAAAAAAAAAAAAACTGGAGAAAAGAAAAACCTTTTTAGCAACTGCAGTTAAATTACAAAAATGTAATTACAAAATGGTTTTGGGTCCGCTCACAAAATACACACATAAATCTGTTCGGACGGCGCGTGCCGTTTCGAGCTGCCGAGAAAAGCGGCAAAATGGAAAAATGGGAAAATGGGAAAAACTTACCGTAAAGCGTCTGCACCACACCGAGAGCCATCGAATGTCCTTAATCCTTTTGCCCATGGGTAAACGCAGTATGATGTCCGTATTGTTGTGCGCCTGCAGAACGGGCGGATCACTGCGGGAGACCATGAAAGCAACAAATATTAGATAGTATACATTGTGTGCTCCTCGTGCCTGCTGCCTTGTGCCTAGTGCAGCAATAAAGCCCTTCAAAGTCTACCAAGAACACTTCATCCGTCTTCCAGCCATTTACTCTTACATGTATATCTATATCCATATCTATCTATCTATTCAGAGTAAACTGCGCTTAAATAGCGCTTATTAAAAGTCCTCGGCTATCAGCACAATGTCCACTGCCACAGAATGCACTGCCATGGCCTACAGGCGGCACTCTGACCCAGCCAGCTCTGGCCAACAGAGCACGCCTCCAATTTACTCTGTCAATATTGACGGGCGCTTGTAATTGCAGTGCCATTAAAATTAAAGCAAAACCCACCAGAAAATGCCGCAGTGTCAACCTTGGGCTGGGCAATTCGCATTAATCGAAATATAAACAGAGAGAACAAATTACAATATGTTAAGGAACATTGTTCACTAGTCAGTTTAAGTTATCGTGGTGCGATTCTTTAGAGGCTTTAGTTTAACTCCTCGTTCGCAATACTTGAGAATAAACTCATTATTGGCCAGCTTTTCCAGAACAGTTGCCTTACAAAAGTAAATGTCTTATCAAAAAGGGTTTTTTTCTTGCAAAATGACTTAGGAAAACTCAAATACATTCGGGTAAATAAACAACTAAGAAGGCTATAGTCTGGAATGACCGACTGGAAGATACCTGAAGCCCAACACACAGAGACCCCCGACTAATTAATGCTTCGGCCGTGATTCTTCTTCTCTCTGTCTTATACCATAGGGAACTGAATAGCTTCGGTCCTTATTGTCCGATTCTTATTGAATTTTCAGGACTTAAGTATGCCTATTTAATGCATTTATAAAGCAATGGCAACGTTCTGGCCTTAAAAATTATATTATTTTATATTTTGTGGAGAAGGGATATATTCTGAGTCTGTATATACGAGAGCCCACAAACTAAAATTATTGTAAATAGCACTTGTTGTTTTCGAGATAAAAAATCATGTCTCAAAATCGATGCTTTTCAATCTTTTCTCGAAAAATGTAAAAGATTTACTTGTTCTGCGAATATATGAGAATATACTTAAAAATCCAAAATTCCTAATCCCTATGCGTTCACACAGACGTCAACCTATTTTCTTTATAGAGTCGAAAATTCATCCCTCTATCACTTACATACATTTTCAGTGGCTGCTTACACGGTATCTTCTGGTCGTGCACTTTCGACTAAGACATTCGCACTGGTTTTTTTACGCTTGCATAATTTTTGTTGACTATGAGCAAGATTTATGGGCAATGCAACGATGCGAGCCATGTCACATGCTCCCACTGCGCATCCGAATAATCATATGTGTTTCATGTCTCTGTACACAGTTTTTATGTACGCATACATATATTTGTGTTCACACTTACACATGCACATGTGCATGAATTTATAAATATATATTTTTTAGAGCAAAAATTCTATTCATATGCACACAGCTCTTTGACGAGCTGCAATTACGGAAAATCTGAATGCGAAGCCATTTAATGAGCTTGTAATGAAGATTTTATTCGTTTGCAATCCTTTTAAAAGGGTTTCAACGGACATCCAGACTTCAGCAGAAAGCCCTGGATAATGCGTGCAATGTGTATTCAGAAAAGAAATTATGTATTACTTCTGTGAGCTTAACCTCGGCTTTATACACTGCCAAAGGATATTATTATTTTGTCACGAAATCTATAATGCAATAAAGAAGAGAATTCAAACCCCAACTAAGCTTGGATATTCTTATTTTAAAATAGTAGCAAGCATAATAATTAAAACTAAAATTGGTGGCTTTTTTTTCACTTAAATTTACTTTTAAGATTCGAAGTTCAGTTGTGAGTCGGCTATAACTTTGATAGGATCATTTAATCATAATATTGCTTTTATAGAAGCCGAAATCGATTATTTTAAGCCTATTAAATTTAAATGTTCATTGAAATAATTATCCGACGTTGCACGGCACTCTAGACAAACCCAAGCCTCGCAGATTGTCTTCAACTATCTTAGCTTAATGTTCGAGTTCAATAATTTATATATTGAAAAAGGAACTTTGAGCGTTAACAGCTTAAAGCTCTTCGAGTTTTTCGCAATGGCAATAAACATTACCAACTCGAAGTCGAAGTACGCGTATGTCAATCCCAAGAGAGCTGAGTTTCCCGCTGATTATTAAACGCATATGTCCTGGGCTTCTCTCAAAGCAAGTGGGAAAAACTTGAGGGAGAGTTTGGGTTGTGCATGTGGTACAGCTGTCAGTCAGTCAGTCAGTCAGTCATTCAGTCCGTCAGTTAGTCAGTCAATCTGTCATCCAGTCAGTCCAGTTAGTGTGTTGTGTAACAAGTGTCAGACAGGCCACAAACGACATTTGGCATTAGACACGGCTAAGCACTTAATTTACACCCTCAAAAGAACGTCCGAGCTGCAGGTTTGACGTCGTTTTGACCTTTAATGAGTGCAAAATAAATTGAATGGTTCTGTGTCAACAGCGCAACGAATGTGTAGCTGTATCTGTAGCTGTAGCTGTAGCAGTATCTGTATCTGTGAGATACATTCATTTTGATTTCCAGCAGGCATCTTCAAATATTCGCCTGCGGCTGCTGGTTGCCTTTGACTTTGGTTTTCACATGGCAAATATGTTTGTATGTGTTGTGCTTTGTTTGATTTGCTGAGCTCGCTTCTTCAGCTCCTTTGCTCCTCTGCTGCTCCGGCTGCTACTGCTGCTGCTGTGTGCGGGCTCAAGATTCAGATACATTGATGCACTCAGCAAACAAATCCATAAGCATCTATCGATTTTCCTGCTGCTGTTGTTTGTTTGTTCTCGTTGTTGCCACAGCCACCAACTTTCCCCCAATTAGTTTGAAAGCCTTAGAGTGTCCTATCCCGCAGGCAGGCAGGCAGGCTGTCTTGTTTATTTGTCTAACGGCCAGCAGCAGATAGCAAGACCAGCGCCAAAGTTCAGTGTGTCAATCACTAGTTATTGACTTGGCTGCGTTCACAATTTCCGTTGAATATGACAACAAGGCGCAGGCAACTTGTTGCGTATCCATTTTTTCCTTTTTTTTCTATTTGATTCGTTGGAATCTTTTTGGCTCGTGCCTTTTGCTGGCTGACTGGCATTTTACATTTGCTTGCCTCGCAAAAACGCACAACAATCGCGCCTGGCCCAGAATCTAGGCAATGAAACGAGCCAGCTCAGCAGACGGCATTTGACAAACAGCGCCCCAGCCAGCCAGTCAGCCAGCCAGTCAGAGCTCAATCACCCCCCAAATAAACGACTCGAACAGCGACTCATGTCATTTATTATGAATGCTTAATTTTTGGGCGTGCTGGGGTGCTGGCGTGGTGCGTTGCCCCATCACCAGCAGAAGCAACAGCGCCAGATGAGTTCCAGGCAACGACCACTCAATTAAATTTGTATGAAAATATGAAATATTTTGCAGGGGCAGGCTTTGCGGCATATTTCGTTGGTCACGCGCCACGGGAATTTCATGGTGGATATGTTCTAGGCCAACAGTAACCCTCTATAAGGTTCCGCGATAATTAAAATCAAATAAGTAGATGTTCTCCTGTTGGGAGTGCCTGACTTGCAGATGCCCTGAAAGCAGAGCCTTTCAATACATGAGCACCCTTTTCTTTACATATGTATGTTTATTCACAAAAATACAAATAAGCAGAAGCTATGCTTACTATTTTGTAGGCCCCCCAATATGGGCAATGTGTTCCTCAGTTAATTTGATGCTTATTGTTCAATGTTTCTTTTATTTTCAAGGGGTTAACTATGCGATCCGAGTGTGCATAAATACCAAAGCATAAGGCTATGCCTTCAAAAATGAGATCATTCTGGGGGGATCGCAGTGAGTTATCAAAAAAGTGCAATATTCTAGCCTACATTCAGAGTCTCTAACTGTTGTAAGCTCTTAGATATGATAAAAAAAAAAACGCATATCAATATCTATTCTTTTTTGTTCCCAAATTGATGCTGAGCAGGGGCACTTTCTATAAAATCGGAGCAGGAGGGCTTTCTGCTTTCCGAATAGTCAATGTCAAAAAGCGGCAAGTTTTCTTGCATATAACTTTCTTGAATTCCATTTTCTGAGAGCTTTGTGGGTTATTCGAAATCGATAGAACTTATAATTTTATTAATTTTACATACTTAGCTTTTTGACAATGGGATAGAAGAAAATCGAAACACGTTAAAATCGTATACCACAGTTTTTCGCCCTTTGAGAAAGGAATTTCAAAATATTTTACCATATACTTATATATTGTACAAAAAGGTGCTCGTATGTATTCATTGATTCATTTTCATTCGAAATGATAAGTATATTGATCGGAATATGACATTAGTCCAAGAAAATGACCGCATGTTAAGACCATGTGGAAGATCCCTTAATGTTTAATCAATTTGAGGTTATATAATTTTAAAATGCTTTTTACAATGATTATTTTTTTAAGAAATTGTTTGCTAGTATTTGATTCCAGATTATACTATAAGCTAATAGATAGGATGGATAGATAAAAATCCTAAAGGGACCAAAATATTCGTCTGTAATATCATAGTTTGGACACATGACTATAACAGAACTCTTGTGCATTACGAATTAAATTGCATTGATTTAAAATATTCAATTAGTTAAGCTGCCAACCAGTTGAATTAAAAGTCATGGTATATTACCAAATCAGGATGCAGCATAACATTTTGGAATCTGATTAATGGTGCATATTTAACACCTCTTTTTCGGTCTCTGTGCATTGACAGCTTTTATATTGCGACTGCAGATGACAAAAATATAAAATTAAAATAAATAAAATGTGCGCACTTTTGAATGCGCCAAGCCGAAAAGCTGCCAGCAACAGGCGTAACTACTTGAGGTATGTGGCCCTCATCGTGTTGCTGCCGGGCCTCAACAACTTTTTGTCGCTTAATTACGTTAAAGGCTTTAAAGGCGCTGAGAGAAAGAGCAAAAAGCATTTTTGCGTGTTGCGGCTGCGTTGTCAACGTTGATTAACATTAACACAATGAATGATGGGCCGTGGGCCCTGTACACTTGGGTGGCTGCGGCTCTTCCTGTCCCTCTCTCTCTCTCTCTCTTTCTCTCTCTCTCTACCCGCTGCTTGACAATGGGCATAAAAACTAAAAACTTCGTTTTGCCACTTTGCATGCAACACATTTTAATGAGATCAGCATAAATCAGTATCGGCGTCAGCAGCAACAGCATCGAGCGGGGTGTGTTAAGGGCGGGGAGTGGGGGTGGGGGTTGGGATATGCATTGTACAAGTTGCTGGAAATGCAAATGAGCAGCAGCCAACGGGCGGCATCGTCCTGGCAATGGGGCGTTAATCAGCGACGCGTCACGGCCGCTTTCATGCTTTTCAAAAAATTTCTAATTTAATTACTTATGCTCGATGCATCCATTGTGACACACACACACACACACACACTTGAGCATAAAGGGAAGTGAGCAGCGACGTCAGCAGCCCTTCAGCTAAACGCTGTTATATAATTAAAGCTGATTGGCAGGCGTCCAAGCCGGAGCCTAAGCCCAAGTTGAAGTCGAAGTCGAGCAACTAAGAAGTCAACTAAGGCTGCCAGCTGATATTAGCAAAAGCTGACAAGCAGCAGCTTGTCCATCAATAGCATTTATCAATTTATATAAATATATATATATATCTATATATATATATATATATACATCAAATAGGAATAAGCTTCTAACTGATTACACACAATAAATGCGCGCAATTAGTGCGCCCAAATGTATGCTATGGTTAGCACTTAGTAACGGCGCCACATAATACAGCAATCACTTGGGCGCCCACCTGCCACACCCCCACCCCCCACGATACACACTCACACACACACACGTAGAAAAAGGTGCATCTGGCGTGTGGCATGTAGCATGGGTAATGTGTGTGTCTGAAAGCGTAAAAGCGTGCAATCGCTGCCGCGTCTCGTTCCGGCCAGGGACTACGCCGGCACCCCATATTTAGATATACACACACATACACAGTATGCTCTTTGAGGCGGTGTCCTGAGGATGAGGCATGCCAATGTTATACATTGAACTAATAAAGCTCGGCACGTGGCATCAACAATGAAACGCATTAAAGTCGATTACAATACGAAGCTGGCGATGGTTGCGGGGCGCAGAGTTTTTCATTTTGAGTTAGCATAGTGCAGAGAGAGAGAGAGTGGTGGGAGTGAAAGGGGAGTGGAGTGGGGAGAGGGGGTGGGGGGGGGGGGGGGGGGCATACACACCATCAAGCAGCAAGAGCAACAACTTTGTCAAAGGCATTTCAAGCGAGAAACCACGTGACAATAGCAAGGGCAATGAAAAATTCAAAAGCGGATGTGAAAAGAGTTCCACACAGGCTACGAACAAAAATTGTTCAAGAACATTTTTGGATAAAAGCGGAACTTTAGCAAGGATACAGCTTTATAGACATTCACCAATTCAACAACAAGGTATATCCTTGCAGAGGGTATTTTAAGTTTATCACGAATTTTGTACCGTATTGATCAAACCCCATAAAGAAATTGTCTTCCTAATAGTTTTGAATCAATCTTGAAACAAGGCATATTAGATTAGAATATCACATCTCCTTACCATACTTGGCATCGTATTAACCTCGTACTCCTATATCATACAGCTGCTTTGGGTGCAATCAGTAGAGTTTTAGGTCTTGAATAAAGACTTTTTCTAACCAAACTTAAGCACGCTGATATTATATTATATAACCACCATATCGAATGTGTCGTGAAGATTATAGCCATATTGCTTATCTGCTTCTTTTAGTTATCGCCTTTCTACTCGATTTTCATGTTTACAAACTTGCTTTATATTTATATATCTATAACTTATAATGTTGTTTTACTTTGTTATATTTATACACATGATGGTGCAGACGAATTTAGCCCTTATTTATAAATTACGTTATTTTTCCCCATAACCCTATAGTGTTTGTGTTAAAGCTTGTTCGCATTCTCTGAGTGTGGACACACAAATGTATTGTGCACAAAAATAGAAAAATGTGGTAGTATAGTATTTTTTTTTTGCAAAGAAGCTTGTCTACATATGAAAGTATTTGTTGCGCACGACGATTTGTTGTTATTTGACAGCAAAAACGTGACATTTTTTCACCGAGCTGTTTGGCAGCGCATTGCGACGCCACAAATCTTGGCAGTTTTTAAATATTTGTCAAGGAGCATGACTAAATGTCAGTGACAAGTGGAGGCACTTCACCTTAACCTTGGCATCGGATCAGCGGCGACTTTGTCAAGTGGCAATGAACATCAGAATGATACTGATACGAATGATAATGATAAAAATGCGTCGCAGCCAAGGGCCTAATGCCTAAGCAGCCAGCAAATGACGTCAAATTGTGCGCGTTGCATGCGCTGATAAGCAATCGTGAGGCATGCAACGACACGTTGCATGAAGACGCGTCGCACGCTGTGTGGCTCAGCGCGGCTTAGTGCAGTTCAAGTGGACGGCAATCGTAAAGGAGGGGACTCAGCAGCAGCAGCAGCCGCAGGAGTAGAGGCAGAGCTTGGCGACCAAGAAGTCAGGTGAGAGGAAAAAAGCAAGGTAAATAAAATTCACATTGGTGCGGCTTAACCTTGCGCCTGCAACAACTTTAAGTAAATACAACCAGAATGTGGTTAAAAATCTACTAGCCCCACAGCCACTCGTTCGCTCTCGCCTCCGCCCTCTCCTGCTGTCTGCGGCTTTCACTCTTTGCTGTTGTTGCGGGCGGCTGCCAATGCCACATGCTTACAAGCACACATACATTCTCGCACACAATACATAAATGTATGTACATATGACCGCAGATCTAACGTAAAGAAATAAATGAGTTTTTCGCATTAGGAGGCAACCAAGCGACAACAGCAACAACAACAACAGCAACAACAAGAAGAAAGCATTAAACGAACGGAACGAAGGCGACTTCGCAAATGGCAGCCAAGATGAAAAATGTTTTTTAATTTTTAAAAGTGGTTTCATTGTCAGGCGTGCGTAACGTAAAATCTGCAAGGATACATGGCACAAACACACACACACCCGCACACACCCACACACACACACAGGCAGACGCTGAGTGTTAGGAAATGGCCCGTTGCGCTCGAGTTGTCGTTGCCGAAGCTGGCACCCCGAAAATTTGCCCAATTCCAATGCATTGATAATGTGTCAGCGATACGTACGAGCCGATATATTCCTCCGGATAGGGTATAATATAGCCCTCGGGCGATGGTCTCGGTGTTTTGCCCACCCAGAAGAAGGCATCCGGTCCGGTGCCATCGTACGCAAAGGATTTAACAAACAGCGTCGACTCGTCCACGGCATAGATGGCGCCCTGCGAATATAAATGCATTGTTAATAGCTTTTGGAATGAAATTCTTTGAGTTCGCCTACCTTTATGCCGTGCGCAAAGTTCGTGAATTGTCCGATGTAGCGGCCAAAGTAGGGCTCCGGCGGTGCGCGACCGGCTCCTGTAAAGCAGAAGAAGAACAGGTGGATGGAAATTAAAAATGAGAAGTTGGCTTGTAATTCGCTTTGATGCGTCCAAAACTTAGTACCAAAATTAAGTAACTTTCATGTTTTTCTTCAAGACACACACCCACTCAGATGCAGATACATTAAGGTCAAAGGGCTTAACTTGAGCTCCAGCCATAAAGACTAAATTTTACTTTGATGCTTCCAAGACTATGGCCAAAAATGAAGTAAGTTGCAAGTCGCACTTTGGTTCACACATACACAGTAATGGACTTTACTACAGATACATAAACAGATACAGATACAGATACAGATACAGATACAGATACAGATACAGATACAGATACAGATACAGATACAGATACAGATACAGATACAGATACAGATACAGATACAGATACAGATACAGATACAGATACAGATACAGATACAGATACAGATACAGATACAGATACAGATACAGATACAGATACAGATACAGATACAGATACAGATACAGATACAGATACAGATACAGATACAGATACAGATACAGATACAGATACAGATACAGATACAGATACAGATACAGATACAGATACAGATACAGATACAGATACAGTACAGATACAGATACAGATACAGATACAGATACAGATACAGATACAGATACAGATACAGATACAGATACAGATACAGATACAGATACAGATACAGATACAGATACAGATACAGATACAGATACAGATACAGATACAGATACAGATACAGATACAGATACAGATGCAGATACAGATACAGATACAGATACAGATATTGTCAAGGCAATGCAGCTGTAGTTGTCATATTCACAATCCTAGGACTCTCTCGAAAAAAATAAAAACAAAAAGCGTCAGCTGCTTTACAAATTAATCCGCTTCCGAAAACTTTGCCACACACAAAAAGTGCACGTTGCAAAAAGTTTCAGTTTTAGCCGAAAGTATAATTCGTATCTCCACGTTGCCAGAACGCACCCCCCGCCATTTCTTAGCTCCACAGACTATCATTTGCTTTGAATAATGACGAGCTGCGGCTTCTTATGAAAATGATGCTGACATTGATGATGCTGATGACGATTATGATGATGCTGATGATGTTGATGATGGTAGCTTTCAGCTCTGTTTGCAATACTCTTGACAGGTCCTTGGGGAGTTGTTGCTACCCTGCTGTGGCTTTGCCATGAAATTGATTGAAAACCATGAAATATATTGAAACTCAATGCTCGGCTGAAGGGTGCAAAAATCTAACCGGGGACTCTAAATGAAACATTCGAGTTGCAAGCAAACTTTATTTCGAAATTCACAATTTGTGAAAAGCGAGTTGATGTTTGCATAAGTCTAGGTGCCCCAAGACCTAACTTAATCGATTAGAAACTTTGGTGTCTAATCGTAATCTGTTATACAAAAGTTTTCAAACAGTTTCAATAATTTACTTTGGCATGAAATCGATTGAGAACCATGAAATATATTCAAATGCAAGGCTAAGTTGTACGGTGCAAAAATCTGCCTGCGGATTCTTATCCAACTTTGGAGTTGGAAATTGATGTTTGAATACCAGAAGGCCAGGTGCCTCAAGGCTCAACTTAAACGATTAGAAACTTTGTTGTCTAATCGCAATGTCTGAACATTTTATCTATGCAAGGAATTAAAAAAGTTTAATAGATGTACAAAGAAAAGTAGAGGCATATTGGGAGCACACGGAGTCTGTCATTAAATCTTTCTGTTTATCTCCATGCACAAAATGAGAAGAAATATATATTTGATATCCAAAAAGGTTTTAGCCGATTTACTGGTTGCGATTTGTCTGACTCATTTGATAATCGGCTTATGGAAAATCAATAAAAGCTTGCGTTATCAAATTTATTATGGTAATTGATAATAATAATAATAAGTAAAATCGGTTAGTTGGTTTAAGATATTTTCGAGAAAAAATGTATTTGAATATTAATCTAAACCAAGCACATAAAATGATATAATATATGTAGAAGCTCGAACCCTTCGACTTAGACATCTAACTCGAATCAGCTCATTGCCATATGTAAATATAATATAAAGGTCAAATACGTCTTTCTCAAGGTCTTACACCCTCCGAAATATTTTAACATGGTTAAACATTCTATTGTATTCTGAATATCCAAAATGGGCTAAAGAGTATCTGCAAGCTTAGAACTTATATAAATAGCAAAATTTCAGTGCTGACATTGGTCTTGACATAATTTAAATATGAATTTAATTTGAGGCTCAGTAATTATTTGTTTCGCCTTATGGTTCAGTTCGTAGCATCAAAAAATGAACAGAATTGCGGATTCGAAGCGATTCGGTTCGGACCCGGCTTGTAGCCTTTGCTGCCCTTATGCCAGATTCGGTAATAATTCAAGAAATCCTGAAGGAATATATATAGGAATAAATTATGCCCTAATCAAACCTATTTAGCAAATCATAAAATGTTAGATAGGGTATACGATTTTCGATTTGCCACAGTAAGCTTTCCATGCTACAAGTATGCCGTAGTTTCAGTATTCCATGCAACTGCTGCCCTGTTGTGGGCACGGGGGGGGTAGCTCAACAAATGATGCCAGGGTATTCCCCAGAATGTCTCAATTGTATCGACGACAATGGTGATGATGGAAGCCAAGGCAACGCCAATAGCAACAACAATGCAAATAGCAATAGCAACTACGTGAACAGCGGCAAGGACGAGAAGGAAGGACGACAAGGACGTGCGCTCAACGTAATATGCATTAAATCTACTAATGCGTGCATTAATCTCTGAAGATTTGGACCGGCCCGCAAACATGCAGCACGTGTCTCCATGAAATATACGTGCTCGAGGATATTTATACAATGTGATGACGAGCACGTTGACGTTGACGACGACGTCGACGTTGATGTTGATGTTGTACCCGTGTCGGTGTCCGTGTCTGCAGCCGCACCCAATGAAATACTCATAAAGGGATGGGACTGAGCCTCAGGCCAAGCAAGCCTAAGGCTGATGTCGATGTTGTTGCTGTTGTTAATAATGTTTGGTGGCTGTTGAGAACGGATGGGCATTGACAGCATCAGGAGGCTGCATGCCAAGCAAATAATAGCCCACTGGCCATGTCTATCTTTCTGCCTGACTGGCTGAATGTTTGGCTGCGGCTGTGTCTACTGATATTTCATCATTGAGAATGATAAGATTTCTCACAACAGATAGAGTAGATTGGCAAAGACGTTGCCAGGCGGAGAAAGAATGTTTGATTGAGGCGACAACGATGTGACCCACATTTCAAATTAAGTTTAAAGGGAGAACACACAACATTTATGCCAGGGGATGTTTCAGCAGCAGCAGTAAAATCCTCTTCTTGCAGCAATAAACTGCTCTCCAAGCAAATCACATTTAAGTGCCGAATATCCGAATTGCAACAGTATCCATGGGCATATCTGCTCAAAGCATTTGCATTTTGGCAGACAGCATAAGCTCTCTAAATTAACTGGTAACCATGGGCATCTCGCCGCACTGAAAGGGGGGGATATAAACACGCACAGAATCAATCTGCCTGGAACAATAATCAAAGCTGGTCAAAGGGTTGGCGTGCACGAAAAGCCTAGGCCCATGCCCCAGCCCAAACTGCAAGTGCGTCTCTTCTCCTGCTCGAAATCGTCATCAAAAAGGGATGAGAAAAAGGACGACAACAGTTTCTACTACGGGAAAAGCTAAATGCCGTAACCACAGGCAACCGGCAAAACTTGACGAAAATTAAGCCGATGCGAAGCCTTAATACAAAGCTGGCATTAGTGCGGAAAAATAAATCCGAATGAACAACTGTTCGTCTTCTAAGAAAGAAGACAATAAATGCCATAAATATATCTCGTATTAAATTGGAGTTGGTGTTGAGATTTATTAATATATGTCGGGACGGCGCGAACGCCATTCCCGGCTACCAAAAATTACACGCACGAGTTATTCACATTAGGAATAATCGCAGAGGTCAACTCAACCGAATGTGCAATGGCCAAGCCTCACTCCGGAGGAACCGCCTTCGTGATCACGGTTAACCTCTACGCCAGGTAAGTATGCTTTCTCCGGCTAAAGCGTTGAGTTTCCATTGCCGCGCAGCTGAAACTGTTTGGGAATTATATTCAATCGCATCTCAGCTAGAAAGTAGGCAACCCATTTTGACGATTCTCTACGTAGATTTTGACATATTAATTGCAATTTGCAACTGCCTCGCTGCCAAGCCAGGAGCCAGGATAATGATGTTATAAATGCCGCACCGGGAACTACTTAGTATAATCTGTTTGCCGGGTATTTATTCTATTTATTTACCCGTGGCTACATCAAAGGAACAAATGATAATTAAATTCGCACTAATCTGCCCGTAATTTATTTTATCACATGCCCATCTTCGACTTTGACGTCGTCATCAACATTATCGTGAACAGGGGTCCTTGTGCCGCATGCACGTCTCACAAAGCACAACGCACGAAATTCCAAATCAAATTTTCATTTACTTGCCAAATAGACTCTCTGCAAGCAGGTTACCCACCCGTCCCCCCCGCAGCCGCAACCGAAATGCCTGGCAAGCCGGCGGGTTCATTGGTTGGTCGGTCGCCCAACATCATTAAAGCTCGAAAATATTCCTCCCCCAGGAATGTTGTTGTCTATGCCGTAGTCCTCCCTTCCCTGCACGGGGGATGCGTGCTGCTGTTTTTACCCCGAGTGTGACCGGGTCTCTGTGTGTATGTGTATGGATGGCAAATCGAATAAAATTTAGCTGACTCAATAAAAATCAAAAAGCGTTAATGCTAACGATATGACTTTAACCTGAAACCGAGTAAATTGTTGCTTGTGTCAAAGCCAAAAAGGGGGTCGTCCTCGCCCTCGACCCGGTCGTGAGTTTGGGCGGAAAGGCAGCAGGATATGGCAACTGGAAGCAATATTGCACCGTAATCTGACAGCGACAATTTTCGGACTCCTTTCGTTTGGCATGGGCTTTAAGACGTGTCGCCATAGACCGAGACGCCGAAATAAATGATGATAAATAAATAAGGAAAATAAGGAAACGCGGACTAGAAGGCTGGCATAAAGCATAAAGAAAAGCGGCTAATGAATGGAATCAAATGAAATCGGTTGGATTGGAATGGGTTGCGCCTGGCTTGGATTCGGGCATGCATATTGATAAATCGATCAGCTAAACTGTCGCCGATGTTAACGTCAACGTCTCAATACTTCCTTTTTATATTTTAAATCAAACCATAATTCTGCAAGGTTTTTACAATATTTTATAAGCTAAGTATATACACGCTATTTACATGTTGTTTTAAGTAACCTCAAGGTGCTGGGTATCCTAGGTATCCTAATGTCAACAGGTTAGACATCTTGCCAAGAGTAGTTCATGGCATGGCCTCTAAATCTATTTGGCATTCAAATCTGGCAACATTATTCTTGGGTTACTTATATATGCCATCCTCGACAGAATAGTTGCCTAAGTGACGAAGTCAAAACTATAAGTAAATCTAATAAGTTACTAGATTGATTAAAATGGGAGAAAGGGCACTATCATTATATTCTATGCAATCTCTGTCTTGTGGGATAATGAGGCATTATGAAGTTGTGATAATGCAATAAGGTGGACATAAAAAACGGCAGCTGTGACATCATGTTGTACAAATATTCATTGGGCTATACATTGATTAAGACGAAGATCTGAACCTTTTTAGCCATGTTCATTTCATGTTCAGTAATTCGACTTACGGTTCAAGCCAACACACTTCCTGAAGGTTAAGTTCGTAACCTCATTTGGAACATCTATGAAGACACTTACTGAGCCTTTTACTAATACGTAATCCTTTATTATCAGTAAAGCAGAGAAGAATCGGGTTCGGGACCCTCCTCTGCAAGTCCCTGCTTATATTGTATATGGTTAGCATCTCCCCCCAAGAATATCACGCATATATAGAGTTTACATAGAGTTTTGTTAAATGTATTAATATATGTCGGGACGGCGCGAACGCCATTCCCGGCTACCAAAAATTACACGCACGAGTTATTCACATTAGGAATAATCGCAGAGGTCAACTCAACCGAATGTGCAATGGCCAAGCCTCACTCCGGAGGAACCGCCTTCGTGATCACGGTTAACCTCTACGCCAGGTAAGTATGCTTTTCTCGGCTCTGGGCTAAGGTTTCCATGCTCACATTGTTATAACCGTTTGGGAATTACAGATGATGCTGTAAAACTAGGACGCCCTTAAATATGCAATACAATTGAACTAATGTAAAGTTGGCATGTAACTGAACTCAGGTAAAACTATGGGAAAGATGCAGGGCTGTAGCTGAATGAATAATCATAAAACCAGGTACCAACATAGGGTTTTATTATAAATTCGATTATAGGTGGAATAAACTTATCCTCATTTTCTGCTAGCTATTTATAGGGTACAATATGAATGAATAACCGACCATGAGGTCTTAGATGGTCACTTTAAACTTAGTCTAGTATATAACCACATCATATTTGTAGACTTCAGTTTTGATACAGGTTATTTATCGAGTTTCAAGTTCTCTCACCTGACTGGCAAGATATAATTTTAGATTCGATTACTGCATATACATATATCTTAAGGGAATCCCCCGAGAACAAATCAACAGCATCTCATGTTCTGCACCCTGAAGATAAATTTTCTGTTTTTTTGTCCGGCTTTGGTCTTCAATTGTTCCTTGGTAAGCCAACACTCGTGAGAGATTTGTTAGCTACACGCTAATCTGCCGCCCCTTCGCCCTCTGGAAAAGGGGGCGGTACCGCTCAGCGGGAATTGAGCGCAGCTCGCATTTATATTTATTTCAATTTTATGACTCCATGTTGTCGAAAAACCAAACCACAAGCGAAATGAAACTCAAATATGTACACAAAGTTTCAATGTGGTCGACGGGGAGTCGATTCGGGAGCAGTTGGAAACATTGAACAGGGAGCTGGGGGCAGGGAACTGGGAAGCTGTACAATTCGTATATCCAGCGTACAGATTAGACATTTTGCGCGGCAACAACACACACAGAGAGAGCGCGAGTGAAAAATGCTTTGCCCACCAAGGTTGGGGCGGTTGGGCTCATCTCACAGCTGGGCTCCCGGTGAGATGAGGGCAGGGGCGTGGCGCATTAACACCCACACAAAAGTTGCGCAGACATCGCCGTCTCAGTTCCGCACGCAGCCAGTTTCGGTGGTGGTTTCGTATGCAACCACAGCTATCGGCATGGAGCCTTTACGCCAAACACTCGCAACAACAATAACAACAACCAGAACAACAACAACAACAACAACAACAAAGACAACAACAACTCAAATAAAACGGCAGGGATTGCTTCTTGCTTGGCAGCGCACGCTTCAGCTAATTTAATCTCTGCAAATTGCTCGACAATCTGCGCGGCATTAGAACTACACACGTGAAAAGTGATACATACGACCCCCGACCCCTCCCCCTCCCCCTCCTTTTTGGCTCTTGTTGAGTAGCTGGTGCGAATTAGATTACATTGAAAACTGGAAGTTAGTTTTATGGCCATCGTTTGTTAAATGCCGTTGACTGCAAATACGCGATAAGCTTGTCAGCGCGCAATGGCCACGATCGCAACCCATAGCCCACAGCCCAATGCCACATCTGTGTCGCAAACTGACAATTTGTATGGGAAATAAACCACATTATAATATCGCCACAGGAGTTGATAATTTTGATTGCTTGACAATTGAAACTCAATGAAGCATACGTCGAGCTCCCCATCAAGGCAAACTTGAGCTTTTGTGCCGCCTGAATGATAAGCACAATCGGATTTCATTGGACTACAACAATAGAGGAGCTTAAAACCGCCAATTAATATCGAACGAAATATTGATTAAGTCTTGTCACCTTCAATTTTAACTACAATTATTAAAAACAACTAATAGTTGTCTATTCTGCAATGTCTGACCAGGAGATATCCCCAACTTTCTTCCAACCAAAATAGTTCTCTGGGTATAATAAAGATAATAAAATCAATTCCATCAGCATATATTTATACTACTCGCAATACCTATAAGATATGCGCAAATATCGATATCGATATCGATTCTTATCGATTGCATGGGAACGGGGAAAGTGATCGATTAGTTGATAATCTTATAGATTCAGAGACACGACCAAACGAACTAAAGAAAGTCGGACTTATGTGGTTCTTCTGCCTGTATGCATATATATATTTAGTTAATTTTATCCTTTTTAAACAGGGTATATAGATCTTATCTAAAAATAGTAACTATTTTAAGTTACTAAACTCAATATTAAAGATGTCATTCCTCTAACCACTAAAAAAATATAAAGAAAGTGAAATATTGGTGATCCGCAAACTCTTTCGATAGCCCACATTAAAGATTTGCTGTATCAGTCATATTTCTCGAGTTTGGAAGATGATATTGAAATTATCTAATTTATTTTCACAAAAGATATCTGTCTCTGTATCAATTTGTTAAAAAAAAAACACACACACACACATTTTTATACCCTGAACCCATTAAAAATGGGTATAAGAGTATATAGTATTTGTGCAAAATCCAAATGTATGTAACAGGCAGAAGGAAGCATCTCCGACCCCATAAAGTATATATATTCTTGATCAGCATCAATAGTCGATCTAGCCATGTCCGTCTGTCTGTCTGTCTGTCCGTCCGTCCGTTCGTCCGTCCGTCCGTCCGTCCGTATGTATGAACTCAAGGATCTCAGAACCTATAAGAGCTAGAGAGTTGAAATTTTAGATGTAGATGCTCCTAGTTCCCGCGCAAATCGAGTTTGTTTCCGATAATCGATAACTTCCTCCGTTTTCAAGCCATCGATAAAAATCTATATCGATATCCTGTTTTTTGGGCAATTTTGGTAAATAATAAGAGCTAGAGTCACCAAACTTGACATATTGCTTCTAAAATAGAATATATATATGCATTTGATGTTGGAAGAAGAGGGTTCAGGGTATCCCCTAGTCGGGAGCTCCCGACTAGAACCTCTTACATGTCTTATTTAAATTGAAAGGAACAAGTATTCGGTTTTCTCTTGAATTGGAATCCTTAACCTGACCTTCAGCCAACTACGTTGCCCAATCAATCGAGTGGGGCCTGCCAAGAAAATCATGTGCAAGCATTGTGGTTAGCAAAATAATCAAAACAAAAGGAAAATGGCAATTATTATTATTAACTAGCATTCATTATTGTTATTTCTTAATGTATTATTGTTCTTTTCATTGTGAACAATAACAATTTAAAGTAACAATTGCTGCCGGATTTGAACCAAATGAGCTGTCGCTCGCTAGTTCGACGCCAAAATACATAACGTCAAGTTTGCAAATTATATTTTTATGGCTGCCTGCTTTTTGATGATTTTTCATAAAAAACTTTGAATTTTCCACAACCCTTCCTAGTGCAGCTCTTCGATCTGAATAAAAGCTTCGGTAGAATTATAGTCTAATAGTTTTTACGGCTTGGGATGTGGGTCGAGGGTCGAGGGTCACCTTTCAGTCAGCAAAAGCAGTTTTATATTAAAAGACTATTGAGACGATTTCTTCAAAATAATAACTGTTCCAGCCATTTAATATAATATAGCCTAGACAATCGACCCAACTTTACAAATAAGACTGGCTGCCATACGATTTGGGTCTCAGGTAAGCCTTTACAACATTGAAGCCTGGCTCGCTTAGCTTAATGGCCAAGTGATTTAGGCCACGAGCCTACCGAGTACTACCAACAAATTTGTTACATTTAATTCATTTAAGTACTTTAAACTGTTAATAAAATTACAAAAAATGATAGGTCCATAAGCATGCATACAATGTTTTCAACCGCATAACAGAGCCTGTTCGATATTGTCATTGCATTCTGCGGCTTTGGCTAAGAGACAGGTTTGGCCTTAAGTGTTTCTGGATAGCCGAGAGGCATACGTAATGCTTGCCACGCACTTTCATTTTTTTTAATATATTTTTTTTTTTTGCGCTACCCGCTGCTCATATTTATGCCATGTTAATTAACCGCCAAGACGAGCGACTGCATGCCAATGGAATTGAGTTCAACTGCGACTGCGACTGCGCTTTTCATTTTAAAAGTTCGAGTTTGAGCTGTTTTTTTTTTTTGTTTCTTTTTGCTCAAAAGACTTGTGTTACGTAAGCGGCATATGGGCTGGCTGGGCCAGCTGCCGAGTCACTTCTGTTTGCCGCAGCCGCAGCCAGAGCTTGGCAGCCAGCTCTTGATGTGTAACTTTTGGGCCAAGTCTGCGTGTGTGTGTGTGTGTGCTGGGAACTGTATGCCAAGTATGAGAAGACATTGCCACAGCCGTTGTCGGACAATCGTCAACCGGTTTCCACATTACACCATTCGCTTTTTGGCAGTACTCGCACTTTGTTGTCTCCGTAGAAAACGCTGCACACAGCCAGCATTTACACTTCCAGCACAGATAGTATGAATGATTTAGTTTGTTTGCGGTTCATTGGCCTCTCTAATGTCTAATGTCTAATGTCGAATGCGAAGAATAATTCTTGGACATAAATAATGTCACAGCTGAGATATATGGCCAAGACACACAGAATCCAAATGCTCTCCTGATTAAATGCGGCTCATTAGCTCGGTTTATCGTATATATCAAGAGGCACAAATCGGAATCAATTATAGAAAAAAAAATTGAAAACTTTACAAATTTACAGCTCTGATCTAGCACCTGAGAATTTAAAGTTCCGAACTCAAGTCTGTTGGCGCAAAAAATAATTATGTGGAGTCGGAAGAGCATTTTTTGGTTTCATCTTTCAACAAGTCATGCGTAATTTAACAAAATTTGCTGACTTCCGCCTTAAAAGTGTGAGAAAAACCTGTAACAATTGTTGAGTTTCGCAAAGTGAACGTGGGAAACTGCGTACAGAATTAGAATGTACATAAGGTTTGCCCTTTTCTAAGTAGGGTCATTCCAGGATCACGCCCATAATTTAAATTGAAGAAAAACAAAGAAAAGTTTAAATGGGGGCATACAAATGGGAGTATAGAAATGGTGGAAACTTTCAAAGCGAATTTAATATTAGAAAATATTTGAATTATTCAGACATTAGATGAAGTATTATGGTTCTATATATACTATACCAGAGAAACGGGATGAGTTATCGCGATCTTTTATATATATATATATACTCTATGGGGTCGGAGTCGCCGCCTTCTAAATGTTATACTACATATAGCTGCCCGACCCATGCCCTTTAAAAAAAATGTGTGCATTTTCTATATCAGCCTGAAGAGCCGATCCCACTTGCAGCAATATCTATAATGCCATATTTCTATACGCACAAAATATTTGTATAATTGATTAGAGTTTCCTGCTTCTATCCGATAAACATGTGCATCAAAAACCTTAAAATATCCAACAACCAGTATGAATCTGTGTTTACCCTTTACTTGTTGAGAAAGAAAGGGTATATTGGTGTGGTGGACAGTAGAAACCATGTTCTATAAAGTATATATATTCTTGATTAAAACAACGAACTAAATCGATTTACGAATGTCCGTCTGTCCGTCTGTCCGATATCGGAACTACAAGAACTAGAGACTTGAAATTTGAGAAATATATAATCCTATACCATACACAAAGGACTTATAATAATTGGTCGATATATCATTGCACTTCGAAAATATTGATGCAAATCTATTTTAAAACATGGTCCTTTAAGCATAACTCAAAAACAATAAGAGCTTAATACATTAAACTGAGTGAAAATATTTCACTTTATTAATACCTTCGCCCTTTTCGCCCAAATATCAGGACATGTATGTGTACATAACTAATCTACAGATATCTGAATAAACAATTGGGAAATTCAAAGAATTGAAAGAATGATGCTATGAACCATAATATTATATTGACAGCGGGTTACAGGGTATCAAGCAGTCGAGCACACTCGTCTACAGCGTGCCTAATTCTGTTTGTTTTATTTTCTTCTTCTTCTTCGCTGCTGACCAATTGCATGACCAGCGCGTGAGTTGTCAACGGTTCAATGAACCGAAAGCCAAGCGACCTGCGCGCGCTGTTGGCCGGGCTAATTATGATAATTAGGCAGGCGAAGCCATGTATTATCTGCGGGCCTCAATAATATGCAAAACAATGGCTATGCTTTGATTTGAAAACTCACATTTACAAGCTGTACTCATAAATGGCTAAATGCTCGTATAACAGAGACCTCGACACAAGAAGCCGAAACACCAATCCTATGAGCTATGAGGAATCTTCTATATGTATATTCATATATAGTAAATCCCATTTGGGCGCCTTTTGTTGTGCCTGAGATCAGTGAGCATGAATTCTGCTCATTAAAGCGAATTACAAGCAATTCGTAATGGCTTTCACTTTGTTCAAAACAACTGACGGCATCTTTTTGCTCACCTGGCCAAAACTAACGTTTCTTAATTATATTAGTTAATGCATTATAATTAAATGTTTAAGTAGCTGTCGCAAGTTAATGATCTCACAGTCGAGCTGTCATAATAGGACAGCCTATAATTGCACATTTTAAATACATATATTCAAATTAAGATAGACTTCTCTGATATTATCAACTTTTCAATTAGATGATTTTAGTGCAAAAATAAATATCAGCCAGTTAATTTTTAAGTCAGGCATTCACATTCCTGATTAAATTGAAGAATAATGAAAGTCCGAAAAAAAAAACTAACAAAAAAAAGCCAGTTAATTTTAAAGTCAGGCATTCACTTTCGTGTTCAAATTTAAGAATAATCAAAGTCAGAAAAAACAACAAATTATTAATTAAATTTAGTTTAGATGATTTTCCCTTCACAAATTTCACACACAAGTAAGCCAAAGTAACTGCACGATTTCATCTCTGGCAATTTTCTGAATCTCTCTATCTATATTTTAACTAATTTTAATTATTTAAAAAATTGTGTGGCGCAGCCAACTTAACAGGGTCATTACGTTTGAGCTTGTGCTGCCAGACTGCATGTTATTTTGAAATGTATCTGATGTGGCAACACCAAATGGAATATTCAATTCGCTCTGAGCGTGTCTAATAGTCGATCAATTTTATTAACTTATTCTGCAGCTGCTCATTTATTTGTTGACTGCCAAATGAGTTATTGATAATTGCGATGCGCATACATATAAGGAAGGCAGTAAAGAGTTAGTTTTTTTTTTAAATTTATTTGAAAAACACTATAGAATCAATGGCTGTGGAAATGACGCAACACTTTTTCGAGGTGCAAATTATTAAGACTACGGCAAAGTGTTAAATAGTTATCTACATTTGGAGCTCGTCATTTTGTAGATCTCACACGCGGCGTGCGTTCACTTGAGCTGGGCAACTTTCAAGTGTCCGAAGGCCTTGCCAAAAGGCCTCTAGAAAAAAGCTGACTTGAGCTATTGCTAATTGTTTTAGGTTTTTTTAATATTACGTTGTACTCAATGTGTCAAATGTCATGTCTAAATTATGGACAATAAAAATAGAAAAACTCTGCATGCATATTCTCTAGACTGAGCTCAGCATAACAAATATTTTACAGACGAGACTAAGACTCACTTTAATTTGGCCTAAATCTCGTTCGGGCGAGAGCAAAAGTGTTCATTCAGCTATTAGAACCAGCATACACACACACACACACACACACACACACATGGGCAATTGGTCGGATACTCACCTTGACAGACGTGGCAATTTAGCAGTATTGCAACAGCAACAAAAACAACAACAACAACAAACTGGGACCATGTGCCGATTAATCCTTGTGATGTCGTTAAGGTTGTTGCCTGTGCTGTTATCCTGGCTCTTGTCCTGGCTGCAGTTGCCATTGTTGAAGTTTTTGCTGCTATTGTTGTTGCTGTCGATGCTTTTGTTTGTCCCTGACGACGCATTTTTCTCCGCACTAACGGCGTTTCCATGCCAACCAAAAATTTAGCGTTTTATTCCACAAAATGACCAAAAACCAAGGCGAACGCAGCTTCAATTGTTGTTGTTGCCGGACATGCGCTTGCGTGGGTGTACTTGGATTTAAATCTATTGCTAGGTATTACGAGGGCCGAATTTCAGGTGGGCTGCTGTCTTCTCTTCACTTTCTGCTCCCTCTCTCTCCCGCTCTCTCTCGCTCTCTCCCTCTCTCTTTCTCTTGGTGGGTGTCTTCTAGTAGAGATATTGTCGACAAGTTGGCGGCAAATCGTTGGCGTGTTTTCTTTTTTTTTTAATTCAAGGTCTCACATCGCATTATGCAGGCTCCAATACACACAATCGTCTTTGTGTCCATGTGTTGGTGTGAGCTTTTTTTACAGTTACATTCGCGAGTTCGTCTACAAAATGGCGCAGGTTTGTATTTTTGTATTTCTTATTCGTTCGCAATTCTAAGATTTATTTATTTATTTATTTATTTTACTATCTACATTGGTTTTAATTGATTTTGCTTTTGTTTTGTTGTTTTCACTTATTAATTTCTTATAGAAATGTTCTAAATTATTGCACAAATAACACTTTATTGTCGCGTAATTGTAAATTATGATTATTATTTCGTTTTTCTTTTTTGTTATTTATTTAAAATATATGAAAATAAAAGAAATTATTGTTAATTGGGCTATGCCCATTCTTATAGATTCGTAAAAAACTTGCCCACTTTTATTGTGTTATTATCATTTCACTCGCTTTTAATGTAAACTTTTGAAATAAACAAAACAAAGTTTGTTTCTTAATTGTAAATAATATTGCTATTGCTTTGTTATAATTTTAAAATTTCTTTTTTCGATACTGTTTATATATTTATTAACGCCAAAATGTGTGCAGAAGAGTATAAAACGGAAAAAAGCGTTTTAAACGCCGCGGCTCGTAAAACGCGCGTCAGGAACAAGCTTCGGCCTCAGACTGAGTGCCGCGCAAATTCCAATAGGAAGCGCTCGCGATGCTATGCTATGCTTGCGCGTGCGGTATTTTTAAGTGCATTTATGGATTTAGTATTTATTTACACTCAAACAAATTAGTTGCCCATCTTACAGGTTTGTTGTATTACATTTACAGTTTGATTTTTGTGATTTATTCGGATTCATCTCATTCAATGTAAGCCTGAAAAGAGAAAATGAAATACAAATAAAATAATAAATCATCAATAGTAGCTGCTGGTCACACTTGAAAATGCGCCTTTTATAGAAGATAGATGGCGCTGCAAAAGTAGACGTTATATTCAAATTTGATAAATTAACAAATAAAACCTGCATTTCGGCCAGCCCAACCAGAGACGAAATGTTGAATGTTGCAATATATAAGTCGACTTGCAGGAAAATGTGCAATATAAATTACCCACAAAGTGGTTGTGTGGATGCATGTTTGTGTGTGCGTGCTCTGCGGTTTGTGTTTCCCTTGTTTACTTTCTCAATTTTGCACATTTGCATTTGCGGTTAGCTGCCTTTGCAGTCCCATTGGTCTAAAACAAGCCTTTTATTTAGCCATTTGTTTTGTCAGTTTTGTCGATAGTTAAATTGGTTGAGTTAAACCTAAAGTCAGAACTGTTTCTATCCAAATGAACAATTAGCCACAGTTTAAACATGCATAAATAGGCATATGAATATTGTGTTGAATATATTTAACAAATCAGACTTTAAGAGCTGATTATAACAAAAAACAGTCTGTCATTGCAATGGTAGTTTTCAGAAAAAGACCCAGAACTTCTGGCCGGCCGATAACAGTAACAAGAGCCGCAATGTAACTCAACTGATAAAAACCTTCAACAAGAAAAGCCAGCCAGAAATGCGCCACAGCCTTGTGACTGAGTGAGGGAGATGGGGAGGGGGGGATGTAGAATGCATATACAAAATGGGGTCCGAGCCGCAGCGATGGCGCTTTTGTCAGCATATCCGGCAAAATGGGGAGAAAACAACTTTTACTATGTCCCCAAGAATTGGGCGCGTAAATACTGCAAGCTTTCCAGCTCCAAGCTCCACCAAGGCCATACAGGGTGACGAATACGCATTGGAAGCAGATGTACGGCGCATGTCCGTAAGAACAACTACAAAGTCAACTTTATATAGGCATAAATAAATATGTACAAGTTTACATAGGCGACTCACATGCCGGCTTACGCATATCAACAAGACGACAACTAAACGTTAAAGTAGGCGTAGCTTTTTAAAAATAAAACTCAAGTAATCAGTTATCGTTTGAATGTTAAATAAAATGCAAATTGTTGTTGGCTCAAAATGGCCGCTCTTTTAAATTAAACATAAATAAAATAAAATGAATACTTATATTTTACGCCATCTATCGGACAACAAGCATACTAACAGTGGTATGTGAGTACTACATCAGCAAGCTCCAAGTCGTCCACTTAACATTTTCAAACTAACATAGTGTGACCGTTTTTATAATAACATACAGTATTTATAAATATACTAATAGCATACCGATAGGTAAATTACTATACTCTAACGCATATACAGTACGCATTCGATCATTAAAATCGGCCCATTTGGGCGGTTGTCCTCAAGGCCAACTCAGACGCCTTTGCTAATAATTTAATTTTATTCCGCATGCATCATGCGGGTATAGAAACAATATACAAAGATAATTGGTCAAAGCAACTGTAAACGAACGACTTTTTTTAGGCAAATTTTATTAACTTGTAAAATTTGTAAGCTCCGTTAACAGAGTTTAAGAATTCGGGATGCGTACTGTAAATAAGGTTGCTTACGAAAACAACAATACGTTTAGAAAAACAAAATATTTATAATAATGTAATTTATCGAAAAATGGTCTGCTCTGTTATCGCTCTGCTTACAGCTTTTATTGGTTTTCTTTGGGTTAGAACCCCGTTCGTCTTATGTTTTTACAAAGGGGTGTACAGAGAAAACAACTGTTATACTAAAATTAATGCAGTAACATATAGCAAACATTAGCAACAATGGCAAACATTAGGATTTTTTGTTTGAAGTAATAACGGCGTTTTAAGTCAATTTAACAGAATATCTGCTGTTAATAACAGTTCAGCAAAGTGTTAGCTTTTGGCTGTCAAAAACATATGTTATGCGAACAACAATCGACTTAGTCGATAACATTCTGTTAGTGAAGTTGTCAAGAGCGGACGTGTTTCTGTAGCGTTTTTACATTTTACAAAATTATTTGTAATAGGATATATACAGACTATACAAAACTGTAACCAAAAGAAAAAAAAAACAATGAACTAATGTAAAGACACGCCGCGAGTACTTAATAGGCGTGTTCCCCACGTGGAACCCAATTTTTTCGTTTCTTCATTTATGATGTGTGGCTGTGTGTAAGCAGCTTTGGGCGGCGAGTAAGTACCACCAACCGAAAGAGACAGACGACAGCCGAGCAGCAGAGGCGACAAACGCAAAAACAACACCAACGCCTCGACGAAAATCCGTGTGTGCTGGTGCGTCTGTGTGTGTGTGTGAGTTTCTGTTTGTGTATGTAAGTGTATGTGTGTGTGAAAGAGAAAAACAAATTCAATCGAAAACAATATAGCAAGCTTTGCCTTACAATTCCTTGAATTGACCAAATTGTACATGCAAAATTAAAGCAAACGTTTATCTTTTTCTTTTAATTATAGAGAAAATTACCGTGAAATTTTAGCAGTACTTATTTCTATATTTTGAACGTATATATGTGCGTGCTCGTTTTTCGTCTACTTAAATGTCGATGTGCGTTAACATTTGCATTTCGTTAATTATACATGTGAAAGGTTTATAATTCAACGAAAATTAAACGCGGCCACGAAAAAGAAAAAAAAAAAAGCGCGTAAATTTTCGCAAACCCCGGAGTCTGCATTTGAGCAGCTCGCAAAATTATAAACAAAGCGAAACAAAATCGAAAAAGAGTTGAATTATCATTTGAGTCTGCGTACTACGACAAATTGCAAGTCACAGAGCCCAAAGAATTGTTAAATATCGGGGAAACAAACGCAATTAAAGTAATAAAAACAAACGCGCGTCGCTTTGTTTCTTTTTTTTTTTCGAAACTCGTCGTGGGGACCCTGCAACAACAACAGCAACAGCAACAACGCGTTTGTAGCAACAAAATAGAAAACAATAAAGGAAAAAGGAATAACAGCCACTGCGGTAGGAGAACACAAAAACGTAAACGTAAGCGTGAGCGCAGAACAGGAACAGTAAAAAAAGCGCAGGAAGCGGTAAGTTAACACCACACCCTGTATAAATAACAGTGAAAATAGTGAAATTAGAAAATAGAATATGGCTATTGCGCTTCATTTTTTTTTGTATAGCTTATTTTATTGCTTTTAAATTAACTCTCGCTCGCTCTGTGAATCTGACTATATTTAACTTGATTGTCAATCAGAACCATTCCAATTGGACCATGTTCACCCACGCCAGTTGGACCACAACTGGTTTTTGTTTACAAACAACGAAAAGTGTGAAAATTTCACGAAACGGGTTTTCGTTTCTGGTTTCTTTGCTGCAGAAACTGTAGTTCAGTCTTGAAGGCATTGGAAACAGGTTTTTCTGCAAGCAAACACTTGAGAAACGCCTGTGATGCCAGTTCAGTGGCCACTTGTGCCAGATATTGCCCACATCCTCCGCCTAAGATGGGCATTCACTGAATGTGGAACGTCTAAACAGCAGCCGCTGCTCCCACGCTAAGCAGCACTTGCTTTTTCCTGCCATCTTTTACAGCACTGTTCGCCTTGTCGCTGACTAAGAGCGCCACCTGTTGTTTTGTGTGTCACCAAATGGTTCGCTATCTTTATTAAATGTTCTCTTCTTCTTTTTATTTTTATTTTACATAAAGTACACACTGTATATTTTGCAATAGTATGTGATACCTTTTGATAAAAGCAGCCGATAAGTGAGCCATACTCAACAGATGTGTGTGTATGGGTGTGTGTGTGTGTGTGTGTGTGAATATTTCACACGCCCCGTACGTGACATCATGCCAATTCATAAGCTCAATTAACTGCAAAACTGTCACAAAAGAGAGTCTCTCTCTCCCTCTCTCTCTCTCTCTCTCTCTCTCTCGTTTCTCCCATTGCATAGAATGTAAATGCATTTGGCGCTGTTAAAATTCCAATTTCGCTGAAAATTGGCAAAAGTCGAATTTATTGGTTCTATTTTCAAAAGTTGGACACTTAAGTTACGGGAATGGAAAATAATTGACAGACAAGCTTGGATAATTGTTCGTCTTTTGGTTAATCTGTGCATTCGCTCGAAAATTGTAACATTTTGGATTGAATATTATTGATGTTGCTAAAAATATGGCAAAATGAAAAAGGAATAAAAATACATTTAAATGCATTTTTAATACCCAGTTGTTACAATTTCCCAGCAACAACATAATTTTAAAGAAATTTAATTTCTCTCTACGATATCAAAATTCGGAATAGTTAAGTAATCTTTAATCTGTCCTGCTTTTTAGTCGTAGCTATGCATATATCTTTAAGTTGTTGTAAGTTGTTTTAGATTTAATAATTTGCATGCGCTTTTTGCTTCAATCTCGCACGATCATTCACCGCATTCGATGTCCCATGGCTTTCAATATATAATGCGTTTCATTTTCCCCATTTTCATCTTACTAACAATAAAATTTTGTACATTTTGTTCTGTTCCACGACGCCAACGATATTTGTGGTCGCCTCCACATGCTCGTGTGCTCCTTTCTCCCTCTCTTTCTTTCTCTCTCTCTCTATCTCTCTCACTCTCTCGGCCTCTATGACACACACACTGACTTAAACACACCGTTGCGTGTGTGCGTGTGTGTTTAGATCCTACGAAGGTCCTCCTATGTTCATGCCAACGGGAGGGGGTGGGAAGGGAAACAGGCCACAATCAACACACCAGCAGAACCACAACCACCAGACCCAGCACCACCAGACGTCACACGGTCACACGCATTCGCACCACCATCACCAGAACCAGTCGCAACAACAGCAACAGCAGCAACAACAACAACAGCCGCCGCCGCAGCAGCAACAGTCGCGCATCTCTCATCTGCACCAGCAACAGGATCAACAGCAGCAACAGGCAGCGCACGCAGTGTTCGTGCCGCAGCAGAGCGGGGTCTCGAGTCTCGGTAGTCTACATCATCACCACCACCCCCTACCGCAACAGCAACAACAGCAGCTGCAGCAGCAACAACAACAACAGCAGCAGCAGCAACATCTTCAACAGCAGCAGCAGCAACATCTTCAGCAACAACAGCAGCAGCACCATATACAACAGCAGCCGATCATCTTTTATCCCAATCAGCCGCCGCCGGCGCTGCCATACGTGAACCACGCTCAACACTCGTCCAGCAGCAGTAGTAATGGCAGCAGCGGTGGCGCCGCTCTACAACTGAGTGGCGCCGCCAGCAACAGCTCGCTGGGACATGCCCATGGCCATAACCATCACAGCCATGGTCATGGTCACGCGCATGCGAATGGCGTCCTTACGCCAGCCAGCAGCAATACAAGTTTGGTGCGCGCCCTCAGCAATCCGACGCTGCCGCCGCACTTTACGCAATCAGCTGGCATGATCGCACCGGCCGGCGCTAATGGGGGTGGAACTGGCACGGCCACCTATATATCGGCAACCTATATGCCGTTCAATCATCCCGGCCTAATTGGCGCACAGACCGTAGCGTTTGCATCGAATGGTGGTAACGCAGCGCCCGCTGGCGGTTTCTATGCGACTGCAGCCCAACAGAAACAACAGTTGCCGTCTGGACAGCAGCACGGCGTTAATCCTGGACCTGCCGCAAATGCAGCACAACAACAGACCATTACCTACTATCACACGGCGCCGCTCAATAACAACAGCAACAACAACAATCCCGTAGGCAGCGCAGGCGGCAATGGTGGCCATCGTGGCAATATGCGCGGTGGGCAACGTTCGACGCCGCCGCAGCAGCCCAGCTATTTTGCGTATGCGGTGCCATCAGCTGCGCCGCCGCCGCGTCCCACATTGGTCAACAACGCAGCAGCGGCGGCGGCTGTCCAGCCACTTATGAATTCGCGGAGCACACCCCTAAATGGAACGGCAGCGTTTCACATGCCGCCAACATTCTGTCCCAGCCTACCGATTATGCCGCCACCCAGCTTAAGCACGGCGCCGATGATAGCGGCCGCCGGGATGAGTGCACCGGCGCCGGCTCCAACGGCCGGACTGCACACATATGCGCCTCATTTGCAGAGCAGCAGTGCCACAGCCGTGGGACCCGTTCCTGGTGTGACTGGATCGTTTTCGGCCACCTCACTGACCACAGCCGCCCAGCTGGCTGGGGGTGATAAATTCAAAGAGCGCCGGCATGCTATACCCATCATTCATCCGGACACCAAGGAGAATGTCCTGGATCCAAATTCATCGGTTTTCATCAAAAAAGACTCGAACTGCACACTCACATCGAGTACGGGAAGCGAGAGCAGCATTCCCCAATACCAATCGACCGCTATATCATCGGATTCAGGCTCAACTACCTTGATGCTGTCCGGCGTCATGGTGGATCATCAAATGCAAACTGAGAAAGCTTCTCAGCCGGTCAGCGTCTGTCAGCCAGCCGCATTTGCATCATCGCCCCCATTGACCGACGAGGACAAGGTCAGCGTCATTGTTAAGGACATACTGGCCCACTCGGGCAATCCAGACGAACACCTCAGCTTTTGGCAGTATAATGATGGTAAGTTTCAACCGATAAAATTACTTTAAATGGCAGCACAAACAAGTTGTTTTAAGACTTCGTTAGAGTCTAATCTTATAGGCATTAAAACCAAGCTCCAGATGGATTTATGATATATTATAAAATTATCCAATACGTGGAAAACCGAAAATATGTCGCGCTCAGTCAAGTAATTATAAATAAGTCCAAACCCATTCACCCTCTATTAGGAGGAAATTTCTCTAGAAAGGTTAACAATAGTTCGACAGTCAAGAGAACGTAACAATTATTAAAAATGATATACGTGGAGCGCAGAAATTGCTAATTTTTGGAATAGAAAGAAGAGTTTGTCAACCAAATTATTTATCCCTTCAATCAAAGAAAGTATTTGCTTCTATTTCAATCATTACCAAATGATAGCCATGTGCTCTACAATTTGTTTCCCATTGAATAACAAACTAATCCCAATTGAGTCAGTTTTTGTAAGCCCATATACCCAAGTTCAGGTATTCTTTCCGATCATAAGCGTAACTGAATAAACTTAACAAAAAGTTGCTTATTTAACAAAGCTTTCACGAGTTAATCACAGCATAATTTGAGATTAATATATATATATATATATATATATATATGTTATATATATTAACGATAAAGTAACTGATCGATTGCAAAACATTTCACAAAAGTCTAATCAATTTTTTAAAATCCCACCATCCCAACTATAGTGGATAATGCCTCGGAAAATGCAGCCGAGCTAGCCTGCGGTAACGTGGATGCTCATTTCGATGACTTATCGCCCACTGCTGGCAACATGAACGTACCCGTGTTGTTCGAGGAGTCACTGGCCAGCAAGAAGCAGCGCCCCAAGTCGGCTAACAAGCAAAGTTGGTGTATATTTCGTCTAAGTTGATGCACGTGTTTAATTGTAAAAACTCTTACAGGCACCGCCACGCCAACATCTATAGCCAATGCTGTGGCAGAGGCAGCCACCAGCAGCAACAAAGGAATCAGCATTCTAACCAGCATCAAGCATACTTCAGCGCCACAACAACAACAACAACCGCAGTCGCTGTCGCAGCAGCAGCCTCTCTTGCAAAATCCAACAAAAACGATGAGCACAAGCTTGGCATCTGATACGGTTCCAGCTAGTCCCACAAAGACCCAGAAACAAAAACCAGCTGTTCAGCAACAGCAGCAGTCGAGTTCTTCGTCAGCTGCCTCGACGCCCACACATCAGCAAAAGTCGCAACAGCTCCAACAGCCGAAGCAAGTTAAGGGAGCGGCAGGACCGACAGGCACAGGCACAGGCCGAGGGCCAAGCCCAACTCCAGCGCCAACAGCTGGGCCAAGTCCAGGTTTGTCTGCAGCTGCCTTGCCGCAAAACAATATGAGCCGAAAGAATCAGCGCAAGGCCCAGAAGCGCAAGGAGCAGGAGAAGAAAAAGCAAAAAGCCTCCGCCAACATCACAAGCGGCACAACAGCCAGCGGCAGCGGCACCAGCAATGTGGCCAACAACAATAATAATAATAATAGCAGCAAGAGTGGTGCCACAAGCAGCTCAAAGAGCAATGGGAATGGAAACGGCAACGGCAACAATAACAACAGTGCAACAAGTGGCGCCGAAACCTTCATCACATATGTGACAACAACTAAAGCGACAGCCGCTGTCGCGTCCGCAACGCTGGACAAAACGGCGTCCTCGATGACTGATAAGCTTAGTGCAACTAGTAATAATTCTAGCTTAAGTTCTAGCATAAGAGACAAGCAACCCAAAGATCAGCCGCAGCATTCTAGCAGCAACAATGACGATGCGGCTGCCATCGAACATAGATGTAAGTAAACCGAATCTGGTGACAACCAACTGGACTGTAACTAATCTTCTGCTCGCGTTTTTCAGTTGACGACAAGGATAAAGACTCGTGTGATATGACACAGCAGCTGGACAAGCACATGGCCAACGAGGATATTGTGGCCAAGTTTCTGCAAAAGAGTTTTGACGATGCGCCCAGCCCAGCTGAGACACAGCTGGAATTCCTAAACAGCAGCAGTTCCATGTGCGACGACGAAGACTTACTAAGCGGTGCTTGCATTGCCGAAAAGTTAACTGAGAGCAACGCAGGCAGCGGCGAACTAATCGCTGATATTGCCAGCAAGTGCGTTGAGAGCAATGTGGGCGAGCTGAAATTTGGTGACTTTAGTGAGGAGACACCTGCACACAGTTCCAGTTTTATTTGTAGCTCGACCTGGTCCAGCTCACAGCCCATCGATGTGACCAGCTCGCAGACCACCATGTCAGAGGATAATGTGGATTGTGCTCCAAAGGTTAGCACTCAAAAAATTGAGGTGCCCGTCAAGAAGGCATCGCCCATGCATCAGCCGGCCAAAATATCAGGCTCAATTCAGAAGGCCGCCGGCGGCAAAACTCCGACTGCAACCGCCAAGAGCGCTACTATCAGCAAATTCATAAGATACAACATAGATGAGCTGCGCGAATTGTCCAAGCTCAGTGATTCACGCAAGCCGCCGCTGGTGCCCTGTCAGAAGGGCGACTGCATTGCACAGCTTTTTGTTTCGCGACAGTCACAGCAGCAGCAACAGCATCATCACGCACATAATCCGCATGGCCAGCAGTATCAGCACGCGCACGATTCGATGGATTATGGTTCTGTTAAGCGCGGGCGTGGTCATGGCCATGGGCCGAATAAGAAACATCATGATGGCCATCAACAGATGGGCGGCAATTCGAGTGGCAACAGCTCCGGGCCCGGCGGCATGGGCAGCTCCAATCAGCGGCACATGGATATAATACGTGTGCAGCTCTCGCTCAAAGAGGAGATTAAGCTATCGGAATGCGAGAATGCCTGGCAGCCGGAGACGCTGCGTCGCATGTCCATGTTCAGCACAACGGAACAAGACCCGGATGATGACATGGAAGCGGTGCTGAAGAAAGTACGCGGCATACTCAACAAACTGACCCCGGACAATTTTGAGGTGCTGCTCAAGGAGATGTCCAGCATCAAGATGGATACCCAGGGCAAAATGACAAATGTGAGAAAGGAATTCTTATTCTAAAATCTATGTTTTAACCAAATTCTGATTGTATCTCTTCTTACCAACAGGTTATGCTGCTTATATTTGAGAAGACCATCAGTGAGCCGAACTTTGCGCCTACCTATGCGCGATTCTGTAAGGTGCTATTCCACGAGATCAAGGCAGAGAACAAATCGCTGTTTACCAGCTCGCTTATCACGCGTATTCAGCACGAGTTTGAGTCGAATGTGAACGATGCCAATGCCAAGGCCAAGAAACTGCAGCCCACACAGGAACGCATTAACGTGTGCACGGATGCGGCCAAGAAAGCCGAACTGCGTGCCGAAATGGAGGATCTTGAGTATCAGTTTAGGCGCCGCGCCTGGGGCACTGTGCGCTTTATTGGCGAGCTATTCAAGCTGCAATCGCTGACCAGCGATCGGGTGCTTCACTGCGTCGAATCGTTGCTGGAGCATGGCTGTGAGGAGAAACTGGAGTACATGTGCAAGCTGCTCACAACTGTTGGCCATCTGCTGGAGGCTGGCCCACCAGAGCAGTACCAGAGCGGTGTGCGCATCGAGAAGATCTTTCGCCGTATCCAGGATATTGTACAGCGCTCACGTGGCAACAGCAACAATAGTCGACAGCATCAGCTTAACATCAAGATTAGCAGCCGTGTGCGCTTTATGATGCAGGATGTGCTTGATTTACGCTCGCGTAACTGGGATCAGCCGGTGACAACTCACTCGACCGCTGGCAGTCGGCAGCGTCACAAACAGCACGACGAGCCCAAGGCACAGCCACAACAACAGCAACAGCAGCAGCACAGCGGACGTGGCGGCGGCCACCTGCCACAGCAACAGCAGCAGCAGCAGCAACAACAGTCGAACTACCAGTATCAACAGCAGAAGCAACACCATCATCATCATGGCTACAATGAGAGCAGCAATTACTTTATGCAAAAGGTGCCCAAGGCGCAGCAGCATGAGAACCAATCCCTAAGCATAGATCCCAACAAGCTGCGCTTCAGCAGCAGCAACAACGACGACGCAGTGACCGCCAAGCTGGGCAACTCCTCGCACTATCAGTGGCGCAATGCCAGCAATCGTCCGGTCAGTGCAGCACCAGCGACACAGCCCAGTTTGCTCAAGCGCATGCCGCCAACAACAAGCTCTTTTAACTATCCGACGTATCAACAGCAAACGACGCCAGCGGCAGTCGGGCCCCTTGCCGCCAACAGGAACAACAACATGGAGCCCAGCAGCGTCGAGGTGGATTTCGATGGGAAACAGTGTCAAGAGATGCTCACAAAGCTGGTCGAAGAAGTGCTCAGCACCCGAGACTGGCAAACGGAAGTGCTAGCCATTTGGCGTAATTCAAATGCCAAGCAACAGGCTGCTGTGGCCATCATATACTATGTCCTGATAGATTACGTGCATCGTGCGGAAGTCAAGCGACAACAGCGCTTGGCATGCGCCAATGTCTTTTCGTACCTAATGCAGCAGGAGGCATTCGGCAGAGGGAGCTTTGCTCAGGCGTACGGCCGTTTCGGGGAGGAGTTTCGCGATCTGCTGGTGGATGTGCCCAACGGCTGGACCTATGTCTTTGAGTTTCTCGGACCCATAATGCATGAGGGTGGTCTCGAGTTCAAGGATGTGTGGCAGCAGCGCTGGCTCGAGGACCCACAATTCACGGAACGCTTTGTACGCGCCTTTGTCAGCTACTTTGTTCAAGAATTTGGCGCCGGATATACACACAAGCTGTGGCATGTGGACAGCAAACTGGATCGAGGCCAGTTATTTTGGAGCGATGCTCGCAAGTATCGCGACTTTTTGCAGTCGAATAGCTTTCAGTTTCTGGAGCCGAACAGCACAGGCACAGCTAGTATGCAGCGGCCCAAGGTCGCACGCACCCAGGCGGAGCATGTGGAACGGATTAGCTATTTGCTGCGTCTGTCCAGTGACACCGCCATCGATTATATCAATACCAATGTGCATATTAATGTGAATTTTGTGCGTCACCTTACCAAATTCCTTTGCTGTGATTTCGCATTAACTGTGATCAGCAATACATCAGCCAAGAACTACAATAACAACCATAGTACTAACAAGAATAAACTGCAACTGCAGCTGAATGTGGAGAGCTTCCGGAGACATTGTACTCCGCTGCTGCGGCTGTGCATTGATGCGCAGGAGGCGCACGAGATTGCATGCATCGAGGAGACGGTCGATGCGCTGCAGGAACACTTTGCGCTTGAAATGGAGGATGAGATGGCCGCGGGCGAGACCATCTGCAGCACCTGGAGCGTACTGTACGACTGTGAGGTAATATCGCGGGACTCGTTTGATAAGTGGTTCAAGCAGGAATTGGAACATTCCGCCGGATACCCTCGGGCCCTTATGGACAAATTGCGTGCTTTTATCGAGGAAATGTAAAGACAGCACCGCCCCCGCCCACACCCAATGCAGGAACAACTACAACTACAACAACAACAACAACAACAACGAAGCAAATAGCAGGCAAAAAAATATATAAAAACAAAACACATATTTATATGTATATGACAATTGAAACAGCGCCATTTGGCCTTTAAATCATACACCACGCGCGGTCGTATATGCATACACACCTATATATACACCTCTATACAAACAGACAGAAACCACTTTTACATTGCAATTGAAACAAACTGAGAAACAAACAAACAGACGACAAACAACGGCATATATTATAAACTATTGCAATAAAAAATATACAAAACGCATAAATTAAATAACAAAAAAAAAAAAAAAAAAAACTAAAAGGAATCTCGGCGTCAAAAAGTATTCTCAAAAATCAAACACAAAGCATAATATTTATATTTAAATATATATGTATATAAGGCAGGGTACATATATATATACACACACACATATATATATATATTTATATATATACCAATCTATGAATTTTACTTTTTTACCCGTACAACTGGACAGTATTTCATTTTCCTATGTTTCCTTCAAAATCAAAGTCAAAAGTCCCCTAAACGCGGGGCTCTATCAGAATAGTTTAGCAATCTTTTGTTTTACACATAAACAAATGCAAAATTTGTTTACCTTTCAGTACAAAAAAAAAAAAAAAACAAATTTTTGAATTTGCATTGTTTTCTTTTTGTTCTTATTTTATAATTACTTTTAAAGAACTACTTATTACAAAATTTGATTGATGTGATTTCCTCATGCAAAAGGCTCAAACCCAAAAGCAGATAACGTTTATTTCCTTCTAAAGAATCGATGACTATTTTAATTATTTCGAGGCTTAGACTCAACAAAATACATGTATACAAAATTATATAATTACATATATATATATGTATGTATGTTATACATTAAACAATGTACATTTAGCAAGAAAAGACATGTAAAGTATGTATGTATTTAGTATACAGTGCATGACAAAAACAAAAACAAATAATCCAAAGATACAATTTAAAATTAGCTGTAAAAAGAATGAAAAAATACATAAACTTTAATTTAAAATATAATAACAACAAAAACAAAACATAGCAATTTAAACCAAATTAAAAACTATATTTATATATTCACAGCATAAAAAAGAAAACGAAAAAATAATAAAAAAAAAAAGAGCAACTTAAAAAAAAATGAAAAACAAAAACCAAGAGCTCTAAGCCGCCTTGAATTAGTTATTTTTATAAGTATACAAAAAAAAAACAGGAGAAGAAAAAGAAATTAATTTCAAAAATTAATATTTCAATAGCAAAAGATTTTCACAACTCGAATGTTTTTTTTTTTTTTTTTTTAACATTCTTTTTGTTTTTATTAAAACACTGAAAGTGGCAAAGATTGAAAATGGTTTTGCGGCAAAATGCAAGAAATAAAATATAAAGTAAATCAATATAAAAAAAACAAAAAAAAAAATAGAAAGTGGTAAGGATATAAATTATTTAGCATGAAATACAAAACAAAAAAAAGAATGTAAACAAAAATAAAAAATATTAGTTAAGCAATTGTCGAAAAAAAAACGCTTCTGCACTGAAAAGCGAATAGTTTAAAGCCAAGCTAAGTAAATTCTGAGAACTTCTAGCATTCTTTGCATGCATTTGAAATGTGTAGCCAAATTCTGGGATAATTTGAAACAAAAACAAAAACAACTTTAACTGTAAGCATTTTTGGCAAGGAAGCAAATAATAATAAATAATACAATTTAATTCTAAAAACGTTTACAACAAACTTAAAAAAAAAAACAAATCTCAAAACACATGTAAAAGACATTATGCAAGAATCTGAAACAGGCGCATTCAAAAACCACATGAAGCTGATTAATGGGGCGGCATAAAAATTGATTAACAATTATAAACAGCAAATAATAGTAATAATAATAATAAAAGAAGAAAAGAAAAAAAAAACAAGCAAAAAAAAAAATAAAACCGCAAGGCGTTTCAATGGGGCCAGCCAAAGGACATCCAACTCATGCAACACACACGCAAACACACACACGCACACATCTCGCTCGTGAATTCTCATACACACACATCACATAACACACACTCACACGCAGGCAATTCATGGTGTTGGCAGCATTTAAGTTTCATATCGCATATAGCATAAGAGGTTAGCATAATGCTTTAAGGCTTGAGGCACGTACAAACGTAAGCAGAGTTAATATGCTTATATATATATTCCAACAACTGATCTAATCGCTAAACTTCTCTTTCCGCTCGCTCAGATAACAAGCGCGCAGCATGGAGCGACGTGGACGAATTCCGGTTGCCAAGTTTCGCACCCAGGAGGCGAAGACGCGCAGTCGCAGTCGTGTCAGTGAGCCGGACTATAATAATCAGGATCCGGAGCATGATATGTTTACGCTGTTGGAGGACAACATTGCGCTAAGGGAGGAGAACAAAGCGCTGAAACTAGAGATCGAATCGCGTAAGTTAGCCCAGCCCCTTTACTGATATACATATGTGTTCGTGTTCTGAACGTTCAACTCTACGCGCAGATAAAACCACGCAGGAGGAGCAGCAGGCGCAGCACGAGAAGCTGTGTGCCCAGCTGGAGCTGCTGCAGCAGCAGCAGGTCAAATTTGAGTCAGACATCAAGGATCTCACCGGCAAGTTTAATAAAACGCTCAATGAGCGCAATGCCCTCGACAAACTGCACAAAATGAAGGTCGATCAAATACACAAGTAAGCCAAATCATAAAAGCGAAATAAACCGAATTAAACATGTCTCCACCTTGCAGTCTCACCAGCGAGCTGGAGCACATGCGCGAAAAGCAGCTTGGACCCTCCAGTGGGGCACCGCTAGTCGGTTCCGTGGAGCTAAAACGTAATCTGCTCAAGATTCTACAACATGACAGCACAGACAGCGGCGAGGTTGGCCACGAGCTAGACAGCCTGATCGATGTTGATGGCAATCTGGATGTGCCCATTACCAACAGTCTAGTGGAGCGTCTCGTCTCGGAATTCCTAACGCTCAAACATGCCACCAACGCCGTGGAACTGCAGCTGTACGAGGCCAATGAGAAAATAGCCGAACTAGTCGAGCACGTAAGTTGACATCGATGTCCACGCTCTAGTTAAATCAAGCTTACGCTATGCTTCCTATTGTAGCAACATTTGCTGGAGGAGGAGAACGAAACGCTGCGCACCGAGAACGGCAATCTAACCAAGGTGGCCAAACTGTTGACCGACAACATGAAGGAAAGCGTGGAGACCAGCCAGAAGTAAGCGAAGGCTACATTGTCATATTCAAATTACGGCAAACTAAAAGAACGGCTTGAACCCCATTTTTTGGCTTTAATTCAGGTTAAATTTAGACTGAAACATTTCATTTTAGAATTCATAAAAAGGTCACATTATTTGCTTGATAGACTAGTCTTCCAGTTTGCACAGGTCTCGTCTTTCTGTTGCAATCCATATAAGAAGGATCGGACTAATCATAAAATGTATCATATAGATGCCATAGTAATGATTGGCCAGAAATGACTTTATTTTGCAAAGATATTTAGGCCAAACTCTCTTGGCAGTTAAGAACCGAACAACTGTGAGCCTGGAACTCCCCTGTATTTTTATGATAAACCAAAGCTCAATATGATATATAGTGTATATTAAGGCGTACCAAGGACAGCTTTTATGTTTGTCAAATGTCTTATAGTCTTGCCTCTTAGAGTTAACCAAGTAATTACAACATTTCTATTGCAGAATGGAGGCGGCTTTGATAAGGCTGAAGCAGCGGAACGATGAGTTAACCGCCAAGTTACGCGACCAGCCGGACGGACAGCCGCAGGCAACGCCATCGCCGACGACGATGCAATCGCAGGCGGAGTTCGAGCAGATTACGGATCAGTTGCAACACCAGACGCTCGAGCACAACGAACGCATTGTGGAAATGGTGAGCCAAGGGTTATTTAGTTACAATTTATTTATTTGGTGTCGGTTTACCTATCCTATCTATCTATCTGTCCCATTTTGTATTTCCGTCTCAAAGCAAACACGCAGCGTGTTTGACATATTCAAGCCGTTTTCGAGTATATTTAAGAGCAACTAAACGGCGGCAAATGGCGCACAACTAAAAAGGCAACTCTTAATAATAATAAATACATATATGCATGGAATGTGCCCAGATGGGTTTTAGTTGTACCCCTTCTTCATATTTTCGGTGCTGGAATCCGAGCAAAACGTAAGCGCAACTCGCTTGCCCTATCGCTTCTCCCTATCTCTGCTGCTGCTTATTTAAAAATATATCTCTATACACTTTGTATTGCTTTCTGCACTAACTCGCATCGAAGGCGTTTTAACTAATGTTTGTTCTACTAATTTTCGTTACCTTTGACCCCGCTCCGCCGCCAACCCCCCCGCTCGCTCGCTCTTGTTGTTTCCGTAGCAAAGTCTTATGGATGCGGCTATTGCAAAAACTACTAACGATGAACTAAAAAAATTACAACTTAAGTTGGAAATACTCGAGGAGCAGCTGCGTCAGGCGCTAACACGCGCCGATCTCGCCGAGGAGCAATTGCTGCGCGTCCAGCAAGCGGAACTAGCTGCAACAACAACAGTTGCAGCGGCACCAGCGCCACTTCCACCCCCGCCGCCGCCACCTCCACCTCCACCCATGCCTGCCAAGGTGCTTTACAAGGCACAGTGTGCAGCTGGCGGGGATGGGGACGCGGGCAGCTTTAGCCAGCACATTGCCGCGCATAGCTTGCACAAGGGCCTGGGCGAGAAGATAATCGACAACGTCAAGCAACAGGTACAGGCACAGGCGGCAACAGGTATGTCATCCAGCTATTAAAATTCCCACAAGCCATTGGCCCACTTTATGTATGGAATATGTGTGTGAAGGTGTCATGTTTTCCACTCAATGTCAAATCCCGAACAATGGACAGGACATGCTCCAAGAAGCACTTTCACTACGGTCATATTTTTTTGACTGGAATTTGTCGTGTCGTAAAACCTTTTGCGTGCCTTTCTCTATTGATGGGCTCGCCTCCAATCGTACGTGTGCGTGGCCATACGGGACGTATGCGCAATCTGCCAGCCATTGCACATATCACGTATACGCATTTACTTGCGCGCGTGTGTGTGTGTGTGTGTGTGTGTTCTAGGCAATTTCGTAACAAGATTGAAATTTGATGAAGTTTCTGCACGCGGCATAGTTCAATTTTAGTTGAGCAACGAATTGTGATTAAACTATTTGCAATCTTTAAGCAGCAAAGGATGTTTGCAAAGTTGCAATTATCTAGATAATTTTGATCTAAAAACTGTTTTTTGGCTGCGCAACATTCAAACTGCTGCAAATTAGTTTTAAATCGAACCTTCTCGAAGCTGTTATTGCATATTTACCAAAAAACTAGCTTTAAATCAAATCTTTCCCAAAGATTGCTAAAGACAGCTACCTTGCCCTAAGTCAGTTCTCCATCAGTCCTCAATGGTAAGGTATTTAGCACCTTAATCTATCAAGAAGAGGTCCCCAATCAGGATAAGTCAGAAGAGAACACGGGTAGCTGGGACACAGGCGAGATGAGGTTTTAGGTGGACCTGACCTCCTACCAAGAGGGGAATCTAATGTCCATCCAACTGGCAGTCAATTGGTTCTTCTTTGCCTCATTGTACTATATGCCACTTGAGGCATATCCCCTTTGGGAGCTTTATACCTTTACATAAAGAATGTCATTTTCGAGTGATTCTTTCAACAGAGAAAAATTGTTGACGAGGACTCCTATGCAAATCGCATAGAAACTGACAGGCGGATAAACAGACATGGGGTAGATGCACTCCGCTCTTGGTGCTGATCAAGATTATATATAACATTTTATACTATTTCCTTTCTGGGTTCATAATCCGATACAGAGACTTTATATCAATTAAAATTGAATTATTCCATTCCAACCTTAAGCATTTAATTTATTGCCTTGGCATTGATAAACCCAGAGAATTGTTTAGGGTAGTTAAACATTGAAAGATTTCTTTCTAAAGGTTCGATAAAGAATCGTTAAACTGCTTTTGCAGCGAAAAGCTACAAAATGGGAACGATGCAAATGCCATAAACCACAAAAGCATAAAAAAATGGCTGTGGTGTAATCGATAGGCTGTCAGAGGCTGCATCTAATCCTTGGGCGCAGTCGAGTCCTTTGTCTGTCCTCGACTTGTTGCTGTCACTTGTCAGTTGCGCTCCACGCGATTCGGCGTACTCTCCACCTCCTCCGCCTTCTCCTCCCCCGTCCTCCGCCAACAACCCATTTGCGTTTATAATTGATTTTATGCGTTTTTCTTCATTTTTTTTTCTGCTGTTGCTGCTGTTTTTGTTTTTGATTTTTCCTAAACGTTGCCATGTTCGCCACGGCTACGGCAACGTTGCAGGCTGCCATGCCACGCCCCTTTTGGTGCTGGGGCTTGTTGCAACAGCGGCAACTTCTTAATTAAGTTTGCCAGAAGCTTTTTGACGCAGCGCTCAGACTAGCTGCTGCCATCAGGTACACACACACACACACTCACGTGGATAATAATACATATATATATATATGCATATATATAAATGTATATGTATATGTATATATATAATATCCGTGTGTAGAGGCGTAGCACGGCAGTAAAAATCTAATTAGCGTCGGCTTTACGCTTCTGAAAAAGGTGGTTGAGGGGGTGGGTGAGGGCTGAATTTCGTTTTAGCCTTGATATATTTTGCAATCAATATGAAACCAACATTCTTTATTACAAGGTGTACAGGTGTGTGTGTGTGTGTGTGCGTGTGTGTGTGTGTGTGTGTACGTGCTGGCATTGTATATGTATTTGTATTTGTTGCTGCCTTGCCATTGCACTTGTGGGACATCTTTGTCGTTTAATTTCCGCTTTAATTGCGCTTTAACAATCGTTTGTTATTGATTTTAGTTTGAGCTTTAGCCTGAACTCTGCCAGCCTCCGATTGCCCCAGCCAGCGTTGTGAGTAGAACTTATTTCTGGTTCGATTCAGGCTGCGAAACAACTTCCAGCCCTTTGGCTACAGTTCGTGAAGCTGGCTTTGGCAGCATTTAACCCAGCTTGGGGTTCAATCCTTGCTGTATCATAAGTTTTCAAAATTTTCATTTATAATTGAACGTTTTTCCAAAATAATTACAAGGCGTGCAGATTTGTATATTCAAGATACGGGCTACATCATATTCTCTAGCCAAAATTTGTATCTATCAAACATGGCAAGGGTTTATTTGTACTTTAATGCTGAGACTCATTTTGGTTTCATTTTGAATTTTTTATATATTTTTTTTAATAAATATTTATGATTCGGTTTGCACGATTTTGAAGCGCATAATTGCTGAGAGTTTAAGATAACTTGAATAACTCCGATGTTCATGCGATTTCGGATATATATAGGAGGAGAATAGTGTCAAGATATCTTAATAAAAAAAAAAGTTGTTCATACAATAACCTACTCTTTGGCCCTAGTTCCGATGACAGCTATATGATATAGTTGCCCGATCCGGACAGTTCCAATATAACTTTAAAACTAGTTTCCATATAAACAAACAAACGGACATATTGACGCTACTCTTGAAACTTGTCATTAAATGACAAAATTATAAGGATATAAACATCATGTAAATTCCTTAAAAGCATGGACAAACACTGAACTATTTTTATATTAAATATATATTATAATTTTAACGTTTCCCTGGCACATTTAAAGTGCATTATCTTGATATGAGAATTTATATAATATTGTATAAATTTCTCAAATTTTTATTGGCCTTATGCCCGAAATCAGGTATTAGGTGACGTGCGCCAACCACAACATGCAAAGGCACAAACCATGTCAACAGCACGACAATGAAATCAACTGGTTGTAGGATGGGCTCTACGCACACACACACACACAGACACCCTCACATATAGAAAACATAATACAGCCAAGCAGCATGTATGTCGATGTATATGTGCAAATGTCTGGCACTGAGAGGCAGTCTATGTATGTGTGTGTGTCTCTGTGAGTGTATTGCCAGACAGTGTAAAGTGATATTTGCGTATATCACATTGTTTATACTAAATAAGTACATTCTATTCTATGTCTGCGAATTTTAATTAGACTCATTCCATGGCTCAAATTGTGGATACTTTATTCAATTAGACACTTTGTCACTCACTAGTAAATAAAAAAGCAGTAAGCTTTTCTTTTTTGAAATCCTTGCATGCAGTTGGTTATAGCTGATTTATGGTAAAGCCAGCGGAAATATGATAACATCCACACATAAATCTTCTCGAGCGCCTTACGAGCTGCCACACAGGAGCCGTGCAATCAAAGCAACTGAAGCTTATGCCAATCACAACAATGGCAACACATCTCCCTCTCTCTCTCTCTCTATCTCTCTCTCTCACTCTTTATATATGCGTATATATATGTGTGTGTACCTGGGCACACTGACTGACTGACTTACGCGCTCACTCAATTACAAGAAGCTGCCGCACGCACTGTCACACTGTAGCACTAAGCACATCCGGTTTCCGGTTGTTGGCGCGCGTCCCAAGCGTCGCACGCGGCGTACGCGTAACGAGCGCACATTGAAATCAATCAGGACGCGTATTGTGCGCGACGCGAGCTATTAACAGACAGCAATCTTATATATGGCATGTGCCACAGACTCTGTTCGATACAAATGCCGTGCGATGGGAACGAAGCGCGCGCGCCCCACTTGAAGCACATGAAGCGTTTGAGCTGCCAGCCCAACGAGCAGCAAGTTTACAGCTAGCCACAGAGCTGCTGCTGGCATTCGTGTCCTGGCGCTCGTCCTCGTCAAAACCAGCAGTAGAGCAGCAGCAGCAGCAGCGGCAGCACTCCTCGTACTCGGCTCGAAAACAAATGAAACGAAATATTGTTGTCGCCTGCCGCCTGGCAGCGAAGCCAACCTGTAGTTGTGTGTATCCAGCATCATTTTGCGTTGATTACCATGGCAATGTTTATGCTTGAAATTCTGACCATTATTACATTATCTATATTCAGGCAGGTCGCACTTGGATCAATTTCCGCCAGTGTAAACTAATTGACTTTGAAAAAGGCGCCTCACCACCTGCACCAACACATATATACCTTGTCATTTCCGATCCCGGACGATATACAACACGCATCATGCATGTGTGTATTATGCCGAGCACTTGAATTGATTTAAAGTTTGTGCCCAGCCAGAGAAGCTGCCGGAGAGCTCTCCATCTGCAAGCTATTAGCTGGCTTCCGGGGCCGAGCTCTCGAGGCCGTGGCTACTGCCCTGGCAACAGTCGCACTGAGTGGAAGAGTGGGCGGGAGGGGAGGCGTGCTGGCATTGTTGCTGTCGTCTATGCGACAACTTTGGCTTTAAACAGCCATTCAGGCGTTTACATGTTTCACTCGCAGCTTACTGCGCTTTATGTTACCCAACGCCCGGCGGTGGCGGCCGCCAACGTATCAGGTTCGATGAAGGCAAGGACTACGCCATTTATTATTTTTACGAGTAGACCAAACAACAGACCAAATGGCCCAGCCCAGCCCCAGACCCAGACCCAGACCCAGCCAAGTCGAAGCCTGCCACCTTCAAGACACATTGTTGTTTCCGTTGTTGTCATACTGAGGCTTATTATTATTATTATTTGTGCGTTTTATATTTCCGTGTTTTATTGCGCCACTTTTCTTATAAACAGACACACACACACACACACACACACATACACGCACACCACAGACCCAAAGATTGACTTTGTTTGGGTACAAGAAGTCGTATACGCAACTTCATTTGTTGCCGCTGACAGTTGTTGAATGCGAGGGGTTAGTTCACACTCCTTTTCCTTGTTGCTGTTGTTGTTGTTGTTGTTGCCTTTACTGTGGCACACATCCGTGATTTATGTAGCCCAAAATCCTCAATTTAAAATCCTTAGCTGCCTTGATTATGTCGCGTGCCAGCTGCCTTAAAGGTAGGTTCTTTCTTGTCATTTGGGCAAAGGTTATTATCATTCCTATAAGCTAACCGCATGCTGTTTAAGCTCTTTTGAATATAATCAAAATAATATATATATACTAATATTCTGTTTATGTTTCAGGTCTTGACGCTATAGTGCGTGAATTTAAGTCTGGACGCGTCACGTTGCGTCGGAATCGTCGCAAAACCGGCACCAGCGAAGCTCTCAAGGAGATGTTCCAAGTACTCGAGATAAGTCAGAAGCAGAATCGCAACTCGAAGATATGCGTCGATCTGAATACAACAATATAAGTTTCTTCTCCTACTTTGGTCTCAAATCGAAAGCCTATGCTCTCTGCTTCGACATCGAAACATTCCGTGCATTTTAATATTTATTCGTAAGCCCTCCTATTTAATACACTAATTTTGCCTTTGTGTGTGCCTTTCTTTTGAAGGAGAAAACAAGCCATTTTTAAACTAATTTATAAAATATCCCTATTTGAAATTAACTAACATGTATTTGATTTTGACTTCTAACAATGTGTTCATGTTACTCATTAATATTATTATTTATGCTTTATTATACAATCGAAACCCAACGAAATATTTTGAATAAACTTTATAACCAAATATATAAACTTAATGATTATTCCAATTGATTTATGTGGGGGTGTATTTAAATCCTGTAAAACATTTCCTGTGATACGTTTTGCATTATGACATAAATATTGATCGATAATATGTTTATCAGGCTTAATTGTACTTTATTATTACTTAATCTTTGGCCGATGCACAGATCGCAAATTACATAAAATTACACAAAGTTTCCCTATGTATATATTAGTACATATGTGTAAATCGTGTAACAATCATTAAAAAGTTATTTGTTCAGTTTAAAAGTAGACGAGCTAAATTTACATATTAAAATTTCAGCTTATGGCTAATTCGCGTACAATAAAAATAGTTTTAGCTTATCATTTTAAAAAATTTGGCTAGTTGCTTACAAAGTTTTCAAAGGTTTTGTATTGCATGCACTGTTGTAATTGACTTGATTTAGTTTGTGCTTCAAATTGACATAATTGAATAAAGTTCTTGTTATAGATTGTGGCACTTGTTTGCAAAAGATACGTACAAAGTTGTTGAATTGTGATTAGAAGAGCTTAAACTACTAAAGTTTAAATAACATTATTATATCGTTTATCAAAATACAAACTTGTGGAAGACAAGTAGTTTGCGTATTTTACGTATTGCGTTTTGTTCGAAAACAAATTCAAAGCGGACAGCGACTGCTTCGACATATAATAGACTATTAACATAGAAAAAAATGATGACATGTTCAACATAATATCATTTCAACATAATTAAACATTTAACATATATCATAAAACTTATTTAGGCTCTAAAAACATGTAATTTAAATCTAGTGCGATCGCTTGTTTAGACACTATTTGGTAGTCGGTCATGTGAGGCAAATGTTGTGTGTTGATCTTGCTCGATTGTTGCTCGTTTCTTTCGGGGATTAGTGCTATATATATATATGCTATATGTATGTAGTAACAGGAATATTTGGCACTCGATGCTTGCTCATTGACAACGTTTCATTTTCATGTTATATATGGCGCAGCACTGAAAACAGCAGTTACGTCTGCTGTTCGTTCATGGAATGTGTTTACTGTGCCGCGATGGCTTTGGCGGCGGAGTCGGAGGGCGCGGCTTGCTGGCATCTTGTATGCCCGGCATGCTGAAATTTGTGGCCTCCAAATACTCGTACGTTGTGTTTGTAATACTGGTCTTTGTCATGGTTGTAGTGCTAATGCTGCCGCTGGTGGTGCTGTTGCTGGTCAGCACATTTAACATTGTATAACCATTTGGATTCCAGTCGAGACTGTGCGTCAAACTGCTAAAATCGGTGGAGTCGCGCGTCTTGGCGGGCAAAGGCGGTGGTCGTATGTCCTCCTCCGACGTGGAATCGGTCGTTTCTGTCATGTTCAAAAGAAAATGTTTACCAACTGCAGGAGTTAGTCTCTCTCTTGATGCTTACCAACTGAGTTGCGATTACTGCTCTCGGAGAGGGAGCGTGTGTCCGCAAAGTTCTTAATGCTAGCCGTGGGCGTGGCAATGCTGGCTGGCCGCGAGAGGCGACGTTCTTTTTCCTTTTCGGAGCGCAGCGGCCGTTTGGGTGTCAGCTGTTTGGAAGAAGCAGGGGCAAATTAGTGGAGGTTCAAGCTGAAACGGAGGACTTTGTGACTGACCTCTTCTGTTAATACGCGCGGATCGGGCGTTTTGGGTCCACTTAGAGAACTGTTCGAAGCACTGGCCAACGAATTGACAGAGGTGTTGATCTCCTTTTCGGGCGTGGACGTTATGGTGGTCAGCGGCGGCGTATACCACTGACAATTGGCCACCGGCAAGCTCAATGTTTCGCGATCCTTTAAAGACAGAAAGTTAATCAACCGCAAAGTTTGTCGTAGAGCTGAGTTTGGATACCTTCTTCATGGAGCGCCGTTTGGCGGGCGTCTTGTCCTTGTGCTTGTTGCCTTTGGTGCTGGGTGAGTGGCCAAGGCTAGGTCTATGTGAGCGTAGACAATAAGCAACAAATTTCAAGTAAACAAAAGTAAAACAAAACAATAATAAAACACATGCAACAAATCAAACAAAACTAAAGGAAAACAACTTAAAGTCTCAAACTAAAAACGGCGAGCAGCAATAAAAGTGTTAAAAAGAATTGGATTTTGTTTTTTATTTTAGTTAGAGGAGGGTTTTTTTTAAATAATTTGATTAATCAGCGTTTACCTAGTGTTGAAGCTCAAGCTGGCCAGCGTGGACTTGATGGAACTTGTTGGCGGTCGCGGCAGAAAGGTTGACTTCGATAATCCGCTGCTGCAATTGGAGCGGAACTTAGGATTGACTTAATATATGTGGCTTGAGCTATTCGGCACTTACTCAGAGGAGCCCATGCTGGTCTCGGACAAGCGATTGTTGCTGGCATCAAAGATCGCGGGCAGGAAAGAGTTGGTGCGTCGCATGATCACCGAATCCCGTTCGATTTTCAAATCGCACGATTTGCGTCCATAGCGCGATTCCACGTGCTGCTGCATGTCCGCAAAGCAGCCCTCCAAGTGATCCTGCAGCGCCTTTAGGCTATCCGGCGCCTTCTGGCGATGCAGTCGAATGGCTACAGATGCAGATTAAACATGATTAGAAGCATGAAAATTAAAAAATAGAAAATCCCGATGAAACGCACCACATTGCAGTAGTGGGATTTGCAGGGCAATCAATTCCTTAAGCTCCTCGACAAGCTCCTTGTCATCGGGATGCTGCTCCAAATACTCGTCGGTTAGGAATGCCTCCTCATATTTGGCAAAGCCGCCCATAACGGCGGGATCCACAATGCCATTGAGTTTCATGCTGAGCGGATTTATGTGCAGACTCTCGTCGCTCTGATGCAGTATGACCAATTGTCGGATATCCTTGTTGGTGTCTTTCATGATCTCCACGGCACGCTCCAGTGGTGAAATTTTGAACGTATGCGAATCGACAACGGGAAACCAGCGCAATATGCCGGGCAGTGGGAATTGCGTAACGAGCTCTGTGCGCTCCAGCCAAAGGTTACGCACATCGTCCATGGTGCCGCCGCCGGTGCTGTCGCGGAAGGGGCGCGAGAATTGAAACTTGTGCACATTATTGGAGGTGAAATACTTGACAATCTCATTGGAGATGATCTTCTCATTGAACTTGGCGAAGGCAGCGTCCATAATGGGCTCCACCTTGTTAACCTGTATGAACTGTCCATCGCTGTTTGTTATATCCTCGCCAGGCGCCTCCAGCGTTTGCATAAGCTCTGCCTGTGGATGCTGCACAAGCATCCGGGAGCAGAAGTCGCTGTGGCGCTCATACTCCTTGCCCCGAAAGATATAGACTCTGTTCTGCAGCAGTCGTGGAAAGCCGCGTCCATAGAAGCAGACGCGAAAGTACTCGGACGTGTGGCGCAGCTCCTTGAGTATCTTTTCAAAGAACTGGGCCATGCGCTTTAGCAACTCCGCCAGCTTGATGTAATCATAGATTTCCTCCTCGTATTGCTGGGCGAGCACCTTGCACATATCAATCGCGCACTCCCACTGCTTGCCCTTGTCAAAGTAGTCCATTATCTCAAAGTAGAGGGCTTCCTTTAGCTCGCGATGGGTGCGACAGCTGCCATGGCGATAACTGCGCAGCTGGGGCGACAATTCCGTATCGTTCCAGCGCAGCAGTTCCGTGTGCAGCTTGAGGGTGAACGCCGCCTCCGTATAGTTCTCGAACTCCATGTGCAGGGCGCACAGCTTATAAACGTAGCGTATGTACATCTCCTTGAGATCCACCTCCGAGTAGAACTGCAGCAGCGAGAATGTGCAAGCCATGCGATTCTCCTTGCTCTCGTCCTGTATAATGAAACGATACTCGAGCAGTTTGTCCATCAGCCGTGTCACCATATTCACAAAACTGGTGCCATCCACGTTGAGCGTGTTGTGCGCGGCACAGTACTCTAGCATGATCTTCTTGAACAGCTCCTTGTACTCGGCATCGCCCTTGCCTGACGGGAAGAGAGAAAACACTATTAATAACTAGCTAAGGAATGGCTACAAGCAGAGCACTTACCGGCGCCAATCAGTATGTCCAGCTTCTCGATCATGGCCGTCTTGAACTCGGAAAAGTTGCCCTTGTGGTGAGAATTGTTGTGCTTGGTGTCGCCGTAGCTCTCCACCTCCAGACGCGAGCTGTAGTATTCGCACTGCATCATGTCAAAGAAAATGGGTATTGTCTCGCGGCGCAGCTCCGTTTCGGGTATCATGCTCATCTCCAGTATGGGCTCCACCAGCTGTGGCACAAACTTGGGCTTGTGCTTGCCCAGCTGGAACCACATCTTGCGTATCTCCTTGGCCGTATCCTTGCGTATATCCCGATACCGGGCAAAGACTATCTGCCGTTTATTGTCATTAAAGTCGTTCAGCTGCAGCGGCGACTGCACCAGGAACGCAATCGAGCATTGGAAGAAATTCGACCAGATCTGTTTGTCGAACACCGGGCACAGGAAATAGTCCGTGATGACCATGCTGAGCTGCTGCAGAGCGCCGAGTATAACCGTGTTCTGGTGCATGATCATGTCCATCCAGTCGCGCGGAAAGACCGCCTTCTGATGCGGCGACACCAGCTCCTCGAAGACGAGCAGAATCTCGATGACAAAGTCCTTCAGCTCGCCGTGCTGGTGCAGATCGTTGACGAAATACTTGTAATGCTGGGCATCCATCCGCTGCAATATGCCCAGCATTATGGCAAAGAATTGGCCAACCACGCCCGTATCCCGATCCAGTGAATGCGCCGCCTTCATGACCGGGCGCAGCAATATGATCATAACGTCGCGCACATCATTATGCGTGGGTCCCACGTCCGGGCGATAGAGCAGCTTCAGGATGTTGTTCATTATGTTGATGCACTCCGCGATCTAGCGACAAAAGTTGACAGATTAGTTTGGAATTTCTTCATGGATTGAGAAGTCAAAAAATATCCTAGAAATAATCAAAACACGCGAACTCACGAGAGCTGTTGACCTAGCTGTACTTCGCATAAGAAATTAAATTTAAATTAGTGCATAAAAATATAGAAAAAACACAAAAACGTTGTAAATTAAGTAAAACACATTGATAATTGCGTGGGCTGGCATTGACATAAACAAACGTGGCGCACACCAACACGCGAGCAGTGCACAAGTATTAGTGAGCTTTCAAAGCTCCCAAGCAGCAGCAGCACAGCAGCTGTGCGTGAGCCGTGTGCGTGTGCGAAAGCTTGGCGCATTGCTCGCACACTGGCACAAAAAAAAAAGCTTACAAATTAAAAGCCATTGAGCGTATAGTGCGCCAATCACCGGCTGTGCAAAATGGCAAAAAAGCTAAACATAACTTAAACTAGAATTATGATAAAACAATTTAAATTAATATATAAGAGATTTATATATTGGAACAACGCAAAAGGCAGCTGAAGCTCAGTTTTGGACGTGCGTTACATAGATCTGAGTTTGGTGCACAATTTGATTGTGTTTCTGTATTTTTTTTTTTTACCTTTTTATTGGCAGTCGTTTCTCGTGTGTGCAGGTGGGATTTTTTCTGTCCGAGCACTTTAGCGGCTTTCGAAAGATTCTTTTCTTGCTGCCAGATATCGGTTTTCGAGTCACCCTATTTGTATAACACAAGTTATGATTGTGAACCAACAACAACAACAACAAGAACAAAAAAAAACAACGAGATATTTAACGCACCCAACATCGAGTGAATCAGTTTTTGATTTCGATACACGCAAATGGTAGGCACATAAGAGAAACATTGGAAAACATTAGGTTGATCATAATGATATCAAGGCATTTAAGGCATATATATATATAATAATACGATTATGATCATAAAGCCAAAGATATAATAATACAGACAAATGATATAGGGGTGACAAAAAGATATAGAGAAATGAAGAGAAAGAGAGAGAGATATATAAATATTAAAGAGGTGCACGTTCCAGATGTGCATACATACATACATTCGCATTATATACGGTGCGTGTGTGTGTGTGTGTTGGTGCGGTGCTTGAAATCTTTAGATATATATAATTGTGTATGTATGCATATTGTATGGATAACTAGAACCGTGTTGGTCAGTTACAAGTGGGTGGTTGGGTGGTTGGGTGTGTGTGAGGTGTGAGGTGCTTTAATGAGTTGCCATATGTAGCTGCCATAGAAGCATCTATGACAGACATGACGTCAGATGTGAAGGAGCTCAACAAACAGCTAAGCCCGACAAATATCATGATTAAGGTAAAAATATAAGCACATATAGTATGTATATAATGCCTATACTAAACAATCAAAAAACTAAAACAAAACTAAACGACGTTGATGATCGTGAGATCTTCTCGCTAAACACACAATTTGAGCGCTAACTAAGTGAATTTTCATTGCATGTTTGTATGTGGTACATAGTTAAATACTTACACACTTACAGTTTAGATAAGACATATATAGTACATATAGTTCATATATTTGATGTGCTTGCGACTACTTTACAAGGTGCTTAAGCCTAGGGGACACGTGACAATAAACAACAGACACAAAACAATTTATATTCAATCAGTTGCAGTCCAAATTAATCAACATCAAAAAAAACAAGAAAAAATTGTTACCTTCGGGTTGCCGAAGATCAAATACCCTTGCAGAGGCAGGCAATATAACATTTATATATGTTATATTATATATTATAATGATATGATTTTTCAAACAGATAAGTAGAAAATAATTAACGATATTTTCAGTAATCTGAGCTAGTAAAGTCAAGTAGTTTTGACAATAATACAGAAAGCCAGGCGAGACGTTGTTTCGAACCGTAAAACAGTTCACCGATAAATAAAATCTTTAAAAAATATAAAGATAAGTACATCTAAAGATAGATACATATATCATAAAACAGTCTGATGCTTATCAATTATTTATGCCAGGCAAGAGCCTTGGCACATGACCAAGTTATATTACCCTCTGCAAGAGTATAAAGAACACATATGGATGCAGCATGCTTAAAACTAACTAACAAATCATCTCAAAAGGCTACAGACACATTTATATGTATATATATATACTACACATATATATACCTAAATATGTATATCTAGATTGAAACTGAGCAAAATTAAGACAGCTCACATGTCCAATTGACAAACTGAATGATCTGATGTAGCAGATGGTATTCAATGTCAAGCGCTTTGATTTATCAGAATATCATAATATATATTAGCAAAGCGCTTTTTATAAATATTTTTTTTGGGAATATGACAATGGCAATCGAGTATATGATTAGTGTAAGATCAGTTTAATTACAAAATCAGTTAAATTGAACAAAAAAGCGCTGACTTTTTTTTTTGTCAGTTAATTGAAATTAGTTACTTTTCGATCATTTGAGTTGAACATGTGCCGTGTTATGTATTAATTTTGCATCTTGCTGTTGCATACACAAGACCATTTATCGAACACAAAATTGAAACGATGCATTAGATTATAAACAATATGCAAATCCCGATGGATTATTAATTAGTGGCACAAGCAGAGCATTAGCTGGCTGGCACAGAACATACCTCCTCCTTGCTCTCGAGATGATCCTTGATGTGCTTGCAGAACACGGGCAACAGTATGGCGCGGCATTTTGGCGAGCTGAACAGCTTCGTTTCCACAAAGTCCTTGATGCAGCCCATTTTCGACTGGGTAAGACGACGTGGCGGAAACTTTTCCAAAATCTCCACAATGGAAATGCTGCAAGTATGCGTAAAAGTATATATATTTTTCAACATTCACATGGAAGTTCTCTCTAACGCACCTGAGATGCACCTGATCGAAAACCTCCATCAAATCGGTGGCTATGATGTGCAGATTCTTTAGCAGTGCGCCCTCCGACTTCAGCAGATTGCTGGGGCAACCGATCATATCGATGAACATTTTGAGCAGCTCCTGCAGACGCGCGGCAAAGTCCACATAGTCATTATTGCAGTTCATCGCCGCGTATAGCACGCGCGATCTGATGACAAACTTCATCACATAGTGCAGATAGCGTGTCGTCTTGTAGAGGCGACGCACTGCGGCGCTCTCCTCGTGCTCAATGCCATCGGCAGACTTCTCGCTCGGCGTGATCGCATCGCTTATGTTGCGCTGTAGCACGTCCATTAGTTTTCTATATAGAATACGAAATACAAATTATAGTTACGGTTTGTATACAGTATGATCCCAACACTTACGTGTAGGCCAACGTGGCGGAGAAACTCTCGTTGATGTACACATCGAGTACGGACAAAAAGTGTTGATACTTCAGATCCGAGACCGTCTCAATCAGATGAATGATACTCATGAAGACCAATTGATCGTACTTGTCGGGATTATCGTTCTCCACGAGTATGTTGAACAACGCATCTAATATGTCCTGCAGAAACTTGACTACTTCCTCGCCGGGTACTGTGGATAACGCATTTAACGATTGCTCCAACGTCTCCTTGTGCGCTGACCAATGCAACAAGCCCAACAGGCTTACTGGAATAAGGAGGGCAAAGATAGATTAGATACCTTCACACAAGAGGAGTTTAAGGTTTATCTTCACATTTCGGTGTGATATTCAACATTTGACTTATCATGACTTATCATAGTAATTGGAAAATCTTACCGCTCTGCGTTAGCTTTGTGCTGCAAAGATTGACATCGATGGTCAGCTGATCCTTGGGCAAGAGACTTAGACCACTTATGGATGGCTTGGTGCCCAGCAGCTCAGCTGTGGTCGCTGGCAGCTCCATGTAGCTATTGGCCAGCGTTTTGTCGTACTTCTTGTGATCGATCTTGTAGACAGCTAGGATATGCTGACCCTGTGGTATGGTGGTGCCATTTGCCTGCATAAGTCTCACATACGACAGGCCGAAAGGTTTCTCGGAGCGATCCTTTTGCTCGTTGCTGCTGCGGTGCTTGAGCGTAAAGCGCAGATGGCATTGCTTGAACTCTTCAATGGGCACGTGTATCTTGAAAGTCTCCTGCCACTTAGGCTTGTCGTCGTGGTAGTACACCACCGACTTGTACTCATCGATGGGCGGATGCCCGGCGCCAATGCTCATTACGCCAGGCACCAGATGGCCCTGCTCGTTGGCCACGCATATGGTCACCTCCACGTTCTTCTCCGATGTTTTAGCGATGCGCGCAAATTCACCGCTGCAAACGGTCAAATAGAGATCGTTGCGCACGTCACCCGGCAGTATGACTTCCGGGAAGCCCATTTTACGTGCGACCGGCACATTGGTGTGCACAAGGCGCGGAAAGTCCTCCTTGATCTGCTTGATGTCGCCGCGCAGCACCTCGAAGGTAACGGCCATTTTGGATTCGATTTTGCCAACGTCCTTTTCGATCAGCTTGCGTAGCGTGCCATCCAGCGTGTCCTTTTCGCACATGATGAACGGCAGGTCGAGATTGCCCCGAAAGTCTTCGGGCTTACTGATGATGGGCGTTAAATCCTTGCAGGCAACACCAAACGGCCGACGCATCATGTACTCACTGGCGCTGCCCGAAGAGCCGTTCGAGTTGACCGACAGCTGCGAATGCTTGCGGCTGGCCGCTGTGAGGACGCTGTTGGCAATGTTCATGCTGGTGCGCTTCGAGTCGGTTGAGTCCTTCATCTCCATGGAACCGATGCGTATGGCATAGCACACCAGATACATTTTCGAGATGCTCAGATCGTTGCGGCTGAGATCGGTGAACAGCACGCGATTATTGTCGAACTGATCGATGTCCCGGGCAATGCCGGTGCGCGACCACTTCACCACATAGTTCTCGCTGATGGGCTTGTGTGTGTCGCCGTTGAAGAGCGTGAACAGCAGATCGGAGTCCTCCTGAAACTTGCACACGAACGCATTCACGTGCAGCAGTATGTTGTGCGAGTATTTGTTGAGGCCGCGCGTCGTCTCGCGCTCGCTGGACAAACGCTGTCGAGGAATGAATGGAGACTTAGATAGGTACAATTAATTGAATAACAAGCTGTTGACTCACATTTGCCTTTTCTATGCGCTGCACCGCATGCACGTGGTTCTCGTACAGCTCCGTGGTGCAGATGGCATTCGTGTCCAGTATGTCGCCGCTCTCGTCGCGCACGACCATGTCCAGACCCAGCAGCTTGTTGCCGGTGTCAATCTGCGCCGTCGCCTGCAGCTTCACCTTGCGCATCTCGTCCAGCGGCAGATTGCCGGAGATCAGGGCAGCTCTGTTGTTATTCAGCTCATTCATTTTACGTCGTATCTTCTGAAAGTCGGGATTTGTGCTCTGCACGCGAGAGAAGCAAAAGTCAATTCAACTGCAAATTAGAGTCTGACGAATGCTTACCAAAAAGTAACTCTTGGCTATGCCACCCCACTCCAGCAGCACTTTGGTGATCTCCTCGACAATATCGGTGCGCTGTATGCAATACTCGCCATTGACAATGATGTACTCGCACAGATGCACATAGCTCTTGGGGAAGATGCCGCGTGTTTGCTTCTCCCTGCAGCGGAAACAGAACCAAAAAGGAAGACAACACCATTAAAATGTGGCCTGCATATGGTCGGTCGCTAAACCAACAAACAGACATACTTTGACAATTATGTGTGCTTATAAAAAATATATATATATAAGAATAATGTGAAAGACAAAATTGGGGCGACTGCAAAAGTTTGAGTTAAGATTGGTTGAGAAACCACTTGAAGATATTTTATTCTTGGGAGTTTTGTATTATGAAATTTAACAATATTAATGCAGGAAATATCAAATAGATTACTTGAGAATATAAAGCTTAAGCAAAGTTTGATTCTGTATAGGATTAAAAAATTAAATTAAATAAATATATAAAAATTAATAAATAAATCTATTGAATATGCCAAGTGCTTAATACATTTACAAATTTCATTAGTATATCATATGTTAAATCATATAACTATGATTGTTTTTATCATGCAGAAGAAAGCGATGGAGACTTCGCAGGAACTATCCCATCGATCTCCCAACTTAGATGAAGTATTCAGCTAAGGAAAAGCTAAATCGAATTATTATAAAACTTTATAAGCAATGTTAAGTATGTTAAACCCATTATTTTAAAGGTAGACTAAGATGCTCAAGAATAATATCAATAAATTAGCTAACAAGTAAGAGGTTCTAGTCGGGAGCTCCCGACTAGGAAATATCCTAAACCCTCTTCTTCCAACATCAAATGCATATATATATTCTATTTTAGAAGCTATATGTCAAGTTTGGTGACTCTAGCTCTTATATATGCTTTTCAAATCCTGGCTTTGTGTTTGCTGAGTTCAAGTTCAAATCGAAAAAATAGAATTTTCAAGCTTTCATATATACAAATTATTCAATTCAGCTATTTTAAGAGTTGCCCTCGCATGCTTTTTGCCTTTATCTGAATGTACATATACATAAAAGATATGTTTATAGCTGCAGCATGACACAATTCATTCTGATGAATTACCCAACGCAAGCCCAAATCCAACCCTCGAGTGGACATTGTTCGGGATGCCCTCGGGGCAGAGGAAGTGCGCGCAAAGTGTGACACTCGCAAATGAAATGGAATGCTTCAATTTGGCTCAATTCAGCATTTGACATGCGGGGTGGCCGCCTTAATTGCCCGAGACAACAAAACTGGGGAACCATCAATCAGTAGGCCTCGCAGCATATTTAACCGATAGTTAACCGACTCTTCAGCCTATTTTTGTATACCCTGAGGAAAAGGGTGTTATGTATTAGTGCAAATGTATGTAACAGGCAGAAGGAAGCATCTCCGATCATATAGTATATATATTCTTGATCAGCATCAATAGCCGAGTCGATCTAGCCATGTCCGTCTGTCCGTCTAGTCTGTCAGTTTTAAAACTATCTTTATGAAACTTTGCAGAAGTCCCTTATTCTGTTGCACGCAGTACATATGTCAGGACCAGCTGGATCGGACCACTATATCATAAAGCTGCCATGGGAACGATCGGTCGAAAATGAAGTTGTTGTATCAAAAAACATTTTGTTTATCAAGATATCTTGACCAACTCGGCATTTATTAGTTTTACTATGCTCCTCATATATATGCAAAATCCTATTAAGATCGGACCACTATATCATATAGCTGCCATGGGAACGATCGGTCGAAAATGAAGTTGTATGGAAAACTATTTTGTCATTCAACATATTTTGATTAAACACGGCATTTAGAGATTTTACTATGCTCCCTTCATTTTTGCAAAATCTTATTCACATCGGACTACTATATCATATATGTAGCTGTCATAGGAACGATCGGTCGATTACTAGGATTTTGATTAAGAACCTTTTTATCAAGATATCTTGACCAAACTCGGCATTAACTATTTTCCCGGGCAAAGCACTATAAGCATTATGAAAAGGTTGGGACTGCAAGGGTACTCGATCTTCGGCGTGCCGAAGATAGCCCTTTCTTTCTGTTTTTCTTGTTGAACTGTGACAAATTATTCCACGGAATTTCGTACAGGTACCGGACTTGGCGTGACCTTCGGTATTGGGGCGGAGACGGCATCAATTGGTTGGGCATGAGAATTCATGGATTTTCGAATTGCTTATCGTTTGAAAATCGTGAGAAAATGCACAATTAAAATTGATATTTTACTATAAATAAACAATCGCGCTAGCCAAACAACAACAAATACGAATTTCGGACCAAAGAGGTTATCAAGACGACGCATTGAATTTCTTTTTAAATGCGCCTCACACTCTGACAACAACAACATTCATTTTTTTTTTATCGCTCCACAGTAATAAATGCCTAAGCACAGTGAAGACCGGCGCTAATGAACAGCCGCAAAAATAAATCAAAGCCAAAAGTCGTATGAGTTTTCCAATTTGTGTTTGACTAAAGTCAACTCAAGTAATTCTTTTTATATTATAAAAAAAATATAATGCACTTTCAGTTGGCTTCACTGTACTTTCAACATTGAATTCTGTACTGAATGTCGTGCTCTGCATTCGCCGTGTCTGGCTGCGTGCGTCTGGGTTATGGGTCAGCAGAAATATGGAAAAGGTCAGCTGGCCAATCGTGATGTAGTTCTCGTTCTTTGTGGCCACTGTATATCTCTCTCTCTCTCTCTCTCTCTCTCTCTCTCTCTCTCTCTCTCTCTCTCTCTCTCTCTCTCTCTCTCTCTCTCTCTCTTGTTGTTGTTTTCGTTTTGCCTCTGTCCACGATAAGGCACAGCAGAGCTGCCTCAAGTGCGTGTCCAAGCGCAGACACACCATAGATAAATAACAAAAACCTCTTTCACCAAATACAACAGATACTGAAAAGCAAATTGTGAAAAGGATCAATTTTATCTGTGCCCTTTGAAATATCTCCATGGAAGTTTTTGCCACATGGCCGCATCTGTTTAGCCTGGACGAGAGCGCATCTTGTGTTGGGCAACTTGGCACAGATTCCAACAGAGATTGATTAAGTAAACAACACATCTTGGCCAACAGCTGGTTACCTGATTTATGCATGTGAACAATTCTGGAACCGTTTCCGTTCGCATTGTTGTTCCAGAAATGTGGCTATTGTTATTCTTGTTTTTGCTTGAAAACAAACTGAGTTGTAGGAGGGAGGGCAGATGAAATAAAGAGAGGGAGAAAGAGAGAGAGAGAGGGGAGAGAGACGACGGAAACAGACTTTTCACAACCCTCGCCCTCTTCCATATGTACACACACATTTATTTACAATTGTTTATGAAAAAAATTCAATTTCTCGCATTTCCTAAACATTAAATAAATTTATAATTGTACACAAAACAAGTTCAAGACTTAAAATCCTTGATGTTAAAATAATCTAAAAATAAAAGAAGCATTTTTTTGCAAACATCTTTTTTTAAAGAGTTTTTTGTTATTTGAAATATTATGTAGAAATCTATAAATTGTATATAGAAATCTGTTTATAACAAACATTATATTGTGACTCAACTATTTCGCTAAATAATATTTTCCATTTATAACATATAATTCGTAGATCTTCTAGTAACATTTGATCTTGGGCATGCTTGAAACGAGACCCGGAACGAGATTCAAAGCAGACATTAATCAAATCAGTGTCTTTCAGTGCCTTTGGCAAGTAAATTTACTCAAAGACAAGACGATTTTAAGGTGTATTGCATTGGGCCAAAAATAACATAAATTTGTATGACAACAAAAAAAGAATAGATTATGTTTCGCCAAGCCTGGTTGGGTTCGCCAGGCGTTATACATATAGAATATATATTATATATATTATGATATATAGTAGATATAGGGATTTACTAGAAATTGTATTTAGCTCAGATGATTTTGAGAAGAATTATCAAAGATTATAATGTTCTGCACTCTGTAACAGCTGGATCTATCTCGTTTTAAAAACATTTCAAATAATACAAAGACTTGAGTGCAAAAACAAATAACTATTAATTATATTATTGATAAATAAAACAAAAACTGCAAGTTCTTATCGTTTCAGAAGCAATCTTGAGTAGTATTCCAAACAAACATTGAACTTAAGATAAGAAACTTGTAATTGAGACAGACAGACTATTAAACTAGACTCTTTCCACAGTATGCACGGACCCTATCAAGATGTCTAACAGAACAATATAACTCTACAAATTGCTTCCTCAATTACCAATGTATAACTAATTTGATCTAATGAGATCTAATGATATCTAATGTTATCTATGTCTCTGACAAGCAGAGCACACAAAGTGGTAAATCGAATGTAAATAAAGTGAAAGTGCAGTTATGCAAATGTTGGTTTAGAGGAGAGATTATGGTTGGATTTATATAATCCGTATACGTACTTCTGTTTGTAGCCGTAAAACCAGTGTGTGGTCTCCTTGAGAATTATGACAGCATCGCCCACATCCAGGTTCAGGCGATGTGGCTTCGTATCCTGATCAAAGTTGCATTTGGCTGTAAACGAAAATAAATGAAATTTAATAAAAAATGAATATATACATATATATATATATATATAGTTGTATTATTAGTGGAATCACCTGTTGCGCGGCTCGTTGGTTAAGCTAAACTGAGCTATGTGAGGGCAAATTAAAGCTCAGTCGGATTAAAGCTCGGCCAAAGCCCCGATCTGGCACTGGGCGCAATTTGGGGCGAGGGTTATCAATTACATAGTTAGCAAAAATATATATATATACATATATGTATATGATGCTGGGCATCGGTAACTAGGGTTGTCGCTTTGCCCGGCGGATGGGGCTGATAACAATGGCCCCAGCGTTCTACGTGAGATTTATCTCTGACTGCATGCTTCCTATGCAACACAGCATAAAGCTGATAAACTTCTAGTTAAATGACGCATTTTCAAAGAATGAAGAAATGCAATCAGCGGGGCAGAGCGGGGCTGGGCGGGGCAGCAGCAGATGAGGATCGAGTCAAAGCCGCTGTCACCACAGTCATGCAACTGGCGGACGGTCAACCAAGTCGATTCGCTGGCGACATCGTCATCACTTCCTCGCCCGATAACGAAAGCTGCACACAACCATAACAACATATGCGCATATGCATATGTGTATGCATTTTTTATATGTATGTATGTAGATATAATTAGGCAGCGCAACAGAAAAAAACAACAACAACAAAAAACGCTGCCGCCTTCGCGTAACACGCCCCGGGTGGTGGCGTTGGTGGTGCTGCTCGTGGTGCTGCTGGTGACGGCGTCTCGGTCCAATGACCGACACGCGGTCTCTGTGGCTCTGATGAACGAGCATAACCAGCAAGAACGACCTCCACAGCACATAAAACGAAAAACAACAACAGCAGCAACAACAACAGCAATGAGTGGCAGCAATTTGCAAAGGTATCTCTTGATACCCTTTGAAAATGTATGTAAAAGGGTATTATGTTTTTGTGCAAACGTATGTAACACTTTTTTTTTAAATATAAACTTTTATTGTATTGCATTAAAAATAGCATAAATATTACGTATCACTAAAGGTTATTGCCCGGCCTTGCCCGTGCAACACGTTTCTTGTTAATAACTACCTTTCAACTAAGTTCACGCTGCAGGAAATTAAAATCTACCCCACTTGATCTACACTTCGATTTAAGAATATATTTTAAGTGCATCGCATATAGAAACAAGTGTTGCCCATTTTAGTCCTGCGGTGAGAATCTTGAAAGCTGTAGAATAAACTTTCGTTCATTAAACCCCGCATTTGCCAGCCAAAAACTTATCGAATAAATTCTCACAAAGATCTTTGAAAATAAGTTTGAGCCCGATCGCATGGGTAACAAAAAAGTTTCATACAAACATTTTTTCCCGATTTTTCCACAAATGCGGGTGGAATTTTCCGAAATCCCGGCTTATTGTAAATCTTCATCATATTATCTTATATTATTTTCATTTATTTCTTTTTCTATAACATTTTCTCATATTAATATCGACAAATATCATTGAGTGCTTGTGTTTGCTGTGTGTTTAGTGTGTAGTCGCATATACAGGGTATCTTCGAGTCTTGCACTCCCCAGATCACTCTTATTTTCCATTCGCTCGCTTCTGTATTCACTAACATTTGTTTGAGACTAAGAGAGTTATTCATTATCTGCCCAATTGCATGGAAAGTTGGACACGGAGTGGGTCAATTGCAAAAACCAGTCGAGCTTGGCGAGCAAAATTTAGTCTATGCGCAAAAATTGCGACTGCGAATGCGAATTAATGCGCATTTTTTAACAGCTACGCTTCAAATGAGGAAATTGGTTGTTTAGTGCCGGTTAAAGGAAAACAATATGGGAGTAACCGACCAGGGAATACCCTGTAGCCAGCTCTCAACTTATCTGAGCTACATTTGAGCTGTCAAGCTTTAACCTGCTGTTAAAAGAGGTAGTTAAAATTGTCAGTAGGTTAGATATATAGGGTTTGGATGCTCTGCTTTTAAATCCCAATCTTGCTTAATTTGATGTTCATTTATTTGAATTTTCCGGTTTATTGCTTTAAAATAATAATAGATTTTGTTATCATTATTTTTATAGTATCATTAAGTGGCTTTCATCATCACTAAAATTTCTTATTCTTTTTTTTTTAATTGTTTGTTGTATTGAATCAAAAATAGCATTTTATTATTTCTCTGCTTATTTTAATGGGTATTTATGGTGCAATCAAATGTATCTGCTCGTCGAGAACTTTGAGCTCTCGCTTTCTCTCTCTCTCTTCTCCCTCGCTCGCTCTCTCTCTCTCTCTCTCTCTCTCTCTGTAACTTACTTGTATTAAATTTCAATACACTAAGCGATTATACATAAACTTAAAATATTCTTATGCAAGATTATTAAACGTCAATGCATAAAGCACTCAATTTCTGGGAAACGGCGAATGATTCATCATGATGATGATGACGACGACGACGACGTCGACGACGGTCAACCAATCAGTCATTGGGCGGGGCACACACCTTGCTCGGCAACATCGGCTATGGGAGGGTCATTAAATCGAACTCATTTCCCTTGCTGATGCACGCGATCAGGCAGCAGGAGGCGATTGTTAACTCTAGCCAGACCTATAACTATATCGGTCTAACGGAAACAATCGTGAATAATGAAATGCAACTGGTGAGGGTTGGCAACAGGCCAAGTCACGGCTGAATGGTGGGAGAAAAAAGGGCACAGACAGCCCAGCATAAGCCAGGTAAAAGCCAGGTAGACGACAACGACGACCACAAAGAGGAGTTCCCTTTCCTCTGCACACTTTACGACCAGCCAGGCTGTGGACAAATTGTGCAACAAAGAGCGCAATTGTGAGGGAGACGACTTTGTTGGCTGCGGATGCAGCTGAATGTGCCCCCCCCCCCCCCCCCCCCCCCCCCCTCCTCACTCCACTCTTTAAACAGGGCGTGGCAGCACGTGCAAATGTGCAAACAGAGCTCGAAGCTGCTGCTGCCAATGTTGCCTAGAATATGAAGCACAACAATCATCATAATAATAATAACAATAACAACAAATTGCCAACAAGTAAAAAAAAACAACGACGCTTCGTCATCTTACCCCACACACACACACACACAAGCATACAAAACACACACGCACAAACAATGTGTGTGTATATAAAAAGAAAACACAATCGTGACTGGACGACAGCGGCTCATTTGGATATTTCAGGTTTAAATAGCACGCGGCTTGACGGTTTACATACTAAGAAGTATATAAGCTGCTTGAGGAGCACACGTAAATCCCAGGTGATACTCTGATACTACTTCCAAGTCGTCATAGCTGATGCATAAAAACGGAATTATAGTTTTTAATGAAGTGTCGATAGTTGTCGATAGTATTGAGCATAGCCCGAGAGAATCATTTGTGAACCAGTTCATTAATGCTTTTGATATAGTATATTTGTTATGCTAGTTCCATCCGTTAGTTTTAGAGAAGTTCCAAATGAGGCAGATCTAGTTCAATCTTATAAGATAATCTTAAGTACGAATTATTTAATACAAAACGAAGCAAAAAGACGATATATACATATAGATATTTTTTGGCGAAAGCGTCTAAAAATGATGAAAAGAGACGGCAAACATATAAATACCTTTAAGTTGGCAGCGCATTAGCGACAATTAATGTTTCAATTGTAAGAAAACATTATCAATCCAATGGAAAGCGTTAAATTATTTTTAATTACTTAATTAAACCTATATTTTCGGTATATGCACATTATAAAGGGGTTGCTGTCTGCGTCTGAAACATATAAAAAATGTGCGCTGAATTCATACTAAACTTCCGTGCACAACTCGGATTCACGAATTGGTATGAGCAATTCATATATTGCTCGCGATCAACCAATTAAATTTTTCACATGTTGCATAATAGTTATTGTGGAATTGTAACCGGAATAAAATCATTCGCACGTTGCGGACATTGCGGTCGAATAACAATCAAAATCTTAAGAAATCATTGAAAGACCCGTTAGTATATTTATCAATCATCGTGACTGCTGCTCATCACTAAATCTCTTTTATTCCAATTACTTGTGCTCATCTCTAATTCTATATTTTTCAGCGACTGCTGCTCATCACTAAATCTCTTCTGTTCCAGTGACTGCTGCTCATCTCTAGTTCTATTCTGTTCCAATGACTGCTGCTCATCTCTAAATGCCTTCTGTTCCAGCGACTGCTGCTCATCACTAAATCTCTTCTGTTCCAGTGACTGCTGCTCATCTCTAGTTCTATTCTGTTCCACCGACTGCTGCTCATCTCTAAATGCCTTCTGTTCCAGCGACTGCTGCTCATCTCTAATTCTATTCTGTTCCAGCGACTGCTGCTCATCACTAATTCTATTTTGTTCCAGTGACTGCTGCTCATCTCTAATTCTATTCTGTTCCAGCGACTGCTGCTCATCACTAATTCTATTTTGTTCCAGTGACTGCTGCTCATCTCTAATTCTATTCTGTTCCAGCGACTGCTGCTCATCACTAATTCTATTTTGTTCCAGTGACTGCTGCTCATCTCTAATTCTATTCTGTTCCAGCGACTGCTGCTCATCACTAATTCTATTTTGTTCCAGTGACTGCTGCTCATCTCTAATTCTATTCTGTTCCAGCGACTGCTGCTCATCACTAATTCTATTTTGTTCCAGTGACTGCTGCTCATCTCTAATTCTATTCTGTTCCAGCGACTGCTGCTCATCACTAATTCTATTTTGTTCCAGTGACTGCTGCTCATCTCTAATTCTATTTTGTTCCAGTGACTGCTGCTCATCTCTAATTCCATTCTGTTCCAGTGACTGCTGCTCATCTCTAATTCAATTCTGTTTTAGTTGTTGTCGTTGTAACGCATTAAGTCAGCCTGTTTTCTAAGCTCATTTGATCTTGGCGCTCGGTTCTCTTAGCTGGTAGCTAAGCTATGGTTATGTTTGTGTGTGTGTACATGTCTATATGTGTGTGTGTGCATTTGTATATGCGAGCTGAGTTTTGAGGGTCAATTATAATGGTTCTCAAACGGTTAAGTCTCAGCTCGTCTGGCTAATAATAGAAGCTTCTCCTATACAAACATATGTATATGTACACACATACATACATATGCATATATGTTATATACACCTCAAAAGTATATATCTTAGGGAGCTCTCGAGAGTTTAGCGTAACGCTTTTTATGGGCATGTCGAAACAGAAATTCCATTGTATTTATACATTTTTTTCTTCTCATTTTGCAAAAGTTATTAAACAAACAAAACATTCTGACAGTTATACGGTAAGACACAAAAGATAAATAAAGAAAAAGAGAACAAAACCAATTTGAAGATAAGATTTTATGTGCAGTTGACAGTTACAGTTAATGGCGCCGCGCTCGTAAAACTCACAAAAATTACTCAAAAAATTAGACGCGGTACAAAAAAAAAAACTGTTGATAGTAGTTCTTATTATGGAGCGAACCATAAAAACAACGATGCCGAGCGACAATGTGGAAATGTAAACACAAACTTGACCCATTTGGGTCAAAATAAAAGATACAATATTTACAGGCAGGAAGGATACAACTTTTATGGCCAGTTTAAGCTTTCTAGGAACGCCTTTTAGCGCATTGCGGTAGTCCAGATATACAGTACTTCTCACTCTATTAATAATAGGAATATACAAATAAATCTCTTTACTTTTTTCAACTTAAAAGTAGTTGGTTTGAATTATACAGACACACACAAAAGTATTTGAACAGCAAGCATTTTCTGTTTTGCACCCATTTTGCGTCCGTTTTTACTAACAAACATCCATCCAAATTAATTTTTCCTTATAAACTAGTTAATTTCTTACAAAAATCAGTTAAGGTTTTTTTTACTCGATTTATTTTTACGTTTTTACCCATCTGGCAACGCTAATGTATCTAATAGGATATGAATATGCGTACATACGTATGTATAATATTTTCAAAGACTGTACTCCTGAGTCATGCAATACTGTTAACCCAGGGTTCGTGGACATTGAGTGCTTGATCGTAACATTAGAAGTTCTCAATAACGAGACATTTATGCGGCATGCCGAATGACTCAGTCGATGCCAAGTGAAATCCAATTGCTTTCTACGTAGATTCGATTCTCCACAGAGAACAGAAATTGCGCTCTACACAATTTATGCTTAAATATTCCAGCTTTCCAGCTTTCCACGATTGGAAAATGCCAATTTACAATTGACAACAAATGATGCGACAATCTCTTGATATTGGCGATTTATAGAGCAATAAAGTCTCGTGTCCAAGGGTAGATGTGATGGCAATGGCTGCGATTAAATTTCAATTTGGATTGCAAAATGGAAAGCGCAGATTGACTTTCGAGTGCGTGCGGAGAGTGGAAGGGGCAATGGAAGTAGATATCAAAATGTAAGTGGATGTCGCTTTGAGTAGTTTGCACAATTGTCGGGGGATGTGTTCATGCAGGGAGGGGAGGGGTGGGAGGGGAGGAGGTACTTTTGTGATTTTTTCGAATGCTGCTGTTGATAGTTTCAAGCCCCCGCAAACAGTCGGGGTGGGGGGAAATGGAATTTTATTTGTACAAGTGCTAAATCTGGCAACTCTCATATTTACATATACATACATATACACATATGTCTGTATGTGTTGGGGTCAGCTGCATTGGAGTTGCTTTGTCATGCCAGAAAATTTGCCGCTGGATCAAAATGGAAAGCACTTTCAATTATGCAAATGTAAAGGCATTTCATGCGCCACAAAAATTAACGAACAAGAAAATTTTAATTAAATAGAAAAACCAAACCCCAAAGCCATGGAGCCAGAGCAACTCATCAATTCGACTCAGCTCAACCCGATCCCTCTCATCACGTCTTACTTTTCAATGCAGGGCCTCATTAAGTTTTACGTTTGCTTTGCTCTTGTTGTCGTCTTTGTTGTTGTTGTTGTTGTTGCTATTCAAATTTAGAAGTAGAATGCATGGTTGCCTACTCTCATTTGCTCTCTCTCTCTCTCTCTCTCTCTCTCTCTCTCTCTTTTACTAAAGAAAATATCGTATAAAGCGCCGAGTCAAGTGTAAATAGCAAAAGGAGTAAAAAAGAAAAAGTGTGTAAGCAAGGTGGGGGTAGAAGGAGCACGGGACAGGCCAGTGTCGCAGGTGCAGCAGACGCTCAACCAATGCCAATGAACATTGAAGTAGCAGAGTAAATGCCTGACGGCGACTGCTGCATGTCACAAATCAACACAAATAGACAGGCGGCTAAAGAGAGTAAGAGAGAGAGAGAGAGAGAGAGAAAGCAGAGAGCGTACAGTGGAGTGTGGGTGCGTGCATGTGAATGTGTGCGTGTACATGTGCTCACACACATTGATCAGTGGGGGGGTGGGGGTAGCGTGCGCTTTCTGCTTTGCATTCAAATTGAGCCTTTTTCAAGCATCTAATGACAAATGAAAAGAATAAATAAATAAATACAAACAAAAGCTTAAGAAATTTTTCTATTATTTGCTCAAATGTGGGACAGCGAATCGCATTTTTATCGCATTTCGAAATGCGTTGCATTGTTGTTGTTCAGCAATACACACACACACACATACACACACAAATGCAGACACATGTATTTGCTAAGTGCCTTAACTATAAGACGAAGGCGTTAAAATAAAAATAAAATACAAACTTGCGATAAGACAACAACAAACTATTGTTGATAAGCAAATGGTTTGTGTTTGTTGTGTGCGTTATGGCCACATTTTAACGGCTAGCACATGCCGCAAGGATAACTTGGGCAAATCTTAAAACGTGTTTTAGTGTTAAGTTCTTTTAGCTAGAAATATTAATAAATATACATACATATCTATATGCATGCATATGTATGTGTACATATATGTGAGTTTCTCATTACAATAGCGACAAATGAAACTAAGCTCAATGCCGATTGTAATCTAACATTATATCATTTTCATATTTTTACGTACAGAAAGGCCGCATAATTTGATTACGTTTATTGCACCCACGCCCACCAGTGTACCCTACTGGGCGCATGCTGAAATTAGTTCGACAGTGTTGGGCAGCAAAGCAGGGAAAGAGACCATATACAGAGCGGGGCCAGGGCAGACAAACTTGTGAACATATAATAAGCGCAAACAAATTTTATGAGTGTTGTGAATGAACAGTTAATTCGATTGCGAGAGTGATGTGCAAATACATATGTACACGAACATACGATGTATACATATGTATGTGCACTCTACCTATCTATTGAACACCGAAAAGGTCAACAAACAAAAGAGCCGACAATAATAAAACAAATTCACACGTACACACAGGTCGATGAGAGCATTTCAAAGATATTACTATTGCCATTTCATGGTCATTGCCAATGAATAGACTAGAATTTGTTGTGCATGGAAAATGGATGTTTGTTTTCTCGCATGCACACAAAAGTAAGTGTGTGTGTGTGTGTACATTTAAGTGTAAGTGAGTGCAACCAGGCGATAGAAAACAGGTTACAGCTTTACGAGTGCTCAACAGACAGGCAGACCTGAATATATATGTTTGCCTGTGTTGAAAAGTGACGCGTAGATGCGGAGGCTGCAACGAAATAGGATGAGATCGAAAGAAAAACGAAATTAATGTGCACGCAGAGGAAGAACAAGAGGAAAGTCTGTGTCTGTGCATGTTGACACAGCGACCACATGGCCGGCGAATGCAAGGGAGAGGTGCAACAATAACAACAAACTACCGTACCAACGCAGCAGGGGAACCAGAAACCATGAACCAAAGTCAGCGTAGCACTCGCACTTGAGCACAAGGCAAGAAGAGAGCAATGAGAGCGCAAGTTGTTGTTGTTTTTTTTTTTTTGTTTTTTTTTTTGGAAATGAGTACCACGCAGCGCACCCACACCGAAAGTATTGTTTGTTGTTGTTCTAGGAAAAGGTAGCAGTAAATTAAACATTTTGTTTAAACAATTTTGTTGCGGCTATAACATGTTTGGGAAATAATGTACATGTTGCGTGTTCTAAGCATTCTTTCGACACATTAAAAGTATCTGAGTTTGTTTTTGCTCTTTGATTTTTTAATCTTATTTATTGTTTTTTTTTTGCTAAAATCAGACTCACCAATGCCAAATGACTGCTTAGCATTGCAATCGCTCCACACAGTCATTTTGAATAGTTGTCGGTCGATGTTGTTGTTGTTGTTGTTGATATTGTTAACTTTTGCCACACTAACAGGCACTCACACTCACTCACTCACACACACACACACACACACACACACTAATACGTATATAAGTATTTGTATACACTTTCTTTCGTTTGCAAAATATTAAAGAAAACCGCGACGCGAAATATATAAGATAACAACAATAAAAGGCCGCTTTTGTATTTAAGCAACACGTAGTTGAATTTGATGTTGGTGTTCACATTTTCTTGTTGCCTCGACTGGCATATTATAATTAATATCATTTATTGCACAATTCCATTTCTGCTTTTTTATTTTTTCTTGAGTTTTATGTTATTTGCACTTTATTAGTCGCTGCGTTGTTGTCAATTTGTTCTCATTTTGGGAGTTGGCCGCACATTATCTTTGCTTACGCTCCCGCGCGTGCACACACATACACTCGAGCGGGCATATTTCCACTTCGCTGTTTCGTTCACAATTAATTAATTAACCGGAATGAACCCCGCGCGGACCACTCATTTCAACTGTTGCTCGGCTTCTACTGTGCAATGTGACCAGCCATGGCAAGGGCCAAAATACCAATGTAGTACTTTCATTAAAACGCATAACATTAATCTTTAAATTATTTAATACCATACTTTGTCAGTTATTTTATCAATATTTAATATACTTTAATGTGAGTTGAATTTATTTAATGCACACATTTAAAGATGCCATGCATAATTTTGTTTAGTATTTTATTTATTTTAACGATACCAGGGATGCAAGATATTTTTAGTCGCCTATAAAATCACGCTCGATAGTAAACGAAAACGGCCACATTGTTTTTCGCCAGTCAAGACAGTGAAAAATATTCGGCGCGCCATTTCCGTGTTTGTGCTCCCAAAACAACTTTTAGCAGACTAGACAAAATTGCAATTGTTGGCATTGTTTAACGATCACCGGTTAGCCATTTTACTTGCCTGCCGCACTCAAAAGCAACGCCCAAACAAATATATACACACACATATATGTATATTTATTTGCGCAACGCGAGCTCGTGTTGCAACCATTTGTGAAATCATTGCAAAGTTTGCGAGACAACGCGAGCAGAATTTGACGATTAGCGAAAAGTGTTGTATGTTTGTGTGTACGAATAGTTAGCCGGTGGATCAATCAAGATGTTTGGCGGCGCTAAACCCACATTCGGCGCCGGTGCCGGCACCACGGGCTTCGGCACGTTCAGCAACAGCGCCGCGGCAACGCCTTTCGGACAGTCGGCATTTGGGAAGCCAGCGACGCCCGCGTTTGGCGGCACGCCCGCCTTTGGCGCCCAGCAGACGCAGCCCTCGATGTTTGGTAGCGCGACGGCCACAAGCCAGCCCACTGGCGGCCTGTTCGGTGGCGCAGGCACAACCAGCGCATTCGGCGGCACCACCACAGCGCCTACATCATTTGGAGGTTAGAGACGAACCACAAGCCCTATTAAAACCCTTTGCAGACGATATTTTGTGATATATATATTTTTTATGTACTGCACATTAACATGCAGTATTTTTTGCATACAGACTCCAAGTCCTGCCGTTAATTTTGAAAAATAGTTTTTGTCTGCAAGGGTATTTAATCTTCGGGCAACTCTTCTTGCTTCTCATCTGCTTTGTTTAATGCTTTTCTTTCTTTTTAGCATTTTCGCAGGCCCCGCAGACCTCCAACATATTCGGCTCGACGCAGGCGGCGCCAAACACCTCGCTGTTCGGCCAGGCCGCAACCAGCGCCTTTGGCGCCGCAAAACCAGCTACGATGGGCATGAGCAGCTTTGGACAGACGCCGGCAGCGCAGCCGCTGTTTGGGCAGCAGGCAGCTGCGTCGAGCACATCGGGCTTTGGCAGCTTTGGTCAGGCAGCGCCCACCACAACGAATGTGTTTGGCAGCGGCGCCGCGTCGGCGTTCGGTCAGCCCCAGGCGGTGGCTGTGGGCGCTGCGGGTGGTGTTAATCCGGGCACTTCGCTGGTCAAGTACCAGCCCACTATTGGCACGGACACGCTGATGAAAGGCGGCCAGCCGAACAATGTTAATACCAAACAGCACTGCATTACCGCCATGAAGGAGTACGAGATGAAGTCGCTGGAGGAGCTGCGCATGGAGGACTATCTCAGCTCGCGCAAGGGTCCTCAAGCGGGCAGTGCTCCGGGTGCTTTTGGTTTTGGCAGCCCCGCAACCGGCGCGCAGCCAGCAGCCGGCGGTCTGTTTGGTTCGCCGGCACAGCAGCAGCCCAGCACGGGACTGTTCGGCCAGGCGGGCACGGAGAACAAGAGCCTGTTCGGCAGCTCAGCCTTTGGACAGCCGGCAGCAACCAGCGCCTTTGGTGCGCCCGCCCAGCAGAATAATTTCATGCAGAAGCCGTTCGGTGCCGCGCCGACCAGTGCATTCGGCACAACGACAGCGGATGCCTCGAATCCGTTTGGTGCCAAGCCCGTGGGCTTTGGCCAAAGCGGCGGCAGCATGTTCAGCCAGGCGGCTGCCACGAGCGCTGCTCCAGCGTTTGGACAAACAACCAGCGGCTTTGGCGGTTTTGGCAGCACCGCGGGAACAACTAACCAGCAGACGCCACTATTTGGACAAACAAATGCGACGGATCCCAATAAGCCCGCCTTTGGTCTGGGCGCGACTGTCTCCGCAGCCAACACGGGCTTTGGCGGCTTTGGTGCGCCGGCAACGAGCACCGCAGGCGGCGGACTCTTTGGCTCCAAGCCAGCTACCAGCTTTGCGACACCTGCTTTCGGCGCCAGCTCCACGGCAAACACTGGCTTCGGCAACTTCTCGCTGAGCAACACCAATGCAGGCACCGGCGGCGGTCTATTCAACTCGCAGCTCAACAAGCCGGCCACCTCGGCGTTTGGCGGCTTCGGTGGCACCTCGACGGCGCCGCTCAACTTTAATGCCGGCAACACGGGCGGCTCCATCTTCAGCAATGCCGCCAAGCCCGGCGGTCTATTTGGCGGCACCTCCACGCTGGGCACGGGCACGGGCACTGCTATCGGTGGTGGCGGCGGACTCTTTGGCACTAGCGGCACGGGTGGTGCCTTCGGTTCGTCGCTGGGCGGTGGTTTTGGTAACCTGGGCGGCGGCAATATGGCGCTGTCCGGCATGGGCGGACTGGGCGCGGCGCCGGCTCAGGGCGTGGTGATGGTGCCCATACATCAGCAGATTCTCTCGAAGGTGACATCGCCGTACGGCGACACGCCCATCTTCAAGGATCTGAAGCGCAGCGATGATGTGGATGCCACGCGGGCCACAAATCCCGCCGCACAGCAGGCGGTGCTGGACATGAACAGCAATCAGTTTAAGATCACCAACAAGGAGAGTCCGGCCAGCATCCGTGTCAAAGCGCTGAGCAACTCGAAGAATCGCAAATCCATGTTCGAAGGCCTCGAGGAGTTCGATGCCAGCGTGGAGGGCTTTAACCTCAAGCCGAACGTCAAGCGGCTGGTGATCAAGCCCAAGGTGAAGACAACACCCAATCCAGGCGAGGCCAGTAGCATGGCCATGAACAATAACAACAGCAACTCGGCAATTGTGGGTGTAGTGCGTCCGCAACGTGAATCATTCAACAATGTTATTCCCAACGAGCCGTTGCCCAGCGGCAGTGCCAACAGCTCGCCGGCAATGCAGAAGGCGGATCAGGACAGTAGCCGACGTGAGTCCTGGCTGCATCCCAACAATTTGGCCAAGGTGCGTCAGCACAATCTACAGTCGGGCATGGATCAGGCACCGCTGAACAGCACACTCACGGAGCTGGTGCCGCGCAAGCCGCTGGAAACCTATAAGAGCACGCTGCCCACACGTCTATCAGTGTCGACCATACCGGAGAATCCATTCGAGGATCAGGCCAGCAGCATTGCGCGACGCGACACTTTCACCTCGGAGCATGGCAACGAGAGCACACTCTCCATTCGCTCCCATGACTCGGAGCAGCGTCTGGCTATTGAGCCGCCAACGGAAGCTGATGCCAATGCCGATATCGACACTGAGCCGCATCCAACGGGCATTGTGCTGCGCCGCGTGGGCTACTACACCATACCGCCATTGGACGATCTCAAGTCGTATCTTGCCGAGGATGGATCCTGTGTGGTGCCCAATTTCACAGTTGGTCGCGAGGGCTACGGCAACGTCTACTTTGGCAAAGAGCTTGACGTGGCCGGGCTCAATTTGGATGAGATTGGTAAGTAGGGAGATGGGAGTTTAATATCCACCAATGCTTAATCCTTAATCCTTCTTTTCCTGCCCCCGCAGTACATTTCCGCAACAAGGAGGTCATCATATACCCGGATGATGACAACAAGCCGCCCATTGGAAGCGGCTTGAATCGCGAGGCTCAGGTTACCTTGGACCAGGTGTGGCCAGTGGACAAGACCAAGCACGAGGCCATCAAGGATCCTCAGCGTCTGATCGAAATCGACTGGGAGGGCAAACTGCGTCGCGTCTGCGATAAGAACGCCACACGCTTCATTGAATACCGACCCGAGACTGGCAGCTGGGTGTTCCGCGTCAAGCACTTTTCCAAGTACGGTCTCAACGATAGCGACGAGGAGGATGAGGAGATGCCCACCGATCCGAAAAAAGCCAAAATGGTGGCAATGGATGCTCAACGCGCTGCTGCCGCTGATAAAATGACTTTGACATCGCTGCGCAAAGCGCAGAAAATCTCCGAGGAGGCGGCACGCAGCATGGATCCCAAATCATTGGCCGCCGGCGTAGTCAGCGGCTTTCGGCCCATGGACAACTCGGCGGAGTTTCTGATGATGGACAAGACGCGTGCGTAGCTCTAGCTTACACTTTCCATTTAAATTATATGCTAAATATTTGTGTTTGTTTCCTGCAGAGTTCTTTCAAGCCGGCAGCGGCACGGACTTCTCTATGTTCGATGCGCCCCGTACTGTGACCAGCCCCACGGCCGCTCTGGCTCAAGAGGTTGTCGGCAAAGAGCCGCACAAAATGCAACTGATGAAATCGTCCCTATTTGTGGAGGACCAAGGCAGCGACGACGAGATGGGTGTGTACCTATAAAGTAGCTTTATCTGTAAAAGAATCATGTCAAAATTGTGCTCAAGTCGAGAGTTTCCTATACTCAGTCTTAAGTTCCTCGTCAGTACTTGTTTTTGGACACAAGAACATGAAGATATATCAAAAATCAAGATGTCTCAAAAATCAAGATTGTGGGCTTTACGAAAAACTATAAATCAAATGTTTTGTTTCTACGAGATATGCCCAAATATATATTTGTATCCGATTTTAAAGCAACTGTAGGAAAATGTATATTAAAGATTTTAATTATAGTTATATTTCTGATGCCCTAGTTCTTGTTAATTCAAATTTGTTTGCCGCTTAGCTAATTGTTTAATCCCAATTTATTTATGTAAATCGCAACAGACACACAGCCGATGCTTAATCGACCCCAGCTGAAACGCACTCAAAACCTGTTCTCGCAGGACACAAATCTGTGGAAGGATGCGGCTGCCTCGGAGACCTCAAGTGATTATGGACGTCAATCGCCACTCTTAGCCGTATCCTCTTCAGCTTCTGTAACTAGCATTATCCGCGAATTGCAATCGGAGGAGGTAAAATTCGGCACATTGTTCACTTTTATTCCTGTTACTCATTTCGTTTTCTTGCAGGCCTCATCGCTGGCAGCCGAAAGCATTATTCCAGCTGAAACGAAGGCTCCAGCAGCGTCTTTGGGTGGCCTAAAGCCATTCAATTTTGTTATCAAACCCAAAGTGGCACCCATTAAAGTATTCGCCACCACGGTGCCTTTGACGCGTTCCATAACGAAGGGCCTCCACGAGCACTGGATTGCGGATCTGGGCTTCTACAAGGGACGAGCCTTCAAGCTTAGCTTTGGACCACAAAACACGCTGATGGTGCCCAACACATACAACAATCTGCGCAGCGTGCATGAACGTAAGTGCTCGAACTTGGCCAGCAATTCACTTTAATGCTGACCTACTTTTTGTTCTATTAAAGTTAGTTCTAGGGCCTTGCCCGCAGCGCTTGTTTTCGAGCCACGCGCCTCAAACGATTTCTCGCCCAATTTGCTGCAGCGCATCAAATTCAATACAATCGATATGTACGCTGATTTTGCTGAAAGCATTGTGCCACATTTGCAAGTGCAGCTGCAGGGCTGCAGCTCGAATCAGGTGGAGGGCAGCGACTGTCCCTGGCTGCAGTCGAGCAATGGAACACAACTGATTGCCAAGCATTTGGCCGAGGCCATTAAGCTAAACAACACCAGCAGCATGGCCAGCTATGGAGTCTCCGTATGGTCCCTCTTGTTCACACTGTGGGGTGAGCATGAGGAGCTCATCGGCCAGGATGTCAGCTCGCACTATGTGGTCATGTGCCGACGCAATCTGCTTTCGGAGTGGCTGGAAAACACGCTGGTCAGCAAGGATCTGCTCTCAAAGAAGGTCAGCAGCAATAGTTATCTGGCGCATATGCTCGAGTTGTTGAGCTGCCATCGTGTGACCGAAGCCTGCGAATTGGCCTTCAAATATGACGATGCCAACCTAGCTTTAATCCTGGCACAACTTAGCTCTGGTGCTGTGGTCCGGCTGCTCCTAGAAGAGCAACTCTTTGCCTGGCAGCAGAGCAAATCGGATAAGTACATTAGTCTGGAGCGCATTAAAATGTTCATGATGGCCGCGGGCGTGCCGCTAATGCAGTCCTCACATGGCCCCATCAATCTGCTGGAGGACGGCAGCTGGCTAACCGTTTTGGCACTGCAGCTGTGGTACTTTACGGCGCCCACCTCAACCATAACTGATGCCATGCTGGAGTATGACAAGGCTTTCCAGACCGATGAGCTCTACGCGGAAGAGCCGAGGCCCAGCTACAAAGGCGTACCCTACACCAGCAAGAGTCCTGTCTATGATCTGCGTTACCACCTGCTGCAGCTCTACTCGAAGCGTAAGCATTCCCTGGAGCAAACATTGAACCCGATTACACACACCTCCGATCCCATGGACTTTCGGCTAAGGTAAGCTGATGAAAGCTGATCAACTGTTAAACAATTAAACAACTATATTTTTTGTAATTTACAGCTGGATGTTGCTACAAACCTTGGAGGCGCTCGGCTATTGTCACTGCAGCTCGTTGGCAGAGGCGCAGCTACACGTGGACTTTGCTAGCCAGCTGGAAAATGAGGGTCTGTGGCAGTGGGCCATATTTGTGCAGCTGCACATCAAGGATCGAAATCAGCGCGAACGTGCTGTGCAGCACACACTGCAGCAGCATGTCAGCATAGACGCCGATGTGCCCCTGAACGAGGAGGAGCTGTTCGTCATAGAACAGTTGGGAGTGCCCGAATCTTGGGTGGACTACGCCAAGGCGCTGAAAGCGGGAGCCCAGAACCAGCGCCATTTGCAGGCAAAATATCTGCTGAAGGCCAAGCATTGGGTACTGGCGCATGAAGTCATCTATCAGTATATCGCACCAGATGCCGTCATTAACAGTAATTATGATAAACAATTAAGTACATAGAATGTTTTTTTTTTTTTTATATAATTGTTAATTTGTTTTAGGCAAACTGCAATACTTATACAATCTGTTGAGTCAGTTTGAGTGTACGGACGGCAGCAATGTCAAGGTGCCAAATTGGACAAATCAGGGTCAGATATTTCTGGATTACATTGACATCAATGAGAAGTTCAGGCATATACACAACGTCAGTAGCGTGGAGGACATACATGCGCGATGGGAAAACCTAAAGCCCCAGCTAAGTGAGATATGCTCGCGCATTAGCCTGTTGCCATGCCCCACATCGAAGCATCGTCTATGCCAGAGCGAAATAGCCAAGAGCTTGAGCTGCCTGGTGAATGGCATGTGCATAGTCTGTCCAGAACTCGAGCCGTGTGTCGTTTTGAAAATGGCTTTGGAACGCTTGCCCATGCCCCAGGAGTTCTCCACCAAAGAGCTAAACAATCTACTCGACGAGCTGATGCACAAAATACAGAACCAGCGGCCATTCACAGACTCAGAATCCGCGCCACTGCACACCACCGAGCGCATAATGATGCAAACTTAAACAAATAGGAAAACATCCATAGATAACTAAGCAGGGAAAAAGTGAAAAACAAAAGATTTGTAGTTTAGCAAACAGTTTCATTTAGATTTATGAATATATATATATATTAAATATGTGTATTGCACTTAGATGTTAGGTCCTACACACAAAAACAAGCATTAGTAATTATTTAAAACAAACAAAAAATCTATAAATACTTGTATAATATGCAACGTTTCGTTACAAAGACAAACTTTCAATTATATGATGCGATTATTATTAATTTGTTTACCATCTAAAAAATTGATCCAATGTTTATAATAATAATTTGCAACGTATTCTTCAGAAACAATAAAATTAATATAGTTGTTTTGTGACTTTAAAAAATTGTTAAACTATTAAGATTCCCAGACTAACAAAGTGCATGTTTTAAATGTAACTAAATTCAATTAATCTTAAAAAAGGCCCTCAGAAATTGTACATCGCCTGGATCTGATATTTGTTTAATAACTTTAAAGTATGACTAAAAATTAAATTTAAGCGCCGCGCTAAAAGCTTTTATTAGTTATCGATAGTTGTTCAGATTAAGCTCTTCAGCTTCTTCCCCGGTTACACCTGTTGCTGCCGTTGCCGATAAGCGAGATCTGCAGCTTTTCGATCAGTCGACGACGGGCAGTTATCAGTAAAGCATAATAACTATTTGAGCGAATGTAAAAATTGTTACGCTAAAAGATTTGTCTAATTTGCATAAAGTTCGTTAGAATTGCGCAGCACACATGTCGGAATCCAGACCAAGTCCGTGGTGTGGACGAGGCGACAAGCAGCGGGAATTTGCCAAGCACCAGCCCATCATATGCTATGATAAGCCGGCGGCAGCTATCGTGTCCAAGGACGAATACGATGTAAGTTGAACTATAACTAGGTCAGATATAGTCAGATAATGAACAGCTTCTATCTTGTGCAGGATAAACGCTATCAGGCCTTGACTGGCGAGCTGGTGGAGACATTGGTGGTGCCGAAGCGCGAGGCGCGCACCTGGACCATGCAGACGGGTGATCTGTGCCGCATTACCGTACATGAGGGCGCCCAGGTGGGCGATGTCAACTTGTGGAATTTGGAAAATCGGCAAGAGCGCTTCTATTCGGGCAAGACGCGCCAGCTGCACGCAGCCCATCTGCAGGTGTACGACAGACTCTGGAGCTGCCTGCCCTACCTGCGTCCCATGGCCACCTTCGTGTTCGACACCCTGGCCAAGTATGGCATCGACGAGGATGGCGGCGCTCTGCATGATGTGATCGGCACCCGCTGCGATGACTATACATATAAACTCATAACCGGGCAGGAGCGTGTGGGCAGCTGCCACAGCTCCCTTGTCAAGGCGGTGGTGGAGGAGCGCGGCATGACCGAGCAGGATGTGCACGATGTGTGGAACATATTCATGTGCACCGGCTTCACCAAAGATACGCAACAGTACTTCTGCAAGCCCAGTCCCGCCCAGAAGGGTGACTTTATTGAGTTCATAGCCGATATGAATTTATTGGTGGCTCTCAGTGCCTGCCCCCAGGGCGATGTTTCCATACCGGTGGGTGCCGCAGTGCCCGATGAGAAGTGTCATCCATTAAAGGTTGAAGTATTTCGCCGGAAATAATGGCAAATATATCTAAATATGTGTGATACATACATGTAATTAAATATGGATCCTTGAAGACGAATCAAATAAATAGAGTATTTTGATATGTATATAAGTGTTTCATTTCTTATAAAGTATAAGTATAAGTGTAAGTATATGTATAAGTATAAGTATGAGTATAGGTATGAGTATAAGTATATGTATAAGTATAAGTATAAGTATTGCATTTCTTATAAACTGCAAGCTGAGAGCCATAATCTTATTGTTTATACAATTGTTATTAGTTGAGTGTATTCAAAGAATTTAACTGGCAATAATTCCATAGAACCAATATACTCATTTTAATGCTGTGAACAGAGTATACAAAGTGAATATTGACTATTTTGGAAGTTCTTAGCCATTGTAGTCAGTCGTAAATATGGGATAAATTAATTAATTCGAATTTCATCACTCCAGCCACAAATTTCATCTGTGCTGGTTGTTTATTATTTCTTTATACAAAGATATGTTTGGCAGCTGCAACAAGTTGTGGGCAGCGTATGCAACATTTCAGTCATACAAAAATCATAGAACTGCAATATGACAGTTCATGCATGTATGACTGTATGATTGCAACATGATCGTTGTTTGAAAGGCATGCGTACTATTTTATTGGCATTTGTTTGTATCTATGTATAATTGAGAATTAAAGCGAGTTTCTTAGATCTTATATTATTATTTATTACTTGTTTATTCATTATTTTTAGTCTTTCGATTGGCTTCTCAATTCAAGTCTAAAATGCCCTTACTAAAGTTCCCACGATGAAGTTTCAAGAAATCCTATGTTTAGGCACATATTAATACAGCATAGTTGGTATTTTTTTTATAAAAGTATTTTTATTAAATTTATTCGCATAGCATGGTCTCACTGAACGCAGAATAGTTGTTTGTATGTTTGTATACATATCTGCGCATATCTCCTATTTTCTCTCATTTGTCGCTTTGTGTAAATATTGAAAATTAGATTCCAAGCAGATGCACAATGAATACCATTCGCGGCGAGGACAATCTTGAGAAGCTGCGCAACTACATACTTTATCCAGATATATCCATTCACGATCCGCTGCCCGATGTGCTGCCGCGCAAGTTCAATGAAATGCGCCTGTTGCACATTCCCAAATGCCCGGGAAGCACAAGGCTGGTTCCACGTCGAGATTTTGTGACCGGCGAAATACTCGAGTTTGTCGAGGTCGATGTAGAGGATGTGGGCGCCAACGCCAATAACTCGATGTCCATGCAGCGTGAGCCAGGTCTGTTGGAGGAAATGACGCGGGGCTCGCACATGAACTATCCCTTCTGGCCGGGCGGCTTTGACGCCAAGGAGCCGCCGCCGGAGATTGCCAAGCTGGAAGTGGACAACTTTGAACTGGGTGACAAGCTGCTCACGGTGCCGCCGGGTTTTGTCAGTGGTCATGACTTCTCAGTAGCCAAGAAGCCGGAGGAGCCGGTTGCCACCGCCAGCAATGTGGATTTGCTGGAGAATTTGGAGCAGGATCTGGACGTGCAGCAGTGGCTGCAGATGACGCGTAGCGACAGCGAAGCCAACAGCACAAAGACTCCACAGCGAGATCTGCAATTTCCGGCAGAGTTCAAGGATGTGGATGACGAGATTATGAACGCAGATCTGCAGCCCGTGCTGAATATATCGACCACAACGAAAAGCTTCAGCAGCGATTGGGCGGAAATGGTGGACATCAGCCAGCCGATAAACAATTTCAAGGAGCAAATACCCTGCCCCGCCATGGAGTTTCCCTTCGAGCTCGATGTCTTCCAAAAGCAGGCAATTCTCAAGCTGGAGCAGCGCCAGTACGTCTTCGTCGCGGCGCACACATCCGCGGGCAAGACCGTCGTCGCCGAGTATGCCATTGCTCTGTCCAAGCGGGATCTGACCCGCACCATTTACACGTCGCCCATTAAGGCGCTGTCCAATCAAAAATATCGCGACTTTCGCAAAACCTTCAAGGATGTGGGCCTAATCACGGGCGATCTGCAAATCGAGCCCACCGCCTCGTGCCTGATTATGACCACCGAGATATTGCGCTCCATGCTCTATTGTGGCAGCGACATAACCCGTGATCTCGAGTACGTCATATTTGACGAGGTACACTATATTAATAATCCCGAGCGCGGCCACGTCTGGGAGGAGGTCATCATATTGCTGCCAGATCATGTGAATATTATCATGCTTAGCGCAACGGTGCCCAATACCATGGAGCTGGCCGATTGGGTGGGCAGCACCAAGAAGCGAAAGGTGTACGTGATTAGCACGCTGAAGCGTCCAGTCCCATTGATGCACTACCTCTACACTGGCGCCGGTGGCAAGAGCCGCGATGATATCTTTCTGTTGGTCGATGCCCAGGGCAAATTCCTGCAGGGCAACTACGAGAAAGCTGTGGAGCGCAAGAAGGAGATGCAGAGCAAATCTAAAGCGGGCGGGCCCAAAAAGTATGTCAGCAGCAAGCAGGATCAGTGCACATGGATTGGTCTGATTGATTTTCTTAAGCGCAACAACAAGATGCCTGTGGTGGCCTTCACACTGTCCCGCAATCGATGCGATGCCAATGTGGCTTCACTGCAATCCGTGGATCTCAATACGGCGGTGGAGAAGGGCGCCGTGCAAAAGTTCTTCCTGCAATGCCTGGCCAAGCTGAAGCCACCCGACCGCACCATACCCCAGGTGCTGGCACTGAAGGACGCACTGGAGCGGGGCATTGGTGTCCATCACAGCGGCATATTGCCCATACTTAAGGAGATTGTCGAAATGCTGTTCCAGAACGGTCTGGTCAAGCTGCTCTTTGCCACCGAAACCTTTGCCATGGGCGTCAATATGCCGGCCCGTACGGTCATCTTCGACTCGCACAAGAAGTTCGATGGCATGGAGATGCGCAATCTTAAGCCGGGCGAGTACATACAGATGGCCGGACGCGCCGGACGACGTGGTCACGATGAAAACGGCACCGTTATCTTGATGTGCAAGGCAAGTGTGCCGCCCTCCATGGAGCTGCGTCCCATGATTCTGGGCCTGCCCGAGAAGCTGCAGTCACAATTTATTCTACGTTACGCCGTCATCCTGACGTGCCTGCGCATCGAAAGCATCAAGGTGGAGGACATTATGCAGTTCAGCTTCAAGGAATTCAACCAGAAACTGCAGCTACCTACACAGCAGAAGCTGCTGCAACTGGCCGAGGACAAGTTCGCCATGTTGCCCACCTTGGGTGAGCACTTACAGCCGCTGATCTATTTCTACGACAAGTCCGTGGAGTACTGGAAGGAGAAGCATCGCATAATGGTCAGTAGCTGCGGCTACTTGTTGAATAAAGTGTTAACTTTCTTGCCTTTTTTTCTCCAGAAATTCATTGTAACCCAGCCGAAAATCCAAAAGGAATTGAAAGTAGGACGAGTCATTGTCATCACCCAGGGCAAGCACTATAACAAGCTGGCGATATTGCTGAATGTTAAGTCCGTCCTGGGTAAGGACACAGTCTACAAGGTGCTGGTGCTGGACCATCAATTCAAGAGCAATGACAGCGACAACGTCAATCGTGGCGAGCTCTACTACAAGATTCTCTCGCTGACGCCACAGCACAAGTTCTTCCATCCGGAGGGCATTGGCGGACACACCGTGCTGGACATTAGAGCCATCGATATATTAACGATTACAAAGTCAACAATCAAAGTGGATGCCGATGTCATCATACGCAACTGGGAACAGCGGCAGTTGGAGCGGTTTAAGGATGCGCCACCTGGTGCGACAGTCGTCAAAGCCGTCACGGAGCTGCATCAGCTTAACGAGGCGTACAATGCCAATCCGGAGAGCATCAAATACGTTAACATGTCCAAGGAGATTAATGTAAATGCAGACAGCGAAGTGGCCATGCTGAACTATGTCGATCATCTGGCACGCCAGGTGGGCGATGTGCTGCCACACACCAATATTGCCGGCTTTGAGCAAGAGTTCGCCAAGGTGTACGAGCGGCGTGTGCTGGAGATTCACATAGAGGAGCTGCGCTTCAAGAACTCGGCCAAAAACTTAACCCTGTATCCGGATTACTGCAACAAGCTGCAGGTGTTGCGCGCCCTCAATTATATTGATGAGCTCAACGAGGTGACGCTCAAGGGCAAGGTCGCCTGCGAGATGGGCCAGAATGAGCTGTTAATTACCGAGCTGATACTCTGCAATATGTTCAACGATCTGGAACCGGCGGAAATAGCTGCGCTATTATCGGGCCTGGTGTTTCAGGCCAAAATCCAAGGCGAGCCTGTTATTCCGGAGCCACTCAAGAAATGCGTCGCCGCCTTCGAGCAAATCAATGACACCATCTTGGCCGAGGAGCAGCGCTGTCAAGCGGCAATCGAGGCTGAGAATAATTTAAACTTTGGACTGCTCGAGGTTGTCTATGAGTGGGCTAAAAACAAGGTGAGTGCCAACTTAATCCCTTAAAACCTTTTCATCAACTAAATCTCGTTTTTGGCAGCCGTTTGCTGAGATTATGAAACTGACCGAGGTGCAGGAGGGCATCATTGTGCGCTGTATCCAGCAGTTGGACGAAACGCTGCGTGATGTTAAAACTGCCGCCATAAGGATAGGCAATCCTGGCCTGCAGTCCAAAATGGAAGAGGCCTCCGCGGCCATAAAGCGTGATATTGTATTCACAGCCAGTTTATACACGGAACTCTAAAATGTAGGCCACAAAAAGAAATTGGTTGAAAAGATGAAACACAGGATTGTTTTTCCTAAAACTATAAATTACGAATCATGTCAATTACAATTCCAAAGGATACTTATAAAAATGTAAAAATATATGTGTAGAATAACGCGACGCAGGCGACAAGCACAAGCGAATTTCATCGTGTCTCCGGCTTAAACTTTGGCGGTACCATCATGCCCGTCATATGTTTCTGTTTCTTTGTTTTCTTTGATTTGCCAGCGCCGGATTGAAAGTCGTGCCAGCTATTCACGCGGCTTTGACGAGATTCCTCAAAGTTTTGCTGCCACTCGCGATCCGCCTTGACACGCTCCTCCTCCTCGATTTCCGTTTCCCGCTTTCGCTTGCGTTCCTCCTGGTCGCGCTGATCGAGCTTTTGCCTTCGACGTTCCATGTCGGCAAACAGTTTCATAACCATAACATAAATGGCATGTTTATATTTGACAGGATCGTCCTCTGGTATGGGCTCAAAGGATCTGCCTTCCTTTTTAAGTTTTTTGCGCTTTTCGGCAATCTAAAAACAAAATTATTTGCTTGGCTTTAAGACTACATCAAGACTAATGTATGTTTACCATGTGATCTGTGCGTCCCTTGGCCTCCTCGTACACCTCCAAACACTTTTTGCGCGTAAGGTCGTTCTCCAATATTTTCCAGGCGCGAGAAACTATATCGAATGCCATTTGGGCGCGCTCCTGGTTATCATGGTTCTTGTCTGGATGTACCAGTATGGACAGGGTGCGATAGCGTTTTTTTATGTCGGCCACCTCGACGTCGGGCTCAATCTGCAGCACCTCGAAAGGATTAAGATTGAAGTATGTGGAACCTGGACGAAGTAAACGATCAATTTGTTGAGTAGGAGTTAGTACTGAATCGCGTTTTTCAATTTCTTTCACCTGCGAAAATAGTCACAAAATCGTTTATTTATGTGTATAATGAAATTCAATTTTTGCTATCTTTGGAAGGGCCTCTGCCGCAGCCGTCTGCGCTGGCTTTGGCTTTGGCGCTGGCACGGCATTGTTACTACCACTCAACTTACTTCTGTGTAGAAGTCCTCAAACGATTCTTTTGAAGTTCCGGGCTGATCTCTTAACGTTGAGGAGGACATTTTGTGTTTTTGTTTCAGTTATGTTTGTTTTCTTTTTTTTTATAATCGTTTGTTTTATGTGGAGAAAACGCACAAGGTCCAGCCAGTGTTATCAACTATTCCAATTGCAGTGCTGTGCAGTGCTGCAAAAAATGTTATGTTAAGCCAGTGGTTTCTGTATTTATGATTTTGTTCCTCTTATTTGTCAAGAATACTTAATTATTGCAAAAATATTATATTATAAAATATATTAAACATTATTATTAAACAAAGCTAATTGCATTTAGATACTAGGTGCAACATTACTCACAGAATGACTCCCCCCAGTGTTGAGCAACAAACAGCTGTTGCTACGCTGTTAAAATTTTCCTAAATTCAGAAAACTGGTCACTACAAAATTGATAAGTCGTAAGGCCAGTAGGAAACATAAATTTCATAATTTTATCAATGATTTTTGTATTAAATCGCCTATGTACCTTATTCAGTAGTGTTATTCGATCTCAAAGTAGGCATATATCCCCGCTTGGCCATACTCAAGTGATCAAAATGAGCACGTGCAAAAGTACCGTTGGCGATCAATCGGACATTGTTTGGATGGATTTGGAAATGACCGGACTAGATATAGATAAAGATCAGATACTGGAAGTTGCTTGTATTATAACAGACAAGCATCTAAATATCAAAGCGGAGGGGCCATGTTTCGCAATCCGTCATGCGCCACAAGTCTACAACAACATGAACGAATGGTGCATTAAGCATCACAATGAATCCGGCCTGGTCGACAGGTGTAAAGAGTCGGACGTAACACCCGAGCTGGCGGAGAACCTTATCTTGTCATTTCTCAAGCAAAACATACCCGAAAGAAAGTGCCCGTTGGCCGGCAACTCAATTTATATGGATCGCTTGTTTCTACGAAAATTTTACCCAGCGGTCGATGAATATTTGCATTATCGTATCATAGATGTTTCAACTGTGAAGGAGCTGGCGACCAGATGGCATCCGAGGGTTATTCAAGCAGCTGCACACAAGAAACTCGCTCACCGCAGCTTGGACGACATTAAGGAGAGCATAGCAGAATTGAAATACTATAAGGAGCATTTATTTAAATGAATTTAATATTAGATTTATGCACTATGTAACAAATAAAACTGTTTAGCTAGTACGAATATGAAAGCAAAAGCAAAACTCTATGATTAGAAACAAAAATACGACAGCAATAAAAAACTCGATTTCTCAATAGACGCCATTTATATTATTATGTGCCGGCGAGAAATTGTTTGCCTCCTGTCGTCGCCTCGAGGATCTGCTAACCGAATTGCTCTCGCTGCCCGTCACCTTCTCGGCTTCGATCCGTCCGGACAGAAAGCTCGCAACACGTTCCTTTAAGTAGATTGCATTGCAAATTACAATCGTAGTCGGAATAGTCAATATATTTACCAGATAACCATTGGTGAGCCCCTGCAGGTTGCCATAGAAGGCGACCATGCGCTTCAACAGAGATTCGGCTTCCTCTTTGGATATGCTCTTGAACTTATCCAGGCGAGATATGGTGATAATGCGATTGTTTATGTATATTATGTGATGCACAACCTCCGTGGTTGTGTGTGCCAAATGTCTATTATTGAAATTGTTTATTAAATATGTATTAGACGGGTTCACTTCTCATTGTCGTTGGTCACTCACTTGGGTATATTTGAGGCAACATTGGCGCTGAAGTTGACCAGGTGGACGACTCTTCTGGCCGACTCGCGTGTCAGCAGCACGATCAACTGTTCCAGGGTCACGGGTCGGGCTTGATTTTCCGGCTCGTCCGCACTCAAGTAGCCCCACAATTCTTTGGCCTTTTGCATCGCCTGCTTTGGATCTGTGGCAATCTGGGAATTTGGGAATTCAATTAAATTAAATATCTCACTTAAAAGTTTATAAATCAAATCAAATCAATCATTCTGAAATCTTTTATAATCATTTTCAGTTTCGATATTGGAATTAATTTTGTGCAATTATATTAATTACTGTTAATTATTATTATTATCATGTTAAGCTTGATTTCAGTTCTATGTTCGACAAATGTTAAAGTCGTGCTTAGCGCAAGTCGTGACACGCACGAAATTTCCCGTGCATCACGAAAGCAAGCACGAGACGCGCCCAACTAACTGTAACTTGCATATGTTATCGACTTACCAACTCGGCCGCATAGATGAGCACATGGATCGCTTCTTTGCTTTGTTTCTTGAGGGCCCGCGCCTCGGCGAGGGTTCTTTGTGTGAGGCGGCGTTTGAGCTTGCGAGAGAAGCGTTGACCGTGATGAATTGCTTTAATGGCGCCCCTTTCGTCGGACGCTGCGCCTGCCGGCGGCTCGTTATCATCATCATGCGGCGCGGCTGTGCAGTAAATTAAAAATAATTTCAAAATGATATACCTAGGTTTTTCTTTTAATGTTGTTTTTTGTTTTTTCTTTTTCATAAGGTTGAGCCGCGGCTTATCGCATGACTTGTTTGCCGCCGCTTAGGCAAGCGACAAAATGAAAATCAAATAGATTCGAAACTCATGTGGAGCACAGATTGATAACCTCGCTGGACGCCAGTTTTTTTTGTTAAACGTGAAGCCTGACGACGGATTTTAAAAATAAACCACGAGCTGCATGCCGTCAGCTACGTACACATATGTATATATACATATATTTAGACTTGCACTCACCGTCCGTCTGATCCTGGTCTATGCGTATGGGCACCAGATATTTGTCAACGAATTTGTCGCCAGCTGTGAAGGCGCCATCAATACGATCCGCTGCGTATGTTGTCAGAGGACTCTCGAGCACCGCATTTCCAATTTGTTTGACTGAATCCGCACGCTTGAGCACGGGCCGCACCAGATGATCCGACATGTACTCCTTGGTATTCCAATACATCTTTAAGCACAAAATGATGGCCTATGTAAGCGGATCTCATGCCACATTGGCGTATATATGGGACCGCAGCTCTACTTACCATCTCGGGCGGCAGATAGACCAACGGTATGCGCTGCTCCAGTATATCCAGGCTCTTGCACATCATGTTGTCCAGTCGCTTGATGGGCAACTCGAAGAGCTTGACAGCGGGCTGGACCGTGTCGTAGGCGGCACTAATTGTCGCCTCGGCTGTCTCAAAGTACCAACTGAAGAGGCGATTGTTGTTCTTGACTTTGTCGTAGATGTGCTCGACACGCTTAACGCTCGACTCCACCAAAGGAATCGATGTTATGCGATCAATGGCTTCCATATGCAGCCCACTCCCCATTGTTGCAGCTGCTTTAAAGGATTAGACCCACGTTTAACATCCGCTCGATCAGATATAACCGCTGCCTACTAACCCATCTGATTGCGATTGGCAAAATAAACTGATGTATTGGATTATTCCTTAGTGTCCCGCAATAGGTTTAAGTTAAGTTTTCAAGAGACTGTAAGAGCGCACGTCCCTTTTAAACGGGCTTCGAATTGAGACTGAGCCAAATTTGCACTGACCGCTTAATAGACATTCCGGACGACGGGCTCGTCATGCACGGAGTGACCTTTACCGCCCAGTGATAAGCACGACGCGATCCGCACACATAAGTGTGTACCTAGACTACACTTATCAATAACATGCCATTTGTAGAAAGTTGAATAAGTTCCAAAGTGCAATCAGAAACGGATTCCTATAATAGCCCAATAAAACTAGGGACTCCATAGATGCAGGTGTGAATCATTTGATAGCAGAAATCTTTTTTATCTGAAAACATTCTGGGAGCTCATGGAATGATGAAAACAGTTTAAAGTGCATTTCAAACAGATTTGTGTGTGTGATTGTGTGTTAGTCATTATTGGCGGGGGCGTTCGGGTCGTTGAGCGTGCGACAATTGGAATACTACAGATAGCTGTCGGAGCTGTCGATGCTCGCATTAGGCGCACCAGACGGCATTAAATTTAGCGCAATTGTATTGTTAAGTTGTGATTTCTGTAATCAGCCAGACGTTTTTATTACAACATAAAGCGGTTAAGAACGAATCAGTAGTCAGATAATGTGTCTGCAGCTTGTCTGTGTCGGAAAAATTTGAGTTTTGATCTCAGGTCAGAATCTTGCTATACAACCAATGCAATTTGAATTTCATCTGCAAGTACGAAATAAATCGATTAGAACTAGTTGAATATGCGTGCAGTGCTGTACAATTCGGTGTTGCGATTACAGTGCTGTTAAACGTATGCGTAGAAGTTGGTAAATTTGTTTGTTGCGTGTTTTCTTTGCTCAAGTTGTGTTTTAATTTCAATTGCTTAGTGGTGGTGTTCTGTTAAAAAATGCTCACATAAAAGTATTTATGTTAAGCGATTTTAAAATGAACAAATACCTTAACTTCATCTGCCTCTTAGGCGTCTTGAGCGTGGGTTAGTACAGCGACTTGAGCTAATGCCACACCCAAGCCTCAAAGCGAGGCTTAATTGTGATTCATTGAGAATTGAATAATTTCGGCACTGCCCAAATCTTAATTACAGGGCACGCACAATTCAATGAGCTGGAGCAGCGCAACTGCATTATACCCAAGATCCTGCAGGGCTCGTGGTTCTCATGGGAGGTCGGCTTGCCCACCCAAACGATCATCGATGCGACCTCCATGTCCACGCGTGGCTATTGCATCAACTACCAGAAACACCGCGGCGATGAGTACTCGTTTGTGTTCAAGGAGCGCTCCGTTAACTGTTATCACTGCGTGCGTACGATAATACGCACATTGAACATATTCGAGAAATTCGAGGGACCATGTGTGGGCTTGCCTCCTGGCCAGGAGCCCACCGTTGAAAACGTCTGCAAGGGCATCAAAGATGATCAGCAGCAGATTACGCTGTTCAATGAAAACTATGTGCCAATCAATTGTCGCTCGTCGCTCGAGGGCGTTTGGCATTTTACATATCAGGCAAGTTTTTTTAAATTGTGTTTAATTAAACGACTGTAATTAACGTCTGTTTATAGAATCGATTCCGCTTTACGGGCGTGTGCAATAAGCCAGATGCTCGCATCCAATCTTGTCAGACGGCTGGAACACAGTTTCTTATACAGAATCAAAAGTTCAACATCACTTATCAAAAGTGCGAGGGCATGGAGGGCACCTTCAGCGGCACCGTTGAGTTTAGCTGCTTGGGCGATTGGTTTGTGGGAAAAAATCATTATTTTGCTGTTGCCAATACAAAGGAATCGCGTAAGGATGAAAAATACCGTTGCTTCCTCAAGAACCGTGATGATGATCTCTATGTGGGTGTCTCCATCACGGCCGAGTGCAACACACTGAAAACGCCCGAAAACTCGCCAGAGCGTCTTAAGCTTACCCCAGTTAAGGCTGAATTTGTAGAGCCCGGCTGTACGCTTCCCCAGAATTTCTCTGGCGAATGGGTGAACACGGCCAACATTGATGCCGATGTGTCTATCAGTGAGACGCACATAAATGAGACATATTATCCGGATAGAGCACGATACCGTAAGACAATTTACGTGTGCCGCGAGCGTCGGGGCAATCGTGTTATGATGGCGCGTCTCACTGTCGATGGTTGCCAAAAGGATTACGTTTGCTTTGACTTTATGCCCAGACATCACAATATTATACGCTATCGCAAGGGCTTAGCTGTCATCAAGGATGATTTCAGCACAGTCTGCTCTTGGGTACAATTTCCCAATTCAGAGGCTTGGAAATACGATTTGTTCTTGGCGAAAAACCCGGTTCCTGTCCGATGTCCAGTCGCTGGCAAGTTCAATTTCACACAAAGAGGCGAGCATCCCTTTAGAACAAGGTTAGCAATTAACTTTACATTTAATAGAAATATGTACCTTATTCAATTATATACTTTCAGAATTTTGGGTGGCGTTACTTTGAGTCCACGTCCCGATATCCACTGCAAGCAAAACATATCTGATTTATCAGTTTGCGATACAGACCAAAAGGAATTGGCTGTCGATGAGAACTATTGCTTGTCCGTGGATCATTTGGGCCGACCCGTTGATATCTACAGTGATCCAGATTACCGCATGAAATGCATTGGCTTTTGGAAGGAAAATCTGAAATCCTATTTAATTACCTACGATGATTTGGATCCGCTATCCAAGTACCGTTGTTGGGTCTATCAACGTGCCGATCTAAACCGTGTCCTCATGTCCCAAGCCGTGGGCGCCTTCTGCAAGCTTAACCAAGACGTGACCTCATGGAATCATTCCGAAGGCGCTGCAGTCGCCATTGATGCCGTTGAGTACGAACGTGAGCGCGACGACTGTCCAATGTATTTCGACGATGGCTTAAATCCTTGGAGACCTTCGGATGCTTCGAATATTGTGTTTGATTGGGACTTTTACAAGGCCGGCGCAAACCGTTTGGCTTCCCTTATTAGTGCGCCGGTCGTTTGTGCCATCAGCGCAGTTTATATACTAGCCAGGTATTTAGTCGCTTAAGAAGTTTAGAATAATTTGTTCAGTACCATCCATCATATCCGAGCCGAAAAGTGCCCTTTTAGAAATATCTAATAATGTGCCTCAAAAATTCAATGAAATTAACGGAATTTTTTTCAACATATCTATGGTTAGTTTATAAGTACACACATAATGGAGCTCTTACAACTCATTACTATGCAGATTTACAAATCTCTGCATCACTTTTGCATTCCGTCCACAAAAGAATCTCAAATGTTTTTGTACAAACGACTACAGCTAAATAAATATTACAGTATCTATCCCTTTTTTTATTAATACATTTCAATATATGATTTCAAAATATTTTATTTCAAACATACATACATTGGGCGGAACCGATAACTTTATTTACCGATAGTTCTCGCCCCATCGATAAATAGTAGGCATCGAACTTTTCAGTGCTGTAAAAGTCAGTAAAAATCGGCTGTGGTTGTTCAAGTCAATAGGTGTTTTTATATTTTGCTCAAAATTTTCAATTTTACAAAATAATAACCATGTTGTCTTCTGTGCTACTGCGTGGCGTTGGACGTGGCAATGGTAAGTATTGTATTTAGCTGTAAATATACGCATTTTATACAACAATTATTTTTATTATATAACCTTGTCGTTTGGCATATCGACAGCTGCAAGCCTTATTAAATCCGTGCGTCTGTCGCCGCTGAAGGCCTACTCGACAATTGTGGCCAACACGCAACGCCAAGCTCTGACAAAGCCTGTTGTGCTGGCCAAGCAAGTAGCGGTATTTATTTGAGTATCAATCAAGTGCCTTTCATTTAATTGGTTAATCCCACATTGCAGCCCCTGGCGATGCGACAGATTTCAGTGAGCGCTCCCCGAATGGCTTCGGATACCAGTAATCACACAGGCTTGTGGACGGTCGAGCGCTTGGTGTCTGTTGGACTGTTGGCAGTTATTCCTGCAGCTTTTGCCGCCCCTTCCCAGGTGCTGGACGCCCTATTGGCGATATCTGTAGTAATTCACACCCATTGGTAAGATGAGCAATTCGAGGCCCGTTTCGCATGCAATTACAATAAGGAAAACTCATTTTACAGGGGCGTCGAAGCTATGGTAGTCGACTACCTGCGTCCAAGTGTCGTGGGCAATGTTCTACCAAAAGTTGCTCACATTGCCCTTATCATAATATCCGTTGCCACATTGGGCGGTCTCTTTTACTTCATCAAGAATGATATCGGCCTGGCCAATGGCATTAAACGCTTTTGGGCCATCAAGGGCAAGGATTCCGAAAACAAAGCTTAATTGCCTAGCGGAGTAGGGCCAACCCCTTAACTAAATTGTGTACAGCAACTCGACGATTGCTTCATAGTCATTAGCAATAAATAAAAAAATAACTTGTAACTCGTATATTAACAAAATTGTATTTAAAAAACATCGTTTTACATGGAAAAAACACTAATTAGTTTTTGGTAATGGTAGCAAAATCAGAAACTAGCACCATAATGTTACGTATTTAATAAACTTTCAACGGCTGTTATCAGGAATGGGTCATGACTTGGCCTCTACGTTATTTGCATAAAATATTCTAAGCGCGTCCCATTGTTTGGTGTGCAGCAAGATATGCGGACGACATTGACGCATGTGCTCCACAGCTTGATCTGGGGTCCAGCCGTTTTTCTACAAATAATGCAAACAATTAAACAAAAGCTTTGACGCAACAACGCACGAGATCTTGTACGTACCAGCATAAGATAGCAGCCCACCAAGGTGGCGCTACGTGTGCGTCCTGCCTTGCAGTGCACGTAAACCGAACCAATATTTTCGGCATATTGCGATGAGTTTAATTTGGGTATGCGCTTGGACAATGGCAAAAAGCGATTTATAAACTCGACGCCATGGTAGAGCTTCTCCTGGTTGGGTGATTCGAATATGTCAGTAGTAGCTAGTTGTAGGAACTCAATGCCAAGGGCCTTCCATTTGGGCGAGTCGTTCGAAAACGCGGTAAGCTCGTAGTCTTCGTTCATTGACACGACAGCTTTCATGTTTTCTTTTTCGATTAACTGTCGAGGCAAAGAATTTTTTATACGTTGTTAGGTTTTTTTTATTTATTTATTTGTAAAGTTTGTTTGGTCGCGAGTCGCGTAACTTACGTCATTTGCCTGGCTTCGAAAGGGCAGCGCTCCAAGTATAACATTCTCATCAATGCGATCGTACCAATTCCTTGCCGTTGCCTTTTCCATAAGGACATTGTAGAGCAGCGTCGGATAAAAGGACACACGTGCAAGCATAGCCGCCTTTAATTGATACACAGGTGGGTGGGGAGAGGTGTGGGATTAATAATTGACGCTCTACGTTATCGGGTCTAGAGTACGGAGACTGCAACAGCTGTAAACTTTCACCAGCTTACGAAGTTAAGCATGAATAATTTCATGCGTGACTGTCTGAGTCGCTTGGAGCGCGGCTTGAAACTGGTTTCATTGATGTTGTTGAGCGCAGTGCCAGGGGCTGGCTTGCAGCCGCAGCCGTCGTAACTTACACTCATCTCCATGCCGTTTTTTTCGAGCTTCTCCGGTTCAAAAGAACAATGAGTCACACCCCAACAATGCTTCCTCGTATATTAATTAGTATATTCACGAATTATCACTCTAATTTTCGCGCTGCTGTTTCAGGCATTTGCATTATGAAATGGAACAACAAAAACACGCAACGCTTATTTACGAAGTTTCCTAACACTGGCTCACTGAGGTGAGCATATCGGTTAATCAGTCACTGTTCTTAGAGATAACATAGCAGCTATCGCTCACAAGTATTAACATGCAGAAATACTAGCATATCTATTAAAATCACGCTTACATTGGTAAACATGAAAAGGGACTGAGAACTATTTTCTACGCGCAGCTTGTGTGAGAATTGGGCTTACAGTTAAATGGGTTGTTTACTCACGCAAGGGTTAACTATAAATTTGGGGTAAAAATTAATTTTTATTGCATTTAAAAAATGAAAGCTCATGAACACAAATGACAGTTGTGACAGGTTGCCGATTTAAAATCACATTGTTGCTCATCTCTGCCATTGCGTCGTTCACAACACTGGGCAGTAATTATTGTTGCAACAAATGAAAGGTTCTTTAATCTTACGTGTGAAAATTACTAAAGCTGTCGAGGGGCAAATAGGACAACAATTAAACCAACTGCACTGGTATAAAATGCGCCAGCGATAAACTGGACTGGAAGCACTAAGCCCTATCAAACGGTGAAAAACCAATCAGTGTGTGCACAAAAGAAAAAGTAAATAACACAACACGTCAGACCTAAAGAGGCAAGAAAAGACTACCAAAATTTTTAGTATATTTATCGCTTATCTTTTTTGCGGCAAAGACAGAGACACGTTCCATATGATGAGACTGCCAAGCATAATGTGCATTTCGATGCTCCTGCTGGTTCAGTGCAGCCACCTCTTGCGGGCGGAACTGCAGGGTCCACTCTCCGAAAGCGCCAGCACGACAGCTATTTCCGAGCCCGAGGCCGTTACCTCCACGGAGCCACATAGTCAGAGCAAGACTGAAGCCGACGAGATAACGACAGCCGAGAAAGACGCTAAAGCTCCACCCGTCGACCTATCCTCATCAGCAACAGCACCAGGCAGCAACGACCGCAAAGCGGCCAAACTTAAGGACAAGGACAAGGAATTCGCGCCACGCACCAAAGTAATGCCAGCTGCGTTATTCGAGCGCCTATGGAACGACAGTCTAATGAAACAGCAAAAACTGAAAGCTCAAATTGAAAAAATTGAAGCAAGCCAAACTCCCGCGGAAGTTGTCGAGCTAACTCCCGAGCAGATGGAGGGTACGTTATTCAATAGCACAAGAATCAATCCAGAATATTGCAATATTTAACTTACAGCTCAGAGCCTTTACGAGAATGCCATGGAGATGCTGGCTAAGCCGCGCACTGATAAACGCGTTGCATTCACACTGTTGCGAAAGGCGGCCGCATTCAATCATCTTAAGGCACGCGCCGAACTGGCCTGGGCCGTTCTCTTGGGTCATTGGATGGCATTTGATTTCCACCACGCCGCCGACGAGTTCGAGAGCTTGGCAAACGAAGGAGTAGCCGAAGCTCACATGGGTCTTGGCTTTTTGTACTCAGCGGGTGTGGGTGGTAAGAATGTCAGCCAGCCGCTGGCTCTACTACACTATACGCTGGCAGCTCTTGGCGATAATACGCTCGCCCAAATGGCCATGGGATATCGCTATTTGTACGGCATCAATGTGCCCACCAGCTGCGAGAAGGCGTTGATTCAATATAAGCGTGTGGCCAAGAAGGTAGCTTCCAAAATAACGTTTGCGAATGGGCCGGTGGTGCATCGAGTCCGGCTGCTGGATGAGCTAGAGAACCCAGGCAGCCACGAGACTGAAATTGTCGACTACTACCAGCTGCTGGCTGACAAGGGCGATGTGCAGTCCCAGGTGGGCTTGGGCCAGTTGTACTATCAAGGCGGCAAGGCTATTCAGCAGGATCATCAAAAGGCATTGGAATATTTTACGCTTGCTGCCAATGCAGGCAATGCCATAGGTTTTGCCTTTCTGGGCAAGCTCTATCTGGAGGGTAGTGAGCAAATCAAGGCGGATAACGAAACGGCCTTTAAGGTGAGACAGCAAACTTGCTAAAAAGCTTTATTAAATGTAAATAATCGTTATTTTCCTTTCGATTAACAGTACTTCTCTAAGGCATCCGAAATGGGTGATCCGGTAGGCCAGAGCGGTCTGGGACTCATGTATCTAAAGGGTCTTGGTGTGCCCAAAGATTCTATCAAGGCCTTGTCGTATTTCACACAGGCTGCTGACCAAGGCTGGGTTGATGGTCAACTGCAACTAGGCACCATGTACTTTAGTAAGTTTTTCAGTTATTTATAACCTTTAAAAGAGCATTATAGTTTTGTCATGATGTGTGTAACGCATGAAAAGAAACATCAATCCGTTTCAGTTGGTATATAGCCATGCCCGTCTGTCTATCTGTTCTTATCAGCTCTCTCTAATCAGTTTTAAGGTTATCTTGATTAGAGTTGATTTCTGCATTACTGCGGGATCGTTTTAATTTATCTTGAGCAAACTTTATTAGGCTTTTACAAAACGATTTAATTCCAGCTGGCAATGGCGTCAAGACGGACTACAAACTGGCGCTTAAGTATTTCAACTTGGCCACACAGTCGGGCCACGTTTTGGCGTACTACAATTTGGGCATTATGCATGCATACGGAATGGGCATGCTGCGATCCTGCCCAGCTGCTGTTGAGGTAGGTTCCACAGCTAATTTATAGCTTACGATAATTATTCAGGTGTCAAGATATTTCTCTTGGAGGTCTCGTAATATATTCTATTGTTTTCATTGTAAAATATTAATTGCATATTACAGTTCTTTAAAAACGTGGCGGAACGTGGTCGCTGGAGCAGTAGATTAATGCACGCCTACAGTGACTACAAGCAGAATCGCATCGATGAGGCCTACATGCAGTACTCCCTAATGGCTGAAGTGGGCTACGAGGTGGCCCAAAGCAATGCAGCTTTTCTGCTAGATCGCGAGGAGGTGCATGTGTTTAATGATCGTCACGAGGAACTGATACGCGCATTTTACTACTGGAAACGAGCTGCCGGCCAGGGCTATTCGGCGGCCCAGGTTAAGCTGGGTGATTACTACTATTATGGCTGGGGAACAAAAACGGATTTTGAAACTGCTGCAGCTCTTTATAGGTGCGTAAATCTTAAATCAACCATTGCCGAAGATTTTAATAGTTTTGTTTTTTGATTTTATGATTAGGAAAGCTTCAGATCAACAGTATAATGCGCAGGCCATGTTTAATTTGGGCTATATGCACGAGCAGGGCCTGGGCATGAAGAAGGATTGGCATTTGGCCAAGAGATTATATGATTTGGCAGCCGAAACGAATTCGGATGCCAAAGTTCCTGTAGCCATTGCGCTTTTCAAGCTTCAGATGCTAGCCAAGATTGAATCAATAAAGCAAGTAAGATATTTCAATTTGCCAGCTAACGCGACCCACTCTAATCGATTGTACTTAGTCGCCATACAGATTCATCTTTTATATGGATGAAAATATTGCTGCCAATTGGGACTTATATATGATCACCATACTGACCTTACTACTGGGCATTATAATGTATACTAGACGACCATTCCAACAGCCCGAGCAGCCTGCACAGCCCCCGCAGCCGCCAGCTAATGATATAGCAGCTGTTGCCGTTAATGCAACTCCAGCGGCTCCACCAGCGTCCGCTGGAGCTTCAGTGACACCAGCAGCTTCGACTGCTGCAACAGCCGCTGCAGAAGTGGCATCCACATCTACAACTGCATTGACTGCAACGGCTTCTAGTGGCGACTCGTCCAGCCCAACAACAGCCAGCTCATCCGCAGGGACGAGCAGCAGCAGCAACACACTTGATCCCACTGATTAGTCTTAACGAATTGGTTAATCATCCCTAGTTTAATTAGTGACCATGTAAATATTTATCATCTATTTTTTATTATTTCTGAATTGAATTTTTAGATATTTAAAAGTCAGAAATATCTTACTCAAAAAATATATATGTGTTGTACTGATAAAACTGCTTATCCATGCGATACGATTCCTAACGATAAATTTGGCCAGAAACCAATGTTCTTTTTTTCTTGTTATTGTTTAATATATTATCTGTTTTATTGTTGACGTGTTTGCAAGATTACAAGTAAATTTAATTTGCGAAGTTTTAGCCTAGGCATAGTAGTTAAGATTAGCTTTCTTTTTGGACTGCACTTCCATGATGGCGTCCATGAAGTCCTCATGCGTAACCGATGTGGCAGAGCGGCGCAGGGCAATCATGCCAGCCTCTACGCACACTGCCTTGCATTGGGCGCCATTGAAATCGTCTGTGGAACGGGATAGCTCCTCAAAGTTAACATCGTTGCTGACATTCATTTTACGCGAATGGATTTGCATAATGCGCGCACGTGCCTCTTCGTTCGGGTGTGGAAACTCGATTTTACGATCCAATCGGCCGGAGCGCAACAGGGCGGGATCAAGAATATCAACACGATTCGTAGCAGCAATAACCTTAATATCCGCAGTCGAGCTAAACCCATCCAACTGATTCAGCAGCTCCAACATGGTACGCTGCACCTCACGATCACCAGCCTTCTCTGAATCGAAACGCTTTGTGCCAATGGCATCCAATTCATCAATGAAAATGATGGCGGGTGCTTTCTCCTTGGCCAGCGCAAAGGCATCGCGCACTAGCTTGGCGCCATCACCAATAAACATTTGAACCAGCTGCGGACCGGCCAGCTTCAGGAAAGTTGACTTTGTTTGGGCAGCGCAAGCACGGGCGAGCAGAGTCTTGCCAGTTCCGGGTGGGCCGTACAATAGAACACCTATGGATAATGTTGTAGTTGGTCACTTTTAGTGGAGTGCAATCACACTAACCTTTTGGTGGATGAATTCCCAGATTCTTGAATTTTTCCTTGTGTGTCATGGGCAACACCACGGCTTCAATGAGCTCCTGGATCTGTTTATCCAATCCACCAATATCGGAGTACTGCTCTGTAGGACGCTCATCCACCTCCATAGCTTTAACACGAGCATCATACTCAGCTGGCAGAGTTTCCAGAATCAGATAAGAGTCCTTGTTGACGCCAACCAGGTCGCCGGGTTTAAGTTTCTCGGCATCGACTAGGCCAATGACTGGCAAGAAATACGCCTGACGCGTTGATGTTTTGATAACCGCACATTTTCCCTTGCGCTGATTGTCCAGCACGGTAACAGAGCCGTCGTCTTCCTCTTCCTGCGGGTCCACATCCAGTAGCTCAATGACATTGGACACCAGATATGGCAGCGTTTTGTTAACCTAAAACAGATATTCGTAGAAGCTAGAATTTTTGGTTGCCTATTAATTTATTGGTATTATGTACGTACCTTGATCTTTTCCGTGTTGTCTTTGATTTTCTCGTTTTGCGCTTGAATCTCGTGTGTGATCCGCATTACTTCGCTCTTCATTATTTTTATTTCGTTGTCCATCAGGCGAGTCCTGCTCACAATCTCATCAGTGGACATACGCAGCACCTCTTCGCCCAGCGACTCCTCGCCATCTTCCCATATTGATTTATCCTCAAGTGTTTGGGCCATTTTTTGTCAATTTGCTTTGTTAATAAACTTGCTTAAATAAAACTTTTGCTGTGGCTAGCTGGTTTCTTTGCTTTGCCTTTTTAGTCGATGACTTGTAAATTTTCGTGTTTTTTCCAGCCTCTGCCGAGTTTGACAGCTAAGTGTGCTGTAAAATTATCAAATATTATCGGTGTTAAAACGAGCGCAATGCTATCAGTATATCGATAGTCAGGCGTTTTACAAGACTGTTTTAGGCTTGAGGAGAACGCTTTTTTCTTGTAAAAAATTTTTGCCAAACTACAAATCATAAACATAAATTTTGATTGCCATGTCCGAAAATAATGGTAAGTGCGCTAGCCAAACCAAAATACATTTCTAGTCGTGCACATGGTTCTCTGACACATGCTCTATGTGACTTTGTCTGTGCACAAATCAGCCAAAGTAAAGCCAAAGTCAAATACAATATCCTCCTTGTTCGTGTATTTTGTAGAGGCGTCGCTTGAAGCCAATTGCTTCAGAGGCGGTTTTACTTTAAAAGCATCGCGGCTAGGTGGAGCCGTCTTGCGGCCAGCTGTGCTGGGTGACAGTTCAGTATTGGGCTCGGCTCATAGCAATACCAACAGCAACAATAGCTCCACAGCGTTAGCCGGCGGAAACGAGAAGACTGATGAAGATGGCATTGTGGGCAATCCGTTTTTACGTGAGCAGAAGGAAGAGGAAGATGAGGCGGCCGCCCAAGTGGTGGAGTCCACAGAGAATATTGATAAAGATGACGATGAGATTGATGAGCGGCCGGATCCGCTGTCAATGCTGCGCAACAATGGCATCGAACGTTCCAACATATTTGCAGCGGCCAAGACCACTTTGCCGCGTGTTCAGACAAGTGGATTTATTTTCGGTCAGAACGTACACGAGCGGGTCGTGGGGGTAAGTTGCGATATGTCTAATCTGTAATAAAAATATATATGCGAAATTTATTGCAGGAAAACGTAAGCACAGAATCGAATGCAGAAGCTGCATCGTCGGGCACGGCGGAAGCGACCTCATCGCAGCTGCTGTTTTCCAGCGTCATTCAAAAGGCTGCCCAATCCACAGACAACAACAAGGACACGTCCGAAGCGAAGAGCCTCAACGAGGTGGCGCGGGAGTACGAGGAGAGCCGTGCCCAGAAACGTAAATACGAGGAGGTAGAGACCTTTACCGGCGAGGAAAACGAAATCAATATTGCCGATGTTAGCTGCAAGCTGTTCGCATTTGTCAGCAGCAACTGGGAGGAGCGTGGACGTGGCAGCCTGCGCCTAAACGATGCCAAGGATGAACGTGATTGTTCGCGCGTCGTCTTCCGCACATCGGGCAACTTGCGCCTGCTGGTGAACACTAAAGTCTGGGCGGCAATGGTGGCCGAACGCGCTAGCCAGAAATCACTACGTCTCACTGCTATGGATAACACGGGCACCGTTAAGATCTTCTTGGCCATGGGCCGACCCGCAGACATTGCACAGGTGCACAAAGCGTTAAGTGAGCGCATTGCCAAACGCAAGCTGACGCATCCCGACGAGTGTGCCGTGGTGGAAGCCAAAAATGGCATTGCATCTGAACCGTGCGCAGTCAGTGTACAGCCCGAATCTACAACCAACGATGATGACGAGGATGAGGCCGTCGGTGGCGCGGCCAATCCAGTGCCGACCGCTGGCTCAACTACGGCCATTGCTGAGGCGGATAGCAACGAGCCCAGCCCAAAGAAGGCGCTTATGCTGGCGGACAGCAGTGTGGATGTTGTGGTGTCTGCGGCAGACAGTGATGCCGAGGCAGAGCCCAAGGAGCTACCCGAGGAGGACGAGGAGGAGAGGGCTTAAAATTAGCTGGCGTATGTTTCTTTCTTTTTTTTCCCACTTTTTATTTTATTTTAGTTTTTGTTTGAAAACACACACACACACACACACACAAATGAAAAACCACTTCACAACAAACTAAATAAAACGCATTGTGAATTATTATAAATTAATTATAATAATTTATTAATAATTATTATTAAAGTAAAATAAATGGAGTTCCGATTTGTAAGCCCGGGCGCAGCGTCTATAAATGACATCTATCGATTACATTTTGTATTTAATCTTTCATTTGCATTCCGCTTCGCAATCTGTCTGTTCTATTAAAAAAAAAACAACACCTTTTTCTCTTTTAAATCTTAGTCACTAAAACTAATTCGCTTAAGGAATACTTTTAACAAGTTTTGCGCTTGCACTAGAAATATGTTTGTAGAAAAAATAGGCTCATTATCGTACACACACATCAATTTATATATAGATATATATATATAGGCATTCGTATAAACTAAATGGAAATTGCAACAACAACGAATCCCAGGCTGCGTTATACTTGAAACTAGTTTTTAACAATTACAACAATTCAATCGCATACGCACACAAAAGGCTTTGGCTTTGAACAATTGCTTAATGCTGCTGCTGCTGCTGTTGCTTGGCCTGGCCAATTGGATTAATTACAATTATATAATTACAATAATTAATTCAATAAGCATTCGTTTGAACAAAAGAATTTTAACTTGAGCGCCGCCTACATCGAACCGAGCGAGCGCCTATGTACAGGAGGTGAATGCGGCGTCAGTTCTAGCTGATTGTGCTGCAACTGGAGACGGTCACGTTGAGCGGATTGTTGGCGCTGCTCACGGCAATGGATGACCTGAACGTGAAATGACAACAGAAATTACAAAAAAAAATTGATGATATCGTGCAAAACGAGCGCCGAACATTGCTTGGCTTGCACTTACCGATTGTGGCGCATGTGACTCTTGACTAGATCGCTGTTGACCAGCGCTGCCATCAGGCTCAGCTCACCGGCCATGACAGTGGCGCAGACAATTTGCGCCAGTTTCTTGGCATTGTCGCCCGGATGCGTAGCATGTGCGCCACGCACGCCCAGCATGTCGAGGCAGGCACCCTGGCCGGGTAGACCAGTGCCGCCGCCCACGGTGCCCACCTCCAGCGAGGGCATGGTGCAGGTCATATACAAATCCTCATCGTTCTCGGGCCAGCACTCCATGGCCGTGGAGCAATTGCTGGATGTGACATTCTGAGCGGGATCCTGGCCGGTAGCCAGAAACACAGCGGTCACCATATTGGCCGCATGTGCATTGTTGCCCCCGATGCTGCCGGCCATGGCACTGCCGGACATGTTCTTCAGCTTGTTGCATTCGACCAGCGTCTTGGCGTCCGTCTTCAGCACCGAACGCAGTGTGGCCGCCGGTATGGTGCACTCGGCGACAACACGTTTGCCACGCCCCTTGATCCAATTGATGGCTGCGGGCTTTTTGTCGCAGCAGAAGTTGCCGCTCAGCGAAATGATTTGCATGTCGGGAAACTGGCGCTTGATGCAGCGCAGGGCCATCTCTGCGCCCTTGGACACCATGTTCATGCCCATGGCATCGCCCGTGAGCGCCACGAAACGTATATACAGCTGCGGGCCATCCATGGCAATGTGGCATTCCTTCAAGCGACCAAAACGCGACGTCGAGTCGAACTCTGTTTTGACGAGCTTGTAGTTCTCCTCGCTCTCGATCCACTTCTTGGCCTCGGAGGCGCGAGCGACGCTGGGAAAACGAACACAAGGTGCACGCGTCATGCCCACATCTTCCACGACGGAGCGTACGCCGCGCACAGACAGCGCCTTGCAGCCGCGATTCGTGGAGGCCACCAGAGCACCCTCAGTGGTTGCCATGGGCACATAGTAGCTCTCGCCATCCAGCAGCAGTGGACCCGCATAACCCACGGGTATGGGCACATAGCCGAGGACATTCTCGCAGCAGGCGTTCATCACTTTGCGATAGTCGAAATGCTCATAGGGCAGCACTTCCAGACGTGACATCGGCATCTTGGCACGTGCGGCTATTATCTGGCGCCGAATACGTATGCCACGCTCTGCATCCTCCAGCACGGATTCGATCTTGTAGAGCGGACAATGCGCCCCGCCAGCATTGACAATGGCAATGATTTCCTCGTCCGTTAACACGCTGGCGCCGCTAATGCCGTCGGCCTCGTCGATGGCATTTAGCACCTTCAGGCATTCCTGCAGTGGGCGTGGCGGGCGTGCTGGCGGTGCCAGGCGCTGACGCACGGTCACCAGCTCGGTCTGTGTGGCTGCATTTTTCGATTTGTGCTCCTCGATGCTGAACAGCGGCGTGCGAGGTGCTGCGAGCTGCATGTAAGTTGGAAGCTGCTTTGGCTGCTCTTCCTCCAGCGGCGTGGTCTGCGACGCCTTCGCTGTGGTTGGCTGCCGCAGCTGATTCTGCAGCGGATCGCGATTGTCGAAGCAGATGAACTTGACCACCAGGGCAATTAGGACAATAGAGATGACTATGTGATCCGCGCTCATCGTTAGCCATCTGCAAAAGTAGGAGTGCAGGTCAGCCAAGAACTTTGGCACTATTTTCATGCGGAATACATACTTGATTATGATGTCGGTTATTTCGCCCGACTCCGTGCGATTGTTGTTCACGTTCAGATTCAGCGTGGGCGAGAGCGTCTTGTCGACCGCATCGTAATCGCTGCTGGTGAAGACGACTCGACTGTAGATGTGCACAATCATCAGGCCAGTGGTCATGATCAGCTTGACGCGCTGCAGCACTGGATTGGCCTTCTGCTCCTCCTCGGTGAGCGATTTGAGCAACAGCGAGCCCTTGGCGCGCTCCCGCACCATGGACATGTCGACGCCATTGCGCGACAGATCGAATATGAGCGAAAGGCAGGCGGGATAGAAGGTCATAAAGACCACATAGTTGACCAGCACCGAGAGCACTGCAAACATGCAAAGCACCTCAAGACGCTGCACGCCCGACAGCGTGCCCACGCCCACCAGCAAAGCCTCGACAATGGTGTCCAGCGAAATGGTCGGGCCCAGCAGCTCCAAGCCACGTGCTATGTTCTGTGTGACCTCCGCCTGGCTGTGCCCCGAAAGCGCCAGCTGTGCCAGCCGCCCCGAGTTGGACAGATCAATGACCAGCAGCAGAAAGAAAAGCGCATCCCTACAAGCAATTGGAATAGGGTTAATAAATTAGATACATCCAAGTGGGGTTTACTCACTTTAGATCCGATATATCGCTGCCCAGAAACTTAATTATGGCCGTGGTGAATATAAAGCTGGAGAAGACCGTAAATAGCCCGGCGATGCCTGCAAACAGAAAAAGCAAACAGTCAAAAGAGCGGCGCACTTGAATCTCAGCACGAGCTGGAACTGGGTTCGCCAAGTCCAATTAGCAACAGAGGTCGTTTCATTTAGAGACCGCGTGAGAAATGCCATTTGGACGGACCGACCGACAGCCCGCCCGCCCGAAAGAGGCAGCTAAAATGTTGGCCAAACACCTCGCGCATGGCTCATCAAAATAGTTTTGGCCGAGCGCAAACAAAGAGCATATTCTTCAGCTAGAAGCTAATCGCTTGTGTCAACACACGCGTCGCATAGTCGCACAGGGATGACGCAATCTCCGGCCTGGACACACGCACTTACCTAGCACATATTTGGAGCCGAGCCTGTGCAGGCTGCAGAACTGATAGTAACAGTAGAGCACCGCGGTGCAGCGCACAATGGTCATCAGAATCACATCGGCGGCATTGTACTCGGCCTCGAGGCCATCGCAGGATTGACTCCAGCCATGGCAGGGCCGGTGGCGACTCGATGTTGCGCTGGCAATGATCGGGGGCGGCGCGCCGCCGGCTGCAGACGCCGCTCCAGCGCTGTTTGCAGCAGCAGCTGCTGCTGCTGCTGTGGCACTGGCGCTGCTAAGACCATTGCTTGCGTCCAGGCTGGTGTTCTTGTCGATGGTCAGCATGCAGGCTGTGATGGTGAGCAGGGCGACAATCACCTCCCAGGGATGCGAGGCACAGAACTCGCCGTGGGCGCGAAATAAACGTCCGATCATCTTTATGGCCGCTTGGTTCAGTAAGCTCGTCCAGTGCTCCTCTGTGCTTGACTTGCCCAGCACCACGCTGCTCAATGGCCCAAACTCTCCGGCAGGCAGCTGGCACTATTGAGCAACTACGTCCACGCGCTGCAAAGAGAAGACAATACGCAGCTCGGGTTAGTTGGATCGGGCCAAGGCAAAGTGGACGCAGGCCAATCAACTTGCCTGCGCCACATAATCGTTGCGCTTTGAGTCGCCTTTCAGCCAGGCATCAAGCGAGAGCAACAAATTATAACAAAACAAAACTAAAACAAAACATAATTTCATCGATTGCTGTTGACACGTTTCGTCTCTTTTTCTCCCGCCCCAATGCGATAACAACGACCCCAAAGCCGATTGGCCCCAGCGAATGTTGCAAAACGAGCAAAAAAAAAAAACACATAATAAATAGGTCGCACAACCATAAGATATCCTGCACAGGCTGGGCACGGCGTAAGGAGTTTATATTTTCGGCAAACCTTTTGTCGGACAAGCGTCGGAGTATAAAAAATTTTAAAAGGCTGCCAGCGCCTAATAGTTGTCATGTTGTTAACAGGAATGTTATAACGCCTTAACAGACCACTGTTAAATGCTTGCCCTTGAGCAAATGGCCAAAAATATTGCAATCTTTGTGATTCAAATGTAATATAAAAAGCCCCTAGGTCTGCCTCTCAAAGTTAACTTATATTGAGACACACTAAGCAAATATGACATGCTCTAACTAAACAGATTAATGTTAGAGTTGTTATTGACCTGGCAATAAGCGAATTTTCTCAGCTGCTGCGTTCTATATGTCCCACTGTTAACGACATATGTTAACATTAATTTATTGACAATAAGCAAACTAACTTATAAAGTTAATATGCTCGCCTTTGCATATTGTATTGTAATTAAATGTTTTCTTTTTTTTTTTTTATATATTTTTAAATTTTGACAAAAAGTTTAATTATCAATGCCTTTTAAATATTCTAGTTCTATTAGTCGCTCTGTTAACGACTTATGTTTACATAAATGTTATTGACAATAAGCAACCTGCATCAAATTTATTGATATGCGCCTTTGCATATAGTATTGTATTTATGTTTTTTTTTTTAATATATATTTTTCAATGTTCACAAAAAGTTTTATTTTCAATCAGATGGTGCCTTTAACTAACTAACTAATAGACGCTTAAAAGAAGTACTTATTTTTATTAACGTTCATGTTAAATAACATTAATATCAATTTAACATAACTAAACTTTAGAACTAATAGACTTTTAAAGGAATTACCTAATTTTATTAACATTGATGTTAAGTAACATAATGATCAGCTTAACATAACTAAACACTAGCTACTGCGAGTTAAATATGCGTGCAGATAAATGTTGCCACGCCCTGAGTACGCCCTTTATGGCTTAGGGTATAACTCGTTTGCTCTGGTTATTGCACAAAGCGGATTTGATCGCGTCCTTGAACAGACATTGTGCGTACGCTTTGCCTTTGCGTCTACCTTTCGCCTACCGACTGCCCACTGATTGATGGCGTCAGCCAGGGCGGCGCCCACATCCGCATGCCTACGCCTGAGGCTGGGCGGCAGCTGCCCGGCTTAATTAAGCCACTAAGGCGATTTGCTCGGCACTTGGCACTTGGCACAAATCTCGGTAAACGATCGCGCGCAACGTGCCCGGCATAGACAAGCATCCTGGGCAGGCGCCATAAATATTGAAAGTCTGTCTGCGTCTGCGACGAGATTCTGCTCCAAGTGCCGTTGCTTATCGTATATGCCAGCCATAAAAAATGTTTTGTACTTTCCATAAAATACGGCGGCCGAGGAGCAAGCCATGTTTCTGGCTTGTGTGTAATCCGAAGCCTTTGACCATAAAGCATTGCTGCAGCCGGGTCGATCCACTGTTTATATATAACTGTGCAGTTGCATATGTAATAAATATATAGACATGGCAGCATGTGGGCGGTTTTGCAGGGGGGTATGGGGGGTCTAAAGCTGGGGCGATCGTAAAAAGTGGCATAAACAATGAGCTCATGCTGTTCTTTTTTTGAGTAATTTTTTTACTATGCGGCTAAAATGAAAATCAATGTAATTGTCGGCTGCTATTTTCAGCTACTTGAATGGATTTCAGTTTTATGGCTAAAGTCAGGCAAACAAACAGAAACAGAAACAGAAACAGCCTCAAAGGCCAGGGATGAAAGAGTAGATCAAGATCAAGACAACACTAAGGTGAACCGCTCAGAGATCAGAAGGAACTGATCGCAAAATAAAACATATTTAATTGCATGAAAGCATGAATTACTATTGAAACAGTTTTAACATGGGGATAACGAACAGACAGCTGCATATAATTCGTTTAAAAGAAAACCGTTAAATATTGCGTTTTATCTACAGTTAAATTGACTGCGTGCTTAAATCGCATGGTCAAAGGATTATAGACAAAGGGTTTCCCGGGTGCCAATTACAATTGCCAGGGTTAAATATTTTAATGGATTTTTCTGAAGACCTTGGTGCTGCTTATAAGTTAATTGCATGTCTTCAAACCGAATCAAACTTGGCTCGAACCCGGAATTAACTTTTACTTTTTTTCCATTTTGAAACGAACACGTTCCCAAAAGAATGCTGAATCCTAACTCGAACCAAGTCAAACATTTCTTAAGATTTTGGTTCAGGAAATAAAAAACAAAAATCAATTTAATGAAATCTTAAGAATAATATCCAATTCCAATTTCAATGAGCTTCTCGCTTCATGGATCTAATGAACAGGCGAGACAAGCATCGATCTAATAAGAAAGACTCCAATTGGAAGATATCTCTGCCATCTAATGCATTGGACCTAGGCAATACTCTGATGTAATTCATGCTGAAAGCAGCCCTAATCAGCTAGACAAAATGAGATTAGCTTGAGCCAAAAATCAGGCAATACATCACATAATCTTGTAAAATCATCTGAAAATCTATTAGAAGTAATAAAACGCCAGTTAACAATTCAGTATTGTAATGCATTGCTTAATTGTTTCAAGAACTTAAGGCCCTAGAAACACAAATTAAAATTAAATTAATTGGTTATAAAAATAGAAAACGTTTCTCACTCTGGCAAACAATTATGCATGGGAAGAGAACTCGGGCATCTGAAGTACGGCTTTATTTGAAAAGCAACTTTTGTAAATTATGAGTGCAATTAAATTTAGTTGTTTTTAAGCTTCTTGAAGAATGATAAGTGGATAGCATACTATCTAAGCCTTTTAGTCTCTTGCGTCTGGTTGAGTCTTTGTTTGCACTTAACACTAGGTATGGGCATTACGACAGACCCACTGACAAATCTTTGCGGGTTTTTTTTTTTCGGCTAATCAACATTTTCAGTAGAATTCGCAATGCTTTAACAAATAGGCTGGGCATTGGCTGTGAAAACAGCACGTACGCCAAACAGATCAAATATTTACATACGGTCAAAATGATTGGAATCTTTCGCTTTGTATTCAAACCCATCGCCTCGCTGTCGATATTCAGCCAACCGAGCTGATGTCAAACTTAACAGCTGAATAATATATATATTTTTTTGTCATATATCTATATTTATATTGTCTTATGTCAAGCTCTTAATGGACGTTATTTCATCTTCCAATAAAATATTATTTATATTTTATTTTATTGATAAGTAAGTTTAATATTTCTTGACAGGAGGATGGGAACACATATCAAAATTAACAGGAGGATAAGAGCTTAACTTTATCATGACCCTATGACCTCGACTAAAGTCTTCATTCTTGTTTGATTTGTGAGTGAAAACGAGTGGCAGCTTTTTCTTAACAGGAGGATAGGAACACAAATCAAAATTAACAGGAGGATAAGAGCTTAACTTTATCATGACCCTAAGACTTCGACTTAAGTCTTTATTCTTGCTTTAAATATTCAATGAGTGAAAACGAGTAGCAGTTTTTTCATAACATGAAGCTAGGAACACATGGCAAACTTAACAGGAGGATAAGAGCTTAACTTTATCATGACCCTATGACCTCGACTAAAGTCTTTATTCTTGTTTTCCTTTTACAATAGCCAGTCAATGAGAGGAACTACAAAATTAAATCGTCCAATTTCAACTTCCTGGCTTGAAACTCATTTTAGATAATTGAGCTGATGAGGATGATGATGATGATGATGATGCTGATGATGATGCTGATCAAAATTAAATTTGCAATAGTGGAAGAGACGAGCAAATGAAACCAAACATTATAATTTGTTGTTGCTGCTCAAAGTGCATGAAGTTGGTGTTAAGTGTAAAGTGCCTGGCATTACGAATGATCATTGCAAAATGCCTATTCAAAAATATTTCCCATTTTCACAGAAATGTTTATTTTTGGTTTTGCAAATGAGAAAACGAAAAGAAGCAACAGCTACATATAACCATAACAATAACAATAGTTCGTCGAAGGCGCCGCTGGGCTGCTGCAAAACAAAGTACAGCTAAATAGATAAACTATTCAATGGCGAAATGTTAAATTTAGCGATGCTCCCAATGGGAGGGAGCTGGATGGAGAATCAAAAACAGTGTTGTGAGCCGTGCTGACGTTCGTCTGTGTGTGTGTGTGTGTGTGTGTGTGTTAGTGTGCGTGTGCTTTGCATTGTTTTGCATGCTTTTTCGTTTACATTTGAAAAGCACTCGCCAAACGGATGTTGCGCTCGACCTCAACCTTACGAAAGCAGCCCGCGGCAAGCGAGTGTGGGAGACGAAGAGAGCGAGCGAGAGAGAGAGAGAGAGCGAGCGCGAGATTAGTAGGCTGTTAGCCAGAGGGTGCGCGCAATAGAGTTTAGCCAAAAGAAGAGAAACCCGCAAAACAAAAGCAAAAAAAAAAAACTTAACAGAAACAAAGCGCCCAAAAAAGAACAGTTCCACGGACCAGAGTCCAATTGGAGGACCATTGTTTTTTTTTTCGCTTGGGTGGGGCACGGGGTGCTACATGTTTATGTGTACACGAATGTATGTATATGGCCGCAATTTGGTTGCTCAAAATTCGCAGAAAATTGCAGCCTTTTGTAGGCTTTCCCTGCGTCCAATTAACATGCAACAAGTGCTTCTCGAATTAATCGTAAATTACGTTTGTCAAGCTACCAGGAAAACAGGCGCTGACTCATCTGGGAACGTGCCACTAGATGGCTTTTATATTGGCTTTCGCAAAAATTTTCCATTCTTTTGTTTTTGTCATGAAATGATTATTGTCAATTAGCATTAGTCTGTTAATTGCGATCGATCGCATTTAAATATGGCTCATCAGCTAATAAAAAACACGCAAAATATTTGTGCCCAAATAAAGAGTACTTCCCCGGAAATTTCCCTGATGGGAAATGTGCATTAGTTTGCACTTTGCAAATCATTTTTACCATTCAATTTTCGAGAAAATTCAAAAACAAATTCAAATTCAGTGCAAAGGTCAATCGAAATTTGTAGCAATTAACGCCTGAAATGATTTGTTTTCATTTTGCCTTTGTTTTGATTCGATTTCACAATTTGTTTGGCATTAGTTTCGATCATGTTGACTTTACTGGAATTCTCCAAACGTTTAAGTTATGGCTGCTAATTATAGCTATACAGGTTTCTGGTCGAATTTTCAAATTTTGTTTATTGCCAAGAAATTTCGAATCATATAACGCCAAATAATAGCAAAACCTAAAAACCAACAATCAAAAACTCAACAAATTGCCAGTAGGAAATTAGTTTAGCATGCCGAAAATCATGTGCTTAAGTGTTAATACACATATTGTTGAAATTGCATTAAAAAGCAGAGTGGGCGTGGCAGTTATGTGCGCGCATAATTCAAGGAAGCGGCTTCTAAATATTTCGTGTCTGAGCATTTTAAATACTTGCCAAAGATTAGGAAGCACTTAAAAATGTAAATTTTTATTGACAAGCGCTTGAAAAAAAAAACAACAACAACTGTTGACTGCTCGAACAATATTTGAAATTGTACAATGTACATTATCAAAACAATAAACATTATTAAGGAAAGAATGCGATACATGCAATATCTGTCTGCAATTGATTAAAAGTAATGCAATAAGCTCATCCAGATCTAATCTCAGTCAAGGCGTCACATTCAGAAATTACCCAAAAATCTATCCACGTTTAATAATAATTATTCATTCTTATATAATATAATAATTATAATTCTTATTCAATTTATTTGTTGCTAGCTGATAAGGCAGCAATTTGTATTGCCATCGGCCAATGGGCAAATGCATATACACACACACACACACACACACACACACACATATAATAACATCAGTTGTCGTTGATGGACTTTAGCGCCACGAGGGTTAAGTAAAAAATGAATTGACAAACATTTTGGGGCATTGAGTGTGTTGCAATATCGAATTGTTTGTAGATAGACAGATAGCCATAGATCGATATATATATATATATAAATAAATTAATGTATTGCGATAGCAATAAATCTGATAGGAAAGTTGTTCTATTTTCATGTACGTTTGCTCCACTTTTGTTTAGATAAATTGGAAAATTGGTGTTAGCTCGTATTGTTAGATAGTTGTTAACAATGTCAATGCCACCTTTTAGCTACGTGCCAAAATGTTAATTAGAGAGCATGTTTTCATGATAAGCCCAATAAAACAAGTCAACCGCATAAACTGGAACTTGTCGAGCATTACTGAAACTCTTTTCTTTTTAGCTTTCCCCTCACTAAGTTAACCACTTGGCCAGCTAAAATATCTATCTAATTAATGGCCCCCGACTCGGCCGGCAACAGCAGGAAAAGTATCAAATAAAATGTCTCGACAACTGGCTCAGTTTGGGACGCATTAAACGTGATTGAAAAGAAGATTAATGCACACATTAAACAAGTCGAATAATTATAATTGTCGAAACAAACTGTTTTTGTATACCCTGTAGCTATTGCATGGGCAAAGAGGCTGTAATAGACTGTGGTCCAACTGCTTCCCCCATTGAGTAAGCTGAACAAAGCGGCTCGAAAGCAAGCTCGTATCACAAAAAAGTGATTGGTTGAGGTATTTGGCATAGTATGTAGCTATAGTATATTATATAAGTTATATATTGGAAAGGTTTTAATGGGCTGCAGTTCTCCTGAGGTAAGAGGTATACAAATTTGTTACATATATTCTTGATTAAGTTTAGTTGACACTTAAAGTATCTCCTCCAGTTTTATTTAATTGAATTATTTAATTATACAACAAGTAAGAGGTTCTAGTCGGGAGCTCCCGACTAGGGGATACCCTGAACCCTCTTCTTCCAACATCAAATGCATATATATATTCTATTTTAGAAGCTATATGTCAAGTTTGGTGACTCTAGCTCTTATTATTTACCAAAATTGCCAAAAAACAGGATATCGATATCGATTTTTATCGATTGCTTGGAAACGGAGTAAGTTATCGATTATCGGAAAGAAACTCGGTCTGCGCAGGCACTAGGAGCACCTACATCTAAAATTTCTAGCTCTTATAGGTTTTGAGATCTTTGCGTTCATACATACGGACAGACAGACAGACGGACATGGCTTGATCGACTCGGCTATTGGTGCTGATCAAGAATATATATACTTTATGGGGTCGGAGATGCTTCCTTCTGCCTGTTACATACATTTGGATTTTGAACAAATACAATATACCCTTTTTATCCATTTTTAATGGGTTCAGGGTATAATAACATAATTCCCATTCATCGCATAATTATCAAAGAAGTATTTCCATATTCTTTACACTATTTATATTGGAGGTTTCTAGTTTTTCCACCTTCTGATGGTTTGTCTATACTTAAGTTAAAGGTGTAAAGATAGTTCGTAGATAGCAAAGCATTTAATAGATAGTTTTTGTAGTGTGCTCTCGTTACTATCGCAAATCTATCTTCCAGGCGAAACGCTTTCTTAGCATCCAATTAGCACACTTTCTTGTATGGAGAAGTCTTGCAAAACGTGGCTCTGAACAGAGAAGAGTGCCAGGAACATTGGAAAACAATTAGGAGGAAAAATACAATATCTATTGTGAAAAACTATATTAGAAGTTTCGCAAAATTCGAAGAGAGGAAGATAGAAAAACAATTTCAAGGATAAGTAAAATACTGGGAAAAACTATTGACTCACATGCCTTTTATGTTCAAAATGGACACATAGACATGTGAGCAGGGTATCGAACAGTCGAGCAGACACGTTTAGAGCATGACAAAGAGCTTTTTTTTGTTTTGGGTGTATTTTGAACTTCTTTTGCGGCGAGTATCTGTGTAATTTACAAGTTTCAGAAAAAAGTAAAAGTTGTCTTCGGCAGCGGCCAAATAAATAAATTCAATAAAAAACAGTTTTACTTTCTACCAAAAATGCGAATAACGCTAATTTGTATGCAATCAAAGCGGCACGCCAGGAAAAACTTTTGAGCGCTAAAAAAAACCAAACTGAATGCCTCCCAGAGCAAGACCAAGGCCCAGACACACACACACACACACACACGTGTTTAACTGAGCATAACAATATATGCAAATTGTACACATTGTTCAAACTTTGTGATGGTTCATCTCACATCAAAAGATTTGTGCGTCGCCGAGCCAAAAGTTGAACACAAGGCTTACATTTCCAATTAAAAGACATCAAGTTAAGCCCTTAGCCCTCCAAGTTGGCCAAAACAGAACAAAGCGCAGTGCATAAAGAAGTCATGTTAATGGTATCCAGTTTGGGCGTAGACCCAGATATCTTCATCATCATCAACAACAACAACATTATCAACATCTTGGCTGTCATCTTTATGATTCAAGCTGGGCCCAACGAGCGCTTTTTGACATTGACCCAAATGCGTTGACCATTTATTGATTTGGTTTTATTTGCCCACATTCAGATCGCCGAAGAGCTAACAAAAACGCCTCAAGATGCGCTGCCATTAACGCATATCGAAAACCGGAACTCGATCGCAATGAAATAGAAAGTTTTTTGTTTCTCGATACCCTTGCCAAACGCAAAAGCAGTAAAAAATAGGCCAAGACTGACTATGTGTCTGACAAAAGAGACAAAAATATAATACTATCAGAAATCGAAGTAGGATTTAAAGATGAGAGATGCTCAAAAATTCAAAGAATGCAAGACACAAAAGTTTTTATAGCCAATTTTAGTTTGTTTTCGATTGCGAAAAAACGAATTAAAATCTGAAATTTCGTCAGGTATTTCCTGCTAGTCTGATATAATAAATAAATTCGTATAATTAAATCATATATTCCATATGGGGAAAAACCAAAATGTTGTAATTGGATTTATTATGCAAATTTTTCGTCCAACTTTTGATCGCATAAATATCAGAAAAATGTATACATTTATTTTCTTTTAATTGCGCGTGATGGAAAGCAATTTTTCCAGAGAAACAACAACAATTGCTACGTGTTGGTATTTTGTTGCCTGACATCAGATGGAAGAAACCTGTTCAATATCTATATGCTATAATTTTGTTGAATTTAAGCTAGATGATGATTACGAAGAAAGTACAAATATTCCATACTCTTTATATGAATAAAATCCCAACCAAAATCTGTCAAAAGCAAGGATAAAGAAACTTGCTTAATATCATCATAAAGGTTATGTGGAGTTCAAATAGATAAGTTTATCAAAAAGGGACAAATATGTATTGATAATTGATCTATATAGTAATTTGAGCCCAACCAAAATCTGTCAACAGTAAAGATAAAGAAAGTTCTTCAATATCTTATCATACTATAAGTTATGTAGAGTTAAAATAGATAAGTTTGTCAAGAAAGTAGAAATATGTATTGTATGTAATTGATTGGACAAATATTATAACTGTACAAATATTCTATACCCTATATATTGATAAGTAATCTATATAGTAATTTGATTCCAACCAGAGTCTGTCAACAATAAAGAAACTTGTTCAATATCAACACAAATAGATAAGTTTATCAAGAAAATATTGATGTATGTATATATGATCTATATATCTATATAGTAATTTGATCCCAAAGCAAATCTAAAAACAAGTTTTTTTTTCAATATTCTTATTTCAAGGCGCTTTACTCAAAACTCATGACTTTGTCGAAAGATTCTTACAAGAACGGAATATCTTCTTTATCTCAGTTATGTGATATAGCTCTATAAATCGTTATATATTATATATATTAATATTGTTAACAAGTCGAAACGACTTTTTTCGGGTAGAGCATTAAAAGTTATCCAAAAAGTTCGATTCCCCATCATGTGGCTAAACGTTGGTTTTTGTCGTGTGAATCGAACTCGTTAATGAAATGTTGTAAAATAGTTGCATACAAATCGAACATGCGAATTCGTCATGCACAATGGCTTCCGACTATGCGTCTATATAGTCTGAACAGGTCTGCTGCTAATTGGCCGGCAACGGCGCTTAATTGGCCATTAACACGGCCGGGACAGATACATGCAAGTGTTTTTAAAGTCTTTGTTAACAATTTAAGCAATCTGAGGCTATAATTAACTAAGCCATAATTAAAATGCGCTACTGCCAAGGTTTATGCGGCACGCGTGGCCAACCGATCCGAGCCACGCCTTGTGGACTCGAACCAGCTTGCGATGCGTTGCGTTGCGATGCGCTCAGCTTTACCTTCTGGCGCCGTTTTGCAATCACGCCAAGTAAAGCCAAAGCTGCCTTCATGCTCGGTTAGCTCGGCTTGCTAACAATTTAAACATCCTTCTAATCGCACATGGTTACCCATCGAATCATCAGCTAACTACCTACACACACACACACACACACACACACATGGTCATGCATAACTCATCATCATTGCCCTATCATCGTAATCATCATTATTATGATTATCATTGGCATCGCTGACTCGTAAAGTCGTCGAGTTGTCTGCTCTGCTGTCAGCCTCAGTTTCGTAAATTTTAATTTTAATTCTGCCTACAAAAAAAAAAACAAAAAAAACATGCACTTGGCAACTGGCGCTTGCTGAGATACCCTGTAATAATCTGAGATCAGATGGGTTTTAGAAAGAATGCTTAAATTTCAAAATTTGATTGGGAAAAATAAAATGTTCAAATTGCATTTATTATACATATTGTGCTTGTTCGTAAATTTATATTGTTCGGAAGAAGATAAATTAGAATTAATATGTAACATATTTAAGTAAGAAATTTTTAATTCGTATTTCAAAATTATATAAGAATACGAAATAAATTAAAAAAAAAAACATCTTTAAATACAAATTTTATATTTTTGTAATGCATTGCATATGCTGATATAAATTTTTATGAAATTTCAATTTCTATAAGTCAAAATAAACTAATATATTTACTGCTTAATTAAATACTTGATTTTCACAGTAAGACGAATAGGAATTTTATTGATTCAAGAGGCTTAAGGGATCTTGAGATTTTATAGATCAAAGTATGCCTAATTCAAAGATTCAAAGAATACTGACTGTCTGTCTTTATAGTAATAAGGTCGCGATATATCAAAAACCGATGAACATAATTTATTCTTTAAATATATTTTTGAATTATGAAGGCAACAATAATTTCAATATGCATTTGATCGAAGCACGCAATAATTTGTTTATAATAATTGTTAACATTTGTGGAAATTCATCGATGCACGCCGAAATGTACAAATGGTTTTTTAACAAATTGTTTACAATTGCGGAACGTAAAATATGTGTGTACCAAGAACAAGCAAGCCAGACGGCTTTTCTGAGTGCCTTTGCAGGGTATTAAAAGGGAGGGGGGCATCGACAACGCCATCGAGTCTCTCTTGTTTGCCGGATGCAATTTCAAATTTCAATCACATTCATATTACACGGCTGCATGGCTGCGTCTGGATTACGGCCCGAGCAGAGCTCAGCTACGCCCGGCTCCATCCGGAGGGGATCCCCCCTCGCGCACTCCGGCTGAACACAAATTGATTGCTGTGTGTGTGTGTGCAGCATGTGTGGGCGGATTGAAAGCCAGCTAGGATTAGGTTATGACAGAGACCACACTTAAAGTGTTAACCAACAGAAGAGAAACGATTTCAAAATCAAGTGCAAGAGTTTTCTTAAAGATATTTATGTGATTCATAGTTTTTGCGAAATATAAAGAACAACGAATCCTTCCCAGAATCGAGAAAACTTTTCAATAAATTGACAGCGACTCTTTGAGATCTTTGTACATCCCAAATGTATCACGAGTTGGCACGTGTTCAGATATTATACTAAGTCATTTGCTTCGGGCTATAAAAAACTCACAATTTGTTCGGGCATAGATACTTTGTGGCATTGCCCTGCATAGATACTAAATCTATCTATAACAGATTTATCTGTGCAATATCTTTTTGTTTTTTTTATAACATATGTGCATATATATATATATTTTTTTTGTATACTGCTGTCTATATTACATTACCTCTAATATTTTAACCTAATGCATCGATAGATACTTTTGTGTACAAAAAGATACTTTTGTATATATTGAAAATTCGCCTGTATAATAACCATTGGCAGCTAATCGTGTATGTATTTTATACTTCTGTATAGATATATTTTTAATTAGCCTTTTTTATTTATCTCTGAGATACTTTTGTATCTTTATTTGAATGTTTTTGTATTTGAATGTTTTTCTACAGTTCCTTATTTCTATTCCATTGAGTAACAAAACCTTTTTCTTATTACTTAATGCTTTTATCCCAACGATAGTCTATCAATGCATAGATACTTTTGTATCTTTTAGACTTTGATCTGCAAAGCATTCGTTGGCAGCCGATTGCATGCCGGAAAATCTTGGTGTCATTAGGAAATCAATTTAATCAAAGCCAAGAGAACTAAATGGATTGCTAAATATATTTGTTATTTATTGACTTTTTAATTTTGCCATGCGTCTGGTAACTTATTGGCATTATTGTGACAAGGCCTAACAACAATTGTTTGACTTTGAAATTTGATTATAAAGCCCGTGTGAGGGTCAACCAAATGCGAGTCTATGCATGGACATAACTTTATATATATATATATGCCATAACATGCGCCATCCAGACCAACATCGGCGGAAGAAGCCGCAGTCGCAGCCGCATCTACAACAAATTCCACATCGAGTGTAGTTCAAACACGATGCGTTTGTGCAATATTTGCGGGACCTTTTGGGAAAAGGCCGCCCGTTGAGAGCTGGGCAAACAAACATACACATACACATAGATAAACAAACAATCTGAACATGCATAAAACAAGACACGATAGAATTATGCATAGAACTTTACAAGAGAGCAGCACACAATTATATCGGTGGCAGCCTTTCCCATCTTCCATCTTGCGGCTATTTCAATATTTGTGCCGCTCATTGCGTTAACTTGGCAGACAACAACGACACTGATTCATAACTATACTTTATGCTGGCGAAAATCAAAAGGGCAACTATTGAAAACGAGAGTGGAAACCGGAAATGAGTTCATCGAGATTTTAGAGAAACACAAAATAAAGCAAAGGGCAACTTTTCGGACTATTTTTCATTCTCATCTCAATCAATTTCGTTAAGTCATTCCATTATCTATATGCTCCATATTATATGAGTTGCATATTTAATGGAGTTGCATGCTCTCATTTGAAAAAAAATCGAAAAAATTTTAATTTGCAAAATTATTAGAATTTAAAGTAACATGCGTACAAAATTTAAATGCAATATTATGCATTTACATTTAACAAATGTAAATTTTTTTTTTTTTTAATTTAAATTTTTAATATTTTTCCACTTTTATATTAAAATGTGGAAGGATAGAATTCAATATGAAAATCATTAATTATGCATTTACATTTTATTTTTATTTAAATATAATTTAAAAAAAAAGTTTAAGAAATTTGAATTTCATATTTAATATGTTTCCACTTTAATTGCAATATGTTAAATATGTTTGCATTTAAATGAAATTTTAATATGGCACTATTTGGGTTTAAAAAAAAAAGACATCTCCAATATTTAAATAATACAATTTATAATGATTTTTTTTTGTGTGTAACAGAGATAGAAAGTGAGAGAGAGAGAGAGAGAGAAATAAAACATTTACGATATTTCATTTAATATTATGTGTAATAATATGCACACATAAAACATTCGCTATTAATTCATGAATTATATTACCAAAAGAAATAACAAATTTGATAGCACGCCTCGAACAAATCACACAATAAATATGTATGCATTTACGTTTTCCGCAGCTTTGCCCCACTGTGCATGGTGAACGCTGACGTCGCTGCCGAATGCTGTTTGGCCAATGCAAATAACAACACGAGCCGCTGCGACGTCGCGACGCTGGCAATAAAAACATAAGCCAAACGCATGTGACATAGACAACTTGGCAGCCACTAGACACGGGTTGGGGTTGGGGCAGTGGCAGGGGCGGGAGGGGTATTAGGGAGGCACTGATTGCTGTTCAGTGTTGCGTGCTGGCCCAGTCTAGCGGATGGCCCAGGGGCTGCGAGGAAGTAAAAGCCACTTGAGCTGCAAACTTGATTATGCCATATGCCAATACAGAAATCAAAACGCGCTCGTTTTCAGTTGCATTTAGTTGTTGTCTTGGTTGTTGTTGTTGTTTTTGGGCGCGGAATGTTGCGTTGTCGTCCGTGTGCGCAGAGGTACATAGCTTTTGGCCAGGTTAGCCAAACCATTAACAGTCATCAGCATGCATGGCGGTCAACGGCAATTCCGAGTGCCAATTGCATGGCGTAAAAAAATGGCTGACAACGACAACAACAACAACTGCCACTTGATGAACCCTGAACATGAAAACAGTCAAATAGTCAAACAGTCAAACATTCGAAGCAACTGGTTTTCCAATGCAATCGACCTCTTTTTCTCGACGAGCTGGAGCAAAAGCCGCCAAGAGGCGCGCGCTTATCTTGCTGCAAGCTGGCTTTAATCAGAGATTTGCATAAGCTGCAGCGGAGTCGTTGTCTTTAATATGTTTATGGCTAAAACGTGTTTAGGCCAGGCGCACTCTTCTTCATATTTGCATTACAAAGGCAATTTAAGTGCGCCGTTGCCTGTCAAGCGCTTCATTGCCATTGAACTGATTTGATCGAACATCAATTTAATTGCAATATTTTTTATGGCCACCCAGCGGTTGGTATATATTTATGCGTCTGCACAGTAAACAAAATCTGGGTTTGAATTGAATTAAATTTAAAAATTGTAAAATGCAATTTAAACAAGTAAGAGGTTCTAGTCGGAAGCTCCCTTCCAATATCAAATGCATATATATATTTTCTATTTTAGAAGCAATATGTCAAGTTTGGTGACTCTAGCTCTTATTATTTACCAAAATTGCCCAAAAAACAGGATATCGATATCGATTTTTATCGATTGCTTGGAAACGGAGTAAGTTATTGATTATCGGAAAGAAACTCGGTCTGCGCAGGCACTAGGAGCACCTACATCTAAAATTTCTAGCTCTTATAGGTTTTGAGATCTTTGCGTTCATACATACGGACAGACAGACAGACGGACATGGCTAGATCGACTCGGCTATTGATGCTGATCAAGAATATATATACTTTATGGGCTCGGAGATGCTTCCTTCTGCCTGTTACATACATTTGGATTTTGCACAAATACAATATACCCTTATACCCATTTTTAATGGGTTCAGGGTATAAAAAGTAAACAAATTTTTTGGCGTATTTCAATAAATTTTGGGTTTTTATTTCATGAGCCCAATGAAAATAATTAAAAGGGTTTATCAATTTTAGGTATTTGTATAAAGTAATATATATTCTTTGTTTCTATAGGAACGTCGAGCTCCTGAGCCACAAGAGCTAGAATCTTGAAATCTATTCATTTCAACTTATCGATATTTGTCCCTGTATTTATCGATAAATATCGATATCAACCCCATGTTTTGGAACTAGCGTTTAGTATATAGACAAAATAATTTATTTGTTGGCATTTACACAACTCTTAAAGCCACAAAATGCTCTAAAAAATGACATAAAGATCGGACAATAAGCACCGAAGGATTAAAAATAAATGCCAAAATTATAAAATATACACTTAAGTCTTATTTACTGTTTATTTTAAAACGAAATAGTTTAAAATCTTGCTACTGTACAATTGGGCTTACATTTTAACACATTTTAACACAGATGAATTTGAATTGTAGCCAACTTTTTGTCACTGTGTATTTTGCCTAGGCCTGCGCGCTGTCTTTGATTTTATAGCCCAGGCACTGCCCAGAGGCTGGCCTTCGCCTTGGTCTCAGCTAGCTGCTCGACTAGGAAGATTTGTTGTGTCTTGGAAATCAATTCAATTAGCACATACACACACACACATAGTTTGAGTCAGCTGGCAGCTATTTGCAGCGGCTATATTATGAAATTGGAGTTCGGTTTGAAATTCGCGCGCACACGTTTTGAATGCGCGGTTCGCTAATCGCGCAATCAACTGGCGGGCATAGCGCGCATATCAAACACAACAACATGACAAATTGATACAACTAAGCACACGCACACACACACGCGCACACACACACACTCACTTAGCTGCGTGCGCTCTGTGGTTTTGGCAGGTGGCTGAGGAGAAAGTTTCCAACATTGAAACAACTTTGCTGTTGTGTGTGTTGCCATTGTTGTTGTTGCTCAAGCCCCGAAAAAATCAAAAGCTAAACACTCACAAAAAATAAATGCCAAGCCATATAAAAGATGAAAAAAAAATGCTCAGCTGAAGAAGCAGCAACAAGAAATAAGTTAAACGGGGGGAAGCGGCGCAACCGATTATGAAATCGCCGTCGATGGAATTCGAATCAATGTAAATACATACACACACACACACACACATGTATACACATGCATATGTCTGTGTACGTATGCATGCATGTATGCGTGTAGTTATGAGGCGTGCAGCCTGACTTTGGCCAAGTCTCCGCGGCTGAGAAACTCTTTTGCAATATGGCGAGCAGCAAGCAACGAAATGAGGCCTGGGCCTGGCACAGACAACTCTTCAGCAATGCGGCAACTTGGACTGGATTGGCTTGTAATTGAATCACACTTACGCGCACATCAACACACACACACACACACACACACACAGATGTGTATGCACTTAGGTATGTACAGTTGGTTGGCCACATAACGCACCCAAAGAGTAGGAAGCGACAACGCACTTGACAGAGTTGTAGCTGTTGCTGTTGCTGTTACAGTTGCATTCGCTGTTGTTGCTGTTGTTGTTGTTGTTGTTGCTGGCGTTGCCGTTCCAGTTGATGCCACCAACAATTGCCGCTCTATGGAATTTTTCACTTTTGCTTTTAATAGCCAGTGTAACAGAAGAAGAAGAAAAAACGCGAGCAGTCAACAGTCAAAAGACAACAGACAACGGATAACAAAATGCAAATTGCATGTTGGTCATGTTTTGTTATTTCTTATACCCTTTAGTTAGTGCAAGTAGCTTATATAATTCATAAATTGGTTATGACAAGTTTTCATAAAGCAGATGCTGGTAATTGCCCTAAACAGCTGCAATTTAACACTTAGTATGCCTATTTAAAATAGATTGCTCATAATTAAAAAAAAAAAAACAGCATACGACTTTAACATATTGCAACTGTTAAAATTATAACAGTAAAAATTTGGTGTAATTTAATGTGCCATGAAATTAACATGTTAACACAAAATAACCTGTTATGAACATTACAATACGATTTTTTTCAATTACTTTGTTTTAAGTTATATTTAGAAATTGTAACTCTCACCTATTTTTTTCGGTATGTATTTTGTTGGTAATGAAAAAAGTACTTTCACAATAAATACAACTCTTTATTATTCGTATTGCTAATTCCCATGAATTGGAATTTTTGACAAATGACAATTGGAACTTTAGTTTCGTAGGTGGACCAGAAGAAAAAACCAATAGGAATTTTAAATTTGCATATTGAAATTATTAAGAGTGCTCCAAAAGATATTTCTGCTAATTACATAATGATTTTCAAATTATTTAATAATAACATATGCCATCTTAACATAATTAATTTCAGTGCAGGGTATTTTCAAGTGGATCTCCGAGTGAAAGCAAAACTCTTACTTGTAAAAATGTGTTTTTTTTTGTTGTTCATTTTTTGAATTTTTGAAATTGCCGCTCTTCACATAACTGTAACCTGAATGTGATGCAGGCAGTCTGTCTGTCTGTCTGTATGTCTGCGCCAGATGTCGCTTATTTCGTTAGGCACACGCAGCGCCGACCAGGCCGGGACGGGTCAGGCCGAGGAAGTCGGCTGCTGACATTGATTTTGAAAAACGGAGGCGACTTTCGAGCAGCATCGACAGTTGCAGGAAATGGGAAAAGTTAACAGCGCAACAGGATACGAGCAGCGTACGCGGCGCCATTCCAAAACAACATTTTTGTTTTAATGGCACACAATAGAAATGGGCCCTCGAGTGTTTCAAGTGTGGCCAGGGGAAACGCACTTACAATGGCCGAAAGGGACAGTTGGGCGCAACATGCGTTGCACATGTGGCGTCCGCTTACAGAAGTGCGGGAGAGAGCGGGAGAGCGAGTGTGGGAGAGTGACCCCAACCCAATTGGATGGAATTGAATTGGACCCAAGTGTGGCCAGTTGCATAATTATTGGGCTAGCCAAAGCAGGGAAATGCCAATGATTAGGCAATTGATAAGGTTCCACAACAGCACGATCTATAAGTAAACATAAATAGAACTAACCTCGCTTTTGCTATTTTCGATATATATATATATATATATATATATGTATATACTCTTGTTGCTGGGCCGAGTCGCCGACGCTTTGGCGTGTTGTATCTGATGGGTGTCACGCACTAAAGAAATGCAAATGAAGCCGTTTGCTTCACTTTCAGATGAGGCGATGGCAACACACACACACATACACTTGGTTATTTATTTTTTTAAATTTTTTGTAGTGTATTTAGTGGAGCACGTCTATTTATTATTTAAAGCACAAAGGCTGTTGTATGATGCGTATTAGTTTTGTTTATTTGGCCACTTTGCAAACAAATCCACATAATGGTTCTAAATGGTAATAAATTTTTAACATTTATATAACAATCGCACAATCATTAACATGCCAACATTGCCAGTGCGAACAATTTCGTTTTCTATATTGTTTAAACAATCAGGGTGTTACTTTTTTATTTCTTTTTTTTTGTAGATACGGGCTCTTTGCTTTTGCTGCTGCACGCACGGAGGTTAATTGTTGTACGATTAGCACGCTTTTGATTTAGCTGCGTGTGAAGAACTTGCGGTTCGGCTGCGTTTAAACAATCTGACGTGTTGTATCCTTTTTCGCTCACGTTTATAAACTTTTGGTAAGCTCAAGCGACAATCTTTTCTTCCCGAGTACCACGACTTTCACGCTCAGCTGTTCTCGATGAACTGAACTCCCCACGCTAAGTCCAACAGCTGTTCACTGTTAACAGCCAGCATAACAGTGGCAATTTCATTAACATTTGGTGTTATTTACAGCGCGCATACAAAAAGGGCAGTTCCAGTCAATGGGGGATCTATAACGCTTTCTTTTAGATAAGTGCAAGTTATAAAACAATCAGCGGGGCATTTGGTTTAATGAGTTAAAAGTTGATTTTAATCAACCGCTGACAAATATATGGGAGTTTGTTTTTTATATGAAAGTAAGGTTAAGCGTTGCCACTGCTGTGAACAACAGCCGCTTTATTAGCGTTGCCACTTAAATGGTTCTTGTCTTCACTAATCGTCAGCCGATTTTTAACAGAAAACGCTGTTCGATACATCGAACAAACATATAGTTTGAAAAGATTAAAATATAAGAAACAATTTCTCAGATCTAGTTTGCATGTTAAATTTCAAAAAAACATTATTTCTAAATCAATATTAAATTAAAGCAATTTTCGATGTCAATCCGATATTTGACGCTGGCAAAAATATCACGTTTTAAAGTGATCGATACTGGCATTATATCGATAGTTTAGGCGTCGCTAATTGTGATTTGCAATTTCACTTTGCCTACTTCATACGTGCATATTTTTTATACAAAATTAAATTAAATATAATCAGAATATAGCTCAGCTCACGATATAGCAACAATGTCGAATACGCAAGCGACAGTTACCGCATACCTGGCAGCACAAAAGAAGACCACAAACAAAGATCTCGCTGCCGAATGGACCCTCATCGAGGAGCTGCACAATGAAAAGTAAGCATTTTCTATGTTTTATGGCCTTTTCTGTTTTAGTACAATTTTCGGTTTTTCATAGATTGTGGAACGAGCTGACAATCAAGCTTGTAACATTCGTGCGCCACGAATCGCTGCAGGACGAAACAGCTCTGCTGCAGCTCTATCAAAACTTTATCTCCACCTTCGAAACAAAGTAAGTCGCAGCCGCACTTAAAATAGGCTGTTCCATTAAATATTTAAATATTTACAGAATTAATCCATATGGGCTGATTCAAATACTTGAGGTGGTCGTGGATAATATAAGCGACAAAAAGGAGGCCATTGATTTCCTGGAGAAAATGAAGGATAAAGTTAAAATATGCGATGAGGCCGTCTGGTATCTGCAAGTCATGCAGGGTAATCTATATCTAAGCAATCTGAACGATTTGAATGCTACCAAAAAGATCATCGAGGAGTTGCGCGACGTCCTGGAGGAAGCCGGCAACGTAACGCCAGTCCATGGCAAATACTATATGCTGGCCTCACAGTACTATCGCCGCGTGGGCAAGCACAGCGAATATTATCGCTGCGGCCTGCAGTTTCTGGGCTGCTCGCTGGACGACTATCCGCGGGATCAATGGGCGCAGCAGGCGTTCTTTTTGGGTCTGGCCGCTCTGCTGGGCGATGGCGTCTACAACATCGGTGAGCTGTTGGCGCATCCCATTTTGGAATCCCTACAAAATACGGAAAACGAATGGCTCGTTGAATTACTGAAGGCCTTCAATACGGGCGACATAAACAAGTGAGTGCTGCAAGTCTCTTAACTCTTGCAAACTTCTACTAAATTGTGTTGCCCACAGATTTAATGAGATGAAAACTATTTGGTCTAAAATACCCGATTTGGCTGCTCAAGAGGTTAAATTGCGTCAGAAGATTTCACTGCTCTGCCTCATGGAGATGACCTTTAAGCGTTCGGCCATCGAGCGTGCCATTTCCTTTGCCGACATCGCCCGAGAGACAAAGCTGCCGCCCAAAGAGGTCGAGTTTCTGATCATGAAGGCTCTGGCTCTCGATTTGGTGCGCGGCGAGATCGATCAGGTCGCCGGCGTGGTCAACATGTCCTGGGTGCAGCCACGCGTGCTGAATCGCTCACAAATCGCTGGCATGGCCAGCACACTGGACACATGGATGGGCGCGATCACAAACATGGAAAAGCTTATGGAAAATCGTGCTGCCGAAATTCTCACAAACTGATTATAGGTTTTCTTTAATTTCCATTTGCGTATATCCCTTTTGTATTAAACCAACACGCATGCCGAATGCCAACTACACAATTGGTTTTACTTCAAAGTTTCCTTTTGTGAGGTCGAATTAAACTAAAGATTCTGTCTAAATAATAAAACCAACATCGGGATTAATCCGAGTCTAAAGAAGTCGAGCTTTAAAACCAGAAAAGTTTTCATATTTGAAATGAAATAAATGATGTTATGTTACTTTATTCATGCAATAACGGCTAGGTTAGTTGACGCCAATGGCTTCCACATAGCCCACGCAAGTTTCTGGATTGAAGATGAACAAATTTCGATGAGGAGCTTCCATTTTGGTCACCACCTTGATAACCTCCTGTGCCACAACGCCGCCAACGACAGCGACTGCTGGTGAGATCTGTGCGAAGAGCAAGCCAAGTGCATCGCTGGTGAGAGTGGAGTTTGGTGCCAACTCGTCTCGGATCTGCTCCAGCAGCTCAATATCCGCCGTTCTGGTCTTGTAGTGGGGATCACGCTTGTTTTCGCTGCGGAAGGTTTGTAGAACGCGCAGCAGGATGATGCCGGGACCATCGCGACGCAGCTTGCGCTGGTAACTAGGAGCATTAATGTCGAAGTCGAGCCAGTTGGAGTACGCCGGATACTCGACCTCGCGTTGCACTGGAGTGGACACCGTTTCGTATTTGACTTTCTCATTTGGCTTCGAGACAACCTTGTACTTGAAAACATTCCTAAAAAAGAAGGCTATAGGAGCGGGTCTATATATAGCCATTCGTCAGTGACTTACTCCACGTAGCTGTGCTTCTGCAAGCCGGCATAATGGAAGCCAAACATGCCCCAAACGTCGGTGGCAAAAAATTTAACGCCCAAGTCCCGGCATATGGTGTCGATGCGCAATAGCTCTGCGTTGCTGGCGCCGTTTATGACGACCACATCGAATTGGCCAAAGAAGTCAGCTGTCTTCTCCTTCAATGGCTGAGTGTCGGCGGATATGTCCACCATCGGATTGAGGGCACGAGCACGTGTCAGGGATGCCTCGGCCCGGTTGAGGCCCAGCGATTCACGTGGCGCCAGGAATTGTGAGCAGAAATCCTCCTCGGTAACCAATTTGTCATCGTGCAATTTCACCAAGTTTACACCAGACAAAATGATATTCTTGGTAATTTCGGCACCCAGTCCATTCAGACCGGAAATCAGTATATTTGCTGTGCGCAGTCTAAATGAGAGCATTTAATTGTTAACTGTTATTCTCTTTTTTTTTTGCCATAAATATTTAGACACCCGGCTAACCGGCAAACTGACCGTTTTTGTGATTCCAAGCCCCAAAGTCGTATTTGTCTATCATATAGCTCATTTTCGGCTTCGGTGAGCTCAACGCCAGTTTCTTTCGTGTCTTTATCTACGTCCATTTTCATATTTAAGCAAAAATTGTTTCTAAATGTTGCAAAAAGATGTACGCCAAAAATGCTAGAGATGCATTAATCATTACAAAACTATCGATATGTTAATATGGCTAATTGGTGAGTATTAAAAGTCGATAACAGTATTTATTGCTGCACTTGTTGCACTATCGACGGCTAATACTATCGACTATTAAAAATCGATAGCTGTATAGATTGCTGCACTGTAACTTAAGAGAGCGCGCATTTGAATGAAAATAAACGCTCTTGTTTGGCATTTTTTTTATTTAAGGCTTTTAATAATATAATAACAGTATAATTATGTATGTATTGTAGAGTTGTGTTCACTATAGATACTATACAGTGATGATCGTATAAATGTATCGCTTTTCTCCACAAATCCATCCAAATGTGTCCACAAGAACCAAAACGTTAAAGTAAAGAACAAAATCTTACTGACCCAATCCAGGATATATAGACGTCGCAGCACTTTTTTAGCGTACGGCAACGTGGCATCACTTTCGCCCAGAATATAGGTGCGCATGCCACGTATATAGTTGCTAATATAAGTCTCCCAGTTGACCTGGCTAACCGATGTGTCGAACAGTTCCTGATCCGTGGCATTTAGTGTGTTGCTCATCTCCTGAAATTTCTCATTTCTAAAGTCCCAGTCTTTTGTTGTATAGTACTGCAACAGCTTTAACCCGGTGGAGATTTTCCGCTGAACGTTTACCAAGCTGAAAAGAAAGATTTTTGGAATTAAAATGTTGATCAAATAATTCCGGAGGAGCAGCACTTACAATGGCTTCTGGCCGAAGATCAGCAGCCAGAAATCAATGAAATACGCAGGCAAATAGTGAAAGAATATGACGCAAAATAGATGATGGTAATAGTTTCTCTTGATGGAGCCACCCGGATACCACAGCGCAAAGCTAAGTGGCGTTTCGTAGAAAAACTTGCGACCCGTCTCAATGCTCTCGCCCCAGGACATCAGCGCCTTGCTGGAGATGCACAGATTGCAAAACTCCACCTGACTCTGTTGGCCAGCCTTCGAGCCGGCGCTGACCTTGCCGCGCTGATAGCCGCAGAGTATCATACCGTTGATGGCCTTGTCGACGGGTATCACCGTGGAGGCATAGTCCGGATTGCAGTGCATCGAACGGATGACACCACGCGCGGCGCCAATCATCAGACCGGTTGGTCCGTTAACGCCCTCAATCCATCCGGGCATGGGCTCGTGTATGGCCGCCGTCACTGGACGAACAAAATAAGGTTACTTGTCAAGCCCAACCAGTTTGCGGGACCTACATACCGATGGAAGGCCTTGTGACGATAACGGGCAGCTTTTTGTTATATCTGCAAATTAGATCTTCGGACAGCGCCTTGCTGTAAGCGTACGTGTTGGGCAAACCGTTGAGCAATCTGCAAGTGGAAATTTATGTAGTTGACTCTCAGCAGCAGTAGCAGTCACCACATGTGTCTTACTTGGGTGTTATTTCCGCCAGGCCGGCATCGTCCATGGTCTCGACCATTTCGATGATGGCAAAGGGATTCTGTGGCGCCGCATAGGCGCGCTCCTCCAGCACGCTCTCATTGCACTGACAATACGAGGTGGACACATGGATTAGGGCGAGCAGGTGGCTCATCTTCTCGGCCAGCTGGAGCACCTTCAGGGTGCCCAGCACATTCATGTTGACCATCGGACGCAGCGGCTGATCGAAGCGCACATTGGCCGCACAATGGAACACAATCTCCACGGTGGAGGCGAGCGTGTTTATGTCATTGGCGTTCAGGCCAAGGTCCGGCTCGAGCACATCGCCCTTTACAATGCGCACCTTATGCACGATGTCGGGATTCTTCTCCAACAGCTTGCTGAAAATCTGCAAAGATTCAACAGCGGGCCATTAATTAACACTCGCGCTTGTGTTATGTTGTTGTGTGTAACTCGAGTCGGAGTCTTGGAGTCTTGGAGACGTGGAGCAGCTGCTCAAGAATCGCCTAATGGGCCGCGACAGAAATGAATAGTCATTGTAAGTTTTTGGATTTTTTCGACACACATAATGACTACCTTGACTTATAAATGTCTGCCGTGTGTCTCTGTTTTATGGCTCGCATTCATTTGGCCATTTTATTTCGTCGGTAATTTTGGTAATTTGCTACCAACTTTTTGGGCCGTTAAAGCGGCCGTTACACTAAGTATAACTTTTAAATAACTAAACTGATTAACGGGCTCTATTCACAGAACTTTGGCTAAAAACTGGCATTGAATTTGCGCTTAAATCGCATAATTAACGAGAAAGTAAGACTATCTTCGGCACGCCGAACATCTAATACCCTTGCAGACCCAACCTTTTCATAATGCTTTGCCCGTATCTAAGAAGCACAGGGAAACTAGTTAATGCCGAGTTTGCTCAAGATATCTAGAAAAACAAAATTTGTTTTCATACAAGAATTAAATTTTCAACCGATCGTTCCTATGGCAGCTGTATGATATAGTGGCCCGATCCAGCTGGTTTTGACATGCAATAGAAAAGTTTCATTAAGATAGCTTTAAAACTGAGAGACTAGTTCGCATAGAAACAGACAGGCGGACAGACGGACATGGATCTATCGACTCGGCTGTTGATGCTGATCAAGAATATATATACTTTATGGAGATGTCTCCTTCGATGCGTTACACATTTCACGACAAAATTATAATACCCTCTGCAAGGGTATAAAATCATATATATACTCGCATTTAACAGACATTTCATTTGTTTGTATTTGGAAATATTCGCTGCGGAAATATTCTCTCTTCTTTCGTCATGTCTCCTTAATAATAAGCCAGTGGCCAGCTATGATTACAGCTAATTAAACCAACTAATTGTAATCACGTGCTAAGTCTGGCATTCGATTTACACCCAACCGGAAAACGATTGCATTGCAAAATTAGTCATTCGTGATGCATTGGAATAGACGTAATATCAAGCCAATAAAACAGAGTGTCAATTGTAATCGAGCAGCAAATTAAGTTGAATACAATTAAATTAAATTAAAGAAATGTGTTAAAGTTAAAAGATACAGCTGTGCAAATAGTTTAACTATGGAATAGTTAGGTAATTGTGATTAATTGGGGTTTAACATTTTAGTTTAGTTTTACAAGGTTTCATTTACATTGTTTATCGGTACACTGAGAGAAAAACGCACTGCAAAGCATCTTAAAATTTTTAATACATTTCTTAAACAAATATTCATAAGTTCTTGTAGTATGCATATAGATAGTTATACTTGAAAGTAAACTACAAGAAACGTATCAAGAAAGAATGCCCAAGTCGGTCTTGCCCGATTTGGGGTTTCCTAGAACCTTCTTCTTGGAGGTAGCTATAAACTGAAAGTTAAATAATCTGTATATACTAATCCAGAAGCTTAAAATCCAGCTCCAGCTCTTATAACCTAAGAAACTTGCTTAAAAAACAGTAGTTTGATATCGATTCTTATCGATTGCTTGGGCGTGGGGCAAGCTATCGGTTATCGGAATTATCGAAATTTCACGTCTGTAGCTTTTAAAGGTAACGAGATCGACGACTGTTCAGAGTACATACGGAAAGACAGACAGAGGGACGACTGGACGAACGGACGGACGGACGGGTAGACGGAGGGATAGACAGACGGACATGGCTTGGTTATCGATGCTGATCAAGAATATATCGATTTAATGGGGTCAGAGATGCTTCTTTCTGCTTGTTACATACATTTCCACACAACCAATATACCCTTTTAGCCCATTTTTAATGGGTTCATGGTATAAAAACAGCAAAAATGCTTGAATTAAGTAAAAACTATTTCTGATTTAAACTACAAAAAAAAGCTTGGAAAAAGAACAAAAATCTCAATCTTTAAAAAAGCCTAAATTTTAATTAATTGAAGTCAAACAAATCCTGAAATAAGTAAAGTAGGTCTTGCATTTTGGTCAAAAAAAAAGAAAACGTTTTTATGCAGAAATCTCGGCTAGTTTGAGACCTTGACCGAATTGCTATGGCTTATTGTCTGCTTCTTCTTCAAACTCTATGAATCATCTCAGCCAGAGTCTCAATTACATCTGATCCAATCGCATGTGTTGAAAATTGCACAGAAGAGGGAGGGGCATTGTATGTGGAGAAGGGGTCCAATTGGGGGACTTTACTGAACTTACGACACATCGGAAATACTGCTCCTTGCGCACGCTCGGCTCGACGCCCTTCTTGGTGCGTATCAACAGATAGATGGCATTCAGATTCGCGCAGCTGCGCAACAGTTTCTCCACGAGCACTTTGCCCATGAAGCCCGTGGCGCCCGTTATCAATATCGTTTTGCCCGCATAGAAATTGGCAATATCCGATACGCCGGTATCCGAATCGGCCTCGTTGTTCAGTAGCTCCATGCTGGGTGGGTTGCCGGGTTGACGAAGTGAGTCTGTGCTGCAAGAGAAGTAGAAGAGTTCAATTAGATCATATGCCATGGTCTGTCTGTTTGTGTATGTGCATGTGTGTGTGTGTGTGTGTGTGTGTGTGTGTGTGTGTGCACTTTGTTGTCATTGCAAATTAAGATCTAATACGGGGGCCACACTTGTTGAGTGTGTGCTTAACCCACTTACTCTGCAAATATTCTATTTCAATGTCAGCTTTTACGAAATACATATCCAACACAAAAAGCAGCAACAACAACAACAACAACAACAACAACAACTCGGCTGTAATTGGCGTGAAGGGATTTTCGACCTCTGTTTACACTTTTGTTTCCCAGCCAACGCCAGACTTCATTTGTTTTTATTGTTGTTGTGTTTGTTGTTGTACATTTATGTGGTTAAATAAACAGCATTCAGTTTAACAGGCAGCTCATTTATTTGCTTTTCGTTGTATTTAATTTTTTTGGTCAGCTTATTAAGACAACGCCGCTTATTTGGAAAGAAAGTAGCATGCTTAAATTTTAGATTTTATTGCCAACAACAATTGCTGCAATTAAGCAAATGCGGCTGTAAACCTAGTTTTGAGAGTTTTTAATAAAATTAATGCATAATTATGTGTGTGCGCGCCGAATATTTCAACAGCAATTAGAGGCAAAAGGTTACAGGTCAAAGGCTAATGCAATGTTAATGAACCAAAATGTTTGTGCTATTCAACAAAATTCTGTGAAATTTATGCGCCAGGCCCCTTTATTTTCGCGCTGGCAAAAAGCTTAAATATCTAATAATAGAATAAATAAATGAATAACCAGCTGGTTGACGCAATAAACAAAAACTACAATAACAATATTTCGCATGCCAAAGGCAAACGTTGCATGCGCCTTCTAGCCAAACAAAAGACTTGGAACACAAACTCGATTGGCTGCGCGGCCTGCGATATGCATCTATTGCAATATTTGCCATTAATTTTGGTGCCCCCCCCCCTCCTACCCCTTCTGCCCCTCTATGTAGATGCCGTTGCAGATTTTTTGTGCACACACACACACACACACACGCACAGAGAGAGACTTTGCGCCTGCCTCCGCTTCTCACGCTTCTGTCTTTGGGTCGGGTCAACAATACAAATGGATATTCACGTAATATTCACGAAATTATGACACTTTATTTGATTTTTGTTTTTTTTTTTTTTTTTTCATTTTCGCACTGTGAATTTGTGCATACTCTGTTTTTTTGTTTTAAGTTTTGGTTATTTTGTCGCTTTGTAAATTGTTTAAGTTGTGCATGCCACAGGCAGTCACAATGGCATAGTTCACAGTAGTTGCGTTTAAGGACCCAAATCAGTAACCATTTAGCGCCTAATTAGCGCATGCTTAACAAATACAGAAGCTCTTGGCGCTTTGTTTTCTTTAATAATTAACGCCGACGGCTAAACACAGACATTTTTTTGATTTATTTTATTTTATTTTTTGAGTAACTGAAACTCACTTTTAAAGTTGTATTTTTGTTGTTTTTAAGTTTGGCTGCTGCTGCTAAAAAATTGTTCGAATTGAATCAGTTGAGTACTCAGCCGCGACTGAATACAAAGCGGGCAATTGGCTTGAAGTTATACTCGCCGTAAAGGAAATTTAACGGCGTCACCACACACACACACACACACACACACACACACACGAACACACATGCACAGACGGGCACAGACATGATTTGCGGTACGTCTGTCGCAGCAGCTCTGTCTGTGTGGGTGTGTGTGTGTGTATGTTGTATGTATGCATGTTCGCATGCACTTGTATTTTAGTTGGATGCCACTTTCCGGGTAGTCCCAAAACCATTTTGAGGCCCGTCTCGACAACAATTACAGGGTATTTTAATGAAATCAATTAAAAGCCACTTGCGAATGTCTACATAAGTGCAAGGGCAGCATTTTTTGTGTCAAGCCACTCAAAAGTGAACAGAGAAAAATATATAAAACAAAATGTATAAGAAAAAGCCCAGAAAAAGGACAGGCCGCCGCCTCAGCTGCAGCCAAGGCCAGCGAGTCGAGTCGAGTTGGGCTTGATGCGACCCTAAAAGTGCATGTCATCCACATGCATGCATGCATACACATGCATGCATACATGCATACACATGCCTGCATGCATACACATGCATGCATATGCATGCGCATGCACACATGCGCAAAATCTGCATTTGGGAAAATACACCGTTTTTTATTTTTTTGGATTTTTTTCGGAACCTGCTCCATGGCAAAAATTGCGATTATAATAACAAAGAAAAAAGCTGTGCGACTGGTTAGTTAGCCCGAATCTTGAACAGATCCCGAACGGAGCGATGCCCCGCCTTCCAGCTAAAGATGGGTCTTGGTATTTCGCAAGCAATAAAACCAGAAATCACGGTGGGCGACCTTGACAACTGATTATTCACCTGATGCCCGTTACGTTTTCAATTTCGCTGGTTGTTGCCCCGTTTGGCAGCTAATAATAGAGCGTTCCTTTGATCGCGATGACATAAGCTGTTTATGTTTCACGCGCGAGGAAGGGACGGGGGCGGGGCGGGCGGGCGGGGCGGGGCGGGCTGGCGGGGGGGGCATACTAAGTGCTTCTGTAAACTGAGGAAGTTGTAGAATTTCGGCATAGACTTCTCACCAGCCCGCAAATTGTTTGGCTCAAAATTCGCTTCGATTTGTATTTTATATTTTCATTTGTAATCAAATGATGCGGAAAAGTTGTTGCTCATTTTAATTAGAGGTAAATCACAGTTTTTTTTTATTTTTTTTATTTTTATTTCTGTTTTATTTCTATATATAATAGTTGGGTCATAAATTTAATTGGCTTGCGTCTGAAATTTTGAATGTATTTAAATGCAATATATATTGAAATTAATGAAAATTAATTTGCAGCCGCTCGCTAAAATACATTTTTTTTTATTTGATTTCTAATTGCTTTAATCTAATTGAATTTCAATCGGTTTCCAGTTTCATAAGTCAAACAGCTGCTGGAATTTAAAAGTAATTTTTTCGAATTAATCGCCAACTATTTAGTTAGTTAGTTTGAACTAGGGTCAAGCAGCTTTTGGTAAATACTTTTGATGCTTGTATATAAATATGGGTTTGGTAATAAAATAGAGGTGTGCTCCTCTTCCACTCAAGACTGGGCTGGCGCGTTATGGATCTTGGGCAAATATGTGCTTCTAAATGGTTAACTGCTTTCCTGGTATTTTTGTTGTTGTTGTTGTTGTTGTTTTTTTTTTACCTACTTTACGCACACCTCAACGACTTTTTAATTAGGCGCCGGGCCTCAGCTGTTTTCCACTCAAAACAAGTTGAAATCGTATGAATTACAAACTAACTAAATGAATTAAATATGGAATGCATTGTAAAAACGAGTTTTCAATTCACAACTTAAGATACATATGTCTGGTTGGATACTAAGACTGACAATTAAATCACTTTATCACTTTATCTCAATGTAGTTTAAATTCGTTTTTGAATTCCTTAAATTCCTGTTTCTTATGATTCTCTCAGCAGCTAATGCTTGGTATCTTCCCCAAGCCAAACATCTATTAATACACCTTCACAGGGTATCTCATAGTCGAGCTGCTTGTCGCAGGCTCGTCATCAAATTTTGAGTCGAACTACTTTTGAACTAAACTACGTTTTAAGTGATATGTGTTTTAGAAACCTTTATTAACAACTTACAAGCTAATAATATTCATTGAGTGCTTATTAAACAGCCGCGTTTAATATTCTAAACAAATGCACAATATATTGTATATTATCCAATAATATCTCAGCTCGGAAAACCGGTTGAGTCTAAAGCAACAGCTCGAGAGATTCGAATGCAGTTGTAAATGTTACAAAATCCTTGTCAGATTTTTGCATAATGCCGCTAGATAAATACGGAAAAACAAACAGAATATATACTAATTTTCAAATAGTTAATAGTACTTGATGTCAACAATTTTATTAAAAAGTGTTTGTTTAACTTTTATCAATTAAAATAAATAAAATAATAAAAAAAAACTAGGCGAGGATCTAAGTAGAAATCTCAATATGTACTCAATTACATTCGAATCACTCATCTATGTAAAAAATTTAAATGAGTACTCGACTCGTTGTAATAGATACAAAGTCGCATTTCCGAATCCATTAAGTCGATTCGATCGAACGCGTGAGTCACAAATGTGAGTTCCCCCAACGGCACGCGGAAATCATTTTAACATAAATTATCGATAACCGCCTACTCTATGCAGAAATCGATAAATTTATTGAGTGCTTTTTTTTGAACCGAATATCCGGCTGAAAGCTTAACTACGACTGGGAACCACTTTCGATTTGTATATTTCCTTATGATTACAAAGCATATAACCCGTTCTTGAAATTCCATTTAGTAATATGTGTATATAGATAGACTCTACTATATATATATGATTGATATATGGTATGTATATTTTAAAAACAAAACAGAAATTCGCAACGAATTAAATTAGAGCATTTTTATCGAAACAAAATTCATGCAATTAGATTAAAGTTTTAACAGCTAAAACTATTTTTGAAAATTAGAGTCCTGACTTGAAAATATGGAGAACAATGACAAATGGATATATTCAATCGTTTAGTAGCTGCGTCCGAACAGCGTGTAGAACTTGGGCTTGTTTGTGCAGGCGGGATTGATGCACTTGTCGCTGTCGACAATCTTCGCGGGCTGGTCGAAGGGTATGCACAGCGTCTTGGCGCCCATGGCCGGTGCGCCGGGTTCGGCCTCCTCGCCGCGTGCACTGTCCGCTTTGATTTTGTCCTCGCAGGCCGTGTCGCCGCAGAAGGCGGCGAGCAGCATATTCTTGTTTTCCAGCTGGTTGCAGAAGTCGGTCCAGTTGCTGACAATCTTCGTGTGCGACACCAGATCCAGCTGCGCCTTGGCTAGCATGCTCTCGTGTATGGTTTCGAGCAGAGCGGGAATTTTCTTTTCCACATCGGCCAGGGCAATGGTCAGCTTTTCACCGGTGTCACGGCGCACAGCGACAATCTGTTTGGCCTGCATATCCTTGGGGCCCAGCTCGATGCGTATGGGCACACCCTTGAGCTCCCAGTGATTGAACTTCCAGCCGGGCGAGTAATTGTCACGGTAATCGCCCTCGCAGCGCACGCCGGCGCCATTCAAACGCTTCTCCAGCTTGTCACAAGCCGCCAGCAGCTGGGCGCGCTCATCGTCCTTGGTGTTCACCGTAATGCCGCAAGGCACGATAATAGCCTGCACGCAGGCCACATGCGGCGGCAGCACCAGGCCCTGATTATCCGCATGCACCATAATCATGACGCCAATCGTGCGCGTGGTAATGCCCCACGAGTTCTGGTAGACATACTGCTTCTGCTGCGTCTCCGGATCCTCGTACACAATCTCGAACATCTTGGAGAAGTTCTGGCCCAAGTGGTGACTGGTCGCACCCTGAATGGCACGGCCCGAGGCCGAAATGAATGCCTCCACTGTCGTGGTATAGTCACCGCCGGCGAACTTCTCCTTTTCGGTTTTGCGCCCCTTCACGACGGGTATGGCCAGCAGATCCGTATAGACTTGCGCGTATAAATCTAAAATCTCTAGAACTTCCTTGTCGGCCTCGGCCTTACTGGCGAACGCCGTGTGGCCCTCCTGCCAGAGGAACTCGCGTGTGCGCAGGAATGGTTGCGGATGCTTGAATTCCCAGCGCTGTGAAAAATAACCTGGTGAGGATCTTGGATCATGGATCAAGGCATTCGGTATACTCACCACAACATTGTTCCACTGATTGAGGCGGATGGGCAAATCTCTATAGGATTGTATCCACTTGGCATAGGCGGGGTACATAACAGTTTCCGAGGTGGGACGCACAGCAATTGGTTCGGCCAAGTCGGAATCACCCGACTTGGTTACCCAGGCCACTTCTGGGGCAAAGTCCGCTATGTGGGTCTTCTCACGCTCCAGCGCCGCCTTTGATACAAAAATGGGGAAGTAGCACTCCTTGACGCCCATACGCGTGATCTCCGCATCGAACCAGTTCCTGATGCACTTCCAAATGGCAAAGGACCAATGGCGCAGTATATAGCAGCCGGACACATCGTAGTATTCAATCAGTTCACCCTTGGTTATCACCTGCGAGTACCAATCCGGCAGATTGTCCTCTTTCGTCGCCTCCAGACCCAAACGGGTTTGTTTCTTCACGCCAGCAGCGGCATCTGGTTTGGCAGCAACAGCAGCTGCCGCTTCTTTCTTGGCTGGCTTTGCCGCCTTCTGCTGTGGCTCTTTGGGCGCCTTCTTGACGGCGCCGCCGCCGCCCCCTCCAGCTCGACCAGCAACGGGAAAATCGGTGCCCGTAACCTCCTTGTACTTGGCCTTAAGCGCCAGCAGCTTGCGCACCTCCTCGTCGATGACATCCTTCGCAGCATTGCTGCCCTTGGCGTTGCGCACCTTTTCGCCCTGCGCATTAATGTCCAGCGTCAGCTGCTCCTTCTCCGACGTGGCCATCTCCACTTTAGCCTCGACCTTGGCGTCGGGTGTCCAATCCTTGCCCGTTAGCTTTTTGTAATCCGCCTTCAGAGCCAGCAGCGTTTGTACCTCCGGATCGATTGTGGCCTTGGCTGCCTTTGCCGACTTTAGCTGACGAATTTTATCGCCCTGCGCTTGAATCTTGGCCAAGATGCTGGCAATGTCGCCGCCGCCAACGCTGGGCTCGTCGTCAGCAGTCAGGTCAACGGTCGCAACAGGTGCAGCTGCTGCAGCCGTGGGCGCTACGGTGCCTGGCTTCCACTCCTGACCAGTCAGACTTTTGTAGTCCGTCTTCAGAGCCAAGAGCAGCTTTACCTCGGCGTCGATCAGCGATTTTTCCGACTTCGCCGACTTCAGTTGTCGTATCTTGTCACCCTGCTGCGCGATCTTGTCCAGCAATGTGGCCACGGCACTGGCCGCAACGGGTTCCGGTGACTTTTCCTGCTTAACCTTGATGACGGCAGGCTCTGTGGTACCTGGCTTCCAGTCGCTGCCGCTGAGCTGCTTGTAGTCGGCCTTTAAGCTGAGTAGCGTCTTGACAGCGGCATCGATTGCGGCCTTGTCCGCCTTGGCTGTCTTCAGATCGCGCACCTTGTCGCCCTGGGCAGCTATTTGGGCCAGCACAGAGGCAACGTCTGTGGAGGCTGCAGTGGAGGCAGGAGTTGCGACTACGGTGCCTGGCTTCCAATCCTGTCCAGTCAGAGTCTTATACTGAGCCTTCAGCTCCAGCAATTGCTTGACAGCTGCGTCAATTTCTGGCTTGGCCGCCTTCTTGTTCTTCAGCTCGCGCACCAGATCTCCCTGCTTGACAATGCTGGCATTAACGGCAACTGCGTCGTTATTGGTTGCACCTGTGGCAGGTGCAGCAGCGGGTGCAGCTTGTCCTGGCTTCCAATCCTTGCCGCTAGCTGCCTTGTAGTCCTCCTTCAGGCTGAGCAGTTGCTTGACTGCAACATCGATTTGGTCTTTGGCTGCCTTCTTGGCCTTCAGCTCGCGCACCAGATCGCCCTGCTGGCCAATCTTTTTGTCCAATTCGGCCGTATTATTCGTGGTCTTATTGCTGGCAGCCTGCAAACACGAAAATTAGCCCAAGTCTAGTTAAAATAATGCAAATGAAGCACTCGAAAGTCTTTTGAGTACGTGTCAACAATTTTACTTTCAACTTCGCTTGCTTCTTCTTCTTTCTGTTTGTTCAGCAGAAGCTATCGAAAGAAACGAACCGATCGCAGCGCCGTCTGCAGCCAACTGGTTTTTGGCCCTTGTCACTTGACGTTCGAGATGAGCAACAGAGACGAAACTGTGACTGCGATCGCTGTGAGTAACTAGTAACTATTCCGTGACTGAAAACTGTGAAAACTCTGCTGACTGCGTAGTATTTATATATATATTTTTTTTAATTTAACTGAATTTGTTTAACTCAATTAAAAAGCAGTTTATGAAACCAAAAAAATGTTTAAATATTTGTCTATTACTTTTACTTTTAATAATTTTACTGTCTAATTGCGGAAATGCCCTTCTATGCGATTCTCATGATTTCAAGTACAGTTCTTTGTCCTCTCTAAATTGAACTCACATTGACATTCTGCCTGACTTACTTATTATGTGAAAAATCTGCTGATTTCAAGATTTTAAGTACAGTTCTATACTCTCTAAAATTAATATTCTCTTTAACTCTCATCCAACTAAAGTACACCAAGTCTCACTCTTTCTCTCCTCATTTACCTCAATAATCTGAATCCCTCATTCTTAGTTGGACCTTTCTCTCTCTGCAATCGATTTTTTAAATAACGCTAAGCTCGTCTTCTACACTTTTACAGGGTATCTCCCACACTACACTCGAATACGAATTGCCAGATTGTACTCACATTTGTTTTGGCAGCCGGCGTCAGAGCAGCGTTGACCTTAAGACCCGAGGAGGGCATGTCCTTTGTGTGGCCATCGGGTATGGAGAAGAGTATGATGGGCGAGGCGACATTTGTGTAGCGACTGGGCGGGGCATATGCGTTGTCCACCTTGAAGAAGCCGCGACGCTGCAGCTGAATGATGTCGCCCTTTTTGCATTTCTTGAGCTCGGGATCGCCGAGCATCTGGACTTCGTCGCGCGTCTTGTGGCCGATGTACTGCTTGAAGTCCTCGTCCTTGCCCAGGACCGCTTTGCTGATGATGTTGTCAAAGTAGACGCAAAACGTGGGCGGATAGGCGCTGGCATCGTCTTCTACAGCGAGCCAGGTGAGTTTCAGGGTCTTCTTAAAGTCCTTGTTGTCCAAATTAAGCGCTGCATCCACCGAGGTGATGGCGCCGCTGGCATCCTTGTGCACCTTCTTGATGAGCAAATTGCCCCAGTTGATGAAGGTCGCGTTCTCGCCCTCTTTGAGCGCCTCAGCGTCCGCATAGTCAATGTAAATGCGCGGACCCAATGTGACCGTCTTTGTGCCGAGTTTCTCGTCCTTGGGATGCACAGGCACCTGTACCTTCTCCAATTTGGCACCTGCCACGTTCACAATGATACGCTTGTCGTGCTCGAGGGCCGTGTAACGTGGCGCAATGGGATCAATGACCTTCTTGTTGAACGCCCAGATCTTATCCCAGTTCATAAAGACCACCGATTTGCTGCTACCCTGGGCAATGATGAACTCCTTGAGCCCCTCGACCGTCATGCCACGTCGTATGACGCCGCGCACCGTGGGAAAACGTGGATCGTCCCAGCCATCCACCAGGCCCGATTCCACAAACCAGGTGAGCTTCCGTTTCGACAGCACCGTATTCGTCATATTAAGCCGACTGTATTCCCAGATGTAAGGCTTGCGCAGCTTAAGTGCATCGATAAACCAATAGAACTGATCGTCTCGGTCGTGGTACTCCATGGTGCGCAGTGTGTGCGTCACATTCTCAATGGCATCCACAATAGGGCAGGCAAAGTCATAGGTAGGGTAGACCCTGAGGATTAGAAACAGGCAATCGGTCAATTACATCCGGAAGATGGGTACAGGGTATCTCCTCACTTGTATTTGGTGCCTGTGCGCGGATGGGGCTCGTTCTTGCAGCGATATATGGTCGGATCACGCATGCAACCGTTGGGCGAGGACATGTCAATCTTGGCGCGCACACAGCACTTTTGGCCAGCCTCGGTGCCCTGCAGCATCTGCTGCCACAGCGACAGATTCTTGTCAACAGCTAAAGAAGATGTTTTGGATTACAAAATCAAAGAACTTAACAAAGATTTGAGCACTTACAGTTGGAACGATTCGCGGACTCGACGCGCTGTTCACGTTCCAGCTTCATTTGCTCGGGCGGCGTATCGTCCACGTAGGCCTTGCCCTCCTTCAACATTTGTACGCAGTATTCAAGCATGAGATCAAAGTAGTTGGAGGTGTGCGTGAAGACGTCCGGCTTGATCTGCAACAGCTCCAGATCCCCGAGTATGACATTCTCGAATTCTACAGTCTCTTTGGCAGGATTGGTGTCGTCGAAACGCATTATCAGTTTACCCTGGAAGGCCAGGGCGTAGTATTGATTGAGCAGCGCCGCCTTTGCGTGTCCAATGTGCAAATAACCAGAAGCCTCCGGCGGGAAGCGTACTACAACCTTGCCCATCTCAGCGCCCGGCAGTTCGACAAATTTGCCCTCCTGCTTGCGCTCGCCGCTCTTTGCCGCGGGCTCATTGGTGCTACGCTTGACGCGCGCCTCCTCCGGTAGGGATTGCAATACCTTCTGTATCAGGGGCTGGGCACTGATCAGATCATACCAGCGCTGCACGTGCTGTGGTATGCCCTTGGCGGAGAGGAACTCGTAGCGCGAGTGCATTTCATTGAACAGGGCAAAGTCGGCAATGGTCAGCTTATTGGCAACCAAATACGTAACGGGCGCAATGGACTTGTCCAGGAAGGACATGGCCCACGATATGTCATCCTCGCAGGTGAGCGAGAACGACAGCCAGTGATCGATCTGTGTGCGCTCAATCGCCGTCTCGCCATATAGCTTGTGATCGGGTGCAGCACGTGCCAGCGCGCGCAGCACGTCGTTGTTCGAGTGGCAAACCAGGAGGCGGTTGTCCGGGAACTGCAACGAGGTTTCCTTGCTCCAAACAATTTCCACGGGCACCGATGAGTTGATCAAATGCGCCGTTGCCAAACCGCCTGAATGTATAGGGGCAAGTGTTATTTAATTGATACAAAACTGATGCAATCCGATATATTCTGTGCATAAATAGATTTAAGAGCAGGCAATACCGAATTTAACCATAACCTCACAATATTGCAGGCGCTCAGTTCACTAAATTACGCCCTAACGGTACTCACTTATGGGTGGATTGTTAACGTTTGCCTTTAGTTTAATAGACATTTTGCCTATATTCGTATATTCGTTTGCAAACTAAACTCAAATTATGAAATTGTTCGACTTATATGCAAGTGCACGGCAAGCTGCCACAACGTCGCTTTTATTTTTATGAGCGAGGAACTAAATCAATGAACTAGATCCGTTTGCAAAAAAAATGGAAATACTGAATAGCTCTAGTGTCATTCCCTATTTCGATTTAATGCTGTGAACAGCTGTTTGAAATCTATTTAAAGGCCTTTACGTTAGACAACAAATTTTAAGTATTATTGGAATAATTAAATAGGGTGTTGTTTAAATGATTGCTAACATGTTGAATCAAATATTTAGCAGGCTAGGTATTAATCGATTTTTATTTTTGTTAATCGATAGTTGAGATGTTTTGCCATTCACAGTAAAATGTGCTACAGCTGTTTTAGTGCTTTCACAGTGACTGTCAAAATTGGTTGAAGAAGCATTTTTTCTTGATGTGCTGAGTGAAAAATTAAGAGCTTTGCTAATATTTTTTGTATTTGCGGCGCTAAAAACCTAAAAACTCACAGCTGCAACAGTTAAAATGGTAAGTCAATTGAGGCTTATAAAAGTTTTGCTTAAGTAAATGTAAAAATGAAGCCTTAAGCGCTGCCGTCTTGCTACGCTGGCCAATTGCACACCTGAGTCACCTTTTTAAGGTGCAGAACGCGAGGTCTTCCGACTTATTTACCGCTGCTAATTGGTGTATTTATGCGTTATAGATGCTTTTCATGCTGCTGTTCAGCCGTCAGGGCAAATTGCGGCTGCAAAAATGGTATATGGCCTATCCGGACAAGACCAAAAAGAAGATAACACGTGAGCTGGTCACAACGATATTGGCGCGCAAGCCCAAGATGTGCTCGTTTCTCGAGTGGAAGGATTGCAAAATAGTCTACAAACGGTATGTATAAACTGTTGTTATTCACAGCCAACTGTTGTGTTTGACTATTTTGTGTTATTATTGCAGCTATGCCAGCTTGTATTTCTGCTGCGCCATCGAGCAGAACGACAACGAGCTGCTGACACTGGAGATAATCCATCGCTATGTCGAGCTGCTGGATAAGTATTTTGGCAGCGTAAGCTATATCATAATATTATATATTGTCTGTTCAGTAATGTGTTCATGTCGCTTGCAGGTCTGTGAATTGGATATCATATTCAATTTTGAGAAAGCGTATTTCATTCTGGATGAGTTGTTGATCGGCGGCGAGATACAGGAGACATCGAAGAAGAATGTCCTGAAAGCGATCGCCTCACAGGATCTGCTACAAGAGGTCAGTACACCCGAGATATATGAACTATAATGTTGTATATATATAAGAATATCTTTATATATGCCGGATATATTGTTAATTGTTCCACATATCTATGCAATACGCTGGTTTATCAATTTTGTTCTCTCTTTTTTTTTTTATTACCTTTGTTTTCATGCAACTTTTTAAAAAGTCATTTCATGCATATATCACTCGTTTCAAGTTCTACTACTTAATTATTGTTTTGACTTTCTCTACTCTTCTGTAATTTGTGCAAACGAAACTAATCGACTCTCTCTCTCTCTCTATATATATATATATATATACATCTAACTGAATTTTATGATATTGAACACCAAAAAACGAACAGCAAGAAGAGTTCTTTTACTCACTGCAATAGCCAACTATTTACGCAATTATATTACTTAATTATTATGCTTAAGTTTAATTAATTTGTAAACAGATTTTATGATTTGCGTATATGATTTGTCAATGCATGCCACAGGCGCGTCTCTCAATTGAATGTTCCGAAACAACTTGCCAGCAAGAAACAAAAAACATTTCCAAGAAAAGTAATTGAATGCGTTTTATCACAAGTATTTAGCTTGCCATAATTGTTAAACCCATAGAAAGTTATTCAACTTAGTTCCGTCCATTTAACGTATATATATATATCTATAAATATATTGCCATTAATTAAATTGTAGTCAAATGTGTATGTAGTACAATTTGTGTATTGTTGTTCTTATCCAAAACTAAACATTAACGAGAAGGTATCAAGTTATTTGTTTTGCATGATCTTTGTAGCTTGTTCCATGGTTCCATGCCACGTTTTTCGTAGTACTCTAATCGACTAACTAACTAAATTTAATCAAGACACACAAAAACTTATATCTAAATGTGTAACCATAATACCCTCTCTCTTGTTATTATTATTAACGCTTGCCCCACCCGCCACTGCATATATCGATGTTAATACAACCATCAACAGGACTTCAATGAGTATTTAAACTAATCAGAAAAACACAAAAAAAGGATGCCTAGAAAACAATAATAATATCAAAATAAAGAGAATCCTTTTACCAAATAACAGTTTATAGGTTTGCTGAGCCTTGTAAGAACCCGCTTTAGTCAGGATTTATTTTTTCGTTTAACTGTCAAAGTCCTTTCGTTAACAAAGTCAAGGTTGTAAATATATATATTGCCAAGCTTTTTTTTTAATCTGTTTTGTGGCCGGCCGCACACATACATACATAAGAGATTGTGTTCGCTGCAATGCGTAGTTTGTGTACCGTTACGCCCTGCCCACGCCACGCCCCGTGCGCTTGCAATACATACGCATACACATACATACCATGTACAAATAACTGTTTACGCATTGCTCACGCAACGTTACAACGAGCTACATACCAAAAGCTGTGACGTGCTCTTCTTCTTTTAACAACAACAACAACATGCAACACATGAACTAAAAGTAAATCAAATTCACACGCACACACACATACACATACACTCACACAGCTGCTACACGTACACGTACACGTACACGTTTTTTCTATGTATCTACTCTTCTTGTTCTTATTGTTCTTATTCTCTGTACTCCAGGACGAAGCTGTTGAGGGCACTTTAAGAGACATTGGACTACTCTAAAAGAAAGCCAATACGTAGAATGTAGTTGTTATTACACACAAATGCAAACATGCACGCACGCCCACACACACACAAACACGCACACGCACACACACAGACGCACAGACACATTCATGTTAACATAAGTACTTAGCTGCAGCAATATGTGTGCACACATTCACACCTTACATCGTATGTAAAGTAAAAACTTTGTGTGTGTGTGTGCGTGTGTGCCTTAAAGTTAAACTATAGAACATAATTTGGATTTCACAAATAAACAACAAAGTGCAATTAGTATTTTCACACAGCGAGTCTAAAAATAGAAAAGAAAAAAAAAACAGTTAAGAGCAAAGTGCATAGCTAATACAACAACCATCTGGCGCGGTCGTCCCCCCTCACCCTTAGTCTTGAGTAAAGTTCATGCAAAACGCAAATACCCAACATTTAAAGTAACTTCACAATCATTTAAATTTAGAAAATCATTCAAAAAAAAAAAAAACGAAAGCAATATTGTTTTTTCAAAACTTCTAAATGGGCAATAACTAGGGAAGAAGCAAAAAATGCAATACATAGAAAAAGTAAGCTTTAAATTCGTCAAAAAAAAAAAAAATATGCGGAAAATGAAATGAAAACTGAAAATGTAAAACTCTTAGTAGTAAATAATATATATATATATATATACACATATATATTTAAAAAGAAAAACCAATAGTTTATATAATTTTAACTGTCTATATATATATACTTATGTGTGTTGTACAATTTAGCCAAATTCCTGTGTTTTGTATACAATAATAAAAACAAACGAAATATTTAAAAAACAAAAAAAAAAAGACCAAAATTGTATGTATGTATTTGTATGTAAAAACTATGTACTTAATATGCTTAGAGGTAAGGTTGAACGGTGATCGTTTTTTATTATTCTTATATTTATTTAAATCGAACCTACTTTTAGTTTAATACTATTTTGTTGTTGTGCCTTATGATTGCTGCTGCCTCTTCTCTCTGTTCTCTGCCCCCCTTTCACTTGCTCTACGCCTTGCTCTACGAATACTCTGTCTAAATATACTCTATCGAAATTGGTGTCGCATAGCTTAGTGTTTATTTAGTTAACATTTGAAATATGTTTGTGTTCAATTGATTTTCCCTTTTTGTTGGAAACCTACACATCGATGTTGAAAATTCCGAGTACATATAGATAATGAAGAACGCATTTCCATTTTACAGGATGAAACACCGCAAAGTTTCTTTGACGATCATGGCCTTGGCTAAAATGGCTAAAATCCAACAAAATGCGAATCCCTAACCATGAAAGTCGCCTTAATGTATGCGTGTATTTCTACTACTTGTATTCAACATAACCTAAAAAGTATATATGTCGTAAATGTCTTATTTTTTTTTTGTTCTAATGATTATTCCGTTACCAGCTGCAAATTTGTACACACACACACACACACACACACACACACACACACACACAAATGCTGTTAAACACATATTTATTCAAATGTACTCGTAGCCTATTCCATACAAAAACGCAAATGTAATTTGCCAACATTAAAACACACATACTTTAAAAATGAACATAAACAAAACAAAAAACTAATGCACATTTAACAACAAAGCCTTGTTGTAACCCTACGTATTGCCGTCTACAAGCCTCAAGGCGCTGGATTTTGAATAGATCGTTAAACGTTCCACATTCTTATAGATGGAACTAAAGTATGTAGTTAATGTAAACGTACTAAAAACTTGCGTGCTCAAATATATATACAAAATATATAGTAATATATATATATATTAATAACTTATACATTTCATAGCTGCGCACAATAATGAAGCTTCATTTTTTTTGCTGCTGACTAAAATTTGTTACACTTAAATGCAAATAAAAATCAAATTTATTTAGAAAACGTTTTCTTATATACATAATCCATCTAAAACTGGTCACACTGCACAATACCGATAAGTCGATTTAAGTCCCAAATTGATTTGTGTCTTGGCTAGAAAATGTTGCTGTCCACACTTAACTCAAGGAGCCGCTGCATACTTAACGTAGTAACTGCCGTTATTGTTCCAATTGGATTCGTATTGTTAAGGAAGTATACAGTTGAGCAAATAGTTTTGCTAATATAGGGTATTTAAGTATCTGACACTTACAGCTAGTTAAATAGATAAGACAGCGTTAATTCTTATTTGTTTCAGCTAAACAGTAATTTAATTTATGAATATTTATCAAAATAACGTGCTGTTCTATTTATTACGATATATTGCTTATTAATCGTTTGATGCTGGTTGCCTCTCGATATATATCGATATATACAATCGATGGCAGATTACAACTTTCATCTGCCGAAAAGATGAAACCATGGGCGAGCGCCTGAGAGAGAGAGAGAGAGAGCGAGAGAGCATGAAATGAAAGCAAAGATAAAGAGCGAGAGCGCGCAAATGAGAGAATGTGGGCAATACTCCCGCTATTTTCCCGCTGTTGTTGGTGGGACTTTCCGCTGCGGCCGCCAAAAATATTTCAACACGCCGAATTTGCGGCCAGCAGCAGCAGCAGCAGCAGCCGAGTGTCGAGGCTAGCGAACGTTGAACAGTTTTCGGCCCCAGTCAGAGCGCACCATCGTCTTCAGCGAAGCACAAGCACACACAACCACTAGGTGTGTGCTCTTTGTACGTTACGGGGGCACTCTGCCACACACAGAGAAGAATTTTCATTTTCACATACCATACACAGCAATGTAGGAAAAATGTACAAGAAAAAAAGAAAAACTTGAAAAACTTGTACATTCGAATTGTGTGAAAATTTTCCATTTAACCAATAAGTTTCGTTTATTGCTCCCAGTGCACAATTACGGAAAATCTGAATACGCGAAAAAACAAAAAAATACAAAACGTAACCAAAAATTGAAAATCCAGTGCTAAAATTCCCAAAAACGCCTGACAAAATGACGAACAATTTGCCAAACGCAGTCGCAGCAGCAGTGAAAATTTTTTAAGTCCCGCAGCGGAGATGTGTTAACCAAAATGAAAATGAAAATGAAAATGGAAAATGGAAAATAATTGTGCAAATTTGCAGTGGCAGCAGCAGTTTCAGTTTTGCGAATTGCCGTCGTCTACGTTGTCCAGCAAAAATATATGGTACATACATTTTGTATCTGCGCGTGTGCCTGCCTGCCTGTGTGTCTGTGTGCGTATGTGTGCATGTGTGTGTGCGTGAAAATTACGTTGTCATATGTGCAAAGTTCGCCAGCGTAGGCTGAACATCTCATGCAGCCAATGCAAAACAAAATTTCGAAATGCAATTCTTAAAACTTAAATCGAGGACTGTTTGGTTTTTTGTTTGTTTTTTTTTTTTCGAAAATTCAAGGACTCTGCTTTAAATGTGTGTGTGTGTGTGTGGGAGTGTGTATGTGTGGCGAGGAGTCAACGCAGCACAGGAGCAGCCGAGGCAGCAAGAAAAAAATTCTCTATCTATTGCGATTTGCTCATGCGGCTCGAAAAGAGCGAGGCGCACAACGTACCTAGAGAGAGAGAGCGACAGAGAGAGAGAGAGCGAGAGCGAGAGAGAGTGAGAGTGGGGCAGTGGGTGCAAAGTGTTGCGGCTGCTGCCTGTGTGCATATGTATGTATACATGCGTTCCACACACACACACACACGCACACGTATGTAAATATGTATGTGTGTGAGTGCGCTCATCTCGAGCTGCCCAATTTCTAGCCTCAGCATCATCATCAATAATTTCATTTTATTTCAATAACGAAAGCAAGAGAAAAACATGAAACCAAAATTTATGCGGCATTAACCCCATCAATGCCACAAGCAGCAGCATTTTGTTGCAAAAATTTCATTTGTGTGTGTGTGTGTGTTCCATTGTTCTTTGTTTCCTTTTGTGGCGCTTTTCGAAGTGATTTATCCTTAAACTTGGCAACTTTTTGCACACTGTTTCGCCTCGGCCATGCTGTGGTGAATTGGCCACTGCGCAGGCCACCTGGTGACCAGGACATGAACTAAGCCTCCCACGTCGACGTCTTTGTGTCATATTTGGCTCATACAATTATAATTACATACATATATACAGACATGTATATATATACATGTATGTGTGCATATTACGTATGTATGTATGTGTGTGTGTGTGTGTACAATGGATTAGTATATCTGTACAGATTGTGGCTGTTGCTGGTCCGTTTTCATATTGTCATAAAGCTGAAAATTTCAAGTGTGGCATCTATTATTAGAATTTGTATGAGTTAATGGTCAAGCTTTGCCGATTGTCCTTGGCCGAACGGGGAGCCCTGGCTTGTGCTGTGCGTGGGCGTTATAGAAGCACCCACACATACAGTCACACATACACACACACACTCACACACACTGGCACACAATCAGGCATACGGTTCAGTGTTTCCCAAGAAATGCCAACTATGCGGTCATCATTGCTGCTCCTGTTTATGCTCTAAGAATTCTGGATTCTGTGTTGCATACTTATTGGGGCAGTTGCTGGATAACTCGCTGAATTTTCATTCAATATTCGCTTTTGTGCAACTATAAAATGTTAAATGCAATTTCCAACGGGGTAGTATAACTTTCTCAGTCTCTCTCTCTCGCTCGCTCGCTCTTACTATCCAGTCGCCTGCAGTCGCTATCGTTCGTTCGTTCGTTCGTTCGTTTGTTCGTTCGGGCTATCTCTTGACACGCTGTTGATATCATATTTTTGCCAGTTTTATTATTATATGATGCCTACTACTTTCAATATGTGCGTGGAGTGTGGGGGATAGGCATGCTCAAATAACGGGTATTGCTGCTCAAACACAAACTCACCACGCATAGCCACGCTCCCACACTCGCGCACGCTCGCTCTCCCTCTCCCACTCCCACTCCCTCGCTCCCTTGCTCGCTCTCGTTTGGTGGGCGCTCGAAAACTCCCGCTAGTGTATATTATGTTATCTCGAAACTTTTATTGCCTGTCGTTTGGGGGTGCGGCGCCCACGTATGCGAAAAGGAGGCAGCACCAAGAACGAAAAAGCATACTCCAACTGCGGGTCTCGAGCCGAACTAACATGCCAATATATTCGCTGCTGTTGTGAACGTTAATTCAAACAGAAAAAAAAAAAACACAAATGGAACGCGACGGACCAATTGAAATGTCTATAAATATGCACATATATGAATTGAATTTTTAAGCAAGTGTTTTAATGTGCCAATTGATTTTCAGTGCAGCGCTTGAAGCAAAAGTCACCGTTAATTGTAAATAAGTAACAAAAAGTATAACAACAAACACTCCACCAAACTCGAGACCTATAGTAAACAAAAATAATTATAAATATACAACAAAAACAACAAAAACAAAAATGATCTACATATTTAGAACCCAATAACTATTATTAAATGTAAATAACAACGTAGCCTTCAAACTATAACTAAAACAAGAACAAAAAAACCCCTACAAGAATTTATAATATAAACGATATTATATGAAATAAATAGTTATTGCTGCTAATTAAGAACAAAGTGCGGGCGCAGAGGCGCAACATTCCGGCAAACAAATGTCTGGATAAAAACAAAAACCAGTTAACCAATGGATGAAAATGCAGCCGTCGTCGTCATTTTTGTCGTCGTCGTCGTTGTCCATTTGTCATCGCTTTTGTCAGCAGCCTCAGCAGCAACAGCAGCAGCAGCAGCAGCAACAGCCGGATCCGGATCAGCCGCTGCAACAACAACAACAGCAACAACAACCTCAAGAGCAACAAAAACACCAAAGGGCCGCAGCAGCCGCAGCAGTTGCAGCAGTTCAGCAGCAGTTGGCGACACAGGCAGCAGCAGCAGCAGCAGCAGCAGCAGCAGCAGGTGGAGGAGGAGGAGTAGGAGGTGCATTCTACACAGCACACGCCCACTTTTGTACGCCCAAATTGCCGCAAACGCTGCCGCTGGCCAGCTCAAGCCGAAGCCCAAGCACTCTGCCACTGCCTCAGCTGGCTGCGGCTTAGTACGCACCAGTTTCTACAGTTAGTTGGCTTGCCAAAATTCATTCTAAAGGAGCTCAATTAAGCACCACAGCCCATCGCACAAGCAACAAGCAACAACAACACCAAATAAAGCACAAACGCTTCAACAACAACATCTACAATAACAACAACTACAACAACAATAACATAATAACAATAGACAGCACACAAAGTCTCGTGCCAATTGAAACCGCAACACAACAAACCAACAACAACAACAACAACAACAACAACTACAACTACAAGAACAACAACGCCAACAACTTTAAACGGAGCTTTTCGAACGGCGCCCGGCAGCTGTAGCTCTAACGGTAGATGACAAACAAAATGGCGGATGGTGGGCATTCATTTGTGAAGAAGACATTTCATAAGCCAACTTATTGTCACCACTGCTCGGATCTACTGTGGGGCCTCATACAGCAGGGCTACATATGCGAGGGTGAGTACAAATTACCGTTAACGCAAACCGTTAAATATCCCAAACGATCGCATTATGATAAATCCATTCAATAAATATCCCAAGGGAACTTTAAGTAAGTACCTACATTCAGTGAAAGCTCTCTTGAGTGAAAAGTTGGAAGTTTTTTCTGCTTTTGAGGAGAAAATAAGCTAGGAAATCTACATAAATTGGGCTTCCTTACGTTTTTGAATATAATTTGAAATAGTTGATTTTGCTTTATAAGAAAAATTACTGTTTATTTCTATAAAAGTACACATATTCCCAAATTTCCGACCGATTCTCTATGGAGCTTTATGATAAAGCAGTCTGAGACTAGTTTAGTTTAGTTTCTCTGGAAAGACATTCCCATGGCATCTATCTGAGATAGAGGTCCGACCATTTGTATTGTCTGCAGAAGAAAGACGGATCTAATTTCCATAACGATAAATTTAAAACTGAAAGACTTGATTGCATAGAATATAAACAGATAAATGGGCAGACGGAGATGGAAATATTGACTAGGCTCTTGATATCGATGAGAAATATCGATACTTTATGGCGTCGGGAATGTCTCTTTCTATAATAAATTATAGGACTCTCTTAAGAAGGGCATAAAAAGAGTTTTTTGTTAAAACTAATTCCAATCTAATTTCGACAATTGCCGGGTAAGGGAAATGTCCAAGAAGACTTTTAATTGTCGAATAAAGTTCGAAATTTAGGAAATTAGGAAAATTTAAATAGTTTGCTTTTTTTTATAAAAATCAACAGGCGAGTCCATATTTTTTTTGTCGTCATTTAAAGGCAATAACAAAAAAAAAACTCCAATTTTGTAATGTCTCTATGCTTCTTGCATATATGATAAATCCTATCAATATCGGAGCAACATATCATATAGTTGACATAAGAGTTATTGGTAGAAAATAAAGTTCTTGAGAGTTAAACTTATTGGTTTACCAATATAACTTGACCCAGTCCAAGATTTATTCATTTTATCTTATTGATAATGGACTTATCATATGTTATAGGTCGAAAATTAAGTTTTAATAGAGTACAATTTGGGTTTACAAGATATGTTCCATATGTATGTGAACTAGGGTGTTTAAAATTCGGCGTACTTTTTTAATTCTCTCAATATTTCAATAGCTGGGAATGTTCCAAGCTATATAATGGATAAGATTGTGCTCACAAGGCAGAAGATAAGAACCAGAACTGAAGAATTTCGTTGGGATATCATTACAAATAAAGATATATATTAATATATAACTTTCTTGTACTTCGCAATTGAGTAGAGTATTCTCTTGCAAGATATACCCCTTGATTACTCTCCATATAGGGTATATATCTTTCTTGTATTTTGCCAAAATAGAGTAGAGTATTCTCTTGCAAGATATACCCCTTGATTACTCTCCATATAGGGTATATATCTTTCTTGTATTTTGCCAAAATAGAGTAGAGTATTCTCTTGCAAGATATAGCCCTTGATTACTCTCCATATAGGGTATATATCTTTCTTGTATTCTGCCAAAATAGAGTAGAGTATTCTCTTGCTAGATATAACTTTGAAGTTGCAAATCCCATTAGGAAGTCTCCTGTCAGCTGCGAAGATCTGAGGTAGATGGGATCACAATTTCGTATATTCATCAATTAAGTTGGCATTCAAAATTTGTTTGTGGATTTGTTTTGTTATACGCCGAGCACTTGGGGCTTTTACTCAGCTGCCAAGTTGAATTAAATGGGCATTAAATGGCCGAAACGGGCCAAATCCGTGCTAAAATAGCCCCAAATCTAAAATATTATCAAAATAGATTTGTCTAATGGCCATAAAGTTGTGGACCGCGTGTGATTTTTACAAGCTGCATTCGCACGCTACCGCACATGATCAATGATCAATGATGATGCTCATCATGATGATCATTATCGTGATCAGCTGAAGCTGTTGCTATTTGCGGCATTTGAACTTCCCAGCGGCCAGCACCATGACGTTAGCCCGGCCAATGACGTCACAGAATCAGACAGCATCTCGACCATTGGGGCCATTGGCAGTTGGGGCTGGGGCTGCGGCTGGCCACGAGAATCTATCAAAACTGGGGGCCAAAATTGGCAGCGTGTTTATTTTGTTTATGTGTGGCCGCCTTTGCCTATTCTTATAATTATTGCACAGCGCGCTTTACTTGGGCTCTCTCGCGAATGTTTACATCGTCGTCGATTTCTGGAGGATCGCGAGGCTCACGCGCTCTGCCAAATAGTTGCCCAGCCCCATTCACATGCCCAGTCGCCAATTAGGGTCTTATAGAAAGCTGCAACCAGCTTGAAATTTTAATAGCCCATCCACGCACACCCACACACACACACACACACACACACATTTGTACCTGTGCGCTTTGACAGTTTCAGCTAAAAATAAACGCCTGTCTCTGGCATATTTCAATTGCAAATTTTTATTTATTTATATTTCAACATATTTATTGCAAGCCAAAAACAGGTCGGAGCAGATACCCTAGCAAATACCCTGTAGCCAGTTTCGTGCATATACCCTGCAAATGTATGTGACAGGGTAGCATCGCCGACCGCATAGACTATATATATGCATATTCTTGGGCATTATCAATAGTCGAACTCAGAGATAGGTCCTCCTTCTCCTTTCCCGCGTACTTCAATTTTATTTCAAAACATCGATAACTGCCGCCGTTCCCATGATATCGATATAAATCGATAACAAATTTCTGTCGTTTGACAATATCTCGGCTCTTATAAGAGCTAGAGATACCAACTTTCAAATAAAAATCATTTATATTCTTTATCTTGAGTATAAACATACATTTAGATGTCATAATGGCAAGAAGAAGCACTGACTCGGGTGTGTGTGTGTGTATGGAAGGAAGATTTAATGATTGTAACGGGATTCAGGATATTTCCCAGTCTGGAACATCCTAATAAAAGCCCGCTCACAGTGAAAACTCTTCCAAGAGATACTCCTCGCGACATGAACGAGAGAAAACCTTTCCAAGCTCTTTTTTTTTTTTTAATTTATAAATCAGGTCATCTCCATAAGACGGACGGCGTATGTCCGCCTAATAGAGCTTTTGCTATATTTGATATTATAAATTTGTATCTTAAGTATCTTCCGTGCTTCTTATCGGATCGTTGTGAAATTTTAAGTACTCAAATATACAAAAAATCTTGTTCGATAACATTTAAATTATTTATATTGAGTTATATTTTAGCCGAGTATGCAACAGGTGTAGCTGCATTTGGCCAAATTCGCCATGTTTAATATATTTTAGAGAGACGTAAGTTGTTGAAAAATATTAATAACAAGTAGATTATCAAAAACATAAATATAGCTGACTGAATAAATTTGCCAAAACTTTCCCATATGTACCTATACATATGCATATATATATGTATATGGACATCTAGCTGTATATGTTTTTCGTGGAAAATTTAGCATAGCATAGCCGCAGGCGTTGCTCTCATTAGCACACAAGTCGCATGCGAGGCTGTTTGCAGAGGCGTTGCACGCAGCTCTAATTGAGTTGCAGCCTCTAATTGCGTGTGGGACAAGGCTCAGCTTCAGCTTCAGCTGCACCGTGCAGGAGAGTGTAGATGAGAGTTGAGGTTGGGATTGAAATTAAGATGGCAAGCGCGCGGGCGTTTGCAAGTCAAAGTCAATGCAACGAGTGAGAGAGAGTGAGAGCGAGCGAACGAGCGAGATGTAGAAGGGTGGGAGAGAGAGAGAGACAACGAGCTGCAAGTCGCCCACACAGAGTTGCCAGGCAGCAGCAGCAGCTGTTGCACTCTTCTCACTCTCTGTTAAGCCCGCCTGAAAGTAGGTCGAGATGCACTCTCAATTACACACACACACACACACACACACACAGGATGCGCACAGCTGCAGGCAACGTTTCAATTGGTTTTCAAGGGTTGCAGGGGCGCTTGCCAACTGGCAATTGCAGTCGCAGTCGCAGCAGCAGCAGCAGGTGAGCATAACAACCAAATTGAATGTGAAAAAAAAATAAAACTGTGTGGGCTTGTTACAAGCCGGCCCTGCCCGTGCATGGGCCTGTCAGCTACACCTACACTGAAAAAAAAAAAACACCATCGCACACACACACACACACACAGAGAGCTGGCCAGCTGCTGTTCTAGGCGATATCAGCGAAGGGCTAAAAGTGCGTCATCAATGGCCGCCATGAATGTGGCGGAACGCGGCCGAAAACCGAGCGCCATATGGGCAAATGGCAGAGGTGCGGCAAAGGTGCGGAGGTGCGGACCTGATGCCGTTTAATTGCCATCTCCACGACGTTGTTGCTGTTCATTCATGAACTGAAAGCCAAGGCAGCAACAACAACAACAACAACAACTATAATAATAGCAAAAAAAAAAAAACAAATGAATAAAAAGTTGTTTTTTTTTTTTTAGCTGTTGGGTCGTCAGTTTGGCTGGCATAGCCATCGGATTGTTGCTCGATAGCCCGGGCCCGGTCTTCAAGTGGCTTTGCTGACGTCTCCAGTTTGATATATATTTAGCTCTCAAATCTATTGGGCCATCTCTATGACTAAGCATATAAAACTGTTTGTTTCGACTAACTGAATGATTCGTAAAATGCTAAAAGGCTGCAATTTTTCACTGTAGTTCACTTTTGGGTTGGAGGTGGAAAATTCCAACCGGAACTGTGGAAAAATCGCCAAATAAAGGTCATGAGCAACGCCGGACAATATCCGCTTATATAATATATTAAGTATACGAAATACTGTTATCTGATAACTAGGTACTCTTCCCATTTCCTCAATAAAAATGCTCACATATTTTGGCTATTCTTCTGTGATCCTCTTTTAATATTAAATGAGATTTCATTTGCATAAGAATCTATCTAAACATTTATTTAGTATTGAAAAGTGCAAAGAGCGGAATTTGCATCCTTTTAGGTTTGTCTCTAAGGAGTTGTCTTTAGGAGTCCTGTGAGTTAAGTCTACCCAGAAAAGATTCTCTAAAGCAGCTTTCCTTAATGAGATATACTTATAATGCTGTCGAAGCGATGAGATTTCATAAATATTAAGTTTGTTGTGCAACACTGGAAATTTTCTAGTACTAAAAACTCTTGAAAGAAAACATAGTTTACTCGTAATCAATCAAACCATCCTCAAAAAAAGTGAGAGAAAGCTGAATTTGAAAACGTTAGCTTTTAATATATGCAATAAAAATATTTGACAACAAATAACACTTAGTTATTAACAAAGAAATATTCATAAAAAAAGATAAAATAATTTTTATTTAATTAAACTACAAAGCGTTCGCTTTTATGATCCGGTTACAAGGATATGTTATGTTTTTCTGTGACTCAAATAGAAGTGTGCATGTAATTGGAGCGAGCATAAAGATAATCCAGCCGAAATCTGAATTGGTCCCAGGGTATGCAAATCCAATCTCTATCAAGTGGCGCAGCTGGCCGCAATGTCGGCGTCGACGTCGACGTCGCGCGGGGAGGCAGCAAGCCGCAGCGACGACGCACACGATATCCTTGACTGTTGCCTTGTGTGTGCTTACGTACTTGCCACAGCGCTCCAAAGTGTTGTGCGTGTGTGTGTGTGTGTGTATCTCGCACACAACAAGATTTGTAGCTGCGCGCATTTGCTTGAATTGAATTGAGTTGATTTCATTTGCAGCTTTACAAATTATATTTATGAGAAACTAAATGATGTTATACTCAACCAAGGCGTGGCCTATAAATAAAACGCGGCTGCAATTTGATGCAATTTCTAATTTGAATTGCATTCGGCTGCATTAGACTGGCTAAACAGCATTTATTTCAAACGATAGTTGATAGTTGACATTTCCAATGTTATTTCGAGTTCGAATGTTGCGTATACGTCATGTGGTTCGTGGTCGAGTTGAAGTGCGCACAGAATCGAATCGAATCGAATACGTTCTGTTGGTGTATGTATTATTATTCATGCGTCACATTGATCCAATTATTTCTATATTTACTTATGGTTTCATCTATTTTTGAGCGAGTTGGCTGGCTGTCAGGAAGTTTGATTCTAAATTGATTTCCTGCCCAACCAAAATCCATAACTCACAGCTGACAATGCAAAAATCTCTCTCTCTCTCTCGCCCACGCTGTGCGTGTGCGTGTGTGTGCGTGTGTGTGTGAGTGTGGGCGGGGTGTGAGTTCTATGCAAATATCAATTTTAATTGTTGCTATTGTACTACGCATGTCAACTTGTGCCCATTCAATTGCCACAGCACAGCACAACACACACACACACACACACACACTGTACGCATACATACATGTGTATGTATGCATGTAGTGTCGCTTGAGTGTGTGTGCGTGGCAAACATTATTCGCCACCTTAAACACATATTTTTGTGCTTCGGCTTTGACTGCGACTTGCTGCCAACTTCTTTGAGTACTTTTAGACGTCTTTGCTTTATGTTTCCTTTGTTATTGTTGTTATTAAAGCAACACACACACTTACACACACACACACGCACACACAATACACAAAGACGTGAGCGCGCCCTCGCCAACCAAAAGAAACATGTAAAAGTAAAAGTGTGTTGAATTTCGTAAATTTCCCAACTAGTGCGAAGAATAACATTTGAAAATTTCCCATGCGTTCTCGTCGCATTTATCTCCTCTGTTAACACACACACACACATATACACATGCATACATGTACGTACTCTAACATTTTGGTATACATAATGCAAACATATAAATATGTACATGTATGCAAATGCTATATACATATATTTGTAAAATACAGTTAACTAGCCCTCTCGTAACGCTCTAAATCATTATTATATAGATGATCAGAAATGTATGCCTGCTGCTTTTTCCAAATATAATATTATGTTTCATTAATACACACACACACACACACACACACACACATATATATATATACGCTCAGATTGAGAGGCTGCAGTTGGTTTCGTGCCAGCGTCACGTTTACACGGCCAAAAATGATTATCCACTTTGAGCATGCAACATGCGCCGTAAACATTTCGAGTACTCGTTTATTTTTATACATAGCTGAATGACAACAACAACAACAACAACAAGAGCAAGCAATTCATGAGTTCATTCATGACGTCAGAGCGTCAGCGTCAGGTCAGCGGCCTAGTTCGAGAACTAGCTAAATACATGCACACATACATATGTACTCGCACATACAAATACATAAATACGTATGTATATAAAAATGCAAATAAATGTACCTAAAGAATTATGAATTTATTTAGCTGTATATAAGACGCACATTAATACCTACACATAAACATTCATAGGCGTTTTTACAATACATATACATATATATATATGTGTGCATATATGTGCATGCAAAGTGTGTACAACTTTCCGGATTTTCTAAAAATAACATTCGAATTTCTATGCTGGGCTACACACAGCTGCACAAATACATAAAATACATACATTCATATATATATATACATATGTATCTAGCTGGGCTGCACTCAATGCCTTGCATGTGTGTGTGTGTAGTTTTGCCCAGGACAGTGGCAGCACTGCTTTGGTCACAGGTTGCGGCTGCTGCTTCCATTCACACAACGACACATGCAAGCAGAGTGGCAGTGGAAGTGCAAGTGGAAGCGAGAGAGCGCGAGGCCTTTGTTTGCCCTGCATTATTGTTGAGTTTGTTTTCGCTTTTGTGCGTAGCCCTCTCTCTCTCTCTCCCTTTCTCTTTGCAGCTTTGGCTTCTCTTTTTACGGTTAGCCACTTAGGGTTTGCTTATTTTTTGCTCCAGGTCGATTGTAAGTGTGTGCATGTGCATGCAAGTGCTATTGTCTATGCATATGTGTGTGTGTGTGAGTGTGCTCTGTGTAAGCCTTCAATGAAAATGGTGCCCATGAACTCAAGAGCCCCAGCATGGCCCATTGCTATGAATGGCGCTAATGGGCGGCTGACGATGACGATGACATGTTCCTCTTACATATGTACATGCAGACAAGTGGACACTGTACAGTGAAATTTCTATTAGCGAACAGCTACCTTGGCCGTGCATCTAATAAAATTGATACCCAAAGAAAATATCCTCAATTTTTTGGTACTTTTATCAAAGCTTGAGACTATATCCAAAGCAAATATCCCTAATATTTTGGTACTTTTATCATAGCTCGAGATTATCTCCAAGGGAAATCTCCTCAATTTGTTGGTACTTTTATCATGGACTATTTTTTGAACAAACGCTAAAAATTGTTAACAATAGATTATTTAGTTTTTTTTTTTAACCATTAAAATGTAATAAAATGCCCCACCGTTGATCTAGATTGATTGATCTAGAGATCAATTTTCTAATATTGGTGTAAAATATGGGCGTCCGCGCAAGAGAGTTTTCACTGTACCTACATAGCTGCTAACTTACTTGAGGTACCAAAACTCAGGTTGTTATATTATGCAGCCATATTTGCCTGTTCCATTTAGATAAGAACTGACATTATATAGTCAGGGAAAATGTTGTCTCCATTCATTTGCTTTTCCCTTGCAGTTTGCAACTTTATCATACACGAGCGATGTGTCAGCAGCGTGGTAACGCCCTGTTCCGGTATTGCGCCATGCATTATAAAGGTGGGTACACTATCCTACACACACACACATATATATATACCTGATATCTGTTTTACATTGAATAACTTGGCATCTGTCATGTCGTTGGACAGAATCCTGTCGCCCATTGTTGGTCGGAGCCAACCCATCACAAGAGAAAATTCTGCACCGTTTGCCGTAAGAGATTGGATGAAACGCCAGCGGTGCATTGTTTAGGTAAGCCAACATTTCAACCAGCGCATTGGACGGCCGGGGCAGAGGGCCTAAAGCCCACCCCCAACTAGTTTCAGGGCTGTCAGCTTACTTGAAATGCATTTCATAACCAATTCCTGTGCATGTCAAACATGGCTTCAATTTATTTATAGACGCGAGTAGATTTTATCTTAAAATCGTTAAAGGCCTACATTAAATACATTCAAATATCTCAGGTGTTTTTTTTTTTGTAATTTCAAACAAAATATTTGAATGATTATTATTAATATAACTTCAATTCTGATTTCATGTGAAATGTTGCATACTTTTAGAAGCCCAACTAAAGACTCCCATCTAAAACTTTTTAGCTAGTAGTTTTTAACATTTGATGAAATGCACATGGAATTCGGTTAGAATGCATTTGAAATATAAATATAATATTACATAATACAAGTAAATAGTTCTCTAAAAGAATATAATAATAAAAATAACAATTTAGTCTATAAATTTCTTGCCTAAGAGTTATGTTCTTGAGAAATGACTAAACAAAAAATCAAAAATTAACGTATTATTAAATGAATATCTTACGATTTCCAAGTTTTATAGCAAAAAGCTTTATCATTTATAGCTAGTTGAATAGAAAAGAGTTTCATAGCAGGCAGCTAATCAATTCTTTAACCCTTCACAGTCTGCGAATATTTCGCACATACCGAGTGCCAAGATTTTGCTGTGCCCGATTGCACCGAGAATGCAACATACGTGCCTGGCAAGGAATTGCTTAATGTGCGGCATCAAGTGAGTTTCAAACAATTTATTTTCGATATCACATATGCCATACACTATATATATATATATATAAATATATATTATAATGCTCGACAGCATCATTGGCGAGAGGGAAATCTTCCATCAACGTCCAAATGCGCTTACTGCAAAAAGACCTGTTGGTCCTCGGAATGCCTAACAGGTGGGTATCGGCATACACTCCCATATTAGGGGAATCCTCCACTTATATATCTTCCACTCTCACTCCTTGCAGGCTATCGGTGCGAGTGGTGTGGCATGACCACGCACGCCGGATGTCGCATGTACCTGCCAACCGAATGTAATTTTGGTATATTACAACCTATCTACTTACCTCCGCATTCAGTTTCGATACCACGTACTGAGGTGCCAATCGAGGCGATTATTGGCGTCCAAGTCAAATCCAAGACGTCGCTCGTGCGCGACTATTCGTGTCGTAAGTACCAATCCGGCCCCTGCACCCGCAAATTTCCCGTGATCGTTGCGACCTGGCCCGGTCAGGGTCAGGGGTCAGCAGCTCAGCTCAGCTCAGCTCACTCACTCACCCAAAACTCACCCCCTAAAAGCTGCTCTTCAATCAGCTCTCGATGTTGTGCACATTTGTATGTTTGCTCAGATCCATGGATCATCATCATCTTCCGGTTCTTAAGCCTCATCATACTCTCCTCACCTCGTTACACGATCGCAAACAAATTCGTTTCCAGCTGCGGTTTTTCTTTTCTTTTCACATTTTCACACTGTTTCTTCGATTTTGTTTTCATTTCGATTTATTTATTTATTAAGTTTCTCTTGTGTTATTTTAAACGTTTCTTTTTTGGTTTGGTTGTTGGCCGTTGACGCCTCGGCAGCCAGCCCGGAGCTCGGTGCAGAGGCCGCGGCTGGTCAAGTTGGTGCGTCCGGTTTGTGTCTCAAGGAGCTCCTGGAGCTCCATAGACAGCGACTCGAGCAATCGAAACAACATTTTTTACTTTCAACGCCGCCCACGCCCACCTCCTGTGGCTCCATGTCGCTCTGTGTCTCACCCACGCCCTCGCTGACAGTGGGCGAGTCGAGCAACTACCAGGATCAGGATCAAGAGGAGCAGCCGGATGCCGAGGAGGATGATTACGATCAGCAGTGCAATACGACGGAGCATGACAGCGCCCTGCAGCTAACCACGGCCTCCAGCAATTTGGCCACAGGTCCCTTGCAGAAGTCGCCCTCGGCCAACTCCTCGCTGCACCTGATCTACACGAGCCTATTTCGTAAGCTGGGCCATGGCCAGGGGCGACGACGTCGCCGGCGCGGCGCCTCCAACAGCGAGCAGGAGGAGGAGGAGGAGGAGGAGGACGACGATGTGAATGTGGATGGCGGTGTCTGTGATATAAGTGGCGGCGATCTGAGTGACGATTACGATCACTGCGATGTGCTGTTGCGGAAGCGCTGCACGCGTCGGTCGCCGCGCGATGTCAGCGAGACGGATTACCATGGCGACGTGGAGCTGGAGACGGCGCCGCGGGAGAGCTGCTACGAGACGTCCGACACGGGCGGCGAGCTGACAAACACCGAGGATCTCGACTCCAGCATGAATCTGATCAGCAACCTTAGCTATAATAGTAGTAATAGTAACACCTCCAACACCTCCGAGCAGCGCCAGATTCAGGCGCGTTCCACTGCCACAGCCGCAGCCGCAGCTGCTGCCGCCGCCAGGGGTGTGGTCATCGCCCCAGGACCAATCCCTGCCTTAAGCGCGCTCGCTGGCCGCAACCTAAAGACTGGTGCTCTCCTGAAAGCCAAGCCCAAGCTCAAGCCCAAGCCCATACTCAGTGCGCCCAAGCACAAGGGCGGCTCCGTGAGCTCTCCCAATTCCAGCGACTGCTCCTCGGCATCGCCCGCGCCCGCGCCCGAGCCCGCCTCGTCGCTCCTACAGCTGTCACCGGTGGGACGCAGCAAATCGTTTCAGGAGCCGGGCGTTGCCCGCTACAAAAAGTACGGACGCGGCCTGTTCCAGCGTCGTCGATCGAAGCGCTCGCCCAAAGGCGGCGCCAAGAGCAACTACAGCCTGGACAGGCTGTCGCAGAATATCGAGATAACCATACAGGATGAGGATGGCAACTATCAGCCATACGATGACAACTATCACACACTCTCCGCGGCACGCCTGCCGCTCGACACGGATGCCGATGTCTACGACGATGTCGAGTACGAGGATCTGTATCTGGACGATCGGCCGCACAGCGCGGGCGATGACATTGCTGGCGATATCAGCGATGGCGCCACCAGCAGTCGATCCCGCGCCAGCGACGCGGATGCCCAGGGACAGGGTCACGTGCTCGATCGGCTGCTGCGGCGCGTCCGCGGCCTGTCCGCCGGCTGGCGCAAGCCGCGCTACCAGAAGCGCAGAGGTGATTAAGCGTACCGCAATCTTTGTACTCGTTTGTAAACTCTCTCTAACAGCAACTGCCACCGACTGCCGTATACGCTCAGTACTCAGTGCTCGATTGGCTTAAGTTTCGTTTTCGGTTCTTCGATTTGTTTTATTCTAGTTATTGAGCTAACCAACCGGCTTTTTTAACCCTCTGTTAACCAGCTACTAACTCAACTAACCATCCATCACATGCCATACGATCGCACCATTTCGCATCGCATCAGACAGAACTAATCCCTACCATAATACACATTGCATGATCGTCTCAAGCTAACCCCACCCTCTGCCTGATTATCTGATAGTCTCGTAGCTTACTAACGGATTTGTCACACACAGCACGCAGTATATCGGAGGAATTTAGCAGCGGGGATGCACCACGTTTCAAGGACGAGGAGTCGCTGGGCAAGGCAGAGTCCTCGCACGGCGCGAACACGGCAGGCGGCGGCGGCGGCAGCAGTGGAGGAGGGGGAGCAGGTGCTTCTAGCGGCGGCGGCACAGGTGGCTCGTCCACATACTATCGCCCCGACGCCACGGGGCACAAGTCCGACAAGTCGGAGAAGGACCGCGAGAAGAAGGAAAAGGAGCGCGAGGAGAAGGACATAGGTAAGTGCCAGAGAAAGCCACCCATCCGACAAACCCCAGCTGAAACGATTCAATCCTCGTCTTGCAGAGATGATCAAGGTCTTTGACGGCAACAACTCATTCCGGCGCCAGCAGTACCGTGCGATCATCGTACAGCGTACCTATACGCTGGAACAATTACTGACAACCGCCTTGCGGGCGTTTCACATAACGCGCGATCCGCAGGCGTTCTATTTGACCGATCTGTATGCGGCCACTGGCATGGAGGATGCAGCGCTGCAGGATCCGACTCCGGTGTTGAATCTAACACACTTGGAGGGCAAGCGACCGGCCATGTTTCTCAGGTTTCAGGACAAGGACAGGGGACATGTGCGCGTGTATCCCGGCAAATTGCAATGCTCACTGGAAGATCCCTATGTCAATGTGCCTGTCGATAATACAACAGTTATCAAGGACTTGATACGAGACGCACTCGACAAATTCGGTCTACAAGATAACCAGATACAGGACTATAGGTAAGATCCATCCAGCCCGCGCGGTGACCCTCAATTGTCTTAGTCCACATCGCCTTTGCAGATGCTCGGAGGTGCTGCTCGATCGCGGCGTTACCGAGCGCATACTCTCGTGGAACGAACGTCCGTGGGATATTATGAAGCAGCTGGGCAAGGATTCCATTCGTCAAATGGAACTGATGCGCTTCTACATGCAGCACAAGCAGGATCCCCACGGGCCGAACATTGCGCTCTTTGTGGGCAACCTGCCCACAGGACTATCGCAGCGCAACTACGAGCAGATCCTAAGCAAATATGTGACCGATGAGAATAAGTTCATCAGCATTGGGCCCATCTACTATGAGTACGGCTCGGTTGTGCTCACATTCGAGGATTCTCAAAAGGCGGTAGGTCTTACGGACACAAAACTCTCTTAGATATTGGTTGACATATTTGTCTCTACTTTGCCGGGCAGGTTCGTGCTTTCTACAACCTACGCGAGACGATCATCGAGGACAAGAAACTGTTGGTCCTGCTCTTGCCGAATATTGAGCCCAGCATGGTGCCCTCGGATGTCAGGCCCCTGCTGGTCTTTGTAAATGTCAAATCCGGCGGCTGTCAGGGCCTCGAACTAATATCGAGCTTTAGGAAACTACTGAATCCGTATCAGGTCTTTGACCTGGACAACGGAGGTCCGCTGCCAGGGTAAGTTAACCAGAAATCCAATTGGGGAGTTTCAACTTATTGTCTTCCACCCTCAGGCTGTACGTGTTCCGGCAGATCACGAACTACAAGATCTTGGTGTGCGGCGGCGATGGCACCATCGGCTGGGTGTTGCAGTGCCTGGACAATGTTGGCCAGGACTCGGAATGCTCTAGTCCACCGTGCGCTATTGTACCCCTAGGTACAGGTAAGTAGCTGGCCATTGCTCTGCCAAACCTGTTGCCCGTTTCCTAAGCCCAAGTCTTGCCAGGCAACGATCTGGCGCGGGTTTTATGCTGGGGTTCCGGCTACACCGGTGGCGAGGATCCGCTCAATATGCTGCGCGATGTCATTGAGGCCGAGGAGATACGCTTGGATCGTTGGACAGTCGTCTTTCATCCGGAAGACAAGCCCGAAGAGCCGGCCATGAAGGCGCCCTCACAAACAACGGGTAAGAAGAAGAAGGCTCACCAAGCACATCTATCGCAACAAACAAATCAGCATCATCAATTACCGGCTCTGACATCGAGTGATATATCAGGTCATTTGATGTTTCAAAATTATTTATTCTTTTTATACGTTTCACTGTCTAATTTATCTAACGCCCCCCCCCCCCTCGCCCCCGCCACCCACCAAAAATCCTCCAGGCCAAAATCCCTGTAAAAACCGAGCAATAGATGTTCTTATTACTTTGTATTTTTACATGTGCTTTGAAATATTGCTGTAATAATATCCATTAAGCTACCGATACTTAGTTCCCATGCGAGTATTTCTGCAACTGATTTGTCTAAAACTAATCCAACTTTAACTCAGAATTCTCAGCTAAACATTATAGTCGGTTGCAGGAATATCTATTGAGAGGAAAACCTACCTCCTCCAACCGAACCCAACCTCAATATATACTTATATCCGAGTAGTCTTTTGCCGCCCAGTTTGGTAGCTGATGATAAATGCTGTAGTTTTGATGTGTATACGATGTATTTATACACTCATTAGAGCTGCATGCATCCGTGTCCAGTCGTAGTTAGTCCCAAGGAGTTCAGGTAATGTATGTGAGTCCGAGTCAAGCGGAAGCCGGAGGCGCAGTCTTAATTGAATCGGTAAAACCGACCCATATGTCTATCTCGATGTTTTGTAAATTCAATGTTCGGTGTCATGTGTCAATGTATTGCCCAGCTCCAGGCTTTGAACTCATTGAATGCTCTCTCGATTGTCACAGGTGGCGCCCAGAATGAGGACAACTCGCAGATATTTGTGATGAACAACTATTTTGGCATTGGCATCGATGCCGATCTGTGTCTGGACTTTCACAATGCCCGGGAGGAGAATCCCAATCAGTTCAATTCTCGGCTGCGCAACAAGGGCTACTATGTTAAAATGGGATTACGCAAGATTGTGGGTCGCAAAACGGTCAAGGATTTGCAGAAGGAGCTGCGCCTAGAGGTCGACGGCAAGGTGGTCGAGCTGCCACCCGTCGATGGCATCATCATATTAAATATATTGAGGTAAGTGGAGAATTAATGAAGAATTCTGTAAACCCTATAAACTCACTCGGTTGCTCTTCGTAGCTGGGGCAGCGGCGCGAATCCCTGGGGTCCGGACAAGGATGATCAGTTCAGCACGCCCAATCACTACGATGGCATGTTGGAGGTTGTGGGCGTGACGGGCGTCGTGCATCTGGGCCAGATACAGTCCGGCATACGCACGGCCATGCGCATTGCACAGGTGCGTTACACATACGCCCCGTGGATCGGAGTGATATATATTAACTAACCCTTTGCCATCTCGCTTACAGGGTGGTCACATCAAAATACATTTGAACACCGACATGCCGGTGCAGGTGGACGGCGAGCCTTGGATTCAGAGTCCCGGCGACGTGGTCGTCCTCAAGTCCGCGCTCAAGGTGAGTCCCAGCCAAGCGATATGCCCCGATATGTATATAGGTTAGAGCTGCATGTTAAAGATGTTCAGTTGTTATTTGCATGACAGCTTTCCACTTTGATTTCTTTTGTATATACATACCATTTCTTATGGGCCTGATCATGAATCAAGACATGTGCACCCAGCACCAGAGACTTTCCTTTATTTTTATCATTTCTCAACAATTTAATTACCGATTGTACACCTAACGAGCCGGAACCCACAGATCATACTCGACAAGTCACCTAACAAACTATATCAAGCCGGATAACAATGACATTTAGAAGAGAAACGAAACATATTTATTTTAGAGTTTTAAGGAAATACCAAGAAAATACCAAAAATAGACGCAAGTTTTTTCTTTAATCGCGTTATTCCTTGAAAAGAATAGTTATAAAAAAAGAAATGGAAATGGTTTACAATGGAAGAATCCTTTTACACTCTTTCAATTAGTCGTGTTAAAATTTGACATACACACATTCCTCCTGGTAACCACATGTTAAAGCCTTACAAGCAGGGAGCCAGTTATTTGTTGTAACGATTTTTATGTTAAGCGTAGTGGAACGATCGTGGGCAACAATTTCATCATTTTAAACAGTTATTGAAAATGTGTGTGTGTGTGTGTGTGTGTTTGTTTTATGTAAAAACTGTGCATGCAACCAACTGCCACGCCCCACGTCCCAACTGCAATTAATACAACCTAGCTGTATAATAGTGATAAATGTATTTGGTATTTAATTGAATGAAATTAAATGCGCATCAATATTGTCACTGTTATCTCTTGTATTGATTTAAATAGAGCACCTGCTGTCCCAGAAGCCCCACCAGAACCCATGTATATATACATATTTAATGCAGTTATGTTTGGTCTTTTTTGTGTGTTTTATAATTAGAATAATTCCCAAGGATATTATAAATTTTTAGCCTGAAAATTGTTTCCGAAACTAAGAGTTTTTATATTCATATAAGCTGATGGTCGATCGCCCAGTGTTTAGTTTTTTCCTCACTTAAAAGTAGCCTTTAGCTAAGTTACTTTTTCTAAATATCTTTTTGTGGTTAAGTTTATAAACCTCCCTCGACTTAGGGTTAAATGCTTATCAAACAGTTGATTGGCTTTATTTTGCCTCTTGATAGCTGAGTTATTAGTTTTGGATGTGTCTTGAATTTTAACCAAAAATTCCTGAAAAATGAATAACAGACTTTTATTCAATTCCGCAAAGTTGCGAATAGTTTATCATCTTCCTTATAAAAGTTTCAGCACAATTAACTTTGGTATATTAATAATGAAAATTAAATATGGACACATATGTTGTCCAGTGTTGGTCAACTTACTAAGCGGACAAAACTGAAACTTAAGAAATGTGAGGTTCAGTTGAAAAGCTTGCTGTTAAAAATTTGTCCGTCGGTTATTTTCATTAGCTTCATGTTAAACACTTACTCTGCAGGAGAGCAAAAGCTTCGGCATATCGAAGATAAACCCACTTTCTTGTTCGTTTTAATGTAATGATTTCAAAGTTAAACTCATAATATAATAATTAAAAATGACAAACACTGAAAAGAATTGCAAACAAAAATAAAGCAAAAGGAAACTTCGTTTTTGATGTTAGCCTGTGAGTTGAGCAACCCAATTTGTTACTGTATATGTTATGGGTGTGTACATTTGATGTCTGTTGAGCCGTTGTCGTTGAGATTTGTCGCCTTTGACCTTGTGTGTGTTTTATGCTACATCCAGGCCACCATGCTGAAGAAAACGAAGAGCAAACGACGCCTGACGGAGCCGCATATCTCGCCGGCGGTGCTCAGCCTCTCGCTCGCGGGCAGCACCTCGGCCATGCAATCTGTGCCGCAGCAGTCGCAGCTACAACAACAGCAGCAGCAGCAGCAGCAGCAGCAGCAGCTACAACAACAGCAGCAACAGCAGCAGCAGCAGCAACAGCTCGAGAATGGCGACAAGGATATTTCGGTGCCGCCCTCGCTGCACCTGGGCAGCTCCTAGAGTCTAGCCTCAGCATATACGTCCGGTCTGCGTTATTGGTTCTCCTGTTTTTTTCCGTAGTAGGCCGCATTCAAAAATACACTATACTACATACATAGAGACAGCAAACGGCAGGATAAGCAAGCTGATTTAAACTGAAAGTCAAGCAAATGCATTAGCACAAAGCCATCCAAGCAAAATTTGCAACAAATTAGAACAGAACTTTGATGCAAGCTCGTTAACTTGTTGTAGTATATATTCCGGCTAATTAGCCAGCCGCTGGCCAACATTAAGAGCTGTAAACGCGGCTTACAAAACTTAAACTAGCTGCACACACACACACACACACACACGGCACACACCGCACACACACACACCAACGGCACACGCCCTTAAACATTTTCATTTAATTAATTCGACTTTTGTTGCTTTTGCTGAACCCTTAACAACTCACAGCAACAGGTGTAAATTATTTGGATTCGATTATTATCATCTTTTGCTTTTACTTTTTATTTAAAGCCCAATTAATGCTTTCATTTTGCAGTATATTCAAGTTGAAAAAGCTAACTAAATAATGAAAAAAAAAAAAACAACATAATTTTATTTATGTTAACTCTCTTTTACTTAATCTCTGTCTCTCTATTTCTCTATTTCTCTTTATATATTACTAAACATATATATATATATATATATATAATATAAATATAAACAACAATATACTATATGTATATAAACTCAACTACAACAACAACAAAAACAACAACAATTCCTAACCAAAACAACAACAATTAATGCACCGGACGCCAAAAATTTTCCTTTTCAACTTAACCTCAAACACTTTGCACTACAAATAAAAAAAAATAACAAATATTAATTAATTGCTAAATGAATTGCATCACTTAACTAGGCAACCATGTTAAAAAAGAATAAACTTAAAATGAAACGTCGCAACACGGAACCAACAATGCTGGTCGCCGGTTCAACAACCGCACAGCTATCCCTGGCCCTGCCGCCCAGCGTTGGGGAGGTGGGCGGTGATGCCGCCGAGGCGGACGCCGGCCCAAACAATACGGACTTCTGAATATGGTATAGCGAGCGTCTGATTTAACGTGCTAATTACAGGAACCACAACCACAACCACAACCACAACCACAACCACAATTACAACCACAATTACAATTACAATTACAACCGACAGATAGAACTTAAATCAAAAACATTAATCAAAATTAACTCTTTTTCTATATGTATGTGTATTACTATTCGTATATATGTATAGAGTATGTCTTTGTCATGTCATGTCTGAAATAAGTACGTTAAACTCAAACAGCTCGAACTAACAACAGCCAACAACAACAACAGCCAACAACAACAACAACTATTGATAATATTTAATGCTACAACTATAATACCTACTACTACTATACTATTAATGCAGCTGTGCGCAGCTGTACACTTTAAATGTACGCATAAACTACTTAGTATATTGTATGTATGTGTGTATGCTCTTTGGGACTTTCACAGCATTAGACGAAAGTATTCGCACACGTGCTTTCAGAATGATGATGATCCAAATGTTGATTCCTTAAACAGCAATAGTCTGGCAAATGTTGTATCAAATTCAAGCTTAATTATGTTCCTTACCGTTTTGTTCCTATGTATGTAAAACAACAACAAAAAGTTAATAAAAAAAAAACACACACACAGCACAAGAGATTAGTGATACCGTTAACAAAAGCGAGAGTTCTAAAGGAGTTCTAGAGCAAAATGAAATCCCCGAACAAAACCAGCGCAAAGAGCAAAAAAAAAAAAACACAAAACAGTACAAAATTAATTGTTAATCATTTATTTGTTGAAACCAAATGAAGTCAAAGAAAAAATATGTAAACAAAAATTAACCAACTTGTCAAATGTGGCACTGTTGCGTCCGCACGCCGCTAGATGGCGCAATAGTGCTGCCCAGCTAGTGGGCTAGCGGACGTAACAGTGCTGCCCAGCGCTCTGGCGCAAAGTACTCGGCGAAGTAAACACAAAAAAAAAATGAAAAAAGAAAACAAATGAAAAGCAAAATATGTATGTAAAAGTTACAACAGCTGCGAGAAAATTTGTACGAAGCTTTCGTAAAAAAATAGCTGCAAATTGCATAGCTTGTCGAACTAAAACAAATAGGGACGCAACAATTCGTATATTCAAGAGAATAGAGACAGATTGGAACTACAAAGTCGAGAGTATATATAGGCGAGATATGGATGGCATGGGTCAAAACAATTTGGATTGTGCAATTGGTATAAATTTTCTCCACTGTTGTGCAAACAAAATATAAAATGTAAACGAATGCATTTTCTTCAAAAAAAAAAAAAAAAAAAAAACAGAAAAACAACGTGCCTGAACACGGCTTCTGTCTGATTGCCACTCAGTCTGTCGGTCAGTCGGGCAGTCAGTCAGTCAGTTTGGGGCACGTAAGTATTTTCACATGCATTTGAACATTTTTGGGTGTAGAATCCACTTACAGAAAAACAAAAACAAAATCCACTGAAAAAATAAGGATATTCATTTCAATGAAAAGAAAAGAAAAGAAAAAAAAGGATGAGATGAAGATCACAAACCGAAAAACTACAATTTCAACTTCAAAACGCTTATAAAGAAAACAATTTTTGAAAATTTTATAACTAATTTTACCTTACGTCTTTTGTTAGACACAAGACAAACGCCATACACGCAAACACACACAGGCACACAGGCACACACATACGGCCGCTTGGGATGGGGCGAATGCGCATGGTCTGCACTCGCGGGTATTCGCATGCGCAAGCGCCTCATCCCTAACACACACAGTGCCAAGGCGATCGGGAGTGGGAATATCCGGTTCCTTACCTGTTTGGAGTGTACTGCAGAGCATTCTCGGTCGCCTTGGCCGTTACACGCACACAACACGCTGGCATTCACACACAAACAGACCGTTTTTTCGCATTTCCATTCACTGTTATGCACACACGGAAATCGCATAATAGTACCCAAACCCAAATTCGTAATCAAAACTCACTCATATTTCGTTTTACCATACGCCTTTTAAAAAGAGACACCTAGAGCTTAAACACACACCTTGCGTTCAGCAAATCACCTTGACCAGCTGCAATTAAGGGGCTCAGTGCTCGGGGTTAATCGGACAACACCTGATTTCCGTGACTCTCATATAGCGAGCACGTACGTTCGAAAAACCAGCCGGCAGTCGACTATGCAATGGATATCAAAATTAAAACTAAGTGCGCGTCAAAACAAATCTAAAAAAACCAAAAAAAAAAAAAAAAAAATACAAAAAAAAAAGGAATGAGATTTGAGGAGTTTTTTTTTTGTTTTCAATTTAAACATTATATTTTTGTTTGGCTACGATAAGGCAATTCGAAAAACCCATCCCATATTGCATAGACGTCTGCAAAGTGTAACGTGCGCCGCCTCGCGAACCTATTCGAAACTGAAACTCGATGCGAATCGAACTCGAATTCGAATTCGATTAGCCGCTGGCACATAAATTGCAGTTCGCAGGTGATTTGAATTTTTTGCCTAATTTCAACACAAATACACTGCGACAAAAATACACAATGTTTTTTACATATTTTTTTTTCCTTATGTTATTAAAACACACAAAATATATATATATATATATATATATATGTATGTATATATATATATATTACAAAAAATTAGTGTAAGTAAAAAAAAAAATAAAAAATCCAAAAAAAATATGCTATTCAAAGAAATCCAAAACATAATAACTACCATGCGAATAAAAAAACTAAAAAATCCAAAAAAAATATAAAAAATAAAAAACCCAAAAAACAAACAAACAACTAAAAATACTAATTATAGTACATACATTGATGTAGTGTTAGTTTTAAGTCAAAAACCAAAAAAAAAAAAAAAAAAAAAAAAAAAACCAAAACTTAATGCTGATAACATTTAAAAGCCAACTACAAATTTGTTTCATAAACGCAAGAGAACCGAACCGAACAGAACAGAACAAAATCAATACATAAATGTACAAGTAACTATTTTTCTCTAAACCAAAGTAAAAAGCTACAATTTTTGCTCCACATTAAATTAAACTTTATGCAGGCAGTGAACGATCCGATCGGATTGAATGATGAGAAATACTAAGTATGATATGTATATTTGAAAAGCTAAGTTTGTCAAGCAAAATTCAATGGAATTTTCGCGGAAATTGTTAAACAGACTACGCATATGCAAATACGGAATTTATAATGTACAATGGGCGTCGCTTTAAAGTCTTAAATGAACATTTTGTTGAAATGCAAATAATATTGCGAAAATCCAAACCCAAATCCGTTTGACAGAACGACAAAATTCTTGCAACAAAACAAACAGATATGAAACGGAAATAACTGCAAAATAAATGTAACTGACATAACAGAATTTAATACTTGCATTTTCTTTATGATATACAATTACTCTGTGGTAAGTATAAAAAAGTTCATATAAGAACTTTCATTAAATCGCATTCGGAATTTCATGTTTTTGAGCAGGCTTAAAAATATCACAATGTTGCTCTATAAATAGTTCTTCACACATATATATTAAGATTCAACTCGATAGCCGTCTTCACGGAGGGCTCAAAGTTAAAAAAAAACCAGAACCATCTGCAATACACATAGACGAAGGCATCTACAAATAAATTCTTTATCGGTTCGACGAGTTGTCTGCTTCTAGGCCAAGTAGTTTCTCTCTTGATTGTCGGAATCGGAGCGCTATATCATATATATCTCGCTCAGAAATTGAGTGAAAGCATGAAGAACTACATCATCAGACTTCTATATCTTATAGCTTATGTATGAACAATTCGTCGAAGATTTAGTAATAATTCATTATTATCTATACAACTTTTGAATTTATCGACTTTTTCATATAAAATTTATTGAGTAAATTGATTAAATATTGATATCACGCGAATAACTTATAGCTATAATACATTTATATTTATATCCAATAACAGTGCGCTAATATTCATTGCACTACATTGCGAATTCCAGCTGCTGTGTTTCAATCGCAATTATGATTAAATGACAAATTATAATTATCGAGCACATCATGAGAAAAACATAAAGAATAACAAATTGCCGACTCGACGCATGCATCAACTATTTATTTTGATCAGAGTCAGATGAAACAGCCGAAGGCAGAGGCGGCGTCGAGCGTCCATCGAACTGCTGCTGATTAACCAAGCGTTGCCGTTCTAGATACATGGACACCTTGATGTTGCGCACCTGATGGTTGTGAATAAGTTTTAGCAGCGCGATGACTCCAATGCCCACCGAAATGGCAAATGCTCCCCAGGCGCCAAACTGCAAGTAAAACATAATAATTTAGCTTGTAGACGGAGAGATCAGAAGCGATTGCCTCATACCTGGGTTGTGCCCATTTCAATGTAGAATCCTGAGGTATTGATTTTCTCCGTGTTGCCTCGTATAATGTTTTGTCCAGCTGAGGTTTCGCATGATGGAAAACGTTCGGTCATGCCATCGCACCAGACAATGAAACCCAACGTTATGAAAATTGCGGACATAATCGACATGGCCAGCATCCAAATGCCGAGCACAACATCAATAAAGAGTGCAATGAAAGACGCCTCCTCCTTCATACGCGCATATCTTGAAAAGACAACAGATTATTAAGCATGTTCCCCTTGCACTGCCCATGAAGATTCTCACCGGTAGATTTGAACAACTGAGATGATCAGCAGAAAGATGCCCGTGATTAGTGGAAAATTGCAGAATCCATTTGAGGCCCAATGTACATCGAACATGCCGTCCTCCTCCCGCCATTTGCCCGTCGTAAAGAGCAAGCAGTGGCCGCTGGGTAAATATTTTAGTTAGTTAGTCATTTCCTGGTGAAAACTACGTCGTTGAATACATACCAAAATTGATCGAGATTTATTGATAGCGGCAGCACAATGCACAACGATAATATGAATAGCAAAACATGTCCCGCTATTTGGCTAAGCAAAAGTACATTTGTCAAAGCCATTTCCGCATATAATTCGCAAATACTTTTTATCTATGTGTATACTTGTATATTATTGTTTGGCTCTAAACAGGGTTGGCAGCAAGTTATTATGTTAAACAGCTCTGTTAACGCACAAATGTCTAACAAATTCAACGAAATACCAAAAATATCACTATATTAACGCAAAAATACCAAATAACTGAAATATATACCAAAAACGCCTTGTTTTAACCTTTTATGTTAAAGCTTTTCAAAGGCTCAGTGCTTAATTATAAGCTTCACTTTAATATTATTTTAGAGTCGGGAGATTTAAATCAGAAGAATGCTTGGATAATACGCCTAATACTTATTATTAATTGTTAATTCGGCAATCAGCAAATCACTTTCTGCTGCAACTACTCTGAACAATGAATATTAAGTTATGTGTTGCAAATTTTGCTGTCATTTTTAGTACCAATTTGAAGTGCCTGTTTTGGTAATGAGGGAATTTTAATCATTTAAGACTATTTTAGCAATATAAAATTTGCTTATTTGTGCCTTTAAACTCTTAGTGTAATTACAGCTATACACAACCCATTTAAAGTTTTGTGTTATTTATATTTAAAGAATGTTGAAAACTCTGCTTGGCTAGTATTTTAATATAGTTCATTTTTAGGTCAGCTTCGGGAATTGGGCAACACTGCTCCGAAAATCGTAAAAAATTGTTAAATTTGTTTACATTAAATTGGATCTCAAAGCAAGGTAATTGTATATACAATTTTGAAATAAATTTTACGAAATGGTGCAAACAGCGTTAATAGCAGGTTACGGGTCTTGTGTAACTAACTGTTCGCCCGAAAATCATGTTAGTGTGTGGCAAATGCAAATGAAGTGGGAACAAAGAGCAATTAAAAAGATAGTGAAAATGAAACGAATTGGAAAACAAGAATTGCATTGCTTTCTCTTCTCCTCTGTCTTTCACTAAGATAACGCAATGAGATTGCATTAAGCTATTGCGCGACAACAAGGTGAAGATCGCATTTGTGCATTTAACATTTACTGAACCCCATTTCACACCCACAGCTAACGCAGAAAGAACGACGACGGCGCCCACACACGCACTTTCAATTGAAATAGGGAGCTGAAGCACAAACAGCTGCAATTCAATGTTTTGTTTATGAGCTATGGCTATGTAGCATTCAAAACGGCAGCCGAGCAGTGGAGCAAGAAGAGCAAGAGCAAATGTCCGGAAGCGAACAGCAGAAGCAACAAAGACGACAAAGGTGTGTGCCGTTAAATGCGAGGAGCAACACCTTGTAGCAGAAAAAGAACGTGCTGTGTTAGCGTACGAGAGTGCAAGCAGTTAACAGACAGGACAGACCAAACCGGGTTGGCCAGTGACTTTATTGTCAAGGTAAGCACGGAGAGCATTGCATAGAGTAAGCTATATAATAAATATCTTACAGTACGCATACGCAGCATTCGCTGGACGAGATACGCTTGGCTGGCTTTTGATTTACATGCTAGACAAAAGATCCTTTAGACTTCTTTGCGTTGTTATCTTATGTTAATTGAACCTAGATCATCAACGTGCACTGCCATTAACTATAAACAACAAATATACATAATAGATATCGCAATTGGTAGACTTAAACTTAAACGTAGCAGCAGCAACAGCAGCAGCAGCAGCAGCAGCAGCTTCAGCTAAAATGTCCAACAACTCCCACTACAACCATCACCAGCAACACCACAACAACTACCAGCAGCAGCAACAGCCGCAGCATTCCAACAGCAACGGTGACGATAGACATGAGGAGTATCACCAGCAGCAGCCTGTGCATTACTCGCAGCACTATATAAATGGACATGGCATGAGGATCAAGCCGTTAGACAGTGTCGCCGTGCCGGACATGTGCCTGTTCTGCTTCGAGGTGCTCGACTGCGAGTTGAACAACATTGACGGTCCAGGTGTGCCGATGTTCAGCAACGATGCCTACCCGTTGTTTGTGACCTGGAAAATTGGACGTGACAAGCGCTTGCGTGGCTGTATTGGAACCTTCAGCGCCATGGAGCTGCACAACGGACTGCGTGAATATGCGCTGACCAGCGCATTCAAGGATTCGCGGTTCGCACCCATTTCGCGCGACGAACTGCCCAGGCTGACGGTGTCCGTATCCATATTGCAAAACTTTGAGGAGGCCCAGGGTCATCTGGACTGGCAACTGGGCGTGCACGGCATACGGATTGAGTTCTTGACCGAGCGCGGCTTAAAGCGCACAGCCACCTATCTACCGCAAGTGGCTACCGAACAGGGCTGGGATCAGGTGCAAACCATAGACTCGTTGTTGCGCAAGGGCGGCTACCGGGCAAACATAACTCAGGACCTGCGCAAGTCCATCAAGCTAACACGCTATCGCTCCCAAGAGATACAGATGCACTACAAGGAGTACCGTGAGCACTTGGAACGTCGTGGTGTTCAATTTGGCAAGGTGCAATGCTAACAATTAGACAACCAAACGTCGGGACAATGATCCTGGCTGAGGGCAGGCGTGGTTTTCGTCTTGCTCCTGCTATTGGTGGCCATTGAGTTGACTCAAGGAATGGGACTATTTACGAGCGTATTTCTCTACTCCTGAGCAACTGTTCAAGTTTAAGTTGTCCTGTTGCGTCAGCTATATTCACTGATTTAAGTTTTTCTTACAAATATATTTTTGGTCCTTAACTGGGATGACGTGTCGTCGCAGTAAGCGACGCGAATTTTCAATTACTTTTTATCAAACAACAAATGCTTATCTACCTAGCTATTTTGGGGAGGAACAAAAAAACAAAAAAACAATTCATTTACAGATTATTACCTATCTTAAGTTCGTTATTTTTGTTCAATTGCTGGACTTTTATTACAAATTCAATAATACAAAACAAAAAAAAAAAAAAACAAACTAAAAACTAATATACATATGCATACGCATATGTAATATAAAAAATACAAATACAAATAATAATTCAATTAAATAGTTCAACAATTATATATTTCATAGTTTTAACAATTACAACAAATTACCGTACTAATTCTATGCGCAATAAATACAATGTCGGCTATTTTCTGCAGAGCCGCACAAAGTGAAGCGAACTATGGAATCTTGTTTTCCGGGCGGGTCGAAAGGCAATATCATCGAGTTCATTAAATAGATGCCAAGGCAACAACAGTTTTCATATGATATACTTTTTTATTGTTTTAATTACTGGTCGATATTACATATATATTTTCTGTTAATATCTAAAACAAATTCAATATCTATAAGCTAGTATAGGTTTTCTATATGTCTCTGTCCAAATATAAGAACATGCCTCTCTGGGGTTTGATTTATTTTCCGACATAGCTAAATAAAACTGCGCTACGCTAAAGCTAATCAATATTAAGCATAATTGAGCCAACGGGCCATGCTAAAGCTAGATCAAAGCAGCAAAGTATTACTGATGATAAGGCTAAAAGTGCCCTTTTATAACTACGTATTGTTTACAATTATTGTAGATAGCGTATACATTGCAGCATCTTATAAAAAACGTACGAAAACACCGAGCCGATTGGCTCAATTTCAGCAACTGTCACCTCTTATAGCGTAGTAATGCGTAAATATATATGCACATAAATATTTATATGCTTAAATTTTAGACATGGGCTTTCAATTTATATGATTGGCAGTTATACAATTGTCATCAGTGAATATATCATAAAGTGCAAACAATTTTACAAACGCTTTGGCAGCCAATTTCATAAACTTAACAATTTACGTATGTTTGCATATGTGTGCGGTGCTGTGTTTGGTCGTCTGTTTACTTTTTTTTAATTGTTTTTATCAGTCTCAATGCGTGCACAGAAACTGCTCCAAGCACGGGCACTAGGTGGTCGACAGCACATTCCACTCAAATCGCGGATTTTTCGAGTGCGTTATGGGAAGGCAATCGGGTTCGACCAGCTTCCAGATACCATCCATTTGCTCCACTGTGACCAGGCTACAGTAGGGTATTTTGTGTATAACTTGCCGCAGCTCGCTAGTGCTGCGTGCCGCGCCGCCCGTCAGCTGACGCGAGCAGGTGTCCAGTGTGGTGGCATGCGCGACAATGAGAATATTGCCAGCTGTAAGCAAAGTTAAAGACTATTTAAGTGTGTGCTGGGTGCGGTGCTTCCAAGTGACTCACTCGTGCGCTCGAGCAGCTGCAGCAGAACCTTATGATTGCGCATATAGAACTGCTCCGTGGATTCCTTTAACTGGGCTGTTAATTCTGCAGCCTGTTGCACAGGCTCATAGTTTAAATCAATGTCGTACTTGGAGTCGATTAGCTCGCTGCTGCTTAACCAATCGGGTACGCCATTGGGATACCAGGCCATCCATTCAAAAAGTCCTGGCTCCAGCTTAATTTTGTGGTTTCCACTCAGTTTAAGGCCCTCCAAAGCGCTTGTACAGGTTTGCACGCATCGATATGAGGGCGAGCAGTACACATGATCGATCTGGACCTTTGCCTCGAGCAGCGCCTCGCCGGTCAGACGCGCCTGGTACAGGCCAACGTTTGTCAGCGGTGAGTCGTTCTGCCAGCCATCGGGGCTGTTTTTGCGTTGCGGCAACACCTTGGGCATATTTAGATCCTTGCGCATATAATTGCCGAACTCATCAAAACAATAGGGTATCCAGGTGCCAAATGTAAAGTCCACCCGTTCGCCATGGCGCATAATGTACACCTTGCGGTTACCGCTGTGCATGGCATCCAATGTGTTAGGCAGCAAGGAGTGCTCGTGGTCTGAGTGCACGCTGAGCGTATCATCGGGTCTAGGCGGCTGCACTGCCAGCGGCTCCACCATTATCTCGTCAATGTTCTTAGATACCGAATTGGAGTTCGAAGACATATTGGCGGTGATCTCAATTGTAGGCGTGTGTGGATTGCGCGGATGTGTTAAATTGTTACTGTTGAGCAGTTGCACCGACGGCAGCTCCAGGCAGGGCTGCAGAGTCTGTCGCAAGTATTTTTCAACGCTCTGTTCCGATTCCTCAAACGAAGAACCCTCTATTATCTCCGGATGTTGTGCACCTACACATTGGGAATTAAATGTATATGGCAGAAGGATTAAAGAGGACTAGATAAGTTTTAATGTACTTTGCTGCAGTTCGCGTTGACGCTCCTCGGGCTCCGTGGATATGCTGCGCCCGTCTACAATATCTAGATCCTCAGCAGAATTCAGCGAGGATGCTACACTCTTGGAAAGCTGAACAACACGATGCAGCGTCCAGGCATCTGACTCAGCAGTGCGTTCCGTGTAATTAACCGGCAAGTGTCCCGTACTGCCTGTGAGCCACGATATGCCCTCCGCCCAGCCGTCGCAAGAGCTATCAACTCCCTCGCTATTTAAGTAGATGTAGTCGCCAATGCGCAGTTCCAGCTCGTCCGTTTCGTGCGGATTATGGGGATACACTACTTTCTGCACCTATAAATTATCAATATTAATTTAATTTCCTTGGTCCAACAGGTGCAAACGGTGCGCTTTGCTGTGCTAACTTGTTTGGTGGCGAGTCGTGGATCGCGGGAATACAGACGCAGTTCCCAATTGGAAGCGCAGCTGGCATCAAGGGTTTCCACAAGTGATTTCAGTGCATTGAATTGTGCCTGCGGGAACTGATAGGCGAGCGTCAGGTGCAGGCTCTTTACGTGTGGCTCGAGTGATATAGCTACGGGTAACAGAGTGTATTAGACGAATGTCTGGGAAAAAACCCCACAAGCTACTCAACTAATCTACGAATGAGTGTATCATGAGTGTGCATATTTTCTCTAGATAGGGCTTTCATAAATGTGGTCACGTTATGATAACGAGTGTAAACCAAAAATATTATGTACTACGCATGCGATTGATAATCAAAACTACAAGTCATTTGAGGGAATGCGAGTGTGAGATTGATAATGAACTGATAACTGTTAGCGGTTAGTTTATCTAAATTAATGAGGCTTACATCGACTGCTGCGCGGAATACAGCGGGTACCCGAGGATACTGCTCCGCACCAGGGGAAGCAGGCCACAATAGCGTCCAGCTGCTCGTAAGTATCGCTTATAACTGTGCTCCGTTACCAATATTGTTGTCCATTTCCAGCAGTTAGTGTGTGTGCGGGGCAGGCAGAGGGATAGGAAGAGAACGAAACCGTAAGCCACGCCAAAACTGTACAGAACCGAACCCAGCGGCATTAAACAGATAACCAAATAAATAGTGCAAAACAACGAAGAAAATAAAGGAAAGGCAGTGCAACTGCAACCAAACAAAAAATTGCAATGGGCGATGCGGGCATACTTGAGTTGGACACCTCCTTAACATATTGCAAGGCCAGACGCTTCAAGTAGTTGGCATCGTCTTCGGCCACAAAAAATCCCATAAAGTTTTGGCTCATGTATGGCTCCAATTTGATGGGGCGATCGAGCAGTGCGCCCGTCATGTCCACGACCTGCTTCAGCGCCTTGGACAGCTGCAAGGAGCATTCGTCGGGTGCCTGCCAATGAAAATGGGCATTAATAATTTTATTAACAGTCAACTTTAGAGTTGACTCACCTTAAAGAAGGACACTAGCGTTATGTGTGGCACATAGTTGTGAGCTCCATTCCAGCCGCACACCTGACGCGACTTTGACCAGAACTCCTCCAGCTGCTGCAAGAACGGCCCAGTTGGGCACGCGTATATGATGTACTCGCGTGGCGCGCACTCGTCCAACGTCGGATCGTTAACGTGGGCCAGCAGCCAATCTGAAGCAATTTGCACGCCCCTGTTGCCGGTTGAAGCCAGCGCCTTTTCGCTGTTGGGGAGTTGCGGGGATATGTGATAAAAAATAATCAATAAATGGCGCTGCGCTGGTTTCAGTTGTTTTTTGTATATGATTCAAAAATTATGCTTTATCACAAGTAGCTACTGCTGGCACAAGGCGCTTTGTGGCGCTGATACCTACGCTCTATGCTTCTGGAAGCCCATTTGCAGCAACGTTTGTAAAGGAGTCAAATGCGGCTTCATCGTTTGGCAGATGCGAGTTGGTGTTTGATTCTTACGCGGCGGCAGCGTTGCCATGTTTCCTTATCTTGCAGTATCTTACGAATAGCTACGGCACACGCAGGCTTTGTATTTTATAATTATAAGTACGTAGTTTAATATTCTAACTAGTTTTGCTACAATTTTATTGTTTTTCGTTATGGCAGTGTGACCAACGGCAAGTCTAATTTTAATAGGTGGGAAGTAGAGCTGGCACTATCGGTAAAATTGTTGTGCTTGTCGATGGTGAATTTTTATTGAATATAATTAAATTATTATAATTGTATTTTTGTTTTTCTATTAATTTCTATTAAAGACATACATTTTTCTGTTCAGAAAAGTAACTTAATTAACAGTTAGAAGCTCTGCGCAGAATTCAAGTATGGTTTGCCTTGAAATATAACCAATGCTTCTTTTTATGTGCTTTTATGTTACTTTACATTCCTAATCAGAAAGTAGCACTCCTCTGCTAAGAGTGGATTAATTATGTAAAGTCGCATATCGAAAATTGTGGAGTCATCGTCAAGTGTGGAGTGCTCTGTTAACGTATTGTATATGCTAATCGTCTATCGATTAAATGCAGTATCGATAATATAGTTGATATTGGCCAAAAATTGTAGAAAACAAAAAAATTAACTGCGTAGTTGAGTGGCAATAAAGTGCGTTCAAACCATAAAGATACATCGTGAATAAAGTAAGTTATATATAAGGTGTTTGTAGTATATTGTAAAGTGAAGAAACTACGTTATTCGAGACAAAGACACGCTGAAAAATTGTGTTACGCAGCAATAAAAACAGTATGGAAAATGCCAGTGGAGCTCAGACACAGAGAAAAACATACATACAAATGGATGTACATGTGTGCATACAAATGTTATTGTATTGGTGCGCAAAAACAAGCCATTTGTGGGTCCCCAACGGGACGGGTGGTACGATGCGAAGATGGCAATTTTTTTTTTAGCTTCCGCACAGTTTTGATTTTATTTGTGTTTACATTAACTTTTTAAATGTTCATCAGCCTATATGCTGTGATTAATATGGGCGTTTTCCTAGGGCCAATTATTGTTTATGTTGTTTTGTCGCAACCAGCATAACTTCCTGTTCGATTCAGCCTTGTTCGTGGACTTTGTTATACATCTACCATGTTGTGTCATTGTCACTTTCTCCCTTGCATACGCTTACTATCATTCTTTCTATTATCGCCTCGATGCGGGCTCCCGTTCCACCGCGCGCCTGCCTCCGTGCAATGGTCAGTCATTGTTCGGGGCATGAGTCATGTGCGTAGTGTAAATTCAGACTTTTATCATTTAAGCATGTCCGTGGCATTGCTCCAATTAGAGCCCAGATTTGTTCGATGTTGCTGTGCTGGTAATCCGAGGCGTTTCAGATAGGCGTGTAATTGAATTATGCCCAATAAGTTGCTGCAAAAGTATATTTTAAACAATATGCCAATATATGTATATGTTTTTTTTTTTTGTCTATTTTGCAGGCACCAGCGCTTAAACGTCAGCTAGCTAAAAGCTAATAGGCAAGAAATAGCAACAAATAACAAATATCGATATGGCCAGCAGAAAGAAATCATTGCTGAAAGTCATCATACTTGGCGACAGCAGCGTTGGTAAAACGTCGCTTATGAATCAATATGTAAACAAACGCTTCTCCAATCAGTATAAGGCAACGATCGGAGCGGACTTTTGCACGAAAGAGGTTGTTGTCAACGATCGCGTTGTCACAATGCAGGTGAGCAAATACCCAGAATTCGGCAGTTGTTTGAAATTGTTTATTGATCGTTTTGATTGCTTCCTAGATTTGGGACACGGCTGGCCAGGAGCGCTTCCAATCACTTGGTGTGGCCTTCTACCGGGGCGCCGATTGCTGCGTGCTCGTCTACGATGTGACGGCGCCAAACTCATTCAAGAATTTAGACTCGTGGCGCGACGAATTCTTAATACAGGCCAGTCCGCGGGATCCTGAGCATTTCCCTTTTGTCGTGCTGGGCAATAAAGTGGATTTAGATAATCGTCAAGTAAGTATTCAAACAGATAAGCGTCAAATTCCACAAAGCATTCACTTTATATATAACTAATAAAGTTGGGCAGCGGTTGGGTAGCTCTTATAAGAGATAGGCGCAGTCGTGTCTGTAGGGCCTATATCAAGAAATAACCACTATAGTCTCAGACCTGGCGTCTTCAAGGTCACACGGGCCTTAAGCTGGCTTATGCTTTTTAATAAGTACATTTTTTTTTCAATTGCATGTTTTATGCTTGAAATTGAGGCCCGCGGTCCTTGTTATCTCAGGCTATTTGAGCTTAGATTCTTGATCATCCGAACATCATTGTTGACCTCAGAGACAAAGGCATTGTCAGAAAAGATTAATTATGGCATTCTTAGATTAAGCAAAATCATCGTTTTTATTGTAACAATGAGCTATTCGAAATACTAAGCGAAGTGAATCAACAGATGATTGATTTGATTTTTATGCTCCACTTCGACTGAATCGAAAAATTGCCAGCTCTGTTTGGCTTGTATTTCATTTTACCAGGAAATGCAATAACAATTAATGAAATTTATGAAATAACAACTTATATGTATATTTTATTCATTCAAGTCAGTTACATTCTTGGTTCTCGTTTTTATTTTATAGCCATGTTTTAAAAGTTATAAAACAGTTGTTCATTTATTCAGCTGCATTCACATTCGGAATGTAGATAATGCAGTATCTTTCAGTTGTTTGCTTAAATTCAATATCTTGCTTGTTCCAGGTATCCACGCGCCGTGCGCAGCAATGGTGCCAATCGAAAAACGATATACCCTATTATGAGACGTCAGCAAAGGAGGGCATTAACGTTGAAATGGCGTTTCAGACCATCGCAAAGAATGCACTGGAACAGGAAACGGAGGTAGGTTTTTTTTTTTTTAGCTATAAATGCTTGCATTGATAACTCATATCTTTTGGTATTTCAGGCTGAACTCATAAACGATTTCCCCGATCAAATACGCTTGAACTCTGAAAATAATCGTCCAGGCAACGCTGACAATTGTCAATGCTAATGTAATATTATATTTTTACGGGCAGGAGCTGCGGCAACAGAATACAACGCAAAGTGCATAATTACACAATCTATATTATAAATAAAAACATAAAAAATACATAACAGCATATGAGTATAAAAAGCAAATATGATGTACGACAGCAAGGTTATAAGTTTAAGTAAAACAATTTCAATAACTGCATAGATATAATAAGATAGGATGCTAAATTCTGTTCTATCAATCCATTAAATACTTTTACATATTGTGCGCGCCCTCCTAGTAATATTTTGCCTTTAGTAAAATTATTGCTCTCAACAGATGCAGCCGTTGCAGAAATTAATAATAATCAGAATCACCAATAACAAATTATCGAAAACAAAAAAAATTCTTGTGATTGTAAATTTAATAAAACAAAAATATACATTTTTATTGTAACTAATTTTATATACATATATATAAATTACTCTGCACATTCAATTGGCGATTGACAATTTATTGGCTTAGCTCAGTTTCCAACTCAATACTAATCAATTTGAGCATAACTTTGATTAATTCACTTTGTTAGTTGTAGAGTATTATAAATAATTGCTTCACTTTGGTAATAGATGCACCTCGATTGTGCATTGCTCTATACTATGTTATTTTCACGTCTTTTTATTTACCTTTTTCATGCTTTTGGTTTAATTTGTTTAATAAACATTGAAGAATCAACAACTATTGAAACAGCCAAAACTTAAACAAATAAAACTAAGTTGATTGCAATCTTTTGGACACTGCCATAAATTCCACAAAGTCGGAATTCTTCAGAACTTCGATAGCGATATCATAAATACATACTTAGCTTACATAAAACGATTCGAATGCACGCACTCTTGATAATTCATTGCAACCTACCAACAAAGCTTTAGCTTGTTCACATATTTTATATATATAAATATTATGAAAACTCACTCTCTTCACAAGGAAACAATCCATGCAGAAGCAGTTGCTGTTGCATTACCAACGCGATCACAAGTCAAGGCATACAAAAAACAAGCAGGTGAGTTCAATTCTTGGCAAATCGAAGAAGATGACTCGCGAATGTACGTATGTATATATAATAGTTGACAATCTTAGCTGGCATGGATCTTGACGGATTTCTTGTCGTTCTGAAAGAGTTCGAGTTTCGATTTAATGTACTACTAATGCTTTTCGCTATCGGATTGCTATATTGATATATCTGATTGCTTTATTTATATATAGGAATCAGATAACGACAAGCATTACTAGTTCTACTTAAAAAATCAATATCATATACTAATAATAATGCTTTTTGTTGTAATTTTGTGGTTATTGCGGGCTTTCGAGCAAACTGATTCATATTTATTATATATATATATATATATGTTCCCTATAAATCATACCATGCTCGACCCGAAATAGCATGTCCAATCACTCTAAGCCATTGCTTAAGATCCTAGTTTTGGGAGACTGCGGCGTTGGGAAAACCTCACTGATGAATCGCTATGTAAACAAATGCTTTACAAATATGTATAAAGCAACGGTTGGAACTGGCTTTTTTACTAAAGAGGTTAATGTCAACAAGCGCAGGATCACAATGCAGGTAAGCCTTAGCTTCGCTTGGCCCGTCTTTGTATATGTGCTGCTTTATTGTCGCGGACTTTCTTTTATCGAGATGTGGGACATGGCTGGTCAGGATCGCTTCCAGACACTCGGCGTGTCCTTCTTTCGCGGCACGGATTGCTGCGTGCTCGTTTACGATGTTACATCTCCGAACTCATTCAAGAATTTGAACTTGTGGCGCGACGAATTCTTAATACAGGCCAGTCCGCGGGATCCTGCAAATTTTCCCTTTGTTGTGCTCGGCAATAAAGCTGATCTAGATGAACAAAAAGTATGTCAAATTGGTTAAATATGTCATTTCTAACAAGTACGCATTTAAATTCAGGTACCGACTCGGGTCGCTCTGCATTGGTGTAAAATGAACAACATGCCCTTCTATGAGATCTCGGCAAAAAATGGCTGCAATGTGGAACAAGCGTTCGAGGAAATAGCAAAAATGGCAGTGGAAGCGTTAGAGGAGCAACAGAGAGTCGATAACGATTTTGACCCTGCCATAGTCCTAGAGCCCGATGGTCCGCCTCAGAAAATATGCTGCTGCTGTTAAAATAATAAATACAATATGAATTCGCAGCATAATCCTTGCAAGTAATATGCCTTATCCTGAATCTGAATCAATTTTCTTATGTGAATTAAGTTTGAGCCATTTATACAACAATTTAAAAATAACAATTTACATATTTGATAACTTTCTGCAAAAACAACAAGGCTCCGGCTTAAAGTTAAAATTTCAATTGCTTAAAAACTGTCTGCAAATAATTCAAATAATATTTGGCGGTTACGAAAGCTGGCAATATTTCAACAAGTTGGCATCGCCGTGTCAAAAAAGTGCTACCCATAACTCACAAACAGCTGTTTAATTATTATTTTGCTTCTCAACTACCTCAATAACCGAATTTCTGTGCCAAATGTCACCAGCTGCGCCCGTTCCACCCCGGCCCCCGCCGGCGCCGCCTACCTTAAAGAGTTCCCTTACGAACATTCAAAAAGATCAAATCTCCGTTCCAGTAAATCGAATACCCAACGATGAGTGTAGCTGGGCCTTGGATTACCCGGAGTTGCAGAAGGGTTGCTTTCTCAGCCGTGTGTGTCAATATGCACAGCCCAAGAGATGCCAATTCTATGCCATACCAAGTTTTCTACAAGTTAGCGAGTTCCCTATGCATATATAAATGTATGTAATTATATGTATGTTTAAATTAATTACAGGTAGGACCCACCTGTGGCCTAACAGCGCTGAGCATGTTGCTTAATGGACAGCCGACGGCAACGGAATTGCTTGCAGATGCCGTTGCACAGAAGTACACAATAAATGGCGAAATGTTCAGTGCGCAATATTTATATGAATTGACTCGGAAGCATTTAAACAGTGCAGGCGCTTGCCTATTTCATGAAGGACTTTTGGATTGTGCCAGGATCAAGGAGCAGCTTATCGCTGGTGCTTGTTTATTGGTGCCGTATCCTTTTTTCAAAAACAAATCATTTCTAGCTTTAAATCCAAAATGTATTTTGGGCAGCACTGGTGCCGCGTGTAGTGCTGCCAAGTATATACTAACTTTTGGTATTATTTAGTGCAACAAAGTGAACACAAGAAAACAAAATAAGTTTTCCCTTGAATTTAATAATTTGTTGTAAACTAAGGTGCTTTGAAGTGTTCATTAAATGGCAACTGAAGAGGAACAGGTACGTAAACACATAAACTAAATAATTATCATACTAACATACGTACTTGCAGCTCAGCCAGGTAATATTGCCGGTCAAAGAGCCGCTGGACCTTATTCGCCTCAGCCTGGACGAGAAGGTGTACGTAAAAATGCGCAACGAGCGGGAACTAAGAGGACGGCTACACGCCTTTGACCAGCACTTAAATATGGTTCTGGGCGATGCCGAGGAAACGGTAACCACCGTGGAAATCGATGAGGAAACCTACGAGGAGGTGTACAAGACCACAAAGCGCACCATACCCATGCTGTTCGTACGAGGAGACGGCGTCATATTGGTCTCGCCGCCCATGCGGGTGGGCTAGGAGTCGCCGGGAGTAAACGAACTGGTTGTTAAATAGGAACGCTGCATTTATGCAAATTGTATTAGGATTGCTTTCAATAAAGTGCCACAAATTGTGTCTCATTAGTCGTCTTTCTTGCAAACTTTGGTTGACCTTAAATCGAGGCATTATTTTAACTATTCAGTTACGATGCCGACGTGAATCATGCACCCTGCCTGAAGTCTGGACATCGAGCCCATTGGGCGCTGATTGTGGGCTACCTAATTGATGACCAGGATAAGGTGAGCGAGTCCTTGAATATATTAAATATTCAGACTTAGCACGAACTTGCCCTTTTTGCAGTTTTTCGTGGTGGCACGCCATGGCAAGACACGTAGCCTGGCGATATGGTCTTTGGTTTCGTTAAGCGAGAGCAATGCAAATCTTGTGCAGTTCGCGCAGCCCAAGGCTCATGAAGGCTGCACGTTTCTGCTGCCACCCGGCGGCATAGACGGTGCTCTTGGTCTCAAGGAGCGCTCCATTCTAATCAGCGCGCCGCCTCAACAATTGACCCAAGTGCGTTGATGCTGTAAGAGAACGGTTTTGGCAAACAAAAACGATTTCGGGTTGTCTTTAAATGTCATATATATATATATATATGTATATTTAATAATACAATTATAAATTACACATCTTAGAATATTTGATTTTAAAGTTCGCTCTCAATTGCAACGCGCCTGACATTCATCTTAAATCGGCAAAATGTTCGCACCCAATTGGTAGGTATATTGCTTGAAACGGATTCATTCCATATCTTTTCTATATAATGCACGCATGCATATATTTTCATATACAATCTATGCATCGGCTGTTGTGCACACTATGAATTTTCAAAAATCACAACAATTAGAGTAGTACATATGTTAGAATATGCAGATTAGATAGGTATGCTTATATAAGTATATATATATATATATGTATGTATGTATATATATTGTCTAAGTATATATTTAGTTGCACATACAGATGTCTGAATTTAGATAGTATATAGACGACGGGTTGGTTAAATATGCATTCACATTGGTAAGCAGTTGTAGTTATAGTATGCTGCATAACATATAGATACGATAGTTTCGTTTTGTTTAGTTTAGTTTAGATAATGCCAGAGCATATATATATATATATATCACGCTGTTGCCATGGTGAGAGCAGAGTTGAGATCATGTGGCTCGATTCGGAGCCCTTCTGGCAATGCTCCTGACTCCAGCGTGGCACCTATTTATGAAAAAAGAGAACAACACGCTAACCGAAACCATTTGGCAAACCGTTTGTTAGCCAAACTAGATTTGGAAAATTTGTTCTTGGTAATAAACTCTTGAAACGGCAACTACATTGTTTAGTTTACTTGTACAGGATATTTGATACGCGTTAATTTGAACAAGTGTTAAACGTTCGGCTTTTATAATTTCATTATGTATATTAACTATATAGCTATTACCTATTGGTAGTGTATATATATGTGTGTGTTTGTGTGTGAGTGGGTGTGTGATGCGTGTGGCTCGAAAATTTTGAGATAAATTCACAAATTTGCGTTTTGTAGACTTAAAAGAAAATTTACAAGCTAAAAGTAATTTATTAACTAAAAATTTACAAATATTAATTATAAAATAAATTATCATTCTTCTTAGTTAATAAATTGAATTGCCGCGCATCTGTCCGGCTCCCCCTGCTCTAACTGTATCTGTCTGCGTGTGCGAGTCTGCATGAGAATGGGGGCATTGGGTATATTGTTTGACTAGGTTAGTTCGGCACACGACATGGGCGTGCAGCCGATCAGCGCAATGGGAAAGTTCTTAACATGCGTTTGCCACTGCGACGACAACTGGAAGAATTTGACGCCAGTCCACTCGGTGCCATCAATGTAAACTGTGAGAGTTGATAGAAAGTAAAGGATTAGCATTAATTAGGATTAGGATCTCACGTGCTCCGACAACACTTACCACGCAGTGGCACTGGATGCGACTGCTTGGGTGAGCATATTAGACGAGCAACACCTTCGACGCATTGCTCCTTTTCGAGATCTCGCTCCTTGTCCTTCTTCTTGCCCAGGCGCATAACTGTTGGTGAATATACGCTGTAGTTATGGCTAATATGTTTAGGTATCGCTCAGGGACTTACTTTGCTTCTGCTTCTTCTCCTTGGTGGCGAAACTAACAGTCAGTCCATTCGACATATCACCCAGTTGCTGTGCATTCTGTGGCAGGCGCCACACCTGCAGATTCCTAAACGTACTCTTAATGCTATTCTTGCCGCCGCCAGAGTCGCTGCCGCGCGACATTCCGCCCTTCGAGTCCTTGGCATGCGACTCGCCGTGCCGCACCAGCGGCCAGTAGTCCACCTGCAGTTCCACGGCCTCGGCAGCAGCCAGTGCTCCACTGAACGTCTGCGATTGCAGGGACGAGGGTGTTATCAGCGCTTCATTTACGCCCCGTTCGCGATGCGGCAAGCCCGACGCTGGCGGCGTCAGCAGCGGTGGTGATGTGCGTCCCATGCCCTGGCCCAGTTGTTGCTGCTGCTGCTGCGGCGGCGAGCCCGACACGCCACTGTGCACACTGGACGAGCTCTGGTTGCCGCCAATGGGTATGGGCAAACTGGAAGCATTTGCTGAACTGCCGCTGCCAGCGCTGCCGGTCATATTGGTTGCGGCGTTCTCCTCAAGATCCAGCGAGGCCTGCGTATCCAGATAGCCAATGCGTACGTCCTGCAGCGTGAAAGGGAAAGGAAGTTAAACATAATACCAGATATTTTAAGCGGCTACCCTTACGCTGACAAATGGCACAAAGATCTGGCGCGAGTCTTCGTCCTTATAGTTGACCATGGCCTCGGCAATGGGTATTTGCGTGCAGGGCCCGGCCGCATGCAGATAGCGCTGTATGCGCTGCACCAGCTCCGCAATGTCCGACTTGGCCACAGCAGCCGCATCGGCCAGATTGGCCGTCAGCGCCGTGGCATTGACTGTGGTCACGGCGCTGACTGCCGCCGCGGTGGCAGCCGCACGTTCGCACAGCTGCGACCAGTTCTCGGAGCCGAACATCGCAGCATACGTCTGATCCATTTGACTGAGATGGCGCGCCACGCTGCCGTTGCTGCTGCCGCCGCCGATGGGCACCAGATAGAAGCGCAAGTGATTCAGCCAGTCGGGCGGACGCACGCCCATCAGCTCCACGTAGTGTCGCAGCGTGGCGCCTTGCAGCCAGTCGCCGCCGATGAGCAGCACCTTTACCGTGTGCGGCGGCTTGGCGTTCGAATTACAACTAGTTGGATAAATGAATACGTTTAAGTGGATGCAACTGGAATGCTGATCTGGCGTGTCTACTCACTACTTTTGAATTTTGGCCATGAGGGCCTGCAGCACGGCCTTGACCTCGGCCGTGTTTTGTGGCACAAAGGCCGGCTTCAGGGAATTGGCAAACAGTGTAATGAGCTTGGCCAGCAGCGAGCCGCCGCCCAACGCCTCGGGCGGACTTATGATGGTCAGCACCTCGGGTATAATGTTGTCGTCGCCCGCAAAGACGCGGCTCAACTGATCCAGCAGCAGTTTGCGTGGCTCCACATTTGTGGGCGACAAGCATGCCTCCAGAGCCGAACGCGGCTCCGCGCTCAGGCTGAGCGTGTGCTTCCGTTTGCCTGCCGCCGCATTGCTGTTATTCCCAGCGCTGGCGCCGCCTGCGCTGCCCACGATCGGCGCATTGCTGGAGGTGCGAAACAAGCGCGAGCGCTTCTCGGTCTGGCCCTGAGCCTGAGCTGGGCTCACGCTGCACGTGTTGCCCGCGATGGAGCTGACGGGTGTCAGCTGCTGATACTGTTGCTGGCGCAGATAATCCTTGTCCCTGGGCGGACTATTCTGGGGATCGGAGTTCTGGCCATCGGTGTAGCCGGCGTTTCCCTCATTACCGGAACTATCATTACCAGCGCGATCTGCGAAAGGAACATATGACCACAACAGATTAAGTCAGGTGAATCCATGAAAAAAGAAACCCAACAAGAGACGAGGTACACATTGCGTGAGGGGGACTAGAGGAATATACCTAAGTTGGGTGTGGTGCACTAGAGTTCGAATTATTAAAAACAAGAAATGCTATTAAAATACATGCAGGCAGGCACAGACGTCCCTACCCCCGCTCCTCCCCTGCTGCAACTCCAACTGATAAGCCTAATGGAGAGTTCATTCCAAGGTGCTTCAAGTGCGTATGTGAGACGACGTTTTATTGGTAAATAAATAATAAATGCGTTGTTCGTAAATACAGTTAAGACTTTTTACTACCCGAAGAAGCCCTACGCACGAATGTGCATGTGTGTATGTACACATGTGTGTGTGTGTGCTCTCATATGTACACACATGCATGCATACGTCAAACACCTTTAGACTGTGTGTGTGTGTGTTTATTTATATTTGTGTAGAGTGCTCCACTTGAATTTTCTGAGCAATGTCGCAATTAATCTAAAGGGGGTCACGGCGCAACATGCAAAGAATAAGTTGAAGGAGAAGTAGAAAGCGGCATTGACGCAGTGATTGGAGTTTTTAGGGTGTTATTAATTGAAAAAATAAAAACGAAGCTCGAAATAAACACATGAATTTAATTATGTACCGATTTCTATTTAAGGGTTGTTGGTTTATTAAGTGTGACATGCATTGTCGACAATAAAACGTAGGTTCACTGTGGTTAATGATAGTATGCAATAAACAAGTCAAAGTGTTTTTAAATATCAGTTTCTTTACATTAGACCGGCGCTAAATGAGAGTTTTGTGTGACGTCACAACATTAACAGCGCTGCTAACGCATGCAATAACAGCAGCCAATGCGCGGTCACACTACGAATGTTAGCGCTGCAATTGCAAGTGCAACGGTGTATTTGAGCTTGTGTATGTATGCGTGTGAGTATGTGTAAGGGCGTGCGTAATGGTGGGGCAGGCCAAGGCTTTTAATTTCAAAATTAACATAACAACTTATAAATTATTAATGTGTTTGCTTGTTTGCGTAAGTACAGTGCACATTGGATACGATGAGCACCATTCATTTGAGATATTCAATAATTTATCAATTCATCATTTATATGTATATCAAACGTGCCCTGTACTCATTTACTGACTGAGGTGTGGATATGTATATCTTTTAGCTGGTGGAGGTTGGGCTTTTGGGCTATTATTGGTGTACTATAATTTGAGATAATAAGTGTTGGGTATTTTGTTGGTTTTTTGTTGCTGCAATTTACACAGACCTGGTGTTGTAGCCGAATTGTTATTGTTTGTTAAATGAATGCATTTTTGGTTTTTGTTATATTCAATATTGTAAGATGAATTGGTCAATTGGTCGCTCTTATCCGATGATCGGCGCTCAGAGTTTCCTGCAAAAGAAATTTGTACAAGCCATGCAAAATGTTTCTGTTTTTCTTTGTTTGTGTATTAAATATAAATATAAATATAGGAAACAATTAAGCTTTCCAATCGAATACGTGTCAGGTTGTTAATTAAAAATACATTTTATACAGTAAAATAAAAGTTAAATCAAAATCAATCGTAATTGCAATTATGTAGCATTGCCTCCAGTTACGCTCCCTTCCATTTTAACATACACACATACATACATATGTATGTTTGAATGTATGTGTATGTATAATATATGCCTGTCACAATTGGACAAATGGTCAATTAAATTAACTGTAACTGTAAGTGAATCTCTCACTGGTCCTGCTGCCATTTCTCTCCCTCTCTGTCGCTGTCTCTCTCTTTCTGACTGTATGTGACCTTGCAATTGTGTGTGTGTGAGTTCGTTTCTGTGTATGCGTAAGTGTGTATACACACGTGCGAGTTCGTATGAAACGCAGCCTTGACCGAAACCAGGCAAAAAAAGATTCAAGAGACGGGTATAAAAATAAAACAGACAAATAGTTGTACGGCGAATTGGACACGACCGAAAAGTGTTGCCTGCTTTTGGGCTGAAACAATTTCATATTAGTGCCCCAATGACGAACGGAAATAGGCGCCATTTTTGGCCGGCCTCATATATGTATGTTATGTACATAACCTCATAAAGCTACAAGAATATCATCAATTGGTTGCTTATAAAATGCCTTGGCAAGTAGCAGAACTTACCCGTTGCTCCGCCAATGCCGCTGCCCGGGGCGCCGCTGCCATTGCCCGCGAGACTGTCGTGCAGCATTATCCGCGAGTTGGTGAAGAACGGACGCAGCGACGGCTTCGGTGTCGAGCCAATCGATATGCTGTCCATGTCTGGACCGGAATCATCGCCCTCGCAACAGGAGAGCGACTCCAGCTCCTGAAAGAGTGCATCCAAATCGCGTTCACCGCGCAGCGCTGCGGTACCACTATGTGTTTCATCCTCCAGCTCCTCGCTGGCCTTGAAACGCTTCAACAGCGCAACAATTTTCTGCTTAAAGTTGCGCTGCTGCAGCGAAATTGTCTGAAAAAAGCAATTTGAATAATTTGATCTAAATTAGTCAAAAAGTATAAACAATAGGGACAAAGTTGTAGACATTGTCTAATGAAGGATGCTGAGAACTTCATATGCTTTAAATCAAAATCTAAAAACTGATTGCTTTTATATCAATGTGATCTATGCGTTCCGCGGAGACATATGTATATCCGGGAGTATTATTGCACGTCCAATTATTGACGGTGTCCTTAGACAGGCGTTTGACCCTTACACAGGGAAAGTCCCACTATTTCTTTGTTAATCTACCAGATGAATACTCTCAGTAAAAATAGATTACTGAAGAAATCTCAAATAAATAACTAATGTAATTATTCTTCAAATTTGTTCAAAGTGTGTGGACCTCTCCTTGAGGCATAAATTGCAGGATAATATTAATATGAAAGGCCCTGCTCTAACTGTGTTCAGAGTCTGATAAACTTAAACAAATAAGAGGTTCTAGTCGGGGGCTACCGACTAGGGGATACCCTGAACCTTCGTCTTCCAACATCAAATGCATATATATATTCTATTTTAGAAGCTATATGTCAAGTTTGGTGACTCTAGCTCTTATTATTTACCAAAATTGCCCAAAAAACGTGATATCGATATCGATTTTTATCGATTGCTTGGAAACGGAGTAAGTTATCGATTATCGGAAACAAACTCGATCTGCGCGGGAACTAGGAGCACCTACATATAAAGTCAAGTCTCTAGCTCGGACACACGGACAGACGGACATGGCTAGATCGACTCGGCTATTGATGCTGATCAAGAATATATATACTTTATGGGGTCGGAGATGCTTCCTTCTGCCTGTTACATACATTTGGATTTTGCACAAATACAATATACCCTTATACCCATTTTTAATGGGTTCAGGGTATAATAATGTCAAGATAAGTTAAGGCTGCTTTACTTGGCTTAAAACAACAGATTATCTTGTTTAGTTTGTTAGTTTTTATTTAAAAGCCTTTATTTATTTATAATGGGCGTCCCTGACTAGTTTTTGCAGTCGTAATATAACCCTAAATGCTTTGGTTACAGGCCATTAAAAATTATAAATCTGAAGCTCTTATGGGGGACGTTAAATAAAATCTCTAGAAACTTTTTGAGGTGATAAAATGTATGCAGCTGCGAGATGCTACAATAAAAAGAGCATTTTAATTGCGCCGCTGTCGTGTCTTCCTGCCCGTCCGTCTGTCTGTCCGTCTGTCGCCTTGTCATTAAGCGACTTTTTATCTACGACAGACATTTAAATGATCCTGGCAGTAAAAGCCAACACATTAATAAGCAGCAGCAGCAACAATAATAATCATTATAGCAACAGCAATGAAAACAAAAGCCGCAGGCTAATATTACACCTGTGCACCTGACAGGCGGGCGACCAAAGGGGGGGCGTAACAGTCGAACATGCCACACTGTTGTGTCGGCAACTGGTTGCAGGCAGGAAGGGAGGGAGGGATCCCCTCCACCTAAATGTGTCGGCCTGTCTGTTCAGTCGTTTCGCTGCAGCTTATAATTGGCTGCGCTCTTTTCTTGTTATTTAAATATTTATCAGAGTTCTTAAGTTCTTAAGCAAATTGTCCCAGAATATGCCGCGTTGCTGGCAAGTTGTCGTTCCCTTGTTCCCTTCAGGCTCTGCTCCAGCATAAGCACAAAGAAATATGAAATTGATTTTCTAATTATATCGAAGCCAGCGCAAGCATGTCTGTGATTTTGACATGCGTCACAAATCCCTTTTAAACCATAGCTAAAAATATGGAAGATACGAAAAGGCATCTCTGATTATTTCAGGCATATTCCGAGACTATTTGTTTTATAGAGTTTATCTTCTAAGCTTCAAAGAGATATAAATAAAATGTGAACACAAATAGTCGTAAAATAGTAAATGATACCAATTAAATGCATGCAACGTTTTTATACCCATTAAATGCATATTTAAGGATAAGTTTTTTTTATGAACAATTCAAATTTAGTTTAATTTTTTGACAGATTGTTCCTATGGGGTCTATAAGATATACGATCATGAGCATAGGCTTAACTTGCCAAGTATGGCTAATATAATAGATAAAACATATAATGATATATTCGAAAAAGTCTGTACTCAAAGTTTAACTTCGAGTTAACAAAGTATTGATATCAGCGAGGCAACTCACGACTTTAACAAACAGACGGATATATGTTAAATCTTGTTTCGATAAATACAAGCACAACGAAGATTTAATACCCTTGCGGACATATCCCTTTTCAGATACCATATGTGAAAATAGTGCAGCTGAAAATTTATGAGTTTTTTGAAATACCTGAGATCGAACTATTCCGCCGATCTTTCCTATGTCAGCTATATGATATAGTGCAACAGATTCATGAGGACACTTTTCAAACTAATATTAGTTCGCATTGAAACAGACAGACAGACAGACGGCCATGTCTATATCGACTCGTCTATATGACTGATCAAGAATTAATATACCTTATGATGTTGAACAGACATTTCAGTAACGTTCATAGACATATACCCTTTAAAAAGGTATGTTGTAGGGTAAAGGCTAGTCGGGCATTTGTGTTTAGCTTGTTTTGACTTGCGCATGGCGCCTATTCCTTGACATTTATGCAATTCAATTCTCATGCAGTCAATCAATCAGTCAGCTATTTATTCACTCGGCATGTCTGCACTTGCAGCTATTTCTGGTTAATGTCGTTCGACGACGCAGGCGAGCGTGCAAATCCATTGCATACGTCAAGGCGTTGCAGAAATACATGCGTAACATGAGGGTATACATGTGAATATATAAATAAGTACCGTGTATTACCCGGCCTTGTTCGTGGCACGTTTTGTGCTACAAACTGAAAATATTACAACTTCACTTTTATTTAAAAAAACAAAGATCTTTGAATATGAGTTTGAGGCCAATCGGTTGGTAAACAAAAAAGTTTTATAGAAACATTTTCCGCGTATTTTCCATACTTGCGAGTGGAATTTGCAAAAACTCCGCCTTAGCGGTTAGTCTAAATTTCAGATTGATCAATCAGTCAGTCGCCGGTTTTATATATAGAGAGACTAAAGAAGCGCTCTAAGCCAAAAGCTAAAAGCCAAACAATTTTAGGAATCTGCTTATTGCAAAAGTCCAGACATAAATTGATGAAAAATTCAACAATGTTTGTCGTCGGACTTTTTAATAAGTTGTCTGTGTTTTTAGGCGCGCATATTTTTTGTTTGTTTTTCGTGCCGGGCCGCGCCCATCTCTAGACTTGATGGATTCAGACCAACAACAGCACCCGGGTGTAGGGTAGGTGAGTAGGGTCTCAAGGGTACAAAGCAATACAAGTTTAAACCGATTCTGTTTCTGCAGGTTTCCCCTGCACGACACCGTTTGGCCTTAATAAATACATGTGTGCGCGAATGCTCAAGGCCAAAAACAAAACAATTGTCAACAAGTTCGATGGCAAATTCTTAGCCATGCGATAGTTTTAACTAAATATATATACATACTAGACGGCGTATGCAATGTTTTAGCCAAATACAAATACAAAAGTGCGATTTGGGCCGAAAGAAAATGCTTTTGGCTTTACGGAAATAGCTGCAGGCAGTGGCCCGATTATTGCGTCACCAAATTAAAATTTCGAAAAGCACCTAGAGACAACAATAAAATAACAATATACAATATATATGTATGTGCATATGTATGTATGTATGTAGGTATGTATGCTGTGGCATTAATATAGAGCAGGGGTACGGCTGGCAGCTTGTCACAGCCCAAAGCCTTTGATAATTGCAGCCGTGCGAAATGAGCGATCATAACAAAATGTTGTGCACCAAAAGAAAACTTTGTGCTACACTTACAAACATAAACAAAAACATAAAACTAGTTACATTAACAAAGAGGCTGGAATCCTAAAAAACAAAAGGGGATGCGAGGGGAAAAGGGCTAGCTAAATTAATTTTTTTTTTTCAAATAAATACTCGATTTAGAAAATTGACAAGTTTTCAAAATAATTATGTTGAAAATATGCTGAAAATAATATTTTGTCAATATTAAAGTGTCAAGCAAGTCTTAGAAAAAATAATAGAAATAATTGTGACTATATATAATATATTATTTTTTTATATTTCTATTTTAAAACTAGTTTTAAGTCAAAAAAAAAAAAAAATATAATATATATATTATATAAGTTTTTTTTTATATTTTTTTTAAAAAAATTTCCTCAATAGAAAAGGTATCGAGATATCAAAACTTCAAAAAAAAAAAAAAATAATATATTGCAATTATTTTATTTTTTTTTATGACATTTTTTTAAATATAGTTAAGCATGTTTTATATCTATCTTGCCTTGTGAAATTATATTTTTTTTTAAGAATTTATTATTTAAAGATTGTTTTTATATACAAAACTTGCAGAATACAAAGCTTCTTTTTGCTATCTATAACATATAATATATATTATATGAAATTTGAAGTAATTTCCTTAAACACATTTTGTTGCCAAGTGAATTGTTTTCAATTTTCGAGTCACTTGTGTTTAGATAACTGAAAATGATATTTGTATGATAAAAAAAAAGAAAATAATTTAAATTGGAGAGGGATGGGAAGAGGAGGGTGGGGGGGGGGGGGGGGGGGGAGGCGGCGCCCTTGACTGCGGCCATGTCAAACGGGCAAAACAATTATTTTAAATAAGTAGCTGGTCGAATTGGGGACACCTGCTGGGGGTTACACGATATAAGCATGACAAATGTACACATATATATATATATATATATATGCATAGGGTATGTAAAACTAGATAACTATTGTGTCTAGTTATGTTTGGCTGTGACTCACCCGACTGAACTTGGCACGGGATGAGCTCTTGTCCTTCATTTCGAACTCGCTGTCGCTGTCCACCGGATGATGCTGGTGCGGATGATGGCCCACTATTGCGATATCCGCAATGCCCGATCTTTGCAGCTTGTTGCGATACTTGCGCATATCATGCTTGGCCGGATTATAGTCACGCTTCTGATCGTAGCCCGTGATGGCCAGCTCATTGGATTCGTCGTTGAATTCGCCCGAACTGAATTCAGCCTCCTCGTCCTCGTCCGAGTATTCAGCAACGCGATCTGTTTGGATACAAAAGCAAATATACCCAAAGATATAGTCGATTTTCGCAATGATGCTTCACTTTCAGCTGTCAGGTATACATATATACACACACACACACACACACACACACACACACACACACACACACACACATATCTTACGCACATATATGTATGTCTCTATGTAACTATTTGGCAATTGTATTTAACCGTTTGTCAGACGTGACGTCGCGCCGCCGGCAGCTTCTTTTTGCGGTCCCCCTTCCCCCCTTTTTGGAGTCTGCTTTATAATTTTGTATATTATTCTTGACTTGAACGCGTACTGCGTACTTTGTCGCAAAGAGCAGAGCAGCAAAGTAAAAAGGGAAAATAAACACGCGCGCGTTGCTTTTGTTTTGCCACCGCCGACTACGTAAATAAATTAATCACAAGATATCAGCGTTGAGTTATCGGCCCATCTCTTTTGCCTCGATTCAACAGTCCGTTATGTTCACTGTACACTGCTTTCCTGCACGCTCGCCAGCCAAATGAATGCGCTGTGCTGACGCTTCGCACGTTTTGTTGCGACGCCGGCAGCGCGCAGCGGCAGCGACAGCAGCAGCAGCAGCAGCAGCAGCAGCGACAGCAGCGACAGCAGCACCGTTGACTGAAAAGAGCGCGCCACTTTCTCACCTAAGCGCTCGCAAAGTGTACAATGGAGCGGGCAATGAGCGATGCTCGATTAGCTGACCGCGCAATGGGGGAAATTTTAAAAAATCATTGCGAGAAATTGTCGAGCAATGCCGGGCAAAAGCCTAAGTACACACGAGGGCTTATCGACAATTTATGGGCTCATTTTATGGCAGATAATAAATAATAAATGCTATAGTGAAGATATTTAGCATTAATTTGTTTTATACACATTTCTATATTGAAATAGTTCCCTTTCACAGTTTATAATCAATAATATTGAAACGTTATTTGTAAATGTAATGGATATATATTTACAAAAGACCTATGATATAAATCATTTGTTTATCTGTCTGATACTATACTGTTAGGGGTATGTACAGATGTGTTTTTAAGAAAAATTATTTATTGCTTATTGGCATTTGAATTTGAATTCCAATACCCCGCAAGTCAAACAATTTGGAATAATGTACATTAATTTCAATCTTCCAATATCTTTTCGTATTAGGGCGTTTTAATTTTCGAACTGTATGTATCTTCGTACTACTGAATTACATATTTAAAGTTTTTCAATGGAATATAATAGAATTTGGAACTATTTTAAATTGAATACTTGTGATGCATGTAAAAATATTTATTAGAATTTTAATATTTGTTTTTCATAATTTTTGTTATTATTTCATCATCAGTTTTCTCAGTACTGTACTAACAGCCCTCGAACATGTATGAACAATACGTACAGGAAAGCTTACTGGCCGTGCGCAGGGGCATAACAAACGGTTATTAAAGTTATTTTTACGCATCGATTCGGTTAATTGACAAAATAGTCATTGATGAGCACACATACATACATACATACACACATATATGGATACGTATCTATATGTATCTAAAATGTACCGCTGTTATTTCAACTTAAAAGCACTTGACGCTGCACTCTCTTTAACCCGCTCTCTCCCTCACTCTCTCTCTCTCTCTCTCTCTGTCTATGTTTCTCTGATGTGGGGGCTTTTTAAGCTGGGGCTTGAGTGTGTGGGATTAAGTGCACGAAAGAAAAAGTCTGATTACATTTCTGCTGTTGTCATCGTCGCGTCGTCGTCAGCCTATTGCTTGTTATTTTGTCTGCATGTAATTCGTTGATCGGTTCGTTTGTTTGGTCTGCTTGTTCGTCTGTCCGTTGTTGTTTTCTGTTTAATTATTAAGTTGCATGTTTTGCTGCCGTTATCAATCGCACACTATTCGATTCCGAGCCTTTACCGGCCGGCAACGGCAGCAGCCCATCGCGTGCCCGTTTGAGGCCCTAAATATCGTAGCGCATACAAGTGTGAGTGTGTGCGTGTGTGTGTGTGTGTGTGTGCTGTTTTGTTTTTGTTTGCGCGTGGATAAGTGTTACTTTTAACAGCATTAAATAAACAGTTAACTGATTAGAAAACCAGGTGATTAGAAAACAAGCATCTCGCGCAAATGCAGGCCTCGACCAGCAACGTCGCGCCCTGACTGACTATTATATACTCCTTGTCTGATGAAGCGACTTGGGGTATATTCTTATCTCCAGCAAGTGGACAACAACAATCAACAATGGCAGCCAGTTGAAGTGGAGCAGCTGCGGCTGCGATTTGAGCCTGCATCTGCAGACAGCAGCAGCAACAACAACACCTGCAACTGCATTGTAATTATTTAGTTTATAGCTGCAATGGCCTTTGTCATTATATCGTAATGACAAGATAATGCACCTTTATATCTCGCTCGACTCATCTTTAGCGCTCTTTCAACTAAATATATATATATATACATATTGTTCCTTGTAAACTGGAGCGTCAATCAATAGCTTTGCGGTAAGCCGAAAATTGTATACCCTGTAGAATGCTTCTATACCAAAGCCCTCCCAACTGTTCCATCTTTCGCCAAATGAACTACTTCCTGCCGGATGAAGATACCAAAGCAACAAAAATGCTCAATCAAAAGTGATATTAATTATCTACAAAAGTATTCTGATATACAAAATGAATGTGTGAGTGTGTGTGTGTGTTTATACGAAGACTAATGCGCTATACTGCACGCCAATTCCCATCTGCATTGGTCTACATTATGCATATTAATAAAATTTCCATGAAAACGTAAAAATTCCATCTCAACTTATTGTAGGTGCGCGAATTCCGCGAACTGCGGTTCATATGAATGCAAACAAACTGAAAATGGTAGACAAAGTGTTTCGCCGGGCCGGCGAGGAGTGGCTATCATTAGCGGCCAAAATGGAGAAGACGAGTCATGGGAAAAATTACCTCCAGCCCCCATGAAGACACCCCCCCACCCCACCATCTCACGAGATGCCACACTTATGAACGCCCACGCGCTCAACGCGGCGTATACGTAATGTAAAGCGTATTGAAACGCGACGAACGACATTGATTTAATGTTTATATATATATCTGATATATATATATATATATATATATATATATACAGCTGATATATAGATAGATGATGCTGTTGTTGTTCTTGTGGCTGGACGTTCCATGGCTGCGGCTTTGGCTGGCAACCTAGAGATAAACAACACCGAAAAAAGCAAGCCAGAGCGCCGGTGTCACGGGTATGCGACTAGTAGATACCCTGTAGATACCCCTGGCCAACTTCATTCTATACATACATATATAGCAAAAAAAAAAAGCTTCGCTATTTATGCAACCAGCACCTCACCATGGGAATTTCATATGTTCATTCTTGAAAACTTTTTCTAGCTTTCGAGGTCGCCTTAACTTGACATCCTGATCATGAATATATGTGTATATACTTCATGAGCTCGCAAATGCCTTCTGCCTGTTACATACATAACGTGCTTTTTTACATCAAACTTCACAGGGTATTCAGAAAAAAAAATTGGCACACAGCAAAAAGTACTACATTACTTTGACCTTGGCCAAAGCTGAAGCAGCGGCGGCAGCGGCGACAGCGGAGGTTGCCATTAGATGACAGCCAACACAACGAGTGGCATGTCAGGGGGAGTGAAGCAGGGGGATAAGGGGGGGGCAGTGGGTAGAGCGAGGGGGGGTAGCAGCTGTGAACAATGATGCGCCCTAGCAACGCTCAACAACATAATTTACGCATTTTGCCATTAAACACTCAACGATAAATATGTATATGTAGCTCACAGGCTGGGCCCGGGCCCAATTCCAGTCCGAAAGGGGGAGAGGGGGAGAGTGGGAGATGGCCTCATCCGGCCACCTGCCTGACTGTCATATTCGTGCTCAGCCTCTTCTCTGCGCTCGTTTTCACATTTTCCTTTATTTCTGCTTATCTCTGGCGCACAAGGACAAATGACTTAATTCCTGTCAGCAGCTACAAATGACAATGCTCGGGCAATCCTACGTCGGAATACTCAAGGATGCTTCTTTTCCATTTACACAATTATTTATACCTTTTAAATAAGCACACCTGAGTGCTTCTCTTATAGCTTGCGGCTGTGTTTAATTTGTTGGCCAATTCAATACAATGTTTTACTGATAACACAAATTATTTTTAGCGCACACACAAGTTGCATTTTTTGTTAGTCCTATTTCTGAATACGATGTATATATTTTATTGCTGACACACTCGAATTTTTGGCATCCCATCCGAAATTAGATTAAAGCATATAATAAACAATTTGCTACGTAAGCATATTAAATTTGAATTTAAGCACTTTAATTTTCATTATTTAAAATTTTATTTCTGTTTATCCGCTGGGAAGCTGTCATTTTTATTAAGACGAGTTTTTGGGAAAACCCCTTAATAACTTTTACCAAAAATTGTATTGTATATATTCAAAAATTGATATCCCTAAGAAATCTGACAGGTTTCTGGCTTTCAGGCTACCCGTTAACAGGCACAAGAGCCCATTGAATATTATGGAAAATTCAAGGAATATGAAAACTAGCCCTACAAATTGTCTACAAGGGATGCTTTTCCCTGCTGCTGGATCGGACTCTCGGTTCTAGGTGTGCAATTGCCTTCGACTGTTCCCAATTGACAACAGCCGCACTTTGTTGGCCGCACAAAAGAGGTAAAAAAAATCAATAGACAAAATGAGGTGGAGGCTAAAAAGGTTTTAGCTCCCCCCGTGCCGTGCAAACGAAATTAATTTTGCAAATTAGAAACCGGGCCCCAGAAGTAATTCAACAGCTGTCGCTGAGAACTACTCGACAGACCGCGCGGCTGACCCCAAGCGCCGGTAAGTCCCAATTGGCAATAATTTTGGGCCAGCTGCCAAGTGGCGAGCGATAAGTTTTGACCCTCAACCGGCGACATCGAACAGTGTGTAATAAATGCGGCTACAAGGACGTTGTTTGTTGCTGCAACGCGTCCTCAAAGTGCGCCCCAATGCATACCTTGGCCACTTTCCACCGGTAACTCAACAATTTGGCCGCATGTTGCAAGTTGCTGCTGTGATGCTGTGAGATGCCGCCGCAGGCTCTAAATGAGGAATTTTCCTTTGCTGTGCTATTTTCATAATTGGATTTTCTCAAAATTCTTATGTTTTGCGGTTAGAATGCTTGCGGCTTGCGAATGCGATTGGGATGTCTGCTTTGAGCACGAAAATAGAACATTTTAGGCATCTGCCGCAGATGAAATACTCTTGCTGAAATGTGGCAAACATCTAGAAATATCTACAATTAGTTTTGAGTCCTGAGAAAAGCTAGAAAAAGGGCTGCATTTTGATTTGTGTTGCCAAATTGTGAACAACATTTCGATCGGCTTCAAACTTATTTTCAAAGAACTTTTGTGAAATATGCAAAATGGGAACTGGCTACAAACAACGCCGGGCAATATGAAAGAGAAAAATTTTCAGTTGAATACAGTTTTTATTAAAACTTGTCTCTGAGGAGTTAGGTACAGATATTTTGAGATACGAAAATACGTTTTGAATAAATTCGAAAAATTCTCGAAACATTTAATTGCATTGCCGAAACTTTTTTTTACCTAATGTTTAACCGAACCTGACTGAGTTTTACGCTAATCCTAAAGAAATAAAACTCCTTAATCTTTCAGAAACAAAAATCTTTTCATACGCAGATTTCTGTTTCAAAAAATACAGAAGTTATAAAGTAAGCGGGTTTTAAAACTTTCAGACTAATTGACATAGAAACAGACAATTAATTATACTAATCAGAAATATAGCGAATTTTAGGTCGGAGTTGCCGCCGTCGCACAGTTCGCGACAAAATTATATTACCGACTGCAAGTGTATTGGAAAGTATTTTTAATTAAACACACTCATAAGAAAAATTCTGGGACGCGTCTGCTGTTGCCATGCGATGGTGGAGATGGCTGCTGTAACCCAGATAAGCACATGGTGAAATCTTGGGAAGATTGCGTTTACAAAAGGAGCAAATGGTAAGTAGAATAAATAAATAGAATATACATAAATATATATTTGAAATATGCGGCGCGTAAGGCTGACGTCATGAATCGCTCGCCACGTTTCACAAGCAATTACCATAAACATAAACTCAAATTGGGATCATCTTCAATAGATATAGATATATATGTACATATATATATATATATAAGTATAACAACAGCAGAACAGAGAGAGAGAGAGAGAAAAAGATAGATCCAGCACACAGGGCCTGCTTCCCCATCGTCGCCCCCGCTCCCGTTGATAATCATGCGTGCTTTATGGATTTGGCAATTAGTTGCTTGGCTGCGTAGATGGACAGCATGGAGTGGACCGCATGGATAATTGAAAGGGATTCGCCGATGGTGACTCACCTGCCAGCAGCACGCTGTTGTTATTCTTATTGTCATGGTCAACTGGAATGGAGGAGACGCGCTCGGCGCGCAGGCAGGCAACCACAGTGCCGGGCCTGCCGTTTTTGCCGGATGCACTCAGCTCAATGATCATGTCCATCGATTTCTGCAGCACCGCATCCATGCGTATTATGCCCTCGGCCAGCGTCTTGTAGCCCAGAATCGTGCGCGATTTGTATTTCTTGCGGCGCTGCAGCAAAATTACCAGTCTGCAACCAAAAGTGGAAAGAGACATGAAGTGCGTGTTGAATCGGTTAAATGCGTTAACTCACCTATTGCCGTCTCTCTTGATGAAGTGCGGATACTGCAGACTGAAGTGCAAGTCCAGCTCCGTTTCGGTCAGTGGCAGCGCTCCGGTACCGATGCCCGCATTGCCCACATTGCCCGGCGTGCCAATCAGGCCGGAGCCACCGATCACATTGGCCAGCGGCGAGTTGCCCTGCATGGAGCTCTCCCGGCTGGATGCCATCGATGTCAGTGCGGTGCCATTGATGGGTATCTCGTGGCTGCGCAGTGTTCGCTTTGAGCTTTGCATTTTGACCGCCAGCGAAAGTGAAGTCGTGTCCCCGGGCAGCGGGGTCAGGATGGAGAGACGCGTTATTGTCAACGAGCAGAGTCTGCGAATATAATACAAAATATTGTTTATTTAATTATTAAAGAAAAGAAATTTATTTAAAATATTATAAAGCGAAAATCCATTGAACAAGAATAAACTCATAACAAGATATTCTGGGTAAGATCTCATTGCTTTATATTAATTATATTATATAATATTAACATATATATTTTTTACAGAAATTGTGTGGCACAGCAAGGCCAAAACTCTAAACAAGAATTAGAATAAACACATCGTTGTGTTGTACGGCATAAAAAGTTGGTTACATCAAATTGAAAACTTCAGCTGAATTCGAAGAATTCATATTTGTTTAGGCTGTAAATTATTTGTATTGAGTTCTGTAATGAAATGTATTCGGGCCTGCAAATGAGTTCGCATTCCATTTAATGCGAAACTTGAGCTTTTCCAATTTCCCGGCAAAATATTTGTGCTAAGCACAAACTCATTAGTGGGAAATGCGGTAGAATATTACAAATTACTTTCTAGCTTTGCGTAGGTTAAATATTTTTCTCGATGTTTATTTAACTAAGCATGAAATTGATGTTATGTAAATGTAAATCAATGTAATTTAACAACAATAGAGTGCACATTAAATCTACTTTAGAATTATGCTTGTATTTCTATTTTTATACCCTGAACTCATTAAAAATGGGTATAAGGGTATATTGTATGTGTGCAAAATCCAAATGTATGTAACAGGCAGAAGGAAGCAACTCCGACCCCATAAAGTATATATATTCTTGATCAGCATCAATAGCCGAGTCGATCTAGTCATGTCTGTCTGTCCGTCCGTCCGTCAGTATTAATGAACGCAAGGATCTCAGAACCTATAAGAGCTAGAGACTGTAAAAATGTTATAATTGCAACTTCGTTGAATTTCACTTTGTAATTAATTTTCCTTGAATTTTCGCGAACAGCTGTCTCCAGCTTGACACCTAATTTATTGTTTATCAAAGGCACCAACAAAGTACTAGGAATAGGATTACTGCGGTATATTAAACAAGTAAAGGTTCTAGTCGGGAGGGGATACACTGAACCCTCTTCTTCCAACATCAAATGCATATATATATTCTATTTTAGAAGCTATATGTCAAGTTTGGTGACTCTAGCTCTTATTATTTACCAAAATTGCCCAAAAACAGGATATCGATATCGATTTTTATCGATTGCTTGGAAACGGAGTAAGTTATCGATTATCGGAAACAAACTCCATCTGCGCGGGAACTAGGAGCACCTACATCTAAATCTTCAAGTCTCGAGCTCTTATAGGCTCTGTCAAAATGATTAAGAAATCACACCATGAACAAAAAGCCAAACCTTATGAAAATCGGATGAGATTTGACCGACTTATGGGGTTGGGAAATTTTGACTTATGTCTATATAAGTATTTTGAGGGTACAATTTTTACAGGAATTTTGACCAAAAAAATTTGTTGCCAGTTTTTGATGCCAAATTGATTTAGAGGTCAAACCATGAACAAAAAGCCAAACCTTATGAAAATCAGATGAGATTTGACCGAGATATGGGGTTGGGAAATTTTGACTTATGTCTATATAAGTATTTTGAGGGTACAATTTTTACATGAATTTTGACCAAAAAAATTTGTTGCCAGTTTTTGATGCCAAATTGATTTAGAGGTCAAACCATGAACAAAAAGCCAAACCTTATGAAAATCGGATGAGATTTGACCGAATTATGGGGCTGGGAAATTTTGACTTATGTCTAGCTAGGATATTTGAGGGTACAATTTTTACATGAATTTTGACCCAAAATACTGTTGCCAGATTTTGATGCCAAATTGATTTAGAGGTCAAACCATGAACAAAAAGCCAAACCTTATGAAAATCAGATGAGATTTGACCGAATTATGGGGCTGGGAAATTTTGACTTATGTCTAGTTAGGATATTTGAGGGTACAATTTTTACATGAATTTTGACCAAAAAAATGTGTTGCCAGTTTTTGATGCCAAATTGATTTAGAGGTCAAACCATGAACAAAAAGCCAAACCTTATGAAAATCGGATGAGATTTGACCGAATTATGGGGCTGGGAAATTTTGACTTATGTCTAGCTAGGATATTTGAGGGTACAATTTTTACATGAATTTTGACCCAAAATACTGTTGCCAGATTTTGATGCCAAATTGATTTAGAGGTCAAACCATGAACAAAAAGCCAAACCTTATGAAAATCGGATGAGATTTGACCGAGATATGGGGTTGGGAAATTTTGACTTATGTCTAGTTAGGATATTTGAGGGTACAATTTTTACATGAATTTTGACCAAAAAAATTTGTTGCCAGTTTTTGATGCCAAATTGATTTAGAGGTCAAACCATGAACAAAAAGCCAAACCTTATGAAAATCGGATGAGATTTGACCGAATTATGGGGCTGGGAAATTTTGACTTATGTCTAGTTAGGATATTTGAGGGTACAATTTTTACATGAATTTTGACCAAAAAAATTTGTTGCCAGTTTTTGATGCCAAATTGATTTAGAGGTCAAACCATGAACAAAAAGCCAAACCTTATGAAAATCAGATGAGATTTGACCGAGATATGGGGTTGGGAAATTTTGACTTATGTCTAAATAAGTATTTTGATGGTACAATTTTTACATGAATTTTGACCAAAAAAATGTGTTGCCAGTTTTTGATGCCAAATTGATTTAGAGGTCAAACCATGAACAAAAAGCCAAACCTTATGAAAATCGGATGAGATTTGACCGAATTATGGGGCTGGGAAATTTTGACTTATGTCTAGTTAGGATATTTGAGGGTACAATTTTTACATGAATTTTGACCAAAAAAATTTGTTGCCAGTTTTTGATGCCAAATTGATTTAGAGGTCAAACCATGAACAAAAAGCCAAACCTTATGAAAATCAGATGAGATTTGACCGAGATATGGGGTTGGGAAATTTTGACTTATGTCTATATAAGTATTTTGAGGGTACAATTTTTACATGAATTTTGACCAAAAAAATGTGTTGCCAGTTTTTGATGCCAAATTGATTTAGAGGTCAAACCATGAACAAAAAGCCAAACCTTATGAAAATCAGATGAGATTTGACCGAGATATGGGGTTGGGAAATTTTGACTTATGTCTATATAAGTATTTTGAGGGTACAATTTTTACATGAATTTTGACCAAAAAAATTTGTTGCCAGTTTTTGATGCCAAATTGATTTAGAGGTCAAACCATGAACAAAAAGCCAAACCTTATGAAAATCGGATGAGATTTGACCGAATTATGGGGCTGGGAAATTTTGACTTATGTCTAGTTAGGATATTTGAGGGTACAATTTTTACATGAATTTTGACCAAAAAAATTTGTTGCCAGTTTTTGATGCTAAATTGATTTAGAGGTCAAACCATGAACAAAAAGCCAAACCTTATGAAAATCGGATGAGATTTGACCGAATTATGGGGCTGGGAAATTTTGACTTATGTCTAGTTAGGATATTTGAGGGTACAATTTTTACATGAATTTTGACCAAAAAAATTTGTTGCCAGTTTTTGATGCCAAATTGATTTAGAGGTCAAACCATGAACAAAAAGCCAAACCTTATGAAAATCGGATGAGATTTGACCGAATTATGGGGCTGGGAAATTTTGACTTATGTCTAGTTAGGATATTTGAGGGTACAATTTTTACATGAATTTTGACCCAAAATACTGTTGCCAGTTTTTGATGCCAAATTGATTTAGAGGTCAAACCATGAACAAAAAGCCAAACCTTATGAAAATCAGATGAGATTTGACCGAATTATGGGGCTGGGAAATTTTGACTTATGTCTAGTTAGGATATTTGAGGGTACAATTTTTACATGAATTTTGACCAAAAAAATGTGTTGCCAGTTTTTGATGCCAAATTGATTTAGAGGTCAAACCATGAACAAAAAGCCAAACCTTATGAAAATCGGATGAGATTTGACCGAATTATGGGGCTGGGAAATTTTGACTTATGTCTAGCTAGGATATTTGAGGGTACAATTTTTACATGAATTTTGACCCAAAATACTGTTGCCAGATTTTGATGCCAAATTGATTTAGAGGTCAAACCATGAACAAAAAGCCAAACCTTATGAAAATCGGATGAGATTTGACCGAGATATGGGGTTGGGAAATTTTGACTTATGTCTAGTTAGGATATTTGAGGGTACAATTTTTACATGAATTTTGACCAAAAAAAATTGTTGCCAGTTTTTGATGCCAAATTGATTTAGAGGTCAAACCATGAACAAAAAGCCAAACCTTATGAAAATCGGATGAGATTTGACCGAATTATGGGGCTGGGAAATTTTGACTTATGTCTAGTTAGGATATTTGAGGGTACAATTTTTACATGAATTTTGACCAAAAAAATTTGTTGCCAGTTTTTGATGCCAAATTGATTTAGAGGTCAAACCATGAACAAAAAGCCAAACCTTATGAAAATCAGATGAGATTTGACCGAGATATGGGGTTGGGAAATTTTGACTTATGTCTAAATAAGTATTTTGATGGTACAATTTTTACATGAATTTTGACCAAAAAAATGTGTTGCCAGTTTTTGATGCCAAATTGATTTAGAGGTCAAACCATGAACAAAAAGCCAAACCTTATGAAAATCGGATGAGATTTGACCGAATTATGGGGCTGGGAAATTTTGACTTATGTCTAGTTAGGATATTTGAGGGTACAATTTTTACATGAATTTTGACCAAAAAAATTTGTTGCCAGTTTTTGATGCCAAATTGATTTAGAGGTCAAACCATGAACAAAAAGCCAAACCTTATGAAAATCAGATGAGATTTGACCGAGATATGGGGTTGGGAAATTTTGACTTATGTCTATATAAGTATTTTGAGGGTACAATTTTTACATGAATTTTGACCAAAAAAATGTGTTGCCAGTTTTTGATGCCAAATTGATTTAGAGGTCAAACCATGAACAAAAAGCCAAACCTTATGAAAATCAGATGAGATTTGACCGAGATATGGGGTTGGGAAATTTTGACTTATGTCTATATAAGTATTTTGAGGGTACAATTTTTACATGAATTTTGACCAAAAAAATTTGTTGCCAGTTTTTGATGCCAAATTGATTTAGAGGTCAAACCATGAACAAAAAGCCAAACCTTATGAAAATCGGATGAGATTTGACCGAATTATGGGGCTGGGAAATTTTGACTTATGTCTAGTTAGGATATTTGAGGGTACAATTTTTACATGAATTTTGACCAAAAAAATTTGTTGCCAGTTTTTGATGCTAAATTGATTTAGAGGTCAAACCATGAACAAAAAGCCAAACCTTATGAAAATCGGATGAGATTTGACCGAATTATGGGGCTGGGAAATTTTGACTTATGTCTAGTTAGGATATTTGAGGGTACAATTTTTACATGAATTTTGACCCAAAATACTGTTGCCAGTTTTTGATGCCAAATTGATTTAGAGGTCAAACCATGAACAAAAAGCCAAACCTTATGAAAATCGGATGAGATTTGACCGAATTATGGGGCTGGGAAATTTTGACTTATGTCTAGTTAGGATATTTGAGGGTACAATTTTTACATGAATTTTGACCCAAAATACTGTTGCCAGTTTTTGATGCCAAATTGATTTAGAGGTCAAACCATGAACAAAAAGCCAAACCTTATGAAAATCGGATGAGATTTGACCGAGATATGGGGCTGGGAAATTTTGACTTATGTCTATATAAGTATTTTGAGGGTACAATTTTTACATGAATTTTGACCAAAATAATTTGTTGCCAGTTTTTGATGCCAAATTGATTTAGAGGTCAAACCATGAACAAAAAGCCAAACCTTATGAAAATCGGATGCGATTTGACCGAATTATGGGGCTGGGAAATTTTGACTTATGTCTAGTTAGGATATTTGAGGGTACAATTTTTACATGAATTTTGACCCAAAATACTGTTGCCAGTTTTTGATGCCAAATTGATTTAGAGGTCAAACCATGAACAAAAAGCCAAACCTTATGAAAATCGGATGAGATTTGACCGAATTATGGGGCTGGGAAATTTTGACTTATGTCTAGTTAGGATATTTGAGGGTACAATTTTTACATGAATTTTGACCAAAAAAATTTGTTGCCAGTTTTTGATGCCAAATTGATTTAGAGGTCAAACCATGAACAAAAAGCCAAACCTTATGAAAATCGGATGAGATTTGACCGAATTATGGGGCTGGGAAATTTTGACTTATGTCTAGTTAGGATATTTGAGGGTACAATTTTTACATGAATTTTGACCCAAAATACTGTTGCCAGTTTTTGATGCCAAATTGATTTAGAGGTCAAACCATGAACAAAAAGCCAAACCTTATGAAAATCGGATGAGATTTGACCGAATTATGGGGCTGGGAAATTTTGACTTATGTCTAGTTAGGATATTTGAGGGTACAATTTTTACATGAATTTTGACCCAAAATACTGTTGCCAGTTTTTGATGCCAAATTGATTTAGAGGTCAAACCATGAACAAAAAGCCAAACCTTATGAAAATCGGATGAGATTTGACCGAATTATGGGGCTGGGAAATTTTGACTTATGTCTAGTTAGGATATTTGAGGGTACAATTTTTACATGAATTTTGACCAAAAAAAATTGTTGCCAGTTTTTGATGCCAAATTGATTTAGAGGTCAAACCATGAACAAAAAGCCAAACCTTATGAAAATCGGATGAGATTTGACCGAATTATGGGGCTGGGAAATTTTGACTTATGTCTAGTTAGGATATTTGAGGGTACAATTTTTACATGAATTTTGACCAAAAAAATTTGTTGCCAGTTTTTGATGCCAAATTGATTTAGAGGTCAAACCATGAACAAAAAGCTAAACCTTATGAAAATCAGATGAGATTTGACCGAGATATGGGGTTGGGAAATTTTGACTTATGTCTATATAAGTATTTTGAGGGTACAATTTTTACATGAATTTTGACCAAAAAAATGTGTTGCCAGTTTTTGATGCCAAATTGATTTAGAGGTCAAACCATGAACAAAAAGCCAAACCTTATGAAAATCAGATGAGATTTGACCGAGATATGGGGTTGGGAAATTTTGACTTATGTCTATATAAGTATTTTGAGGGTACAATTTTTACATGAATTTTGACCAAAAAAATTTGTTGCCAGTTTTTGATGCCAAATTGATTTAGAGGTCAAACCATGAACAAAAAGCCAAATCTTATGAAAATCGGATGAGATTTGACCGAATTATGGGGCTGGGAAATTTTGACTTATGTCTAGTTAGGATATTTGAGGGTACAATTTTTACATGAATTTTGACCAAAAAAATTTGTTGCCAGTTTTTGATGCTAAATTGATTTAGAGGTCAAACCATGAACAAAAAGCCAAACCTTATGAAAATCGGATGAGATTTGACCGAATTATGGGGCTGGGAAATTTTGACTTATGTCTAGTTAGGATATTTGAGGGTACAATTTTTACATGAATTTTGACCAAAAAAATTTGTTGCCAGTTTTTGATGCCAAATTGATTTAGAGGTCAAACCATGAACAAAAAGCCAAACCTTATGAAAATCGGATGAGATTTGACCGAATTATGGGGCTGGGAAATTTTGACTTATGTCTAGTTAGGATATTTGAGGGTACAATTTTTACATGAATTTTGACCCAAAATACTGTTGCCAGTTTTTGATGCCAAATTGATTTAGAGGTCAAACCATGAACAAAAAGCCAAACCCTATGAAAATCGGATGAGATTTGACCGAGATATGGGGCTGGGAAATTTTGACTTATGTCTATATAAGTATTTTGAGGGTACAATTTTTACATGAATTTTGACCAAAATAATTTGTTGCCAGTTTTTGATGCCAAATTGATTTAGAGGTCAAACCATGAACAAAAAGCCAAACCTTATGAAAATCGGATGCGATTTGACCGAATTATGGGGCTGGGAAATTTTGACTTATGTCTAGTTAGGATATTTGAGGGTACAATTTTTACATGAATTTTGACCCAAAATACTGTTGCCAGTTTTTGATGCCAAATTGATTTAGAGGTCAAACCATGAACAAAAAGCCAAACCTTATGAAAATCGGATGAGATTTGACCGAATTATGGGGCTGGGAAATTTTGACTTATGTCTAGTTAGGATATTTGAGGGTACAATTTTTACATGAATTTTGACCAAAAAAATTTGTTGCCAGTTTTTGATGCCAAATTGATTTAGAGGTCAAACCATGAACAAAAAGCCAAACCTTATGAAAATCGGATGAGATTTGACCGAATTATGGGGCTGGGAAATTTTGACTTATGTCTAGTTAGGATATTTGAGGGTACAATTTTTACATGAATTTTGACCCAAAATACTGTTGCCAGTTTTTGATGCCAAATTGATTTAGAGGTCAAACCATGAACAAAAAGCCAAACCTTATGAAAATCGGATGAGATTTGACCGAATTATGGGGCTGGGAAATTTTGACTTATGTCTAGTTAGGATATTTGAGGGTACAATTTTTACATGAATTTTGACCCAAAATACTGTTGCCAGTTTTTGATGCCAAATTGATTTAGAGGTCAAACCATGAACAAAAAGCCAAACCTTATGAAAATCGGATGAGATTTGACCGAATTATGGGGCTGGGAAATTTTGACTTATGTCTAGTTAGGATATTTGAGGGTACAATTTTTACATGAATTTTGACCAAAAAAATTTGTTGCCAGTTTTTGATGCCAAATTGATTTAGAGGTCAAACCATGAACAAAAAGCCAAACCTTATGAAAATCGGATAAGATTTGACCCAGTTATGGGGCTGGGAAATTTTGACTTATGTCTATATAGGTTTTTTAAGGGTACAATTTTTACATGAATTTTGACCAAAAAAATTTGTTGCCAGTTTTTGATGCCAAATTGATTTAGAGGTCAAACCATGAACAAAAAGCCAAACCTTATGAAAATCGGATGAGATTTGACCGAATTATGGGGCTGGGAAATTTTGACTTATGTCTAGTTAGGATATTTGAGGGTACAATTTTTACATGAATTTTGACCCAAAATACTGTTGCCAGTTTTTGATGCCAAATTGATTTAGAGGTCAAACCATGAACAAAAAGCCAAACCTTATGAAAATCGGATGAGATTTGACCGAATTATGGGGCTGGGAAATTTTGACTTATGTCTAGTTAGGATATTTGAGGGTACAATTTTTACATGAATTTTGACCAAAAAAATTTGTTGCCAGTTTTTGATGCCAAATTGATTTAGAGGTCAAACCATGAACAAAAAGCCAAACCTTATGAAAATCGGATAAGATTTGACCCAGTTATGGGGCTGGGAAATTTTGACTTATGTCTATATAGGTTTTTTAAGGGTACAATTTTTACATGAATTTTGACCAAAAAAATTTGTTGCCAGTTTTTGATGCCAAATTGATTTAGAGGTCAAACCATGAACAAAAAGCCAAACCTTATGAAAATCGGATGAGATTTGACCGAATTATGGGGCTGGGAAATTTTGACTTATGTCTAGTTAGGATATTTGAGGGTACAATTTTTACATGAATTTTGACCCAAAATACTGTTGCCAGTTTTTGATGCCAAATTGATTTAGAGGTCAAACCATGAACAAAAAGCCAAACCTTATGAAAATCGGATGAGATTTGACCGAATTATGGGGCTGGGAAATTTTGACTTATGTCTAGTTAGGATATTTGAGGGTACAATTTTTACATGAATTTTGACCCAAAATACTGTTGCCAGTTTTTGATGCCAAATTGATTTAGAGGTCAAACCATGAACAAAAAGCCAAACCTTATGAAAATCGGATGAGATTTGACCGAATTATGGGGCTGGGAAATTTTGACTTATGTCTAGTTAGGATATTTGAGGGTACAATTTTTACATGAATTTTGACCCAAAATACTGTTGCCAGTTTTTGATGCCAAATTGATTTAGAGGTCAAACCATGAACAAAAAGCCAAACCTTATGAAAATCGGATGAGATTTGACCGAATTATGGGGCTGGGAAATTTTGACTTATGTCTAGTTAGGATATTTGAGGGTACAATTTTTACATGAATTTTGACCCAAAATACTGTTGCCAGTTTTTGATGCCAAATTGATTTAGAGGTCAAACCATGAACAAAAAGCCAAACCTTATGAAAATCGGATGAGATTTGACCGAATTATGGGGCTGGGAAATTTTGACTTATGTCTAGTTAGGATATTTGAGGGTACAATTTTTACATGAATTTTGACCAAAAAAATTTGTTGCCAGTTTTTGATGCCAAATTGATTTAGAGGTCAAACCATGAACAAAAAGCCAAACCTTATGAAAATCGGATAAGATTTGACCCAGTTATGGGGCTGGGAAATTTTGACTTATGTCTATATAGGTTTTTTAAGGGTACAATTTTTACATGAATTTTGACCAAAAAAATTTGTTGCCAGTTTTTGATGCCAAATTGATTTAGAGGTCAAACCATGAACAAAAAGCCAAACCTTATGAAAATCGGATGAGATTTGACCGAATTATGGGGCTGGGAAATTTTGACTTATGTCTAGTTAGGATATTTGAGGGTACAATTTTTACATGAATTTTGACCCAAAATACTGTTGCCAGTTTTTGATGCCAAATTGATTTAGAGGTCAAACCATGAACAAAAAGCCAAACCTTATGAAAATCGGATGAGATTTGACCGAATTATGGGGCTGGGAAATTTTGACTTATGTCTAGTTAGGATATTTGAGGGTACAATTTTTACATGAATTTTGACCAAAAAAATTTGTTGCCAGTTTTTGATGCCAAATTGATTTAGAGGTCAAACCATGAACAAAAAGCCAAACCTTATGAAAATCGGATAAGATTTGACCCAGTTATGGGGCTGGGAAATTTTGACTTATGTCTATATAGGTTTTTTAAGGGTACAATTTTTACATGAATTTTGACCAAAAAAATTTGTTGCCAGTTTTTGATGCCAAATTGATTTAGAGGTCAAACCATGAACAAAAAGCCAAACCTTATGAAAATCGGATGAGATTTGACCGAATTATGGGGCTGGGAAATTTTGACTTATGTCTAGTTAGGATATTTGAGGGTACAATTTTTACATGAATTTTGACCCAAAATACTGTTGCCAGTTTTTGATGCCAAATTGATTTAGAGGTCAAACCATGAACAAAAAGCCAAACCTTATGAAAATCGGATGAGATTTGACCGAATTATGGGGCTGGGAAATTTTGACTTATGTCTAGTTAGGATATTTGAGGGTACAATTTTTACATGAATTTTGACCCAAAATACTGTTGCCAGTTTTTGATGCCAAATTGATTTAGAGGTCAAACCATGAACAAAAAGCCAAACCTTATGAAAATCGGATGAGATTTGACCGAATTATGGGGCTGGGAAATTTTGACTTATGTCTAGTTAGGATATTTGAGGGTACAATTTTTACATGAATTTTGACCAAAAAAATTTGTTGCCAGTTTTTGATGCCAAATTGATTTAGAGGTCAAACCATGAACAAAAAGCCAAACCTTATGAAAATCGGATGAGATTTGACCGAATTATGGGGCTGGGAAATTTTGACTTATGTCTAGTTAGGATATTTGAGGGTACAATTTTTACATGAATTTTGACCAAAAAAATTTGTTGCCAGTTTTTGATGCCAAATTGATTTAGAGGTCAAACCATGAACAAAAAGCCAAACCTTATGAAAATCGGATGAGATTTGACCGAATTATGGGGTTGGGAAATTTTGACTTATGTCTAGTTAGGATATTTGAGGGTACAATTTTTACATGAATTTTGACCAAAAAAATTTGTTGCCAGTTTTTGATGCCAAATTGATTTAGAGGTCAAACCATGAACAAAAAGCCAAACCTTATGAAAATCGGATGAGATTTGACCGAATTATGGGGCTGGGAAATTTTGACTTATGTCTAGTTAGGATATTTGAGGGTACAATTTTTACATGAATTTTGACCCAAAATACTGTTGCCAGATTTTGATGCCAAATTGATTTAGAGGTCAAACCATGAACAAAAAGCCAAACCTTATGAAAATCGGATGAGATTTGACCGAGATATGGGGCTGGGAAATTTTGACTTATGTCTATATAAGTATTTTGAGGGTACAATTTTTACATGAATTTTGACCAAAAAAATTTGTTGCCAGTTTTTGATGCCAAATTGATTTAGAGGTCAAACCATGAACAAAAAGCCAAACCTTATAAAAATCGGATGAGATTTGACCGAATTATGGGGCTGGGAAATTTTGACTTATGTCTATATAAGTATTTTGAGGGTACAATTTTTACATGAATTTTGACCAAAAAAATTTGTTGTCAGTTTTTGATGCCAAATTGATTTAGAGGTCAAACCATGAACAAAAAGCCAAACCTTATGAAAATCAGATGAGATTTGACCGAGATATGGGGTTGGGAAATTTCGACTTATGTCTATATAAGTATTTTGAGGGTACAATTTTTACATGAATTTTGACCAAAAAAAATTTGTTGCCAGTTTTTGATGCCAAATTGATTTAGAGGTCAAACCATGAACAAAAAGCCAAACCTTATGAAAATCGGATGAGATTTGACCGAATTATTGGGCTGGGAAATTTTGACTTATGTCTAGTTAGGATATTTAAGGGTACAATTTTTACATGAATTTTGACCCAAAATACTGTTGCCAGATTTTGATGCCAAATTGATTTAGAGGTCAAACCATGAACAAAAAGCCAAACCTTATGAAAATCAGATGAGATTTGACCGAGATATGGGGTTGGGAAATTTCGACTTATGTCTATATAAGTATTTTGAGGGTACAATTTTTACATGAATTTTGACCAAAAAAATGTGTTGCCAGTTTTTGATGCCAAATTGATTTAGAGGTCAAACCATGAACAAAAAGCCAAACCTTATGAAAATCGGATGAGATTTGACCGAATTATGGGGCTGGGAAATTTTGACTTATGTCTAGTTAGGATATTTGAGGATACAATTTTTACATGAATTTTGACCCAAAAAATTTGTTGCCAGTTTTTGATGCCAAATTGATTTGGAGCTCAAACCATGAACATAAAGCCAAACCTTATGAAAATCGGATGAGATTTGACCGAGATATGGGGCTGGGAAATTTTGACTTATGTCTATATAAGTATTTTGAGGGTACAATTTTTACATGAATTTTAACCAAAAAAATTTGTTGCCAGTTTTTGATGCCAAATTGATTTAGAGGTCAAACCATGAACAAAAAGCCAAACCTTATGAAAATCAGATGAGATTTGACCGAGATATGGGGTTGGGAAATTTCGACTTATGTCTAGTTAGGATATTTGAGGGTACAATTTTTACATGAATTTTGACCAAAAAAATTTGTTGCCAGTTTTTGATGCCAAATTGATTTAGAGGTCAAACCATGAGCAAAAAGCCAAACCTTATGAAAATCAGATGAGATTTGACCGAATTATGGGGCTGGGAAATTTTGACTTATGTCTAGTTAGGATATTTGAGGGTACAATTTTTACATGAATTTTGACCAAAAAAATTTGTTGCCAGTTTTTGATGCCAAATTGATTAAGAGGTCAAACCATGAACAAAAAGCCAAACCTTATGAAAATCGGATGAGATTTGACCGAATTATGGGGCTGGGAAATTTTGACTTATGTCTAGTTAAGATATTTGAGGGTACAATTTTTACATGAATTTTGACCAAAAAAATTTGTTGCCAGTTTTTGATGCCAAATTGATTTAGAGCTCAAACCATGAACATAAAGCCAAACCTTATGAAAATCGGATGAGATTTGACCGAGATATGGGGCTGGGAAATTTTGACTTATGTCTATATAAGTATTTTGAGGGTACAATTTTTACATGAATTTTGACCAAAAAAATTTGTTGCCAGTTTTTGATGCCAAATTGATTTAGAGGTCAAACCATGAACAAAAAGCCAAACCTTATGAAAATCGGATGAGATTTGACCGAATTATGGGGCTGGGAAATTTTGACTTATGTCTAGTTAGGATATTTGAGGGTACAATTTTTACATGAATTTTGACCCAAAATGCTGTTGCCAGTTTTTGATGCCAAATTGATTTAGAGGTCAAACCATGAACAAAAAGCCAAACCTTATGAAAATCGGATAAGATTTGACCGAATTATGGGGCTGGGAAATTTTGACTTATGTCTAGTTAGGATATTTGAGGGTACAATTTTTACATGAATTTTGACCAAAAAAATTTGTTGCCAGTTTTTGATGCCAAATTGATTTAGAGCTCAAACCATGAACATAAAGCCAAACCTTATGAAAATCGGATGAGATTTGACCGAGATATGGGGCTGGGAAATTTTGACTTATGTCTATATAAGTATTTTGAGGGTACAATTTTTACATGAATTTTGACCAAAAAAATTTGTTGCCAGTTTTTGATGCCAAATTGATTTAGAGGTCAGACCATGAACAAAAAGCCAAACCTTATGAAAATCGGATGAGATTTGACCGAATTATGGGGCTGGGAAATTTTGACTTATGTCTAGTTAGGATATTTGAGGGTACAATTTTTACATGAATTTTGACCCAAAATACTGTTGCCAGATTTTGATGCCAAATTGATTTAGAGGTCAAACCATGAACAAAAAGCCAAACCTTATGAAAATCAGATGAGATTTGACCGAGATATGGGGTTGGGAAATTTTGACTTATGTCTATATAAGTATTTTGAGGGTACAATTTTTACATGAATTTTGACCAAAAAAATGTGTTGCCAGTTTTTGATGCCAAATTGATTTAGAGGTCAAACCATGAACAAAAAGCCAAACCTTATGAAAATCGGATAAGATTTGACCCAGTTATGGGGCTGGGAAATTTTGACTTATGTCTAGTTAGGATATTTGAGGGTACAATTTTTACATGAATTTTGACCCAAAATACTGTTGCCAGATTTTGATGCCAAATTGATTTAGAGGTCAAACCATGAACAAAAAGCCAAACCTTATGAAAATCGGATAAGATTTGACCCAGTTATGGGGCTGGGAAATTTTGACTTATGTCTATATAAGTATTTTGAGGGTACAATTTTTACATGAATTTTGACCAAAAAATTTGTTGCCAGTTTTTGATGCCAAATTGATTTAGAGGTCAAACCATGAACAAAAAGCCAAACCTTATGAAAATCAGATGAGATTTGACCGAGATATGGGGTTGGGAAATTTCGACTTATGTCTAATTAGGATATTTGAGGGTACAATTTTTACATGAATTTTGACCAAAAATACTGTTGCCAGTTTTTGATGCCAAATTGATTTAGAGGTCAAACCATGAACAAAAAGCCAAACCTTATGAAAATCGGATGAGATTTGACCGAGACAGACAATATACCCTTATACCCATTTTTAATGGGTTCAGGGTATAAAAATAAATTATTTCCTGATTAATTATGCTTCGCAATGCAATACAGCACAAAGAAAGTAAGATAGTGCGATATACAAAGAGCTTAAAGATTGCGCACTTTGTGCTTTTGTGTTGTGTGTTTTGCTGCAAACGAGCGAGTTCACATGGGGGCACTCGTCATATGGGTCAGGCAATCGTCATAAAACACATTTCCGGCTGGAAATGCAAATGGAGAGCGAACGAAGCCAAGCTGGGCTCAGATATACAGATGAATTGTTGCTGTCCATTGTTGTGTTGTTGTGCTATGGTAATTGAATTCTTTCAAAGCGCCTTAATGAAAGCGCGTGGCCTGGAATGCCGTTTGGGGCCAAGTTCGGAGTCGTCACACAATAAACTAATTAATTAATAATTCAAACAGTCACCTCTCTCCGCTTATACTCTATTCAAATTCAGTCTAGACGCGTCAGCTGCACATCTATATACATGGCTAGTCGGTCAGTTCCAGCCGTATAGGGTGCGCCTATCAAGGCTGAATGCGATTCGCGCATATCTAACCATTTTTTCACACTACCATAAAGAACGGCACGTGTTCATCAACATCAAGTTTATTTATAGCCAAATGAGCTACACTAACCTATATATTCTATACTAATATTATCTGGTTTCATCAGTTCTAAACGATATTCTTAAGACTCGAGCGGACCTTTCTATATCTAGGGTATATGGATAGCTTCAATTTACATTTTCAGCCTTATTCTACCCTTCTAGAGAGTATTATAATGTTGCCGTTAAATGTTTAAAGCATAGAGGGGGGCATTTTCAACCCCATAAAGTATATACATTCTAGATCAGCATCAGCATCTGTCAGTTTCTATGTGAACTAGTCTCTGTTGCAGGCAGTACATATATTGAAACCGGCTGGATCGGACTATTATATAGCTGCCATAGGAATGATCGGTCCAAAGTAGGTTCTTGAATGTTTATCAAGATTTCGTGACCGACCTTTTACTATGCTCCTCATATATAAGCGAACAACATCTGACCCCTATATCATATAGCTGTCATAGAAAATTCGGTCAAAAAGTAGGTTCTTGTATGCAAAACTTATTGATTTTCAAGATATCTATATACATATATAGATAGATTTTTCTCGCTGCTCCCTACATAGATCGGTCGAAAAGTAGGAACGTATATGGCAATATATTCTGTTTTCCAAGTAATTTGCATCAAACTTTACTATTTCCACATATCTGCAAAAGGGAAATATCTGGAAGGGTATTAAATCTTCGGCGTGCCAAAGATATGCTTACTTTCTCGTTTTAAGTACAAAACAGTATAATTCAGCTTCTTAGCTCGGTTTGAGATGTTTATGGGCCCATCAATCAGTCAAATTGTGTGTATACATATATTTTAAATAAATATAATTTATTGTATTGACCCAGAACGCGCTTAGAAAGTAATTTAACTTACGCAATTCGCATGCAAAAACTCAGAAATGTATTCAGCGAAGTGAAAAGGATGACGATAAATGCTCAAGGATAATAAAAAATGCTAATGCAATGCTTGTGAAATTCATAATTAATGCATTTCAATGCTGATTCAGTTCACCTTAATTTCAAAATTAATTTTTAATGAGAATTTTAATGAAATGCATTTCTTGGTAAGCTCGAATGCCACGCAGATAAAGTTCAAATGAAAATCTGTCTCCGTAAAGGACAAATCCTTTCCAAATGAAAAGTTTAAATGCGTTTTTAAACTGAACTCGTTTATAATACGAATGAATAATTACTATGATTTATATAGAAATGTATATAGTACAGAATTGTGTACATACTATGTCGCAAAGATTGATCAATTTTTCCAAAGCGCATGTTATTGTTTGGTTTATTTAACCTTTAGTTAGTAAGCTTATCAACAATTGCAAGTAGATATGCCTAATGAGATAGACAGTTTTTATTTCGTTGCCTAATTGTTGGAATTTGTTAAACTGCGAAAGTTCATGATTTCGTGAGAGACTATTTTTTGCATGCACTTGACGGCATTTCGGTTTGCATGTTGGCCTATAAAAACAGCTTTTCGTTTTGTTGTATTCCTCTTTTGATTGCGTTTATTTTTGGAAACACACACGCAAACTGAAACTGGCAAAAAAATAAAGGCACACGCCCCTTTTTTTGTATCGCATACCCATTGAAATGCTTAAAGCAAGGTATGCTAGTTTTTTTTTTTTGCAAAAATGTAATACATTTGGAAACGAAGTATATATAAATTTCTTTTTGATAATCAATTTTCTCTCAATCGATATTGATCTTTTTTGAGCATATTTCTAGAACGTATAGACTTTATCGTATAGTGTACACATATCACCTTTTACTAACTTCTTCGCATAAAAAAAAACCTAAAATATACATTTTATGGAAAGATTGGAATGTCATATTTTAGACCCGAAGGCTTCAATAAGTTTGGACGGTAAGCAAAGAAAATTATCTACGATTATATTATTCAGTGGGAGTAGAGCTGAAGCTGACTCTAGGGTATCCCCTAGTCGGCCACAGTATACTTGTTTTTCTTGCATTTTGGGCTGTCTTTGTTGCGGCAATGTGAATGACTTGGTCAATGTAAAGTGACTTTTGTCGTCTTTGTTGCTATTGATTTGCTTCGGGTTTTCTTTTGGGAGCTTTGTGTTTTTTTTTCTCAGCATTGTCAATGCGAATTTGTCGGTTTATTATGAATGACACACGTCGAACACTGCCGGAAGGCATTTCCCCACGAATTTTCTTTATTTCACTTTCATTTAATATTCAAATTCGGGTTTACGACATGAACAGGTTCATTGTACGCGGAAAAGGGAGGTGTGCCAAGTAGATCTGAAATAGAAATCTGAATGCCTTGAACGATTAACACACTGATTGAAAGGTCAGTCATCGAGCGCGAAAGCTATTACAGGTAATCTAACAATCTTAATTGGTTTTCAACACCTCACCCAGCCAATTACAAGCAACTAACTAGGTGTACTCGATGCAAACGCATGCCGAGCATTAATTGCTTAATCTGCAACTATTGGGTTTAAGTATCAGCTGCTATCTTGTAAATCCAGCAAAGGTCAAAGCGAAACGCGAATAGCTACGCGCAACAAATTGAACCTGATTAGTGGAAGTTTTTGCAGCTTAAAACGAGATGTGGAAACAAAAAAATCAAACAGCTAAATATGAAAATGCTGCGCATAAATAAATTCTAACAGCGAGCGCATCATTCAAACGCAAGACCCAACAGCCCACCCCTCCCACCACCCTTCTGCCCATCATCAACTGCTCCACAGCTGCGCTTAAAAACGGTGTCAGTGGCGCGTTGCCCGCACCCGGACTCGGACTCAGAGCCAGACCCGGACGCGACCCATCTGTCCCCCATCATGATAAGCATCCATCAGTAAATGGAAAATGCTCTGAGCGGCACTTAAGATGAGGGTATGCTCACATATCTACTCAAGTTGATGCAAGCACTGAAAAATATTCTACTTGGTTTGACAATCAACAAATATGCCAAGATATAGCAGCAATATGTTGAAGATGAATCACCTATTATCGAAAATAGTCAAAAAGTTGCGAAGAAATATAAAAATATTTTAACATAACATCTTATAGTGTTTTGCATGTTAAGTTACGTTTGCCAACAGCTTTGTTTAACAGTCTATGTTAAATGTTTACAGAGAAATGTTTACATTATTTCTAATCTGTTAATAATAAGTTCTTAAGCATGAGTTGTTGGTTAATAATCTCTCTGTTAATAGCGTGTTATGTTATGTTAACATTACAGAGAAATGTTTGCATAGCTAACATATTGGGTAATGTTAGATATATACTTAGGCTTAACATTTACGCAGAAATATTTCACAACTAGTTCTTTTATATACTATAATTTCTAATCTGTTAAACATGAGCTGTTAGGCCTTAAAAGTTAATAATTTCTGATTTATGTTTACAACGAGATTTTGCTCTCATATATAAAGTTTCTGCTCTCTTAGCTAAAAGTAGACCTGAGTTGAAGAACTAAAATAAATGTAAACAATGAGCAATAAACATATATTATTTCTGTTGCGATAACAGCTATGGCGCGCTGTTACAAACAGTTTCTGGCTTGTAAGCGACATGTAAACAGCCGATGTATCTCTTAGATAAACTGTCTTGCCATTGTTCAAAGTCTTTTAGCGTACGCGAGCATCGCTATTCTGCATCGCTGACTGTTTTTTTGTTGGGACACCATTTTATCAGCACCTTTTGACATAATTAAAAACAACAAGGCAGTGACAAGCACACACAAGTTATTTTCAAAATATGTGTTTTTCTGTTGCGTGTGACTTGCGGATAGCTACAGGTTTATCATGATCATTCACAATTGTTGTTGCCGTTGTGGGCTGCTGTTAACAGACCAGACAGTGGCACAGACAGCAAGATAGCCGGCAATTTTGTTAACATGTTAATTTGCAGTTGGTTGGCGCTCACTTGGCAAATACTCGCGCAGTTAGCGTTTCATTTGCGTGCCATAACAAATGTTTTCCCGACTCATGACTCATGAGAAACCGCAAACGAGGAGGGGCTCTACCTAAATAGCATTTTGCATTTCCTGAAATGACAAGTGCCCGGGCTCGACAATGGCAGAGAGCCGCCTCCGCTCTGACTAAACGAGGGCCGTTTGTCGAGTTTCCAAGACTTGAATGCATTCAGTTAAAGTGAAGATATTGCTATATATAATAATATATGATATACAATAAGTAACGATCTCTTAGTATGTTCCTATGAATCACAGAATAACAGAATTAAATTTGAAAATAATTTCAAATAAATGATGAAACCTTAACGAAAAGTATCTCATCCACCTTTTGTTATCTTTCATTACTCGTATTATTTATTTTGTCTTTCTGTTAATTAATCTACTAGTGTAATCATCTCCGTGTCAAATATTTCATATGGTACAAATACTTTTTTGTCACTTGACGCGTTATAATTCGTAATAAGTTCTCGCTTTGATTGACTGAGACATTTGTAAGTCTCCTCCGTTCCCCTTCTTCTTCTTTTAGTTTTCTATGTATCTCTTATACTCAATTATGTTATAGAGCATGTTAATGTTAATGTTTATGTTAAGGCGTGTGAATGGCAATGTTAAACGGACTTAATGTCTGTAACTGTTTGTATACCCTGCACATATTTAACATGAAGTTAAGCTGGCAGTCAAATTTATAGATTGGATAGAGATTTAACTTTCTGATATTGCACAGTTTGAAACGAAATTTTAACACACTCTTCCAAAATACTCTTTTAGGAATACAAATATTAAATTGTATCAATTGTAGCTTGAATTGAACAATTTATAAAAAAACTTAACAGGCCCCTCGTAAATACATATATGCATGTGCATATTTTTATTGTACACTCATAGATGATATGACAAAGAATCGCTTAATTCCGCGACCTCAAGGACAACAAGAACGGGTCTTAAAACAGACAAACAGAACGACGTCAAGTGTCATTGCTCAGCAAATCGCCGCATTACAATAACAACGATGAGAACACAGACAACAAGAACCGAGTCAGCAGTAATCAATGTCAGAGTCCGCCCTACCCATTTAAGCCAGACGTCATTATCCCGGACCCGAACAGCCAACAGCCTATATTACTCTTGGCTAATGTGATGTCGCGACTTATGGGCCATTTTTAGGGTTTCATTTAAGTATGGGCCTGAAATACAACATATCGATTTACATATACATAATCCCCGCAAATGGACATGCATATTATTTTTGGGTATAACAATACACACCTGCTGACAATGTTGGTGTCAAATTTTGTAATTTATAAAGGATTTGTTGCCCGACTTGACTTGGCATGACTCATGAATTTATAAAACGCTTAAAACGTCGCCGGGCAATGAACGACCGGGCCTTAAATTCCTAATGAATTTAAGGCACGAAACCAGTTTTAACATGCTCGCAAGGTGGGTGTATAATTAGGAGGTGCCACCCCAAAAACCTAAAGCTTTCGGCCTAATCATAAGTTCTGCGACGGCGCCAGTCTGGGCCCCAGATACCCCGCCACGCCACCTCCTGTACATACTGGGCCATTGCATTATTGATCAAATGCATTTCGTATGCGTTCAAGTTGCCATTTTACTTATGCATGCCCCGAGCAAGACCCACGGCTGCTCGCCCTATGTGCCGGGCCATTCAATTAATTCGAGAATTACGCATGCCTCTCCGTCAATGCTCAAATGCCCGGAAATGGCAGCCGAGCACCGTGCAATGGGCCACACGCTGGCAACTGTGCCTCAACATTGAGTATTTGATTGAACAAGGGGCAGGCTCAGCTTGAAGTATCTAAACGCTCAAATATTCCGAATAAACGTAATTACATTCAATGGCAACAAATTTCAGTTTATGCGCCAGTGAAATACCCTGTAATAATCAAGAAGTTCGATGGCAAAAAAAAAATCATGTTAACTGTGTTCTGAATTTGTATTTTGAATAGTATTTTGTAAGAGTATTTTTTAGCAGTATTATATAAATTATTTTTTTTAGTATTTAGTATTATTTCTTATATTATTAACAATATTTACGGCTGTTCTTATGTGTATGTATTTTAATCATAATAATATTCTTTAGTATTATTACAAAGCAGTAAGTTTTGGTAAAATGTTGAAATAATGTTTTTAGTCGTATTATAAAATATGTAGTTTTTTGGTATTTTTATAAGTAGTAGTATTTTTATTAGTATTTATATTTTGAACTAAAATGAAGAGTATTTTTTATACGTTAGCAGAGGGTATTATATATATATATTTTTGTTTAATTTCCAAACAGTATTTTCATTTCTGTGATAGTTTTGTGAGTCTTTTGTATTATTAGTACAATAATGTTGTAATTTGAAACAATAGAGCTTTGTTTGTTCAGGTGTAGAATTAGCTCGTATTAGTTTCTATACACAGTTTCTGTATTATACAATACAGATACTATTGGTATCTACAGTATATAATTATATACTAAAGCTGTTTTCCAATAGTCTCTCTCTCTCTCTGTCTCTCTGTCTCTCTGTGTCTAACTCTCTGTCTCTCTCTCTTTACTCTCCCTTACAAATAGGTATCACTCACAATCAGTCGAAATTTGAAGAATAACAACAGAGCGAAACGGAAAAACAAATAAGAAGCATGACAGAATACACCTTAATTTAAAGAATTTACCCTCACCGACTAAGTTGCCCTCTTTATAAATGCATTTCTATCATAGAGCATAATAAATTGAGTATCAATCATTTACGGCTGCAATTTACAATAATTAGCAACTAATTTGCAATTGAAGACAACAATAAGTCCCAACAAATGTAAGGCTACAAAATGGGGTAAAAAGGCGGTTGAATTTATGACGTCAACATAAAGTCGCAGAGGTCACTGCAGTTCATTCGCTGGCACCGCGGCGAGTTCACGCCCCTACGAGCCCACACAATGCAGTTGGGGTCGAAGGGGCTATCAATTATTGAAAAATGCTGCATTTTACAACAGGTGAGGCAACGACAATAATAACCACAACAGTATAAATATTCAAGGGCCAATTAAAATGGAAACTGTTAATTGACAGCAAAAAGTGCTAAATAGTTTTTGTAATGCATTTTCACACCTTTTTTGCTTAGCAAGTAGTCTGTTAATAAGCAGACTGTTCGCAATTCCAGAGTTTACTATTGCAATGGTCAGCAGCACTAGCTAACTAGTTAATATATTACTTTTTACTAGAGTTTAGAAGCAATCTAACTGAAGATAGAATAGCGAGGTATATCGTGAAAGCATCGTCGGGGGTGCTCAACCTGGAGATTCCCTGAGCCGGCACAAGAATTCGAACTCCCTACTATACACACACACAAGCAGCTTCCCTTAGCCCCGCACATTGATTCGGTGCTCATTGTCCGATCTTAATCATTTTTAGGGCATATAAATGGCATCCAGAGGAATGATATGACATCCAGAGGTTCATCCCAGCCAAAGTTTAAAGTTAAAATATTTACAGTCTGTCTCTAGCTCTTAAAAGCTCTGAGATATAAAAAAAACCGATTTTAATAGAACGGACTAAGTTATAGATATGTTGAATCAGTCTCCTTACTGCGTCGACATTAGATGTATCTGCTTTCAAAACTTCTCTAGTTTCTAGTCCTTATGGTTTCAGATCGGCGCGTTAATACATACAGATGAACGGAACTACTTACATGATTAGAGAATCTCAGCTATTTATGCTGATCAAGAATATATACTACCTTATGGGGTCGCATATGCCTCCTCCTTTTACATATGTACATATGTTACATTTGCGTAAGACGATTGTAGCTCTGATTTAAAATATATTCTTTAGAGGAACGGAGTTGTCAGCTTAGGACTATACACATATTCATTATAAGTTTTCTTTAGCCCTAATGTATTGGGCGTTAGACCACAAATTAGTCTAACACTTTTTCTTTTACTTTTGTTTAAAAGTATATTTATTTTACCGCTAGAAAAGCCTGCACTCTTTTGCTGCAAACGTAAATAGATATTTTGTTTATATGAAGGCAAACTCCAAACTTGCAAAATACAAATTTGATGGATTAAGCAAAATGCTTAGCGATGATGACACTAACTTAACTTAACTTAACACTTGTGATGTATGTATTCGCATGTATGTACGAATGTATGCATGTAGCTTGAATGTTAAATGCAATCAATAAAATGGCATTGGCCAATTGATTTTGTAACAATCGGCGAAAAGTGAACCAGAGAAACAAAATAAGCAACGCGTAACTGACAGAAGCCGCAACAGTGCTTCATAAAAAGCGAGGGTCGGTTGGCTGGCTGGCTGTTAGGTAGGGGGCGTGGCCAGTGGGTCATATGATATATGGGTCATTAACAAATTGTTCAACGGCTTGGATATTAAGCACATATCGCATGTGTGTGTGTTTCTCGCACACACACACTCATAAACAATAACTAATAATGAATCTGTCAACCGATTACTCATACTTCATATTGACGAGGGCCAGCGGGGCATCAACTGATGAACGGACGGGGGCGTCGGGGTTGGCGGCGGGCAATCAATTCAAACGAAACGACAAACACAGTTGGCTGACTTTCCAGTAAAAGAACAAAGGTTCGCAGCGAAAAATTTGCTAACAATGCAGCTGCTAAATATAACCAGGCTGCAAGTAAAATGATGCTTGCTAAAATAAAACCAATGTGAACGACCACAAAATACCCTGTCAAAAAGCTTGATTGCTAAAAGCACGACTGTCAATTCTTAAGTTTATAAAATATAGCTAAATATAAATACCAGAATACTTAAGAATGCATTCATGAATAATACAGGCATATATATATTCTATTTTAGAAGCTATATATAACTCTTATTATTTACCAAAATTGCCCAAAAAACAGGATATCGATATCGATTTTTATCGATTGCTTGGAAACGGAGTAAGTTATCGATTATCGGAAACAAACTCGATCTGCGCGGGCACTAGGAGGACCTACATCTAAAATTTCAGTCTCTAGCTCTTATAGGTTCTGAGATTCTTGCGTTCATACATACGGACAGACGGACATGGCTTATAAGGAAGTAGGGCGATTCGCTCCTCAGTCCGTTGTAAGCGTGGATGGTTAAGCTAGATTAGAGAAGTTAATTAAAAATCAATTTGTGACTGGAAATGAGCGTGAACATATTTTAAATTAGAGTTTAGTTACCAATAAAATTTAATTAATTAATTATAATATGCAGTAATTGAATATAACACAAACTTGCAACTAAATAAATGTAAAATAAATTTCTGTAAGCTTATCTAATAGCTGCAGCTAATTATGTCGTAAAAGGTCACCCACCTCGCCAAGGTGTGTTTAATGTGCATATTATGTTTCAAGTGTCAAAACACACGAAAAATTATATAAGCCGTAAATTCAACAATTTACACCAAATATGAGGCAACAGAGCGCCTATAAATATATGTACTCATTTATGTGTAAAGCGTTTTTGGCAATTATTTTCGTCTGGGTCTGGGACGGCAGAAATAAACCAAATATACGAGAAAATCAGATATACATATTGTTTATTTATTAGCCTTTTGCTCAGTTTGTGACGCAAATTCAGTTGTGGATAAGGTTGACAATTCACATAACAAAAAATCACACTTTGCCAGAGGATACGGAATTTCCAACATAAATAAAATATACGCGTGCACGTTTATAGATTCACAAAAACATAGATATATATGTACATATGATACGCATGTGCGTATATACCTTGCCCAAATATTCGAATTATGTGAATATCTGAATGCCCCGCCCACAAATCTAAACAAATGCGCGACAAATTTTGCCATATTGAAGAAAAGAAATTGATAGAAATCTATAAGAATAGGATAGTTAAAAAACAAGGGTGTTAGACTAGGCGATACCCTGTACCCAGCATTCAGCAGCTGTAACAAACTTTCCTTTAAACAACATATTGAGCCATATTGAAGAAAAGAAAAGAAAAAATCAGGTAGTTAAAAAACAAGAGTGCTGTAATCGAACGTGCGCGACTAGGCGATACCCTGTATTCATGAGCTGTAGCAAACATTCCTTCAAACAACATATTGAGCCATATTGAAGAAAAGAAATTGGTAGAAATCTATAAGAATAGGATAGTTAAAGAACAAGAGTGCTCTAGTCGAACGTGCGCGACTAGGCGATACCCTGTACCTGCATTCAGTTGCTGTAGCAAACATTTATTCAAACAACATATTGAGCCATATTGAAGAATAGAAAATGGTAGAAATCTATAAGCATAGGATAGTTAAAAAACAAGGGTGCTAGACTAGGCGATACCCTTTACCCAGCATTCAGCAGCTGTAGCAAGCATTCCTTCAAAGAACATTATCTAGGTCATATAATCTCAGATATATCCTCTAGAAAGCTTGGCTCTAAATCGATATTTATCGATATTAGAAACCTGAGGAAAGCTTTAAAGAAAACAAAGGAAGCCTGGTTACATACATACATACCCTTTTATATCTATACAAAATGTAAATATAAAATATAAGGCAAAGGCGCACAGAAAAGAGGCGTGGCCGGGGGCCAAAGCCGCTTTCAATGACGACGGCGCCACGTCGCGTATTATTGAGCCACGCCCCAATGCAAACTTGTTGTTTGTCTGCGCTGCAGGACAGTGTAAAAACAGTCTCATAAAATTAACTAGCGCCAGACACTTTGCCTTTAAAGTGGTTGTTGGCCAACTTTTAACATGTATGTGTGTGTGTGTGTGTTTGTGAGTGTACAAATAGTTGCTACCGAACTCTGCAGGTGGCCGGCGCAGCAGGATGCCAACGCCTATCACGTTGCCGGGCGCCGACCAATTCTTCAATTTAATTGAAATTGTTTGACCACATCCGAGAATACCACGTCTTGGGGGACACACAAATGACGCTATTCAAATGAACACAATAGAAGCCGCAGGAGATGGAATGGTTTGTTTTGCATTTTTCACGGTTTTTAACTCTGGAATTGAAGTCTTTAGATCTAACCTAAATTAAGTACAAATTATTTATGTAAATTTTCGCCCCTTATGCATTTAAAAAACAGACCTCGATGGAGCCTTTCTTGAGATGAGATATACTTGAAACTCACTTGGAATTCTTTTATAATCTTTATTTTTCCAAAATCAACTTAGTAGATTCATCCCTAGATGAAGCCTTTATTGGATTCTTTGAGATGTGATTATTTGAAACTCACTTTGAATACTTTTTTAACTTTTATTTATCCAAAACTCAACTCAACCTTGCAGATTCAAAGAACATCCCTAGATGAAGCCTTTATTGGATTTCTTGAGATGTGAAACTCACTTTGAATTTTATTATTTCTTTTTATTTTTCCAAAATGAACCTAGAAAACACCACGTAATATGTCCTTGACACTAGATGGCTCCGCCTATTTTGCATATACCTCGTATCTTCTTTCTTTGAATCGTAAAACTTAATTATGAATAATTCCTGAATGCTTCTATAATGCAAAGAAATCCGATCATGTCTATTTTATAAATTTTTTTATTCTTAATAAAAATAATATGCTTCTAAAGATCACACAACATAAAATAAACTTAGGAGCTATATGATACAGATACAGAGATCGGGAGTCGAAGAACTGGAAAACGCGTTGCTTTAAGCCTTAAAAGAAGCATTGAATTGACCTACGTCAACTTTATGCTCGAGTTTAGCAAAATTTAATAGCTTCTAATTTTGTTAGGTGGAATCTATAAATGTTTAACTCATTCAAGATATGTTTGCAATACACAAATGTTCCTCAATATTGTATGCTATTTTAATAGCATGAATGTTTATATAAGTTACTTTGAAAAACTTGTAATTTATGTGCTGTGGTGTCTTTGAGATGCTTTTCGATAATAACTTTTTTTTTGAGTTTTTCTAAAATTAAATCATGCACATTTCCATCGACATATGAATGCCTCGTTCTTGTATACAAAAGCATATATTGTGGCATACCACATAAACAATAAACAACTTTTGTTTATTTCTTGCAACGCAAGTGTGTTGAGATGTGTTTTTTTTTTTGTAAAAAATTAGCCAAAGGAATTTCATTTGTTTCTTGTTAAAGTATGCAAGGCATTTGCCTAACTTTGGATATATTCACAATTCGATGAGTAATACTAGAAAGTTCTTATGCCAAATTGTCGCTTTTATCAGTTTATGGGAGAACATAAAACTCTGCTCTGATAAGGTTAAAAAAGAACTTTTACTAATCTTCAGAAATGTGCACATAAAAAAAAACTATTAATAAAACACAAAGTGCTTGCAAACTTTCGGATTCAATAAAAGTGAAGGTAAAAACTGAATTGTAATAAAAAAAAAATGCCTGGAAAAGTTTTGCTGAGAAATCGGGAGCATTGTTAGCCTTACAACCCGTTCGAGTTACATCCCCCGCCCAACCCCCCTCTCCCATCCCCCCTGGCCTGAAAAGTCTGCCCGCAACGCGCTTAGAAACTGTGCCAAGTGGCTGTGGCAAAGTTGAAGCCTTTTCCCCTCCATTTTTTCTCCACGTTTTCAAGATTGACAATCTTGTTGTTGTTCGTTAATATGCAAAAATGTAAACTACTTTTTTTATAGTTGTAGCTCGTAATATTTATGAGTGTATGAGAAAAATGTGTACAAGCAGCCAGAATTGATGTCAAGCAGCTTCTTTCAATTTGGCCAAAGCGCCTTTTTCTGGGCCAACAACTTGGCAGCCGGCATTTCATAATTGCCGCAGCCACGAATCGTTAACATTTTGAGTACATTTGAATCTTCGCCTTTGTCTCTTATGTCCAATCAAGTGGAACTGTCTTTCAGTTGATCCCAGTTTAGGTTCGCTTCATTTCGATTTTGCGGGCGAATTTCGGCGCCTTTCACTTTCTATTTGATTATTATTTTGGCCCGGCTGCCACTTGCCGCGCACTCGCAGTTGCCTTCACATGTGCCGCATTCGCTTCAGCTCAACTTTTGCCACATGACGGCGGCACGAGACCAACAAAAAAATATATAATATACACAGCCAAAGCTATCGGCAACAAAAAAAGAAAAAATACATTCAAATGATGCGAAATGATTCAGCAGCGAGAGTTTCATTTGCGACTCGCTATTCAATCAATTTACAGCTTTGATACTCTCACTGCAGAGGGTATACTACATTTTTTAAAGCACGTAAACAGCATAGATAACTATATTACTCCCTTTGTTTATATCTATATCTATATCTATTTATCCACATCTCTTCATCCATTTAACAACTCACCTATCCAACTCTTCATTTATGTATGCTTCCCTATCTTACCTTCACAATCTATCTGTCTGTCAACCTTTCTCTCTTTATATCTAACTCTCTATCGAACTATCTCTCAATCTATCTATCTTTCTATCCATCTATCTATCTATCTATATCTTTACCTCTCTCTATCTATCTGTCTCTATTAAGCTAGCTCCTTATAGATTTATGTCTCTCTCTCTCTATTTATCTACCTCTCCATCTATCTATTTAACCATCTTTCTATTTATCTCTCCTTCCATCTACCTATCTCTATCTGTCTGTCACTTTATCCATCCATCTCTCTATTTATGTGTCTTTCTATCTGTCTCTCTTTCTCTTTACCTAACTCTCAATCTATCTATCTGTATTTCTATCTATCTCTCTATCAACTGTCTATCTGTCTCATTCTATCCATCTGTGTATCTATCTCTCTATCCATCTCTCTATCTATTAATCTTACTTTTCTCTGCAGCCAACTTCACACCATACGAAAAGAAAGTCTGGCAACGCCAAGTTTATTTATTTATATTTAATTATTTCTGAATAACTATGAGATTTTGGTCAAGTTCAGATGTCAAAGAAGAGCATTAAATCTTCAACAGTTCTAAGTAAACTTCTTTAGTCTTGTTTTATATTCTTGTATTCTTAATGAATATATTGTCTATGTATGTGTGTGCATCTGTATATGTATTTGATTATCAAATGACATGAATAACTACGGCAACACTCGACTCAAGGAGGCACATTCAGTCAGTCGGGTTGATTCAACTCGGGCACACTCATCTGTGGCCATGTGTCATCAACGACGTCATCTTCAGCTGTGACAACGTACTTTCAAGAGTGTATTAATCATGTCTTGTGCGCAAAATTTTAATTAAAATTTAGTGGCTGCTGAACTTGAACGTTAATTGATGGGACGACACCAAGAATGCCTATAGTTGGGCTTCTTATAGCTAAATTGGGTGCTTAAGTTACCAAGCTGATGTGAATAATTTGTTAAGCGTCTTTTAATTTATGAAAATAATCTCTAAAGATGTTTGAGGCACAGTTTTTGCCAGATATTTAACACTTAAGACTTGTATACAAATATGTATCTATCTATGATAGCTGAGTAGCAAAATTATCTATATCGAATCTAGAATAAATTATAAAGACAAAAACAGCTGAAAGTATAACTTGAGTATTACTTAACAAGCACTTTTTATTGTATTTGTGCAAAATCCAAATGTATGTAACAGGCAGAAGGAAGCATCTCCGACCCCATAAAGTATATATATTCTTGATCAGCATCAATAACCGAGTCGATCTAGCCATGTCCATCTGTCCGTATGTCCGAGCTAGAGACTTGACTTTAGGTGTAGATGCTCCTAGTGCCTGCGCAGATCGAGTTTGTTTCCGATAATCGATAACTTACTCCGTTTCCAAGCAATCGATAAAAATCGATATCGATATCCTGTTTTTGGGCAATTTTGGTAAATAAAAAGAGCTAGAGTCACCAAATTTGACATATAGCTTCTTAAATAGAATATATATATGCATTTGATGCTGGAAGAAGAGGGTTCAGGGTATCCCCTAGTCGGGAGCTCCCGACTAGAACCTCTTTAGCCTTTAATTTATTGCCTGCAAGTTTTGACAACTAAATTAATCAAAGTACCTTGAGTACATATTTAAGGTCTAACTCATCAATGCCGAACAGACAAAATCAATATACATATTTGCGAGTATGCAGTTAGCACTCCATTCAAAAATTAATAACAAAAATAATTTTTAATAAAACGTATATTAATTTTCCTTTCTATTTATTTGGCATATCAAACAATCGTTTCGAATTTAACCATGTGTGCTAGTATTTCTTTTTTCTACTTAAGTAGACGCCATTAAATTCAAGAATTCTTTTCATGTTGAGCACAATAGTTTGCTTTTCATTTCGATATCGGAAATTAATGTTGCATGATGGAAAACAGGCATTCCGTTTCAGGCCGTGTGGAAACGATGCAAAAACGCACAAAGTTTTGGACAAAAAATTAAATGCCAAATTGAATGCACACGAGAGTTGCATCCCAAATTTGATTGCATTTTTATGGCCAATGCAGCAGGCCAGATGTGTACGTACAAACATTTTGCGTTGGCGACCCACTGCAAAACCTGGCGACTGCAACTACTTACATTCATGCATACGTGCAGTTTTTGTATGTTTACTTTTCTTAGGTATTTGGTTATTACTCTGTATACCCTCTATTCAGGATATATCGAGTATGATGGGCATGAAGGGTTCGGGTGATATATGTGCATCTGCTTATCCGCAATCTGTCTGCATTTCAAAAGCCATTTTTCACATAAATACATTCCTAGACTAAACCAGAAACAGTTTAAATTATCGATAACTTCTTTCGTTCTGCCAGCAATCGATTATATAAACAACGATTATATAAAATGTCTGTCCGCCTTCCTTATTAATCGATTTTATTAAATGTCTGTCCTCTAACTATCTGCCCTTCAATAGCTAAACTTCACATAAATATGTTCCCATAACCCAGAAACAGTTTAATGAGGTTAAATTATCGATAACTTCTTACGTACCCCAATAATCGATTGCATAAACAATTATCTATTCTTCGTATAGACCACACATCGTAAATGCATTTCACATATGTGATACTTTCTCATTATAAATACCATCTTCTGCTGGCTACAGAGTATCTGTTAGTCGTGCACTTTTGACTTGGTTTGGTTTTTATCGTTGGGCTACTCCATAAAAGTCAGGGCCCCAGAGCAAAAACCTGCGCCATATTCAACTGTTTGGGCCTGGCCAAGTCCCAGAGCGCACTCTACATGCTAATAAATTGCAGTTTTATGGACTTGGCTATGTGAATGTCTCTGGGTGTGTGCTTCAGTGTGTGTGTGTGTTTGTGTGTGTGTGTTTGTAGTGTATGCAGATGTGAGCGACAGGCAACGATTTATGCAGCTGACATCCGTTGCTCGTTTAGCCGCTCGTCGAAGCGGAAGCTTCCTGCGACTAGACCAGGCCCAATCGTGTTGCCATTGTTGTTGCCATTGTTGTTGTTGGCAGCTCCACTTTGGCGCAGGTTGGCGGACAACAAGTCAACAAACTTAACTTTGACGTTGCGTTTTGTTGACGTTGGCCCTGCCACTTGCTGTTGTCTATTGACCATCTCTCTCTCTCTGTCTCTGTCTCTGTCTCTCTGTCTCGCTTTCGCTTTCTCCCTCTTTTGTCGAGGGCTGTGCCAAAGCTCCTTGGCCAAGTCTGAATCTTTGTTGTTGCTGTTGGCAGCTCCTGTTGCTGCTGCTGTCAATCAACATGCAACCAACTACTACATTTCGAATTTTCATGCTTTGTTCAGTTTTGTTCAGAACGCAGTCCCCCTCCCCCTACATCTCTTTCTACCTCCCTCTCTCTCTCTCTCTCTTTCCCCAGACACTGGCCAGCTGTCGTTCTTTCACTCTAATTGACTCTTCCCCTCCTTCCATAGCAAGCTGTCGGCCCTAATGACCACAGAGATTTTCCAGCTGGCCGGTGAAAATGCATTAGCATTAACCTAACGCCAACTTTTAAGCGGCAAATGCGCTTATGCCTCCCTCTTTCCCCAACCCTTTGGCCCCTGCGGAGAAATGTGAGCCAAGCCGGGCTCGAATTTGTTACGCCTGCAGCAACGGGCTTTTGGTATTTGGGTCAGCAACGCAATCGGTTAGTCAATGTGGCTTGGAATCAATTCAATTAGAAGATCACATCAGAGGCATTTCGCAATTCAAACATTCTTTTCGATTGAGAGAGAATAAAGTCGATTGGTTTACTGAACGAATTAGGAATCTATAAAATCTAGAATTTTGAATGAATAACTTCTACGGAAATATAAATAACTTCGTACTACTTATGTAGGTATACATATTTTTTCTACATATTTATCATGCTGCAATGAATATTCTTAAAAAAAATACTAGCTATTCAAAATTGTTTTTAATTTATGATTATATTCAATATTTACTATAATATTTAATTAGCTTACGTTATAAAATAACTTTGTAGCTGGGAATTTTGAGCTCAAATATCTAGTTAAGAATTGTATTTAAAATGTTTGTATTGCTTTATTTTTGTTTAATATGACATAAGAAAATAGGCGAAGTTCATCTGGGCAGCAGCTGCTGCTGCTTTACCGGGTAACCAATCTAATATTAAGCGATGATTATTTTTGCCACGCCCACGAATACCTAGTATACTGCACAGTCGGGCATATAGATTGTATGCCGAGCCCCTTTCTGATGAATCATCAGCCAGTAAATTCCATACAAAATCAAACAAAAATCAATTTGAAACGCATTGCAGTAGCTGCAGATTAAAGCAACAACAACAACAACAACAACGACAACAACAACAACGACGACAACAAAGGTCATAAAAGCAGCGCAAATTGAGTGCAAAATGTTTTTGTCTAAATGGCAAATAACAAAAATAACAACAAAAACATCGCTAATGCAGCAGACATTGCTGCAGTGAAATTTCTATGCAATTTGTCAAATGTACACACACACACACACACACTTGAGTATCTATAAAAGTTTGTAGATGCAAAGATATCTATATATATATACTAGCTTGTGTATATCTTGCTATTGTTGAGGTTGTGCTCCGCTGTTGTTGTTGTTGTTTTTGTTGTTGTTGCTAAGCACAAACAAAAAGTTCAAGGCTAAAATTTGGTGGGCAACATGCGCATCAAAAACAATATTTAGAAAAAAGTCTTCTTTTCATTTGGCATAGCCAAAAAAAAGATACCCTTACAATATATACCTTTCCCTGTGCATCTCAACGAATGAGAAATGTTTATAATATATGGAATACTTGATAAGTAAAATCAGAGTAAGCCTATAGGATCGAAGTTATATAAGTACAAATTAAACTGGCGAGTAACAGTTTTTGCTTTGTTTGAAGCCGATCAAAAATAATTTATTTCCACACATCGACTTCCACCCATTTTCCATGCTTGTGAGAGAAATTCTTGGAATTCATCGCAAATCCATTTCTACCCATTTTTCATGCTCATGAGCGGAATTCTCGAATTCCACCCATTTTCCATGATCATAAGAGGAATTCTTGCAATCCTTTCGTGTTGCGAATTTTAGCTTATAGCTAATGTAATCGCCTCTGGGAAGAGTGTTTGAGCTGAACAACTGTTGCCGCGTGTCGTGTTTTTTAAATTCTACTCGTAGATACACACACACACACACACACACACAAATACGTAGAGACCACGCCCCTCCTGCTGCAGCTACAAATACCTGAAGAAAAATCAAATGTATCTGCAAGATAAAGTATGTCATTCGGCTAATTCTGCTTGGCTGTTGGCTTTTAATTAATCTATAGTAAAAACATTGCCGCTTGTTTACAAAATTCACATTGGGGAAATGCTGTTGCTCAGAGTTTATCAAAAAGAAATTGTCGCCAGGCGATCTATTTTTAAACACACACCGAAAAACCCCATGAGAAGATGGCTAAAGCAAATATAAACATGTATTCTACTACACATAAACATAGATATAATATATATATATATATGTGTAAAATCATACGTACGCTTAAAATCATGTTGATCCGTCATGTGCTCGCAAATATTTCGTTTATGGCCACACGTTAATTGTAAATAAATTGCGTATAAATAATTGTCGGCGCACATTTAAAGATAAGATTAAGGATGCAACAAAATCGAACCTAGCCCAAGCTATAAAAGAAAGACCCACAATCTTAGCCAGGGCACAGCTTAAAATCTTTCCTGTCCTCTCAGTTATCAGATATACATATATTGTTGGATACATAATCTGGATTTGAGATCTTATCTGACTTGAAAACCATAAAGAATGTGTCTAAGAAAGAAAAGGCCAGACAAATGCAATTTTTAGAATATATTAGAAGTAATAGGGTTATTGACAATGTAATTGGAACTTGGAATAAGGAAGCATTCCATTTTTAATGTAATTAATGTTAGTTTAAAGAAAATTGAATATTCTGTCTTAACTGCTTGGGAACTACAAAGAAATTTTTAGATCTGTTCCAAACAGATCTATTTAAAGATATCGAAACAGCCTTCATACGTCAAGCGGGTTACAATTATTAATTACACAATAGTCAAATTTTAATGGATGCGATTTATGTTCTGAGAAAAATATTTTTAATTATTTGTCACTCTCTATTTATCTCTCACGCGTCAATTCACTTGCTGGCTTTTCCCTCAAAATATCGCCTTTCTACGCGATTTTCATAAAATTAAGTAACCAACAACTAACCGTTTCATGTTTCGTGCATATTGATATAGATTGACATTGATATTTCCTTTTACTCTATCTCAAACAGTATGTTTATGCCCTATAAAACCATCTTAGATAATACTACTTAGCAGAAATTGTGGCTGCCTTGTGTATATATGCCACTTTATGCTCTTACTGGGATGGAATTGATAAATTTACATGTGTGGCATATATTTTTTTTGTATGCAGATAAATACGAATGTTTGTGGCCCTATAAATGCTACTCATAACTTGATGAATAATACATGTACGTTTTATTTCAAGCTGCTTGTTACTTGCTAAAAAAAAGAGGAAAGGAAAGAAAGAGGAACCATTGGCCAAAATAAATTTGTGGTAATCTGTGCTAGCAAAGCATTTGATTTGAATTAAATGTCAGTCGACAAGTCGAACAAGTTTCGGGCCAGTTTGCTGCACGTACTTTTGGCCAACCAAAGTTGAAGTAACAGTTTGTTGCATTAATGTCGCGTGCCCTAATACCCGGCCATAATCCCGTACGTGCCGCAGTCAAATACCAAACCGATTCACATAAAAACGGACAGGCTGAAGTAGTTGTGTGGACTAAAGGTCGTTTGGAGCAGCAAATCGACCTACAAGGGAAAAGTTTGCTTTTCACACTTGGCAAATGTCAGTCGAAGCTGATATCAAAATGTGTTTGCGCAATGTTCCCTTAGATTCTAATTTTAGGCGGGCTTCAAGCGAGCGCATAATTATAAACAAACAACGTAGTCGAAAAAAAAAAAAAACAATGTGGCCCGACAGATAAAGCAGATTCAACCCGTGCATGACCTTTTCAGCTGAGGCAAACCAAACGTAAAACGTGCCCGACTGGCAGATACCCAGCATTTAGCCTATTCACATATGAAATTTGTTCTTGAATAACTTTTGTATTTACAGTCGGTTCTTTTTGAAATCCTCAGGAATTTCAAATTGGTTTATCTGTGAATCATAAAGCCTACAAATTTTGATAAGACGAGAAGGAGAAGGTATATTATATAAAAACCCCAAGCTGAAAAAGCATATAAATGGATTTGGAGTCTCTGAGAGTATCTCTAGCTTATGTGGATGGACCTGGCAGAATCTCGTCTGTGCATAAATTAACTCAAAGCTGTCAAATCCAATTTTAGCAGCCAGAATATGCTACGACAAAGTACACGACGCGTACGCAAATTGTTTACAAGATTGGGACAAATATGTTCGGTGTCTAATCATATATTCGGCACATAAATTGATTCTTGAGCAAAGTGCAAAGAAATTGCGCATTGATATTAAAAGTAGAAAAAAAAGGGCACGAGGCAAAAAATAGAATTGCGTTATCTGTGTGTAAACATGCGCCACATCTTTGTATCTCATATTTTATATCTGCATGTGACTCACTCGAATTGGGCAAATACAAATTGGTATTAAGCTAAAACTAATCTCACTTGGGGGTCACTAGCACAGGACCCAATAAACAAGATAATAACAAGAAGAACATGAATGTCAAGTCAAAGAAAAGCCAAACAAGAGTAACAAAAATGCCAGACAGTGCAATTATTGTTGCGGCCAACAATAGAAAGAAAAGCAAACAAAATGTATGTTAACAAGAATTGTTGGCTTCAAAGTGCCGACAATTAAATACTTTTGCCGACAGCTTTCCAGTTTGTGGTCCTCCCTAAAGATATGTTCAAGAAATTACAGAATTTTCTTATGTTAAAAACCAATCTGTTAACAGTTCAATGTAATGTCAGGGCAAATGTTTACTTTAAATTAAAACATGAAATCTTTGAATTTTAAATATGAAAAACAATATAATAGAAACAAAATTCGTATAAGTTGCGCGAACCGAACCTAAAGTCTGGAATTTGGTTCGCTGTTCAATCTGAACCGAACCACCAAGAATTTTTGTTGTTTTGCAGCCCTGTTTTATGCACACACAAATGTATTTGATATATTTTATGGCATTGCCTTTTTTAATGCAACGATATTTTGCCATCTCTCCCGCTCTCTCGCTCTCTTTTGCTCTCTTATGTTAATATTGTTCTTGCACTCACCTTGGTATGCAATTGGGCGGCGTTCGATCGACTTCCCAGGCGGCGAAGAGTTTCATAGGCACCGGCTTTTGTCCGTTGCTTGTCATATTGCTGCTGCCAGCGCCGTAGCCTCCGCCTGCGCTACCGCCGCCGCCACCGATGCCGCTGGCTAAGCCCGCCGCTGTGGCTGATGCAGCGCTGACGGCAGCTGCATTGGCCGCTGCTGCCGCTGAAGCTGAGCCGCCGCCGCCGCCGCCGCTGCCACTGGCGACAAATTTATCCATCAATTTTGAAGATTTGTCCACCATCTTCATGGTGAATTTGTTGTTATTGCTGTTGTTATTTTTGTTGTGGTTTTTTATTGTTGTTTATTGTATGTTGTGTATTTGCTGTTAATTTCTGTGGCACATTATGAATCTAGCAAAATATATATAGTTACAGTTAAATTAGATTTTATGTTCTTTCGTATTATGTAGCTGAATTTCTTATATATATTTTTTTTTCGAAAGTAGCGTTTGGAGCGTGGCAAGCTTTATTTTTTTTTAACGTACATCCAGTGTGTATGTACATACAAGATTTCTTTTGCACTTTTTGTTTAATATCTTTGCCGTTGCAGCGATTGGGCGGCTGCTGTTGTGGGGCGCGCCAGCTGCTGGCTGCCTGCTGTGCTGCTCGCCCTTAACGGTCAACAAAGTGTTATTCGTGGTATACACAGAATCACGACGCATTCAAAACGAAAACGAGCAGGCGGGCGGGAAGGGGCGGTGCACACGAAACGAGAAGAGACAGAGGCAAAGCAAGCGCCAAGCGCTGCTGCAACTGCAAAACTCACACTCACACACACACACACGCACACAGAGAATCAATAACACCACTTTTTTAGCTGGCACCCAATTTGAATCTGTTACAGAATTTTACTGATTTCGCTGGAGCGTCTAGGGGAGCAGCTTAGAGCTCTAACCGCACGTACGCGTTGTGTGCTATGCCGTTGGAGAAACAGAAACAACCGTCATGCTCCAAAGTAGCCGTGCGAATGTCGCGTTATAAATTTCTCACAGTCACTCAATTCGCATGCTGAAAACAGAGTGAGTGAGCGAGAGAGTGGGAAAGAGAGAAATTCGGTAAGCAACAAGCCCGTTGCTGGGGCGCGTCAAGAGCGCAAGCGGCAACAATAACAATGTGCGCACTCCCCCACACGCAAACACACACACTACACATACGAGCACACACACTCACACAACGTTGGCGCTTTTTGCAAATTTTGTGTCCGTGTTCTGCTTGTTCGTGTGTTTATTCGCGCATTTTATGCTCTCCTACGCGCGCATAAACAAAAGGAAACAAAAGGCCCAATGAGTGACTTTATATATATATGTGTGTGTGTGTGTATATATACCTACAAATGTAGGAGAGCGCCTTAGCAGCAACAACAGCAGTAGCACCTTCTACAATTTTTAATTTAAATATTAATGCACATCGTTTATGTTTTCACACAGAAATTCTCTCATTTGTTATTTACTTAATTTTATCACGTTTTATTGAGTAAAAAATCGCGGAACCATCTACAACGTCCGCTGCTCGTTCAGATAAACCCATACTAACAGCAGCACACTAACACACACAGGCAACAGCAAACAACAACTTAACAGCTACGAAATGTTGTTAACAGTGACTGGAAACAGCTTTTGGCAAAATGCTAAATAGCTTATTTTTGTGAATGCAAGTCATTGTAAAATAGCAAAATATAGTTAAACATTATCTTATATTATAGCTAGTTATGCAAAGAATAGGGCTAATATTTAAAACTAGAATTGTTTTTTTGGCAACAAATCACAATAGCTTACTCAGCCGTAACAGAGTATTGTCTGCATTTACCAACACTGAATGTTATCGATAACTTATCGCCGATGCTGCCAGGGCTTCATCATCTTTCATATCATAGTTTTTGATGTAAACAAAAGACAATTTTCCGGCAACACAAAGAAAACTAACAAATAATGGCTGATGCGTGGGACATAAAGTCGCTCAAGACAAAACGAAATACGTTGCGCGAAAAGCTGGAGAAGCGTAAGAAGGAACGCTTCGACATACTATCAGACAAACAGGAGGATCAATCCAATCCAAAAAAAGAGCTCGGTAAGCGGCAAGCCGACAACAAGTACAATTAAATATATTAAATAAGTGTTTTAGTTGAGGCCGATGTCGAGGTGCAAAAGGCAGTACTGCAGGCGCTCAGTGCCAGCACTCTGGTGCTGCCAATTGTCTCTACACAGGTGGTAAATAAAGTCGGCGGCCTCATGGAGAAGCCGCCAACCATGGAAATGGTTAACTTCATATTGGGCAAGCTGGCCAATCAAGGCGCCATTGGCATAAGGAATGTCACAATTGGCACAGAAGCCGGCTACGAGGTGATTTCCGTGCAAACCAAGGAGCTGTTGGAGATCTATGACGATGTCAACGACAGTTGCCAGCAGAATGAGGAAAAGGATGTCAAGCGAAAGTGTAAGCAACTGCCTGAAAATCCAATATAATTCCAACTAATACCCAACTACCCAGCAGTAGAGTCTGGGCAGGATGAGCTGAGCGATGCTGAACGTTTGCAGTGTAAAATGCTAAAAGTTGATGCAGGTGCCGGCCGCAAGGAGTCCACCAGTCTGGATGCCTCAGATGACATCATGATGCTGCTATCCCTGCCCTCGACGCGCGAGAAACAGAGCAAACAGGTTGGCGAGGAGATTCTCGAGCTGCTGACGAAGCCAACGGCCAAGGAGCGCTCCGTAGCAGAAAAGTTTAAATCTCATGGCGGTGCACAAGTCATGGAGTTTTGCTCACATGGCACCAAGGTCGAGTGCCTCAAGGCACAGCAGGTGGCCAACGAGATGGCGGCCAAGAAGAAACTCGAACGTCGCGAGGAAAAGGAACTGCGCGGCGCCGATGTGTCCGTTGGCAGCAACAAGCTGGCCAAGCTGGGTACCGACGATGCCGAAGATGGTGAAATCATTGCCGATACCCTCAATAACTGTGAGGGTGAATCGCAGGAGTCCACGGATGACAGCGAGACCTCCGGCGATTCGGACAAATGCACAAAGCTGCACTTTAAGAAAATCATTCAGTCGCACACGGACGAGTCCCTGGGCGATTGCAGTTTCCTTAATACCTGTTTCCACATGGCCACCTGCAAGTACGTCCATTATGAGGTGGACACGCTGCCGCACATTAATACCAATAAGCCGACGGATGTGAAGACCAAGCTCAGCCTGAAGCGCAGCGTTGACTCCAGCTGCACTTTGTATCCGCCCCAGTGGATACAGTGCGATCTGCGATTTCTGGACATGACTGTGCTGGGCAAATTTGCTGTCGTTATGGCCGATCCTCCATGGGACATACACATGGAGCTGCCCTATGGCACCATGTCCGACGACGAGATGCGCGCCTTGGGCATACCAGCGCTGCAGGAGGAGGGTCTCATATTTCTCTGGGTAACTGGGCGTGCCATGGAACTGGGTCGCGATTGCCTCAAACTGTGGGGCTACGAGCGCGTCGACGAGCTGATCTGGGTGAAAACGAATCAGCTGCAGCGCATTATACGCACGGGTCGCACCGGTCACTGGCTGAATCACGGCAAGGAGCATTGTCTGGTCGGCATGAAGGGCAATCCCACAAATCTAAATCGCGGCCTCGACTGCGATGTCATTGTGGCGGAGGTGCGCGCCACCAGCCACAAGCCCGACGAGATCTACGGCATCATCGAGCGCCTCAGTCCGGGCACACGAAAAATCGAGCTCTTCGGCCGGCCGCACAACATACAGCCCAACTGGATAACGCTGGGCAATCAGCTGGACGGCATACGTCTGGTCGATCCCGAGCTGATTACCCAGTTCCAAAAGCGTTATCCCGACGGCAACTGCATGTCGCCCACGGCGGCGGCAGTAAATGCAATTAAAAATTAAACACAATACACGGACAAGGATCATATGTTATCCAGGTTTTTATAAATACGAGTACGTTAAGATTAAAGTAAATATTTAAATAGATTTTATTGCTCATTGGGACTTTGCGCGTATTTACAGGTGTCGGCGCGCTAAATGAATAATGGGTATCTTTATCTATATATATTAAATCTATGTATTTATATATAGTACATAGAACAGCTAGTTAGATACGATGATAATCACGGCATTAGATGCGTGATAGCTAATGGGCATAAATAGGACGTAAACTAATAAGACTTATCGGAGAGTACAGCGTTAAGGTTTATATTATACATATATATACATACATATATATATATATATAGACACATGTATATATATATATGCATATGCTTGTAGAAATGCAACGTATGAACTGTGTGTGTGTATGTCTGTGCAATCCCCTGCATTGTAATACCCTCAAACAAGTGTTTCCTTTGCCTGTGTGTAGCTTCTTATGTACATGACTTGGTATTTTAAACAAGAAATTTTGATATTATAAAGATCAGAAATGAAGGGAAAAAAGTCAAACGAAAATACACGAAGGTTACATCAATTTCTGAACATTTGGTGTGTATATCTATATATATATATATATATATATGTGTGTGTGTGTGTGTAGGTGTGTGTAGGTGTGTGTGTGTGCGCTGTTTGCCTGGGCAGTTACGAGTTGGTGTCATCTATCCAAATCCTCAACGTGAATGCGTTCCAGTTGCACTTATCGCCTTCAGCACCATGAAGCCGAGCAGCGTGGCGGCGGCCACGCCCAGTCCGGCTTTTAGCCAAACCTTTGGATCCTCTGTCATGAGTCCAAATTGTCGCAAATATCTAAGAGAATGTTGTAAACAAATTATTGATTAGTTTCAGCTACAAATTCAGTAGATATAATTGGGGTTTTGGGAATATGTTGTTGCATACAAGAAACACATTTAAATAAGCGTGTGTTTGGGCGTGTTTTTGTGCGGAAGATGGGGATGGAATTACTGTCGCAATGCATGTAGAATATAGTATAACAAGAAACCAAGACAGCATTAGTAAATATTTAAGTTAAATATGTAACACTTACGCCGATTCCCACAGCTGTACCAACCTGTGCTTGTAGAACAGTATCCAGGCGGCTTGAAAGCGCCTACGGGGGAGAGGCAGCAAGTCCACGGCGCAGAGCAGCAGAGTCCAAAAGCATTAAGGATGCACAAACATCAACAAAACACAAACAAGTACACCAACACAAAGACGTAGTGGTTAATTGGGAAGGAGGGAAATAAGAGAAGATAATAATAATATAGCCATTAATCCAAATATATGCCAGATACAGATGAAAGTGTAACAACAACCCAAGCCCAAGCCTGATGAGCGTGCTCCTTGAATGACCGTAAATCCCAACTGGGGAAAGCATTTGAATACTCACGGAAACGCTGCCATTGTGGCCAGCTTTGTGTATAGCTCCTTTTTGTTGGTCTTTAGGCTGAACAGATGCGGCGGCAGCAGCTTGTATTTCTCACAGAATTCCGACGGTTGCATCAGATAGTCCTGGCGACGCTCGTCCAGATCACACTTGGTGCCGACAATCATGACGGGTATTTTGCTCTCGGCAAAGTATTTAATGTAAATGCGTGCGACATACTCAAAGGAGCGCGGATTGGAGGCATCGTAAACCAGGCAGGCGACATCGCAATTCACTTCCTGCGGCTGCAGCGGATCAAGCGCATGTCGCACATCAATGTCGCGCAATATTAAATGCTTCTCCTGGCCATAAACCTGCACCGAGTTGATGCAGTGAACAACATTGGTCTTGAACTCCTTGCCCAGCAGCTTGCTCATGTCGTCGATGAGAAAACCGCGACACAGTCCAGTCTTGCCCGAACCCTTGGGTCCGATCACATGGCACTTGTACACGGAGCGACTGCTCTGCCGCTTGGCCAGATCGATGCGGCGCTCGCGTGTCACATGTATGGCCACCAGTTGGCTGTCGTTCTCGTGCACATTGAAGCCCAAATAGGCCAAATACTCCAGCGTCTTGACCACGTCCGTCAGTGTCATTAGTGTCCAGCGGCAGAGCCAGCCATGCAGGGTCACCCAGCCGTTATCGTTGGTTGGACACGATTTGCGTATGTCCGTCGAGTAGGACCACGGTGGCGTTGGGCAAGTGCTGAATAACATTTTGTGCTCCTCCGGCGACAAGGCACCGTCTCCATCGCGATCGTAGCGCTCGAAGACCGCTATCAAAAACTGTTGGCCGCGATGCGAAAGCTCCGTGCTGCTGCCCGGCGGTATTTTCAAAGGCGGCCGCAAATACTCCTTGCACATCTCCAATTGATCGTTGTAGCCAAACCGTCGGAGCACCGCCCACGTCGTCTCGTTCCGGCCACGCTGTATGAACAGGCAGTGCAGAAAGAGGAAGCCCTGAAGCGTTACGGCATCGTTATAGATGCCATCCGGCACATTCTTCTGTATCACGGACTTCACCTCGTCCAGTATCTGTGGCTGCAGCGGCGTATTGAAGCAGCGCCTTTGGAACAGGTTCAGCTCGTAATCATTGAGCAGATTGTCACTATCAATATCGCATATCTTAAATATGCGCACCAGCGACTTCTTGCAGGCAGGTGTTAGCTGAAAACAAATTGAATTTGCAAATTAATAACTTATCTTCGGGTTAAAGGTTAAATAATCTTAATATGCACTCTGATAAAGTTAATTTTGAGTTATCTTCGGAGAGCCGAAGACCAAATACGCTTGCAGTCGTTTAGTCTGTTCAACTACATTTTCAGATTTTATCTATTAGAGGAAGGTTTTAGAACTTCGATAAAGAAATGAATAGGAATATTTAAGAGTATGTCTAGTTGGGTTAAGATCTTAGGATTGTGCATAAACAAATTGCATTTGTTGGCTTGGATTAATCCAAGAGGGAACTATGTGACAGAGTATTTGATGATGAGGCGATTGTGCGTGGGTTTTAGGAGCAGATGCTACTTTGTCAAGTTAAGAGGACTTGAAGTGTTCCATTAAAAGGATATCAATTTGCGACTTATCGTCCTAGGGGTCCGTCTTGGCTGCGCCTGCGCCACAAAAGGCAAATCTATGCCGAAGACTAGATGCCATCGTAACAGAGAGACAGAAGAGCATGATTATACGGACGTACATCATCATATATATGTATGCTTTCATGGGATTGAAGACGTCTGCTTGCCATTTTCTATCAAAGTTATAGTACCCTCTGCAAGGGTATAAGCATGAAGATGTTAAAGCGTCTCCTAGAGCAATAATTCAGCCGGAACGCACTTACATTTTGCTCCTCCATGATGTACAGCGGTGAGGTGGGATGCAGCACCGCCTTTTGTGCATAGTAAAACATTTCAGAAATGTTGTGCAACGTCTTCGCTGAGCATTCCACACAGCTCTCGATCTCTGGATAGTCCTCCATAATGGCCAGAACGCTGTCAATGGTCGAATACTCGATCAAATCGATTTTATTGCCGACCAGCACAATTGGCTTGCGCGCCACATCGGGCTCTCCGTCTGCGTTGGAGCTATTGCTGTTGCATGTGGAGCGGACCAGGGGCAGCCAGTGCGATGTAATGCGGTCGAGAGAGTCGTCATCGTCCACGGCGTACACAATGCAAACGACATGCGCTTTGTTTATCTCGACGGCCAGTGCGTCATCCGATTGCTCCACACTCGAAAAGTCAACGATATTGGTGGGCACCTGTTCGGGCGTTACGTTTGCCGGTATTGTGATCTCCTCGGCGCGCGGCGGCACCTCCTCTGGATACTCCTCGCTCACCAGGGACAATATTAACGATGTTTTGCCAACTCCAGCATCGCCGACAAGTAAAATTCTCACGTTCTTGCGCTGCGACGCCGTGTATTGTCCCATTTTATTGTTTTGTTATTCTCTTTGTAAGTACACAACGCTTATCGCTTTACGTTTCCGTTTATTCTTTTTTGCAATTTTGATTACTTTCTCTTGTGGGTTGTACGGTAATTTTAAAAGATTTTGTTATGCAAAAACCGCAGATACAGCCGAGACGGCAGCTGTTTTTTATAAAGACACGCGTATCGATACCTCAAAACATCGAAATTTTCAAAGCGACAACAACCCTAGAACAACCCATGTGGTGCTGCCGGACCAATTGCCTATTTGAAAATAATCAAGTTGTGATTAATGTTTGTTGCATTTGCTGACCTTAAAATCAAACTATATTTAATTTACACAGCTATTATATCTAAAAACAGCGTTTGCTGATCTATTGATGTTTCAATAATGTTCAAATTTGTAAAACTCAAGCCGTCTGGCAACTACGTCAACGACGGAGACGGAGAAAATTTGTTTGGCGAGTTGAAACGGCACAAAAAACGGCGCTCAATAAATACATATAGAAAAATGAGCAACAACAATTAAACAACAAATAGCGCGCGTCGTGTGTTCCATTTCAGTTTATTTGTTTTCAGTCATTATTTAATCGTGTACGCGTTCGCGTTCTGGTTTTAGTGTCTTTGTGTCTCGAGCTGTGAAAGCAGAGAAGAAGAGTGAGGCAAAACTTCGATTCTCAGTCGATGGGGGTGGAGGCGGTGGCGGAAGGTGTTGCGAAAAGAGAGATTGCTTAGAAAATAGTCAGGTTTGGGGTGCTGCGGCGCGGAATCAATATCGATGGTACGCACCAAAAACCAATCGTCCTCGTCCAGCGCTAGCAGCAGCACCAAATCGCCGGTCAAGATCAGCGGAGGCGGCGGCAGCAGCAGCACCAATCGCAGTCGCAACTGCAGTGAAGCCTTAATCGATGACGGCAAGTCCAGTTCGAAGCTGTCGTCGAATCGTCAACGTACCACAACAACGATAACAACAACAACAACAACACCGGGCAGTTCACCAGACGACGACACCACCGATGCGGATTTGACGCCAACCAGTGGAAACGTGCCGCGAGGCGGAACATCGGTGCACAAGCAAAATCTCTACGTTGTTTCATTTCCCATTATATTTCTGTTCAACGTATTGCGCTCTCTGATTTATCAGCTGTTCTGCATTTTTCGATATTTGTACGGCGCCAGCACAAAGGTGATCTATCGCAGTCCCCATCGACGCGACTGCAACATTGAGATTGTTGTCCAGAACTCAAAGGAGCAGCAGGCAATCATTTGTCCATTGGAGGGCAGCGGTGTCAACATCGAACAGGCACAGATTCTGCCCCAGCGACAACGCGCACTCCAGACCCTTGAAATGGCAGCCAGTCGTGGTGGTGCTGGTCCTGGTGGCTATTCACCTGGTCCCGGTGATCCGTTGCTGGCCAAGCAAAAACATCATCATCGACGCGCATTCGAGTACATTTCCAAGGCGCTCAAAATTGACGAGGAGAACGAAGGTAAGCCTCATATGGGGTTGCTTTGTGATTGCGGCTGCTGGAGTGGTGCTTCATGAGTCATCGAACGCAGCGCGCGCTTTGTTGTCGTGTCTGTTGTACGAGCTAGAGATAGGCTCGTGTTGCATTCATCTAGCACGACGTGACACGACACGAGCACGAAGCACAATTAGGAAGCACTAATTACATATACATATACATTATGCATACATATACAATTACATCCTCTTTAGTATCGATGCTTATCCGTGTTTGTCCTGCTAAAGAGGTCAATAACAGCGGCACGATGTCTTATGTAAATGTTCGTGTCACGATAAAAAAAACTCTACTCGCATCCAACTCTCCTCTCCAACTCTCCGCTGTAAATCAATAGCCGCCCACACACACACACACTCGCACACAGTTGCACAAGTGCACTCTGTTATTGATACTTTCTTTGACATTTTGCTTTTGCTTTTGTTTAATCCTGCAGGCCACAAAGAGCTGGCCATTGAGCTGTATCGCAAGGGCATCAAGGAGCTGGAGGATGGCATTGCCGTTGACTGCTGGAGCGGACGCGGCGATGTCTGGGATCGGGCCCAGCGCTTGCATGAGAAAATGCAAACCAATCTCTCCATGGCCCGCGATCGTCTGCACTTTCTCGGTGAGTAGCTGCTGCATCCATAAATGCTCCGCCCACGAGCGTAGTGTAATCGTTTATTTATTATTTGGTTTTTTTCTTTTTTGTTTTGTTTTGTTTTGTTTTGCACCTGTGTTTGTCGTTTTGTGTTTGCACATATTATTTTTCGTTGTGTCCCCGCCCATACCCCCTGGCCCTTCATTCGCGTACATTTGCCCGCAGCTTTGCGTGAAGAAGATTTGCAAATGCAACGTTTGTCCCTGAAGGAGCAGCCCAAGAAGCAGCTGCCGCACAAATTTAAGCAACCCATGCTGGTGGGTCAAACCACCAGCAGCAGCAGCAGCAGCAGCAGTAGCAGCAGAGCAAGCGCTGATCCACCGAAAATAACACTGCGCAGCAGCGGCTACGGACCCAAAACGGGCGGCGCAACCACATCCAAAGCCGTGCCAGCGGGTAAGTGCCGTAAACTTTAAAACGACTGCAACAGCAACAATCAAAGCTATAGCACACAGTCCAGTAAGAGCGACAACAACAACAACAACAGCAACAGCAACAACAATAATAATAATGATAATTAAATTACCAACGACTGCAACATTTTCCTCACACTCTCGCATTTCCACTTCAAGCACCGCATGATTTTTAGTTTGAATTTGAGTTCTTATAATTAGCTTTTGATTTGGTCTAGACAAAATTATAGCTCGTAAGGCCGTAGCCACAATCTTTGCAGCGCATATTAATCAAACTCTCATCTCGTATGCAGCTTCTGGGCGTAAACTGACCATTGGCAACAAGCGACCCGGCAATCTGGCCGTGGCCAATAAGTCACAAACGCTGCCACGTAATCTCGGCTCGAAGACAACCTCGACCTCGGTGGGCGCCGCTTTGCAGCGTCAGCCAGGCAAAACGGCAGCTACTCCGCCGGCCGTGCGACGCCAATTTGTAAGTCACGAGACACAAGACATATCAGACTTCTATAAACTATATATAATCCACGCAGTCATCCGGCCGCAATACGCCGCCGCAGCGCTCACGCACGCCCATTAACAACAATGCGGCCAGCGGCAGTGGCAGCGGGGCCAGCACGCCAATGATCAGCGTCAAGGGCGTGGAGCAGAAACTGGTGCAGCTGATACTCGACGAGATTGTTGAGGGTGGCGCCAAGGTGGAGTGGTCCGACATTGCCGGCCAGGATGTGGCCAAGCAAGCGCTACAAGAGATGGTCATATTGCCATCCGTGCGTCCCGAGCTTTTTACAGGTAAGCTACATTCTCTTCAAGTAGAGCATATGCTTAACAACAACTCGTTCTTTCGCAGGCCTGCGCGCACCGGCCAAGGGTCTGCTGCTGTTCGGACCGCCCGGCAATGGCAAAACTTTGTTGGCGCGCGCCGTGGCCACCGAGTGCAGCGCCACATTCCTAAACATCTCGGCCGCCTCGCTGACCAGCAAGTATGTGGGCGATGGTGAGAAACTGGTGCGCGCACTTTTTGCGGTGGCCCGTCACATGCAGCCATCGATAATATTTATTGATGAGGTCGACTCGCTGCTCTCGGAGCGCAGCAGCAACGAGCATGAGGCGTCGCGTCGCCTTAAAACCGAATTCCTGGTCGAATTCGATGGGCTACCTGGTAATCCGGAGGGAGATCGCATTGTGGTGTTGGCAGCTACCAATCGACCGCAAGAGCTGGACGAAGCTGCGCTGCGTCGGTTCACCAAGCGCGTCTATGTCTCACTGCCCGGCGTACAAACACGCGAGCTGCTTTTAAGTCGTCTGCTGCAGAAGCAGGGAAGTCCCCTGGACACGGAAGCCTTGGCCCGTTTGGCAAAGATAACCGACGGCTATTCGGGCTCGGATTTAACAGCGCTGGCCAAGGATGCAGCACTGGAGCCCATACGTGAACTAAATGTGGAGCAGGTCAAGTGTCTGGATATAAGCGCTATGCGCCCAATCACCGAAAAGGATTTCCACAACTCGTTAAAGCGCATACGTCGTTCGGTCGCGCCGCAAAGTCTCAACTCATACGAGAAATGGTCGCAGGACTATGGCGACATAACCATTTAGTTTGGTCGCATTTTGTATTTAATCTCAAATAGGTTTTGGTTTCTTTTTGGTGACCACCCACCCAGCCACAACAAATGCAGCTAGCTGGCATATAAAAGCCCAGCGGGCAGTCCACAATGCCAGAAACAAGGCCACAACGCCCACTTGTCCACGTCGGGCCACACAGCTTGAAAGGCCGGCGCAACCAATCGTATGTGATGTGAGTGACGGAATTTACATTTTGTTGTTGTTCTTGCTGTTGTGTTGCACATGCAGCATGCATCATGCAATCAAGCGCATTAGTTTTCATCTATGACTTGTATTTTTAACATTTATAGAACGTTCATTAAGCAATTAGCTTTTATCTTCATGGTAGTCTTTAATTGTGTTCACAAGTTTTGTTGATTTAATATGTATGATTATGAAATTGCAATTCATTTGCTTTATTCTAGCGTACAAGTTCCCTATGTTTAAGAATATCTTCATTGTAAGTTGTTTTATGTTTAAACGGTGCCGTGATCATAATCCATACGAAACATAAATAATAAGCGAAACATACTAATGCAAACCTAACTCATTTCTATTATTATCTGTATTTAACTTATCCAAGGAAGCTGTTCAATGCGTTTCACTTAACTGCTTAAGTAAACATTTGTAAAATGTATATTTAGTATATTCATTTTATTTTCAATTGTTTCTCAACGAATTCTGTAGCTACCTTTGAGCATTCCATGCGTAGTTAAGCATTGTCTATTCTTTAAAAATCTTAATAATAAGTTGTTTACTGTCTACTTCCAGTTAAATACATATATTAGCCCTCAAGCAGTTTCTGTTGTACAGTTAATGCCATAGACACTACCATAATAATAATAATGATAATAAATTGTTTTTAGTATCCACCAAAACCTCCACTCCAATACAATTACACGTAATCATAGACATAAGCATAGCCGTAAGTTAAACGCGCCACGTTTCATTGATCTAAGTTGGCTCTAAACATTAACTAGACTTTAGTTCCTTTATGAATATGTACAATAGCTGCAGCATCAACAAGCCCAACCAATAATAGCTGTGCTTATATGCATATAAATACATGATTATATTATTTATAGTACCGTTACCAAATTATTGTACCTAGAATTATAAACATTTGCTTACGACGCTAATTAATAGCTTTATGCAGCGCCGCCACAAACCCGAAAACAAAACATAAGCTAATGCGGAAAATAAAAACCATTTCAACAGATATTGTTTATTGTATATTTAAAACTATATTTACTCTTTCGAATATCCTTTTTTTAAGGAAAGATCAAATTTCAGACAGCCAAAAATTAAAGATCCCCATTCCTAACTGAAAACATAAAATTTGGATTGTCACAAATAGAATTAAATTATAATATTAATATTAAAATTAAATTTCCCTTAGATTTAGCTGTTCTTCAGTGATTAGGATGATTTTGAAGCATAAATTAAATATAAAAATTAAATTTCTCCTGGATTAAGTCATTCTTCAGTAGGATATCTTTAATATAATTGACTAGAGAGAAAAAGTGATATATATTTTAACTAATTAGTTAATTCTCTAACAGCACAAAATTAGCTGATATTTATATTCAAAATGTGCATATACCAGGTGCATATACCTCTCCAGTATCAGGTCTACTATAGCTCAGCTAGCCCATATATGAAGATGAGATCCATTACTATTATAAACTTTGTAATGTTATTTCCTGAGCTATTTTACTGGCCGTACTTAAAGCTGACAGTTTCGCTCAGGTGGATGAAATTATTTGTTTTGTTATTGTATATTTCGTTTACTTTGTCTGTGAAATCGTGTACGGCTAATTCAATGGCGATATTCGATATTGAGAGGTCTGTGGCAAAATATGGTAGACCATATCTTGGAATTTGTGGATTGTATTTCTTCTGGCGAGCTATTCTTAATGCTACTATTAAGTTGTTTAGTGTTTAGGCTTTATAAGCCTCATCACACATGTTTTTCTGTTAATGATGGAGTTTTGGAGTTTGAGAAAGTCTTGAAAATGAGAATCCATAGAACTTAGAATCCAGTCCAGCATGGGCAGCGGCAGTCCTGACGAGTGCATATCTGGAGCGGAAAGAGACATGCGCAAATATCTTCCTAAAGGGACTGCTTTCACCAGGTGACGCGTTTTGTTGTGCCTTTGTGTTTCTTTAAAGTTTGTAGCTACAATTGGTCTGCTTTAATGGAAGTTAAAATTTGAAGCACCTGTTGGCCGTTAATCTGTCGCCCGCTTATTATCGCCACTTCTTTTCCTCATATTAGCCAATATTTTAGCACGGCTGCACGTTTATTTATAATTTTATTTTATTTTTTAATATTCGACACCTGCCAGATCTATTTAGACCGCGCAACAGCGATAAATAATCGACGAATAACTGTGTTTATGCATGCTCGTGTAAACTCGTGTTACTTGTATACGATTCCGATAAACATTCATCGATATCGATTTAGTTGCAGCCGTGTTGACAGCTGATTGGGTCCCACTGTTGTGCTTATAATACCATTATCAATGGGGGGTCTAACAGTTTTGTGAGTGGTGTTGTAATTATCACACGCGCCGATAATTATGCTTAAATTGCAAGCTGTTTCAGAAAATTGGCGAGTAACGTGATCAGGTCAACCAAACGTAACTGCATTTCATCAAACCACAAACCGGAGGCAAAGTGTTACCGCAAATCCAGCAAAACAGACAACGAGCATACAGAAATGCTTCACCAGCTGCCAATCTATGCCAGCGGCGAGATTGTTCGCGGTTTTGGCCGCGGCTCCAAAGAGCTAGGCATTCCAACGGGTATGTACACCGGCACTTGACTGTCGTAACCCGATCACATAACGAATTCCAATGCACTCGATTTCTATTGATAGCAAACTTATCGCTTGATGTGGTAAAGTCTCTGCCCGAATCCCTGCACACCGGCGTCTACTATGGCTGGTCCAATGTGAATAATGGTGAGGTGTACAAAATGGTGCTAAGCGTGGGCTGGAATCCCTTCTACAACAACAAGGAGAAGAGCGTGGAAACGCATATGCTGCATAAATTCAATTGTGATTTGTATGGACAAACGTTAAAAATCTGCATTGTCGGATATTTGCGACCGGAGAAAAATTTCGATTCGCTGGACGACTTAATAAAAGTTATTAAGTCGGACATAGAACAGGCGAAAACGTTGCTGGACCAGCCGGAAAATAGAAAGCTGCAAGAGGCTCCCTTCTTTTCAGACAAAATTTCAAAATGTTGAATATCTTGATATAGTTTTGTTATCATTCAGTTACTTTGATGTCTCGCATTACCGAGATCCGCTTATTTCATAGAAAATTGAATGTACTTAAGATAGACCTTGATTTTGAATTAAATATCATTATTTACATCACGTAAGTCGATTAATTGATTACCTTAGCCACGTCATTAGACTCAAGTGGAAGTGCTCGACTACTAAATACCCGTCAATAATTCGAATGCTAAAATATAATCAAAAAAATATTAGTACTATATTATATGGCACTCACTCATTTAACAACTTGGCTAAGCATAAAACAATGCGCATATCGGCCCTGTTACAACTGAACTTCTGTTTAATTCCAAATAAAGTTTACTCTAAGAAGATTTCCCCTTCATTTAAGTTGCAAGATTATATTTTTTTTAACTGCCAAGCTTTTATACTCATTTATGTTTACCGATAGCCTATCGAGTTACAATACTCATTTTAAAATCATATCGATATTTGACTCACTTTGTCATCTTTAGCACGACTTAACAAAAATACAAGTGTAATTTACATCGAAATCAGTATTTTAATGCTTTCACTATGCAGCCACACCGATTGTGAAGTTAATCGATTCACTTGTACAATCGCCATCCCACACTGCTAATAAATAAGCTATAAGAATTATCTCTTCAAATTCTATTAAATCAGTGAAAAATTAACGTAAGTAGTCGCCAAATAGCTGATTTATACTCTTCTTAAGTCACATAAAATGTCCTTTTATACTAACGTTGGCTACTTTATTGAATTTTCCACAAAACATGACGCATCTGCATCTGGATACGCCTTTCATTTATGCCGGACACGCATACACACAAAACAAAACATTTGTAAAACACGCACACGCACACGCACAAACACGCAGTGCGTACAGCTCTAACACACACAGACACACACACGCACACACAGGCATAACAAGAGTCAAAATAGATACGAATTAGTTGCCACAAGCAGCAAGTGCACCTACACAGCCCACACCGGAGATATGGCGCACATAGTGGAAAATCAATTATATGCTGCTGCGCAAGCAATTGAGCAGCAATTGGATCAAGAGATCGATCGCTTGGATAACTTTGACACGGACGATCTGAAGGCCTTGAGAGAGAAGCGCATACAGGAAATGAAAAAGTTGAACAATAAAAAGCAGGAATGGCTGAGAAACGTGAGTACAATCCGGTCTGCTCAAGGGAGGTCTCTTTAAATTGAATGTTTATTCTAGGGTCACGGCACATATTCCGAGTTGGCCGATGAGAAGGAGTTCTTTGAGGTATCCAAGAAATCGCCGAACATTGTGTGCCACTTCTATAGGGATAGCTCGGAACGCAGTCGTATTGTCGACATGCATCTGAAAATACTCGCCGCCAAACATGTTGAGGCCAAATTCTGCAAGGTGAATGCTGAGAAGACACCGTTCTTGACCCAACGTCTACGCATCAAGGTGCTGCCAACCATAGCACTTGTGAAGGACAGTAAAACCAAGGATTTCATCGTGGGCTTTACCGATTTGGGCAACTGTGATGACTTCTCCACAGAGATGCTCGAGTGGCGTATTGCCCATTCGGGCGTAATTGAGTACAAAGGCGATCTTATGCAGCCACCAGATGTGAAACGCAAACCATTTATAAATCGCCCACAGAAGACTATACGCGGCGGCTATGACTCCGATGATTCAGATATCGATCTGGATGACTAATGTGGCGCCTACGGCAGCCGCAACATAAACAAAAACACATCCACAAAGTAAACACTAGCTGCTTGGCACTTTGTTGCGCCTGGAACACTCAACAAACAAACAAAACAAAAAACATCATATGAAAAGAAAACAAATCAAAACCTAGCACATGAATGTAGGAAACCAATTAGGCATACTTTATCGTTATTTATTTAATTGTATAATTCCAATCGAGCTAATGCTATTAACCCTAAACTTAACTCTCCATGTCATTGGGGTGCTCACTGCGAGCTTATATGGTTGCCTTTCCTCCTTTATATTTTTACACACTCTAGTGCCCAGCTAAAAGCCTCTCTATGTTGTTCGTTCAAAATAGGCCTTGCGCGCCTTTGGCACAATATGATTAGTTCTAACTCGTAATGAATACCTACGTAAATATAAAAGACAAAACTGGCATAGATTTTCTAACAATATCTGACATTTGGCAGTGATGCATTTCCTACTGTAGAAATAACTAACTCACATGTACAAGTTTTTTACATTTATTTTTGTAATTCTACAAATACATCAACATGAAATCGACTTCACATTAAATGGCAAGTACGGATACAAATCTATTTTATTTGAGATACTTTATTGTTTGGGGCCAACAGATGTACACTTAAGTAAAACTGAGTATAGCAAGTCCCAAACAAGTAATTAAAAAGCATGTATGAACACGTAGCCAGCATTTTACCTGTGCGCAATAAAAGGTTTCACTAATCCGCGGCAGCTTGCGCGTCATAAACCCAAGCAGATGCAACTGTTGTGAAGTTTACCTGCCACCACGCATATAAGCACGGCGCTGCATCTGAACTCTGCGCATTTTATGTTTGATTTTGGCACGGCCAACAAGTCATATTTCGCGATGGTGCTTGAAACCGATATACGGAATATTGTGCATACCCTAAAGGATAACTACAGCCACGCGGAGATCGCACAGATGCTGGAATGTGATGTTGAAAGCGTGACGAGCTGCCTTACCGAAACTGAGCAGCATGATGGCAAAGTGGCTGCTAAATTGCGGCTGAGGCCGCTGCCCGAATTGCAGAACAGGCGGGAAGTTGGACGGCCGAAAGTGTTCGAAAATCGTAAGCTGGTCGAGCAGATGCTCTGCGATCATCCACACTATACGTCCATAGATGTGCAGCGCGAACTGCAGACGCGGTTTGGCATTGAGGTGAGCCGTCGCACGCTTCAAAGGCGCATCAGTGAGATAAGGGCGCGCCCATTTCCGCCAAAGAATCGAGGCTTGAGTGCGACTGTACGGCAGAGGCGCCTGGAATGGGCACGCGCTCACGAGGAATGGACGGTGCAGGACTGGCGCAACATCTTCAACATGGATGACCAGAAAGTTATGGTAGGTTCCACGCCCAAAGAAATATACTTGGACACATTGGTGGGCCCCGATTGCGGCGAATGCAATGATTTGAACCTGCTGGAGCAACTAATGGCCATCATACAGCCCAAGATACAAACTCAGGCGCCACAAAATGTCTACGAGTTCCGCTCTGTGCTCTATGATATTTGGCATAGCGATCAGGAGCTGGTGAACAAAATAGATCATCTGTACGAGTCGATGACGTGGCGTGTGGAGGCTGTCTTACAAAGCGGCGGCGCAGAAATTGACTTTTACTAGACGGCCGAGCTAATTGTTTATATTTTGTGACAAATACATTTGATTATTATATTAGTTGTTTAAGCGCAAAGACAGAATTGCTTTCATTAAACATTTTAGCTTACAATGTAGGTTTATTTGTATAGGATATAACATTGAACATGATTGTTAGAATTGAAGGTGTCATAAATAAAATTTCTAATTACACTATCGAGCGCTGCTTTCAATGAAATTAAAATTTATATTGGAATAGTGTTAAATATTTGTGATGTTTGAAATGCGAGGTTTATATTAAAACGAACAATAGCTGAAGCCATTTACATGATGTCCTCGGTGAATATAACCGGGAGCCGAATTCCCTTAGCTTATAAAAGTGTTTGCTTCTATATGTAAATTTTGTCCGAGTTTATTAATCGTCTGATTTTGGCAACCCGAGGCCAAGTTGGTTAACTAGATAACCTTTGGCGTTTACTAGGCGATAACAGCACCGCAGCAGGCTGAAGCTGATGCGCACCTGAGATTGCATCGAAAATGCTCGTCTCGGAACGTTGATATTCACTGCCAATATTTTCCAGATTAAGATCGGCATTTAACACAAGGACCTGCAATCACAATACAATACATCAAGTACTCCTTTTAACAACGAGGCGAGTTCAATTCAAGTAACCTTGCACTGCTGTGGACGCCTGTGGTGTATCAGCCAATCCTCGTGCAGCTCATGCAACTCCTGTAAATACTTTAATGGCACGCAGCTCTCCTCGGAGCGGGCGCGCTGACGTATACGCTCATACGCCACTTCGGGCGAGGTGCGCAGATATATAATCAGATCGGACTGCACGTGTATCGATTCCTCGATGAACTTGTACCACTCCTGCAGTATGTTGTACATGCCCAGCTCCATGGAGCCGTTGCGGAACATATTCTCCACGAAACAATAGCTGCAACGGCAAGATAATTAATTTTATAAATTCTATAATTTGAGCAATATGCCGCATACCGTGAACTGTATATAGAGCGTTCTAATATTTTCAATTTTTTGGCCGTGGGTGCAGTGTGCGCCTGGAGCATCGTTAATGTGACGTATGACTGAAAGGGCATTGCCCATTTTTGTGGATCCTTGTACATCTTCTCCAGCAAGTTGACGCCGTTTAGGTTGCGCCATTTCTCCACGGGTTCTGTGATCAGGCAGACATCCTTGTCATATTTCTGAAAGTGGTTCAAGAATGTCGTCTTGCCACTTCCAATATTTCCCTCAATCAGCACCGTAAAGGGCTGTGTGTCCTGGGCGAACTTTCGGCCATTGCTCGTGCATGCTTTTGCCGTGGCCATCATTAAATCTAAGCGTTTATCTGTACGTTAAGAATGTGTAATATTTATATAAGTAAGTCTTCTAAAATATACTGCGTCAATGTAACGATGGATTGTGAAATTGACGACAAGCAAATCAATGAAACTGTACGATGAGATCGCGACTCACGAACCAACTACGAGAAGGTCACGATTTTGATGGTGGGAAAAGCAAAAAAGCGGGAACTATCTTTGAAAAGGCGGCATTTCTAAAAGATCTTTGTTTAGGTTGTTAACAGCTGTTCGATTAACAAATGCTTGTTAACTTAAAATCGATAAATGTTAGGAAATTATTTACATATTTGCTGGATGATTTTTGGTGAACCCGGCATCTTATGTAAATTCATCACAAGTTACAAAATATAGATTGTTGTCTATATTTTTTAAATTTGTTTATTTTTTTGTAAGTCCAATTGCGGGGAATACTCGAAAACAGCTGGCAACGAAATCTCTGGCATTTAAATAGCCCTTTGTTTTTCTTCCGCTTTGCTTACACCAAAAAAACAGAATGTAAAATTTCCAGGTCTAACATAAACTTTACGTCGATAAGCATGGGGACTTATCGAATTTAACATAAAACAAAACTTAACAAAAACAGCGTACGATTGCCATCTCTACTTTTGTGGAAAGATAAGTTAACATAGTCGTGTACTATAGCGGTAAAAAAGTACAAACAAAAATGACGGGACGTTCAACCCATTACTTGAAAAGTCATCTAATTTTATTATAGGTACTGGTTTCGTAGATCCTACCAACTACCGATTGCTCAAAGTTTATAAATAATAAATCAATTGGAGCAGCCGAGGCGTTTATATAAACTGCAATAATATTGAATTTTACGGGATTACAAACAAGGTGTAAACAAATATGATAGAAAACAGAAAACAGATTTTTGTGCTGGAAATTTCTGTCCGTTTTCGAACAGAGTTTTTTTTGCTTTTGAAAAGTAGCCAGCCCTGGTCGCCAATGTTAAGTGTTTTATAACATTTTACAGTACTTAAAATTGAACTGCTGCAGTTGGTATTCTATTCAACTAACTGCGCATTACGGATATATTTAGTAATCTAAAATACAATATATGTCGAAATCATTCTATTTAAGTTCTTTTGTCAGCGCTATCTTAGTACAAATTTTTTGGCCGCGAAACCTTGCTGCTCATAATTCCAGAAAGAATGTAAAAACATTATTTAATATTGATGCGATTCAAATAATTTAAGTTCAGCGAATAATTAGGTGGTAGAGCCCGCAAAACTATCGATAAGTATCGTAAAATGTGCATGAGACCAAATTAAAAATGTTACAGCCGCCATAAATGTGGGCACACTTTTTGTTATATTGTTGAAAGAAGAAAACGTAAATTGGCATAATTTTTTGTTAATATTTTTCGTTTAGACTCAACGCGAATCCATTTTTCGCACAGCTTAAAGCGAAAACATTGCGTACAAAACAGGGGTAAGTCGTTTTTACTCGGTTCAATACATTATTTGTAGTATTGAAGAAAGAGTTGGGGCTTAATTTCACAGTGTGTTATAAATGTGAAAACAAATTATATGACCTAGATAAGCTCAGCTTAGTTTGTGGAATCCTCTTAAGAGTTGTACTTGTCTGTAAATGTAAGCCCCGGACTCAAACAAACATAAGGCAAACAGTTGGACAACCAGCCCAGTTATCTGTTTGCCTTTTCTGTCTCCAGTGCTGCTCCTGAACTTGACGACGCAAACCTGTGGGCCACTTATATAAAAGTTTAATTACTTTAATAGCCGTTCGCTCGCTTGTTGCTTTATTGTTTGTTTCCCCTTGCCGTGTGCCCCCCTCCTTTACCATGTTAGCGCAGCCCGTTAAATGTAAAACCAATAACAATACTCACACACACACACACACACACACGCATGCACTTGTTAACTATCAAGGGTACAAAGTTCGAGTCTAGCTCTCAACAATAGTAAAGTGCCATGTGTTCATGACTCTCAAACTCTCGATTTGGAATGTTAATGTAAATTGTACATATATGTATATAGAGACTTTTAATAAAAAATTTTCCATTTAAAAGTTTGTCTTAAATTTGTTTTAAATAAATCTATTTTTCAGCACATTCGCGTAGAGGCTACAAAAAATTGTGATGGATTCCTCGAAGAAACTGCTGGAAAGCAACAGTTCAGGCAGCGATAAGGAGTTGGCCAGCACCAGCGTCAACGTTACCGATCAGGATTCTGGTTTGCCCTCGTCGGTCGAAATGAACGATACTCCTGCGGCGCAGAGCGCTGCCGGCGAGGATGAAGACGAGGACATCTTCGAACAGGTGACAATGATATTGCGCAAGCGACGCGGCTGGGGACCAGGTGACTTGCTCGAGGATGACGACGACGAGCTTGTCGAGGAGGACGATGCCGGTTGCCCGTTGCCGTCAACGCCAGAGGACACCCAGCTCATAGAGGCAGAGGTAAGCCCAAAACCCAAAGACGCAATCAGCTGTGAGAGCTAGCTGACCCAGTGGTCAGCGGTTATCAGCATGTACAAGTGGGTTGGACACATGCTTATATGCACATATATATTTGTTAATGCACATATGAATTGAAGCAATCGTTCGCTGACATTTTGAATGTCGCGACCAAGCTTATCATATCGCTGGAGTCAGTTCGATATGACTAGGCGCAGGTGCAAAATGTCGACAAGACAACCAGCCAACCAGCTAACCACCCGCCCACCTGGGCTATAAGCATGTCTGCGTAGTTAAATACACATGTACATGTATTTATAACTTATTGCTGTCATTTGCGTCTGCATTGACAATTAGCGCGCCTTGTGGGGGGTCAGGTGCGGATTAGGCGTTCAGCACTGGATTTGGGCGCAAAACAAATATTCAAAAAAATAAAAACAGATGTGACGCAGATAGTTGTTTTACGTCTGGCGTCGATTTTTTACACTCGTTATCTTATCGCGGGCTCCGTTCGCCTTTTCTTCCGCCGCAAATGTGTACACAATATTTGAATTTAGTAGGCGATCGACTATCACTTCAAAGTACAAAACTTGCCATTTGCCATTTCGTGCACTTTATATATATTTTATTTAGTATTTAAATTGAATTTTATGAGCTGCTCAATGGCTGAGTCGCGAGTTGAGTTCGATGCTGTTATAAACGTGGCCGAATCTCTGGAATCAATTAAGAATCAACCCTATGAAGAACCAATTAATTTTCAATCAAGCGAAATCAACGTTAGTCTCTGGCGCATAGTAAATTAATTAAAAGCTTTTAAGTCTGCCTCAAAATCTGCCCAAGTCTAACGCATTTAATTTTTCTTTTAGATGACAGAAGTCTTAAAGGCTGGCGTGCTCTCGGACGAGATTGATCTGGGCGCACTGGCTCACAATGCCGCCGAGCAGGCCGAGGAATTTGTGCGCAAGGTAAGCTGAAAGCTCAAGCAAAAACTATTCTTTCACGGGCCCTTTTGTTATTTCTTTCAAATGTATATTTTAACAATCATGTACTAACACACATACTTTTTAACCCATATGCACATTTGATGTTTAATAAATGCATTTACTAATTTTTTGTTAACTCATAAATGTTTCATTCTGTTTCGTTTCATGATTCGTTGCCAAATAATTACCTGCTAATCTATATGTATATATTTTCGTGTTTAATATCATTTTGTTTGTTCGCAGGTTTGGGAAGCTAGCTGGAAGGTTTGCCATTACAGAAACTTGCCCAAATGGTTGCAGGATAATGATTTTTTGCATCGCGGTCATCGCCCGCCGCTGCCTTCGTTCCGGGCATGTTTTAAATCGATATTCCGTGTGCACACGGAAACTGGAAACATCTGGACGCATCTGCTTGGCTGCATTGCTTTCATTGGCGTGGCTCTCTATTTTGTATCCCGTCCCACAGTTGAGATACAATTTCAAGAGAAATTAGTTTTTGGTGCATTCTTTATGGGCGCCATCATTTGTTTAGGATTTTCGTTCGCTTTTCATACGTTAAGTTGCCATTCGGTTGAGATTGGCAGACTGTTTTCAAAGTAAGTGCGGATACTTTATCATCTACATATTTATATTAACCTAAATAATATGTTAATTTCAGACTGGACTACTGTGGAATTGCACTACTCATAATGGGCTCCTTTGTTCCTTGGCTTTACTATGGCTTCTATTGTCACTATCAGCCAAAGGTGATATATCTTTCTGTGGTCTGTGTGCTCGGCTGTCTTTCCATCATCGTCTCGCTGTGGGATAAGTTTTCGGAGCCAGCCTTGCGTCCGCTGCGTGCCGGTGTATTCATGAGTTTCGGCCTCTCTGGAGTTATTCCGGCCATTCACTACAGCATCATGGAGGGTTGGTTAAGTCAAATCAGCCGCGCTAGTCTCGGCTGGCTTATACTGATGGGTAAGCAATGCAAATAACACTAACTAAAATCGTGTACTCAACTCTTTAACTTGATTTAAGGCTTACTATATATACTTGGTGCTTTATTGTATGCTCTACGCGTGCCCGAGCGCTGGTTTCCCGGCAAGTTTGATATTTGGGTAAGTTTGTTTTGAGATTGTGTTATAAATCCAAGTTATCTTTACCAATGTGTTTCGCCTCTTGCAGTTCCAGTCTCATCAACTTTTCCATGTGCTCGTTATTGCGGCCGCGTTTGTGCATTACCATGGCATCTCCGAAATGGCCATGTATCGCGTCACCGTCGGCGAATGCACTGTGCCAATTGAGCCAATAACTTTTTAAATGCTCCAGCAAATTCAAATATTACATTAGGCACATCAAATCATATGCACACTCCATACACATACATACACAAACACGAACACACACACACACACAACTATATGGAAAATCTATCGCAGTTTGACAATGCGGCCATTTTAGTGTTTGGCTCGCATTTGTTCTTTGTTGTTTGGCTAAAATAAGAAAAATACCTACATTCAGGATGAATACAAGAACATCTGTTTCCGGATTGATTATTAAAAAACTCGCGTTATAAATTACTTAGCAAAACCCGTTTATTATGATCGAATGAAATCTGTAGTAGTTTAATTAATATAATAATTTATAAAAGTTTAATTTTTACCTAATTTTATTTTAGATTATTGATCTTTAAATAGTACATATTTTGCTGCGGATATTCTCGTTTAAATGTGGCGTAATCGTAAAACTCAAATGAAAGCATTTCAACAATCGTTGCGCTCAGGGGCTTAATTTTAAACAAATTTCTAAAGCCACTCAAGCAATTTTATACTTTAAGATTTTTAGTTGAAAACGTTTTGATAAACATTTAAAAGAATTACGTTTCAGTGAATCAAAATGAAAATGAAATACAAAATCGTTAGCTCTCAGATATGAAGTTTATTATTTCTCAAATAGAAATATATTTAAAAGATATAACCAGTGCAAAACTTTATTATAGCACGAATATATATATTATAATATAAAGCGAATCAAGACAGAACTTTAAATCAAATAAAATGTCAAATTGCGAATCAAAGGGGGCTAAAACTAAAAGTTGCAATGCTTTGTTCGCTATTCAATGCATTCTAGAGAACATTCTATTGAATTAATCACTTAGGCTCTCAAGGCTATTTAAAGTTTCGAAAGTACACTTGGATGTATTTGCCAAGTTGGTGATTAACTTTTGGAATCATAATGTGGCTCAACACGGGAGAGTTTCCTCATCTTACCATGTTCTTAATTGCTTTGCTCCATTGGCTTAGCCTAATGCGCATATGGAAATCTGTAGAGAGTCGCCTTTGCCAGTGGGCTTATGAGTTTAGTTCATATACTAGCTGCTGTTTGTTTTGGTCTTGGACTCGACAGCGAGGGCAACGTGCTGCCTGCTAATGACTCGGCAAAATTTGGCTCAAGCGTTGACTTTGACCCGCTGTCTTGACTTGATCAAATACGTTTAGTCTGAGATGAGATTTTTTTTTTTTAATTCGTTCTACTTCAAGTCTTTGTCTTTTGTTGCTAATGTGTCAAAGATTTCGATAGATCATTTTGTTTCTATGTAGCACACACACACACACGCATATATATATATATATATATATATATATTTATAAATACCTATTTTAATTATGCAAATATTAAAGTTCTTAGTAGTGTGTTTTAATAACTACATAATAACCCAATTGCGTTTGTATTTCTTTTTAATTTTCAGATTCAACCTTAAAATTGTGTGACAAATTCATTCACAAATATACAAATTTATTTGCCCATAAAACAAAAATTTGCCAGCCAAAGAGCCAACGCATCGTGCATATAAATGAGGTTGGGATTCAAATCCACAATCCTCAACAGTTATTTGATCCAATCGAAATAGTTTTTGGCTTTTTATAAAATGTCGCCAATGAGTAGTTAAATTAATGCGTGAAGCGTTTGTCAGTTTCGTTATGGTCTTTAGTCTTTTTTCGGGTTAAAGTACAGCTCAAACTGGAATAATGATATATAGTTATATATGTATATATATATTATATCTTTCTTTCTCCCTGTCTTCTTCATTAGTTCAGCCGTATATTTGAAATGTTTATGGTTAGGCATTAATGGCAGCGGCTAGACCCGATCTTTTGATGTTTTTGCTGTCTTTAGGTTTTCAAATTTGCCAGCGGGGCTTTCACTTTCAATTAAGTTGTACGCGCTTCACGCAACCTGTAATTGCGTTCATTATATTTAATTCGACAATGAGAGGGCCTGCCCTTATGCCCTTGCATCGGTTATGTCAATTATGTTGTGCATGTCGTAACGCACTAAAGATGTTATCAATACTCTAAAGTCGAGTACTATTTCATAAAGGTTTTCATGGTCTAGGAGCAGGATAATTGTGATTTGCATTTTGGAATGATTTTGGAGTAAGACTTAAGGCAATTGTTGTCAAGCATATTAACAAATATTGCTCAAAATTTATCTAATAATTAAAAATTAAATTAATTAAATTAAAATCCCTACAATTTACCCAACATGAATGCAACTATATTAAACAGCATAACTTTGATGAAAAACAATCGAACTTAAGCCTCAAACAGAAAATATTTTTATATTTTTGCTATTTTAAAATCTTTTATGCTTTTGAAAGGTTGTTAATATCTGAAAAGATCTATTGGAAATTGAAGAAAATTGATGAAAGAAAATTGGTGAAAATTGTAAGCCAGGTTTTGAAGTCGAACATGTGGAAAACCAGGTTCACCTTGAAACCAGGTGAGCCTTGGAAAACGATTGTTGCCTTTCGAAATAGTTTCCCACTAAGAGTTAAATATTGCTTAAGAACCTTAGCTGCATTTTCTTATAGCCTAAAATTAGTCTGTAAGAGCATTAAATGGTCGTCATGCGCGTCATTTGCATTTCTTTCTTTTGTATTTCCAAGCAAGTCGGAAGCAGCATAAATCGTCAGTGTGTGTAGTTCAATGTCAGCATTTTTCAATAGAGTTCAAGACCCGCTCAGTTTTATTGAGTTTTTGCCTTTATTAATGGTTCTCTGCAGCCGATTTTATGCGTCTAAATCAATAATACAGACAGTCAGAGGCAACGGTAATCAACTGGTATCTTTGAAGGCTGCCAGCGTATAAGTGTTATGGTCAAGGCTACCCGAACAGCCGTTGCAGGGTATATTAACTTGTATGTAGACGACAAATTGATTTCTAATCAGCTTGAAGTATTCCCCGGTGCCGATTTGTTGTTCTTTTCATAGCCCGACACGCATTTAATGCTGCTCATAAATTGAGTTTTAATGTAGACTCAATTGGCTCAAAAAAACAAAAAAAAAAAAAAAAAAAACCAGAAGTAAAACATATAAAGCTTACAGATTGGGTTTTTTCCTAGGCTAATGATCCGACGATGTTGTGTCCAATTCTTGCTGCTGCCTCATCGAGTCCCAATCATTTTCATGCAAATTATGCCATCTTGTCAAGTTCAACAAATCAAAACAAAACAAAACAAAACACAACAAAAAAGGCGCGCTGCGAGCTGCCAATTTTTTGCCCTTTTTCGTGTTTTGTAAAGATGCTTTAAAACAAATTGGTTTAAGTGTAGTTGTTTGTAGAAAAAAAAAACTCTAATCGAATGGGTCGTTAAATTGTAGAAGAAAAAAAAAAACATGCGCAAGTTTGTGTCTTAAGTCTTTTGTTTCCGCCGTGTGACATTGACTTGAAAACCGATTTAATTGTTACTTGAACAAGCACAAGACATGCAAATACCGTACACAATTTAAGAGTTCAAACCAGTTTGAAGCGCATGTCGATTAAAGATTGCCGTTTAGGTCTAGGTCTACGATTTGGTAGCTCGTTAATTAAAGCATGCCAAGTTGGATGTTACAAGTTGTACATTAGGAATTTGGGCGCACTTATTAGACGACGGCTCGAGCACGCGCCAAAATTCGTTCAGCTGAACCCGGCACATATAGAAACCATATTGTTGCCAGCTGTTCGGCAATTGAAATGAATGAAATGTACGACGCCAATCGTCCGCCGTACTGGGCGCAAACACGCGCCTGGCATGCCTAAAAAGCGGGCTCACCTTCAAAAACTGCGGAAGCTGAAATGTGGCCAAATCGGATTTGGGCGCTGCTGAAAATCTGTGACTGAATCGTTAATGAAACGAAATTAAAAGTAATGCATGCAGATTTGTTTTTTGCTTTTCGGACACATCAATCGGCAGCCGAGCCAGCCGCTGGTTCGCCTTTGTCTGGCAAGCAATCGAGTAATTAACAATAGGGACCAAGGCAACTGCTTCGAGTGCCATTTAATTTGTTGGCCAAATTGCAGCTTATGGCCTGCCTGGCTGGCTGCCAAATGTCAGTCACTATTTTTCTTCTTATTGTTATGTTTATAGTTTGAGTACTCGCAAACTGTGCTCATATTCGTACCTGCGCCTACATAATGACACCCAGCTCAAGCTCTTTGGATGACTTGGCTAAAGTCACAAGGGGCCACTGAAGTTTTGGTATGCCTTGTCTGCGGTTCCACTCGCAGTTCCACTTGCAGTTGCAGTTGCAGTTGCAGTTGCAGTCAGAGTCGCAGTCCGTCATTTTGGTTTGGTCTTGTGGTTGTGGCCATTAAATTGCGCAATGATTTGCACACACAAAGCATCATATGGGTCGCCTTTGGGCGCAGCCCAGGCCAGTTGCCGGTTTTGCCTTTTGCCTTTTGTCTTTTGCCAATATTCACATTCAATCAGACGATACGAAAACAAAATTGCAATCAAATTATCTAGGGAAAAACTCGTTGAAGGTGCTGATAATTACAATGCTCGGCCACGATAGCTAGAAATTATTGCTTTCTAATCACAACTTATGTATGTGCATATATTTGACGTTAATCAGCGATCGGATAATTAGCTTAATAGTTTCGTTTTTGTAATATTATAAAATCCTAGAACATGGGCGCTCAAAATCATGCAATGCCACAGCATAAACTAAGGCAGAAAAACACACACACACACACACCTGGATTGCAACACACGCACACAGATGATCACCTGTTCAGCTACACAGAACTGGCGCGTTCGACAACACACATATACATTCTTGTGGCTAAATTAACAAGTTGGCGATCGGCTTCGGACCTTACCTCGTGCGATCGATCGAGCCGTATCAAATGCTTGACTGTGCATGTGTGTGTGCTGTGTGTGTTTGTGTGCTGTGTGTGTCTGCAGCGGGGCGCATAGAAGACGGCTTGTCGCGTCCGGATGTCGCTTAGTTTGTTGCCGGCGCTTTAACCGCAAAGTAAGCGCAAAAGCGTGAAGTTGGCCAACTGGCAAAGCTAATAACCGCATGTTCTCCACAATTCAGAATATTAAATATTGAACGCGAAATCTGAATATTTTGTGACAGGATAACGAACGTGCGGCTAACTATTTAACGAAAGGATTTTCAGTGTGTCTCCAAAAAAAGTGCTGTGTGCTGTGTCGTGCTCCCATATATATACAAATATATATAAATAAATAAATTAAGTGTTATTCAACTTAATTGTCAGCAAAACAAATAAAAGGCAAGTGCAGCAGAACTTGATTGAAAATAATATTAATATCAAATAAGAAATGCGCAACAAAATTTCACATCAACAAGTGCAAGCAGAACTTGATTAACAATAATATTTATGCTCAATATTAAATATATAAATAAGAAATGCGCTAAAAATTTCAATTTCATATCAACAATTGGCTGCAAGCTGAGCCAGTTTTTTTGTTTTTTTTTGGCCCATTGCGAAAGAGACGCGCGTGTTTGTGGACCAATTCCGAGGTCCCCCCCTCTGAAAAATGTATTGTATACAAAAGAGAAACAACAACAACAGCAACAAAAAATAAATATAAGACAACATGGGCATCTCCGAAACCAGATTACAACATCCAATACATGCACACATATGGGCCACGTTTGGGCCCCAAAATCGTGAGCTGCGGCCAAGTCAATCACCAAAGCGACGCATATGTAAATGCTTTCTGTATATATACAGATATATATATATATATATATATGTATGTGTGTGCTTATTTGACGATTGATCAACTAGCATAATCAGCAGCAGATGTGCTTGATTATTTGGCCGAAAAGGCCACGCAACGATAACAAGTTGCTGTTAATACACACTAGTTGTGCAGCTGGCCAATTTGTTACAATTATGTGATATTATATCATCTTAAAATAGCAACAAAAGAAATCACTTTTGGAGCAATGTGAAAAGCTGGGACAAGTTCGGGAAAAAAGCTGCCAGCAATGTGCTAAACGGCAAGATACACTCCATATATCTGTCCACATATATATATATAATATATGTGCATACCTGTCTAGTACATAGGTGTGCGTGTGTGTGTGTGTGAGAAATCGAAACTTTTTGGCCGGACTGTAACGAATTTCTCATATTCGTAAATCGGCCGTTTGCCCTTCAAAAAAAGGCGCTCGCAACGCATGCGCGCAATTTGTTTACTTATGATTTTATAGTTGTTGTCTTCGCGTAAACAGCACGAACGCCAGGCCGACGGGCTACTCAAATTATCTTAATATCAAAGTAAGAAAAAAAAGAAAAAAAATAAATAAAAACCAGCTGCCACCCAAGATTTGTGCTGCACATCCGTTCGCACGTTGAGCAAGTGCCTCACAGGGCGACGCTTGGGGCGAGGGGTATGGACGGGGCGCGGGCGGATTGTTTATGTGCAGCTTGTGGCCTTTTTGGTGACACCTAATGCCAGGTGAAATAGCATTTGAATTTCGAGTCCAATTGGGGTCACATGCGTGGCCGGTCACACCTTCTCAGGCACAACAAAAATAAAAATGAAAAAAAAAAACCATCTCGTTTCATCTTTGTTTGAGTTTCGCTATTTTCTTGGCCTGGTGATTTTCAAATGACTTCGTTTGGCTAACAAGCCACGGTCGACGCTCAAATTTTGATAATAATGGCAAGGTGAACACGCCCAAAAAAGAGCAAGGGAACCCGATGGGACAGAACCTCATGCCTCAATGATGACGGCTGCAAATCTTGGAGGCCAGAAGTTTTCGCGGGACAAATGTGGCTTTTTTTTGTAATTTTTGTTGTAATTTAACTACGTGCTACGAATGACTTGGTCTAACTGAACAGCCTTGGTATTGGGTAAATGATTTGTCAAAATGCAACAGCAATAATATAAAATAATAATAATAGTAATAATAATAGCAGAATTGATGATGATGATGATCCAACTGATGACTGTTCAACAAATAAGTTCGCAGCTAAAGCTAAAGTCTCCAATTGATTAAGGCTGTGATTTTTCTCTGCATTTTGAGAAACGAATCATCGAATTTTCCCTAGCATTTATTTGCATTTGCCTGTGCCGCAATTACAAGCTATTCACTTTTAATTTATGCCAATTTCTAGCTAAGCAATTTAAACGAAAGACTCTGGCAACGAACTCTGAACTTATTGTTTGGGCGCAAAGTTAAAAATTAATCACAACAACAACAAAAATTAGTCAACTTAATTGAAAAATGTGAACAAATTGTAAAAAATTGTAAATCTATAAAAAAGGCCTTTCCGTTTTTACAAAAAATATAAATGCAGCAGTTAAAAAGTTTTGAAATAAAAAAAACATAAAAATTTATTTAAATAAAATTTTCAAGCAAATTTCTGTGAATATTAAAACACTTTTATATAATTTTAACTTTAATTTTTTTTAACGCAAATATACCTGGTTATAACCATAATAATTAATAATTAATATTTAATGGCATTCATTTTACAAACAATTAATGCATATTTACAATTAAATTGCTTTCAAGCTGACAAACAAAAAGTCAGAATTAAGAGATTGCTTTTATATAATGGAAATAAAACACGCAGCCACAAACCCAAAAGAATAAAACAAGTAAGGTGTGCCAGTTGGTAGATACCCTGTGGCCGTCAGAAACATATGAGGATATTCTAAAAGATATACACATAAAATATTTAACAAGCCTTAAGCTGGGCTTTTTCTTCCTTAGCCTCACAAATGCTTATGGTCCGATCGGTGCTTATGGTCCGATCTTTATGCTACTTTCAGGGCTTAACTATGGCCTTTCAAAGTGCGTATAGAACAAAGCGCAAGTCTTTTACTCAAAAGATGGTAAACTTTAAAAAATATTGAGAAAACATATGGAATAATGTTGCATGCTCGAAAACCTGCCTAAACTTGGTGTGTCTAGCTCCCATAAGCTGCGAGTTATGGCAACATAAATATCTGTTAATCGATAGTCATTGATTTCGTGGCAATAGAAGGAGCTACGTTTCAAATTGTAGGTCTTTAGCTCGTCTAGTCTCCGAGATAAATACAGCTCATGTGCTTGTAGAAGCCCTCCACTGCCTGTTGCAAACATTTGCCACAAATCTAGCATGCCCTCTTTGCCCTTGTTAAATAGGTAAACTAAGCCATAAAAGACTCCCGAATTGAAAGACATGTGAAATTCTGGTTCCACCTCTCTACTGCAACAATAAAACATGCTCATAAAACATAACACTAAAGTCAAACAAAAGTAAACTAGATATTTAAGCACTGACTAACCCACAGACTGAGACCTCGAATCAATTAGGAAACTTTCCAGCTTAGCTCGTCTACGTATATGAATCTAATGTAGTTATATAGTTGGCAACAATAAATTAACAAAAACAAATGCGTTTAGATTGTTGCATTTGTCGAACGGCACACGGAAGTGCTAAAAACTTGATATAGTTTATGTGATATTGATATTTATGAGAGAAAGATATGCGTGTATGCGATTTGCTTATTATTATTATTATTTATTATATTATTATGTTATACTGGCTTATAAAGCGGCAACAGCAGTAGCAGCAGCAGCTGGCACTAGTTCAAGGCAATTGTTGCTGTGGGCTGCGATCAAAAACTGATGCTAAAAAATGTGTAAAAGCAATAAAAATTGAGTTTCAATAACGACGAAAATCTGCATACGAATTCACGCTATTTGTGGTCTGGTGCTGCTGCCGTCTAATATGAACCGAAATCACGTTGTAAATAACATATTTAAATGTTTAGTTTTGTGTATTAGCTAAATTGATAGCGAGTCGGTTCCAGGGACGCATGCGCCTATCCGCAGGTGCAAGAGATCAATTTGTTTCGATTGTGCTTCGTTTCCTCAAAAGCGTACGACCTTGCCAGCGATTTGTTGTTGTTGTTGTTGCCGTTTTTGTTGCTGCTGTTGCTGTTGCCTCGAGTCCATTGGGCACCAGCAACAGCACCAGCAACAGCAGCAATGTCTCTCTGGCCTGGTCAGATGCTGCCGACACTGACATTGTCGCTGTCGATTAATGTTATGCGCCTCACTTGCTCATTTCCTATACTCTTGCAGAGGGTATTTACAATTTGTCACGAAATTTGTAACGCACACAATGAGACGATTATACTCGATTATATCTTGTGAAAACAAGTTTTCCAGACACGAAACATTGCCTAACAACTATATCATATATTAGCTGGCATATGAACGATTGCTGAAAAGCTAAATGAGTTCTCTTATTTTCATAATATCTTGATTAAGCCTCATTTTTCAGAGCTTTACTATCCTCCTGACATATAAACTAAAGGTTATAAACATCGGACTACTATGTCATATATCTCTAATCTGGGGCAGATTTTAAATAGAAATAATAATGGTAAAAAAAAAATATATATATATATATATATATATACCCTAAAGGAAGAATTTTGTTCAACAACTTAAAATATCTTAAAACTAGCTCAACAAGCTGCTATATAAGCAATCGGTCGTAAATATTATAATGATATATAATAATAATAATAATAAATAGTAATAATAATAATAATGATAATATTAATATTAACAATAATAATACTTAATAATAATAATAACAATAATATATTATTATTAATAAATAATAATAATAAGTGGTGATAAAAATAATAATACCAATAATATATACAATATAACATTTGCATCAAAGCAATTCTGCAAGGGTATTTAGTCTTCGGTGTGTTCTTTGACAAATTGCTCGTAGTCAAGTTTTTGAAAGCCCAAATGACTTGACGCTTTTAGATATCAATAGAAGTAAATATAACTACGCATGTAACAGATATGCAGCCTTCAGTTTCGTTGGCTCTTATCAATTGAAAGGGCCAAAACTTTAGGCCTCAATCAAGACTCAAAACGCGTATACGACATGTGCGCCACGTCCAAAACTGGAAGTATGATATGACTGTGGATACAAGTTGAAAGAAAAATGAAGAAAAAGGCGAATAATAATTAAACGTGTGCTTCTTTTGTGCTATGGCCAACGCGTGTCTAGAATTGATCGTCCGATCATCGCATAATGAGAAACTGGATGTTGACGTCAGCGGCAGGGGCGCGGTTAAGTGCGGATAAAACTTCTATTTATTTACACTATTTTTACTATTTTTTTTTTTTTTTCAACAACAATGTGTACGCAATTTTGCAATTGCCACGCTAATTGATAGACCAATCTCTATTAAGCTACCTTCAAAAGAAAAACCTTCGGCCATGTTCGCCTTGTGGGCGCAATCGTGTTGTGAGCTCGTTTTCGGGATGAACAAATTATAGAAATCATACGTTCAGCATTTTTGAGCGTTCAAGTATTCGGGAACAATACACACATCGACAAATTCTAGCTGATTTGCATGTGAACGTTGCTCATGTTTAGGAAATTAATAGCCAAGTAAATAAATATGCTAAATTTACAGCATAGGTCCAAGCGCTGTTTGCTTAGAATGAGCCGTGATATTGTGTGTATATATATATATATATATATATATATGCCGATGTGTATATGCAGCATCTGGAATATATTATATGCATATATAAAAAGAGACGGGGGTCTATGTATACATATATATTAATTGCCGGTTGTCATCGGCTGAGAGGCAAAGTCCAGTCCCGAATCAAGAAATTTTGCCATTTATAAAGTTGTTGGGGCGGGCTTGGAATTAAATGCCGCTGCCAGCAAATCAACAAAAATCAAATAAAAACAGGAATATAAAATTTGTATAATCTGCTCGGTTATCTTATATATATTAGTCATATCAGTGCAAACGTCTAAACATGTCCATTTGGGCAACTTTCCCTAAGGAACATAATCTGTTTTCGTATTCTCTTTAAGGTATGGTATTTCTACTCTATAAAAGCGTTCTTTTCGTCTGCTTTTAAATGGGAAACTCTTCTTATTAGATATTACAAAACTAACATATTTCATTTAGGCAGACAATCTGCCGCCTTGTTTATTTGCAGCTCAGCTTAAAGACAACTTATCTCTCAGTTATGTATAAAACTGGCTAAGCTTAATATCATAGAACTGTCATAGGAAACGGCGTTCGTAAAGATTTACAATAGTTATTTATTTTCACACTTATCTCAGAGTTTTCCTTGTGTATCTAATAGCCGGAAGAAAACATCTACGGCCCCAGAGAGTTTATGTATTCTTGATCAACACGACGAGCTGAGTCGAACTTGCCATGTCTGGCCGTGTACATATTTTTGATATCTCTCCTATTCATACTATCGATAAATATCGATCATAAGACAGAGTATTTTAAGCATAGCCCGGAAATTCTAAGTGCCAGATTCACCAAACTAGGCAGGTAGTTTTTTCGCTTCATGAAGAGATCAAAAGTATTTGTGTATTTGGATAAACTGGGTATGCACACACATTTGGGTATAATATCATAAATTTATTATAATATATTATTATTAAAATTAAATATGAATCAGCCTTTAAATACCGAAGTTCATCATGAAAGCGTTAGCCGTAGCTTGGAATATATTCTATAATATATTGAATAATTCCTGTAAAATATGGCGGTATACATAAATATAAATTCGACAATTTCAAAAATGGAAAAGTACTGTAAAACCCTTTGACCTTCTGTGCTTAATCAAACCCTGAAGCTCATCGCTCAGTCGCCCAAATAAATAAGGTCACTTGGGCATCTTAAAAAAAAAACACACACGCTCAATCGAAAGTTGATGAAATTCGAGACAAGTTTGATTCTAGTTTTGAGACTGAATTAAACATGAAGACAACTTCCTGATTAACATGAACATGCGCCTAGATAGAAGCAGGCATATATACGAGCTACTATATATATAGTATATATGTAAATATTGATAGGTTGCGTAACATTTGAGCCAAATCTGGATATGTTTATTAGCTCTTGCCTAATATTATGTGATCTTGTACAAGCAAATTGCATCGCAGATAGGCTGTTAATTCTGCTCATCGGCAAGATGCACGTGTCGGATTGGGTTAAGTGCATGTTAACCATGGCAAATAAAAACAAAGTTCTCGCGGCTTGCCAACAAAAACTATACAAAAATGAAACGATGACTGGCCAAAAAATGGGCGTCATTTGGGCTCGTTTCGGTTTTTGGTTACGGTCTGTTACAATTCAGAGAATGACGCGCAAATTTGCATGCAACGCCCGCCGCCGAGTGGCAAGCGTCATAATTAGAACGGCAACAAAATCTAAATTTCTCAGCGAGACTTGTCGCAACTGATGTTTGCACTAGATTTATGCCAGTTTGTTGAAGTGGAATTGCGCCATGGAATGCATTCAACTGGCACACGAAGTGCGCCCCCAAAGCCAAAGCCGATTCAAGGCCAAGCTCCAAAGGAGTTAATCATGTGTTGCAGTCAATCGAAAGTCGCTTAGTTAACGCCACAAAGGACTTGATTCGCATCATATCATTTATCTAGCTGGCCAATTATTGTGATCGAACTGCCCCAGCCAACTGTGGCAGGCAAACAGGTTCCTCCTTGGCCGCAATGCCCTCGACTTGCCTGTCCTTGAACTATCCTGCTCCTGCTTCAGCTGCTGCTGCTGCTGCTGCTGCTGGCTGGGTTATTCCCACTTACACAAAAACTAGATGACAATAAAACTCAACGTCGACTATAATTTGGCTACAGAAATCAAACCAGTTCCGTGTCCAATCTTGCTGCCTGTAATTTACAACAAATATACAATCCATTTTTGTTTTTTTTTTAACTCGCATCCCTGGCTGCCTGTAATTCAAGCTAAAACAAAACAACAACAAAACGAAAAACAAAAAAAAAGGCTGTAAAACAATTTTACAAAAATGTACATGAAAACAGAAATTGTTTTTTTTTTTGTGCTGAGACAAGGCAAAGTTTTGAGCTGCTTTAAAAAAAAAAGGAACTGATTAAGCAGAAATTCAGCAGGGTTATTGCCACGGAAACCTGCGACGCTTTGACTAATTTACATGTTCATATACACATTAGTTAGATAACTTGCACCAAAGTGCAGTGCGTAGTATAAATCAGGGCTGCAAAAATAAATTTAAAAATATAATAACAACAAATTATTTGTAGCCACGGCTTATAATAAGAACCTACTCTTTTGAGTAGGTCCGCCTTGAGGTTCGGCAAATTCGGCCATGAATAAACCAAGGGGCGTGCTCTGCTCAGGAGAGCCTGACTAGGAGATACCCTGCATCTTTGTAGTCGTTCTATAGTCCGATCTTTATACAAATTATCAGGGCATAATTGTGAGAGCCAAATGTTTGAACGAAAGCTCTGCCTATTAACAAGAGTTATTTTCCTTGATTTTGGGGAAAAAAAGTTAAATACTTTAAATCCGTATAAGTTCATACGGGAGCTTATATATATCATACATCTTTTAAATTGTCTCTCAAAATCTATTTTAATGGACATAATGAACATGAAAGGAGATATAGAAAAATATATATAGCTAGATATATATCTACGACGCACAGACAGATAGATAGATAAACGGAAATGGCTAGATCGTCGCCCTGATCAAGAATATATATACTTAAAGGGCTCAGAAAGGGGCTTGCCCTTTTGATCCATGCATAAAAGTGGCAGCTAGCTATATCTGGTAAAATTGCGTAAAATTGCTTAAAAGCTTTTTGTTTTAAATCTTAAAAATATGTGGTTCGGCTTGAGTTTTGGTTCATTTGGGCAACTGTTTTGGTTTGAGGCTCAACTCTGGAATTTCGGGTTCGATGCAGCCCTGATATTTCTATATATTTATCTATATTTAGATAGTTTAGCGAGCTATGCCGTATTTGCATTATAGCTTATTTACAGCAAATATCCCATTAATAATGTCGCATGGGTCGCGCGTGGGCGCGGCTTCGCCTTGGCTTTCGCAATTTTGTGTGCCTTCGTGATTAACATGCTCGTCGGCCAACAGTAGATCAAATAGCAGTTGACGCACTGCATCAAAGGTGGCCCAGGTGCTAAATATACAGCATTTGCTAATACCAAAGATTATCTGCTGATCATATATTTGTTTAAATTACTTGCAGTTGGCAAAATGTCGGTCAGACTGAACGAAACACAGAACATTGTTGACAAGATGGTCAACTTCTTTGTGGAGCACGAGGATCTGCGCACAAAGGTAAGTTTAATAAATCTATCAGCACAGTTGCTTAGACTCATGCATTGGATTTCGTTCCACAGAGCTGGTTCCTCTCGAATGCACCCGGACCGCTGTTCATGATACTCGGCGCCTACCTGTACTTCTGCCTGTATGCCGGACCGCGCTATATGCGCGACCGCAAGCCGTTCGAGCTGAAGAACACGCTGCTGATCTACAATGCGGTACAGGTGCTGCTCAGCTGGGTGCTCTTCTACGAGGGCTACAAGGGCGGCTGGGGCGGTCATTACAACTTCAAGTGCCAGCCCGTAACCTATGCCACAGATCCCATCTCCATGAGAGTAAGCCGCACCATAATATACTCTATCTATCAATTATAATGCTGCGGTTTCTATTTAGATGGCGCGCGCTGTTTGGCTGTACTACATTGCCAAGATAACGGAGCTGCTGGACACGGTGTTCTTTGTGCTGCGCAAGAAGGATCGCCAGATCTCGTTCCTGCATCTGTACCATCACACGCTGATGCCCGTTTGCGCCTTCATTGGCGTCAAGTACTTCGCCGGCGGTCATGGCACATTGTTGGGCTTCATCAACTCCTTCATCCACATCATTATGTACGCTTACTATCTGCTGTCGGCCATGGGACCCAAGGTGCAGAAGTATCTCTGGTGGAAGAAGTACATTACCATTCTCCAGATTGTAAGTCAGAATGAGCTTGTTATTGATGCACCTGCTCAACTATATTGTTCTTCCCAACAGGTGCAATTCCTTATCATCTTTGTGCACACGCTGCAAATTCAGTTCCAGCCCAACTGCAATTTCCCCAAATCGATTGCGGCGCTGCTGACCTTCAATGCCGGCCTCTTCACCTACATGTTCAGCTCCTTCTATGTGCACAACTACAAGCGAGAAGCCAAGCAGGCGGCGCAGGCCAAGCTGGCGGCACAGGCCAAATTGGCAGTTAAACAGGAGTAGGAGCCGACTTTTCATATTTTGCCTTAAGATCGATAGCCAAATGCGAATGCGGCGTTCGTTAGTTAGGTTTATAGCCTGTACACGTCTATTGTGAAGATACACTTTCTTAACCCATTTAGGTATATACACAGATCATGCTGGGTGTATGTACATTGGATATTACATTTTCTAGCTAGGTTTCTAGGTTCGTTGCGTAGTATTTGAAGTCAGAAATGAGTATGTGGCCGCAAAGGAAAATAGTACCCAAACATTGCACTTGACGCGATGGCAAAGTATAAATAGAACCAAATATTTTAGTTTAGTTGTTCGATACGTGTGTAGTTTTTATTTTATTGATTGGCGTGCAATGAAAATCTAAGACATACAGCAGATGGCAAAACACCAAATTGTCATTAGCAGCAATTTTATTTGCCATTTTCTTTTCTAAATTCGAAAACTCGCTTAAAAATAAACAATAATATGTAAATTGTAAAATATATTTTGAAAACCACAAATAAACAATACAAATTGAATTGTATATTTTGTTCGTGCCTAAAAGTATGCTTTGCGAATTTCAGGCACTTAAATCGAAAGGTACTAATAATTTCCGCTAGATGGCGCGCACGTGCCGCTGAGCCTGACTCAGAGAATTGATTTCCCAATTAATTTCGTGGAACTTGTAATTTGAATACGTATTCATTTTTTATTAAAGTGCCGCCAAGGAGCTGACTAATTTGGGATTTATATCCCAGCAAAAATAACACAAAGGAGCTGGGCTTGTCAAATGTACGAATCGTACCTTAATTTAGAATGTTGTTAAAATATGTTGTTATATATATATATATATATATATAAATATCATTTTATTCAGAGATCGTGAAGAGAGAGTATTTTAAAAATTGTCGTATTTTTTATAACTAATATTTGATATGGACAGATCTGCGAAAATTCGATAAAGAACAGTTGACTAACTTGAACCCGAGATAAAAGATTTCCCAGAGAAGAAGCGTGATTCAGGAAATATTTACCAAATTGTGTACTCCTTACGATGATTAATATATGATTTATAAGCACATTTGCCATACTGTCTGACGCATAACATTCTGTCTTGCGACTCAACTCGTAGCTCAACAAATTAATGGGCTGTCTAAAAGTATGCTAGACAAATGATGTATGTGTATCTGTGTATGTATCTATGTCACTATTCGATACATATGTGTATGTATGTTTGCTTGTATGTGACAATGTGTGTGTATGCTGAAGTTGCAGGCAAATTGAATTTGAAACTAAAACTCGCCTCGCAGTGTTGGCGAAAATGTGGTGAAGTGCAGACGCGTACCTTCCGCTCGTTGGCGCGTTGTCGTTTGCGTATTGTTTGTTGTAAGTGTCGTTCATTGTTGTTGTTGCTATAATTACACTATTGCAGTTGTTGTTGTTGTTGGTCTGGTTGCCAGGTATATAGGTATATGCGCTTGGCTCAACTGTTGGCGTGCGCATTTTTTTATATTGTATTTAGGTTAAATTCGCGTTCGCGTGTGTTGAAAGTGTGCGAAAAGTAAAAAAAAAAAACAAAAAACAAAAACAAAGCTAAAGAATTGCTTGGCAACTTTTTTTGGTGACGTTGAAACCTGTTAAGGGAAATCTGTGCGAAAAAAGAAAGCGATTTTTCGCCGATAGCTCGAAAACTCGACAAACTTCGAATGTGAATACAGAAAAAAGTTGTCTGAAAATAGATTTGATTTTAAAATGCAAATATATGTTGGAGAAACGCTTACTCATGCGCGCACACACACACACACGCGCAATCAGATAGATTGACACACACACACACGCACACAGACGCACACGTTCAGTTAGGGTTTTTCCTCTGTTGTTGCCATCCCTGAAGATGCAAACGTTGCAGACTTTGCATAGCCGCTTCTTGTTCATCTGGCGTTTCCTGTGATGCCGCTTGGCAACAGCCGCGGCAACCAGAGATACATATACATACAAACATACATATATGGACGCTATCAAAACAAAAAGAAAAACAAAAGCAAAGGCAGAGAGGCAGAGAGGCAGAGCTAAGGCACGACGCGTCGGCTTTAGAGCTCAGCTGGTCGCCAAGGGGTGAAGCTGCGGCAGCAGCAGGGCACACCTGAGTCCAAGTGTGCGAGTGCCGTTAAACGAGATCTGTCAGATACATTTGCGCCAGCGAGTGTGTCCCATACAAGCAAACACACACACACACACACACACACACACACACACACACACACACACACACACACACGTATACAACTCGACAAACGTATCTGTATTGGCTTGCGAATAAAAACACAAAGCGAAGCTAAAAACTCACACACACTTGCGCCTATGTACATGCAAGTGTCTGTGTGTGTGCGTGTGTGTGTGTAGAGCAGCATTTAAGTGTGTTTGTGCGCGTTACCTGAATATCGCGACTCGCGAGCGAGCTGGCAGCTACCTGTTGATGAGACCTCACGGCAGCAGCTTTTGAGATACTTTGTAGTGCAAATATCGTGTGTTTAGCATATGTGCTCCTCACCCGCCAGACTGTCTGCCGTCTCTTCCTGCCGTCCCACAGTGCCTTCTTAGCCGCCACCCTTCCTCCCTCCCTGCCTGCGTACGTCCGTTCGCATTGCACAAACGACAAGTGCTAATTTACTTATCACAAAATTTGATTTGATTACATTTTTATCTAATTGCGGCGCACAACCGAGAGTGCGGGCACACACACACACACACACACACACACACACAAATTTACTGTGACTTGCGTGTGTTTGTGTGTGACGCAGACAAGTGCGAATTCATGCCTAGCCTCTTAAGTTTCCCATAACATGCGCCACTCTCAGCCGCAAAGCCAAAGGTGCGATAAGCAGCGGCAGCGACGGCGACGGCGACAGCGACGGCAGCAGAGGCAACTTGAGGAATGTTCAAGAAAACGCCAACTCGATTTCATACCCGATCAGTTAAACAGAGAAACGCGCCGCGATCGCAACGTAGATTTCCGTTTGGTTACGTTCAATTACCACGCGCGATTTTTTTACGAGGCGTCTAAAGAAACGCCCCCGGCCCCCGCCCCGCTGTCCAATTGGATTTGATAGACGTTTGCTGTGGGATTTGTTTTTGTTTTGATATTGGCTTTTATTTATATATGTGCCCATATATTTGACAACGCTTGGCTGCGCTTAGGTGCCAAGCCACCAGCCACTCGAAGCGAACCAAAAACCAACAACAACAACAACAACAATAACTAAAAGAATAATAACAATTTAGTTGCTTAGTCGTCAAGCTGAATAACCAAAGAGATACAGAAACAGACGACAGACAATAAACAAATAAATATTGAACAGTGATAAAGCGTTTCGCAACTGCCAAACCAAAGAACTGCAGAAAGAGTTGCGCCAGAAGCAACACACAGATACACTCACACATACACACCAGCACACACACACACAGGCAAAATGCTGAAAACAAAATCAAGCGACGACAAGCTGGACACGCTGCTCTCGCGATCTGCGGTGCCCATCATCGATCTGGCTCATTGCGGTAAGTCCAACTCAACCATGCGAAGTTATCCATGTACATAAATTTACCATATGGGTTCAACATGTGCCTGGCTCGGACTTTGGTGTGCTGCCAGTTGCCAAGCACGCCTTCAGTCACAGCCACAGTCACAGCCAGAGCTCCAACATTCGCTGATTAATTAGCCACAGCCCTGACTCATTGCTAGATAATTAACAGTTGTTCATGTTGTGGTTTTCTCTTGCGTGTCTGTGTGCCTGGTAATTGCAGTTGCCTAATTATGCCCTTTTTGCGGGCATTACAACTTTGTCATGCCTTGTGTAATGCATAGAAGTAGACCTCGACCGGTTTGGACCACTAAATTATTGTAGTACTTACTTATCCGATCTTGATGAAATTTTCAACAGTAGATCTTATTGTGCTATAGAATATTTGTATACTCTCAGAAAGTCAATGGCATTAAAAGTGTGGCTAAAATTGGCACTTGTTAAATAAAACTATTTGAGGAAATAAATTTAAGAAAAGCATAATAACATAGCTAGGGCTACCAAGGATGATCTAATCCTATTACATTATATTGCTGCCAGAGCAATCGATGGGTTAATAGCTTTGTTCTAGTTTTTGAACATTTTCTATGTCCTTTTTGAAGGTATTATAATTTCGTCATGTAATGTTTAACAATTCTTGTTTAAGTATTCTCTGCCTTTCCATTATAATTTTTTGAAGTTAACGCCAATTACAGTCGGAACTGATCGGATCGGAGCACTATATCATATAGCTTGCAAACTTTATTTGCTTATAAAGATATCACAGTCGAATCTGGCATTTATAAATTTAACTGTTCTCTCTATATAAAAGCCATATCTTGTCAACATCGCTCTTGTATGCCAAATAGCCCTATACGTAGAATCCTTCGAAAAGGGAGTGTATCTATTGCAATATTATGTGTTTTTCTAGATCTCTACAAGAGTTTCACTATTTCCTTACATATCTCGGCAGATCATATACCATAGTTCTGCAAGGGTATTTCATCTTCGGCCTGCCGATGACTTTGTTTTTTTGGTTCTCAATCTATTGCATTATTTATTATAGTCGATATTAATTATTGACTTGTGCTACTGACACCTGCCCGCTGTCAACTTAAATGTTTAAAAAAGTTTAAAAAAAAAAAATGTAAAAAAAAGTACATTCAGCATATTAAGCAAATGTTAATGTTAAACAGGCTAGACTAATACAGCTGGAATGTTGAGAGAATGAAAATTCTTCAGCTAATATTTTGCAGACATCAAAAGCTAATTAAACAATATTAATTTGTCATAAAATATTTGCCGGAATATGCTGCACATATTAGAATTATTAGCTAACAAATATTTAACCGAATGTTTTATCGTTAGTCATAATTTAGTAGGCCATAAAACTTTTATTGATACTAACGTAAACACACAAGTTAATGGCCCACAATTATTATATGTCATGCTTAGTGCACTTTGATGGCATAAAATTACCGCCAAAAGTAAATATTGTCTATATATGAATAATTTCAATATGATATAGCATATCATTCAGTATAATTATTATAATTTGCACAATTACTGAACACCAAAAATATTTTCACTGCATTTGTAATAATTACTTGGCGAGCACAAAAATGTAAATCGCAAAAAGTCTGATTTACACGTGTTAGGCACTGTGATATAAAAATACTTGTTTAGTTGAATTATATCATTATTTAGAATGCATTTATGCAGATAGTATGACTATATTATATGCTTTTATGCATATTCATACTATCTGCATAAATACTACATATTCAATGAAGAACTTGTTTGATTATATTCAAATTCATCTACAACTGACAATAATTAATTGCAATTTAAAGTTATATTTGACAGTACGATGAAATGGGTAAAAAGAAATGAGGTTTATATTTGCCAGATAGAAATATGTACACATAATGTTAAAGTGCCTGTTAACTTGAATCGTAAAATTGATTATATTAAAATTCATAACTCACAATAATTAACTGCAACATAAAGTTATATTTGACATTGCGATGAAAGAGCTGAGGCTTATATTTGCCAGGCAGAAAGTGTGTAATAGACTTAATGTTAAAGTGCCTGGTAACTTAGACTGCAAAATCGATTATATTAAAATTCAACTACAACTGACAATAAGTAAATGCAACATAAAGGTAAATTTGACATTGCGATGAAAGAGCTGAGGCTTATATTTGCCAGGCAGAAAAGTGTATAATAGGCCTCATGTTAAAGTGCCTGGTAACTTGGTAAGCAAAGTCGTAAATCGATAACTTGATAATAAAACTGCAAACTGTTATTGCTGATATGTACCCAAATTGTTGATGTATTTAGCAAAATGTGTATTCCATACTTTGATGAAAAAATTGAGAGCTTGTGCGGTTGACAGCCAGGGAATATGCGCAATAGGCAACTTCGAGTCGTAGCCAAGCCATGCCCAAAGCGTTGCCCAGTCGACCTTCACTGGAGCACTTGACCTCCGTGCGACGACTTTGCTGCCAAACATTTCAGCCATTGACCCCCAAAAAGTAAGTAAACAAACGGCATTGACGGTTAAAAGTTGTGCGCCGCACAGTTGTGTCAACGGAACCTAAATTGCTTTCCAGCTGGAGAGGTTTTTGAACTACTTGGGGCATATGAAGTGCTCCACAGCATAGTTTTGTGCCTGGCATTGCAAGTCAATTCGCCGAGTGCGGAAACTCAAACATATATTGCCGCACAATATTTACAATCGCGTATTTATTCGATTTGATTTGCCTTGTGATTTTGTTATTATTTTTATTTTGTATTTCTGTTTTGGCATAAATTTGCATTATTTTGCAAGCTACATATATATATTTGTGCTGCACTTGTTTTGGGGGCGTGCGGGCGTCTCTTTGGTGCAGTGTTTGATTTGTTGTTTGAGCTTCTTTATTTACGCTCTGTTCGGGGTAAGCCGCACAACAAACTGGGGAACAGGCCCGCAGCTCGTGACGCATTTGGCCAGTGAATTCCCCCAGCTGCGTCACCGGGCCCGCGCCCACTTGGCCGATTGTCAACTTAATTGAAACATGCGGCTGAGAATTAAACAAACAACAACAGCAACAACAACAAACGACGCGCTTTCTGAATCCGATTAAAACCGGCTTTAACCTGCACAGCTTCGTATATCTAGCTAAAGTTTAACTCTGTCACGGCCCAGGTGTTGAACGAAATATTTGTCATGTTATGTTTTGTTGTGGACTCTCTCTCTCTCTCTCTCTCTCTCTCTCTCTCGCTGAAGAATCTGACGCATGCAAATGGCCGAATTTCAAATTCTGCTGGCAGGGAGGGTCATTTCGATAAATGATAATTGGCGAGAATTCCTGGTTTATACCGAATGGATGTCTTATGCATTCAGTAAATACTCTGCTGATTTCGGCTAAGATATATCCACACAAAAACTCAATTCTAGACCCATAGTTGGATGTTGCACAGCTTCTGCTTATAGCAGGAGATTTTGCTCGAGGAGACATCATATCAATATAATGTTACAGCCAGATGATATAGAGCTCCGATCCCTTCGGTTCAAATGTGCTGCCTGCATCTGGAAGATGGGCCTATACGAAGCTTCCTGAGGATCAAACAGACGCACATGACTATATCATCTGATACCGATCAAGCATATATATACTTTAGGGGGTCACTTATATGCGCTCAAATTTTAATGAAGAAATTATTATAAGTCTAAAGTTCAAGATTTCGATTTTTGGCTAAGCCTCAAGTATACAAAGTTTTTAATGTATTTTGCAGATTTTTCTGCCAAGATTGTTTAATATATTTTCCCATATTTCATTTCATCTTCAAGACCAAATTTTAAGATTTCAATTTTTGGCCAGGCCTCAAGTATGCAAACTTTTTAATGTATTTTGCACATTTTTCATGCAAGAATTTTGATTATATTTTTCCCCTTTTCAAATATTTGCATTTATTCGAACGATCGATCTTGGACTTGCGATTACAAAGCATCAAAGAAGTACAGACCATTTTCTCTAAGTGTTTGTGTTTTCGAATTATATATAGATTTAATAAAAAGTATTTTATTGGTTTTGTGGCCATTCTACATTTGAATCGCAGCAAAGCTTTTTACCATAGTAATATAAATATTTTTTTTACCCACACTCAGGCATTCGGGGCAGTCGCCCATTCAACTACGCGCGGTTTATTTGTCTATAAATATAAATATTCTATAAGTATGGTCGGACATTTATGTGTACGGCATTCCCCAATTAAATTGATGCTATTAAGCTGTTCGCGTCTGTATATTTATATACTTAATCAATTCGATTTTCAATACAAACAAAGCAAAGCAGTTTCTAACATTCTGATCGACTAGAAGATGCTCATTAGAGCATCATATAGAGCATGGTTATTAGGCAGGGTATAATCAGGTCTTCAACAAAGAAATATACCGAAATACAAATGGACAGATATGGCTTTCAAAGCTGATAAAGAATATTTATACATATATTTTTGTATGGAGCTGTAGAAATTTCCTGTCGCATACAATTGCACAGTTTTATTTTACGCCAGATAATATGGTATAGGGTATAAGCAGCAGGCGTCGCGTCAATAGAAATTCCACGCATAACATACACAAAAAAGAAGAGTATACAAAACCACGTCAAACGCATCGACGTCTGTTTACAGCACAACGCAAATGCAAAGCCCATAAATATCGAATATATTGTGAAATATTCGTAAACAAAAACAATTTGGCAAACGGATCGAACTGTGATGCCAATCAAATATTTAGAAATAGAAATTCAAAGCCAAAAACCAAATTCGTTGCCTCCTCCCCTGCCCGATTGTGGCAGGCAGCGTTCGAGGCGATGATCTTCAACGAATGCGACAAGCGGCCTCTGTATATTATGCTCGCTGCTGACTCAATTAATTAGCCTCAATATAGATAAATTAGCGACAAGTTAGCGACTAGCATGCGAGCTGTACCAATTACAAGCTGCCGCAAATTGAAAAGTGACCCAAAACACATTTGCCGGCCAATTGAAGTGCATGCAAACATGCTTCACATCGCATCACGCCCACAATTTAACTCAAGTACAACCAAACAGCACTACGAATCTGTATATAAAACTATATATATCTATATATATATATATAACTGTGAGTGCACAATAAGAAGGGTTTGCTGCAGTTGTGAAAAAAGTATGTTAAACGGATGGAAGAAGGCTTTGAGAGAATTTGAAAAAGATCTTTGCGAAATTCTATTCGAAAATGTTTTCACACTTTTCTGTAAATCCACTGGCAAATGTGGTTTAAGCTTGCATGAGTGTAAGTTTAATATGCAGCTAAAAACTTTCAAGAAATATAAACAACTTTTTGCTTTCATTCGATCGATCTTAACCCAATTTTAAACTATCTACAAATAATAAAAAAAATGCCTTAAGTTTGATCAGCATAGAATAAATTATTGTTATTTCCCAACTAATAGAACCTTATTGATAAAATTACAATAATTACTTAAATTAGTATTTTAATATATTGACTTTAATTTATACTTAAATAAAGTTTATTCAAAATGCTTTCACACTTTTCGGAAAATCCGCTGGAAATGGGAATCAAAGTTTGTATGAGCCTTAGCTAAAAACGAACTTTCACCCTTTTCGGCAAATCCACTTATAGTGGATCGCAAATTGGGTTAAAGTTTGCATGAGTTTAAGTTTATTATGCAGCTAAAAATAACCCCCTTTTTGATTTTCATTCGATCGACATTAACTTTTGGACGTGTGGCTGAGCTTGGCCGGACAAAGCCGGGTAATGCCAGCTAGCTATGAGTAAGCCCATGTGCATTCAATCAAATGAAATCGAAAGGCTGCGTTGCGCTTCAATTGATGCCATTCAGAAGCCAGCCTGACCTCTCGCAAAGCTATCTCATCGTCGTCGTCATGTTCATAAGGTTGCCCCCGAAAAAAAATTCCATAGAATTTGTGTTGTGCAAACACAACGAATTTAATGTATTTGCCGCCTGGTGACAGAAATCTGTTCTCTGGTTGCCCAAAAGCGAAGCACGACACGCACTGATAACTACACATATACAACGTAATTAGTATTAGCCGTGAATTTGCTTGTTTATCAGTTTGAAAAACTGTGCGTCATGCTACTGATTAGAGTGCGGCCCAGGTGGGCAAGGTGGGCGGGCGCTGGGGCGTGCGACCAACTGAAATTGGCAATTATTTATTTATAGATTGCGCATACGCCCCGTGTGTGGCAATGCGAACGCATGGAAATATTTGCAACTATTCATATTCATTCATTGCGGACGCTGAATGAAATAGATTTATTCATATTTTGATGGGAAATTAAAAGTACAAAAAGAACGCCCCATCACATGCACAAAGTCATATCTCAGTGCGATAAGCGTGAGCTATATCTGTGGACTTTAAGCTGTTTCGCATTGTTTGGCTGCATGCTCTTCAGTTTATGAGCTTCGTTTTGCAACTTTATTGATAGACAGTCCCCGACCCCTGCCTCGACTTGACTCGACTTGACTTCCGCTGCGGTTTGTGAAGGTAGTTTTTTTATTTTTCATATAATTTTCCGCCCGGGAAAACCAAGTCGTGTCGGCATTGAAATTGATTGCATTTACCTTTATTGCATTCGTTCGCATTGCATTTATCGAGCTGCGATGCTTTAACTCGACAATTTCAGTGCTCAATATGGGTTTATATCATTTGTCCATTATCGCGTTGTAAGTGTAAATTGCAAATTCCAATTAGTAGAATTTCCGACAAATTGGCGTGTGGCATTTTGTTTTGAACTTTTGAGGCGTTTATTGCTGCCCATATAGTTCTAATATGTTTTGGGGTTTTGTACTTTAATTGGCGGTTGTTGGCCCATAAAAACGGGCACACGATGTGCGAACATTTTATTTATGGTTATTGACAGCAACTGGCCGGGGCTTTAGCTATTATTATTATTATTTCTTATAGCTTGTTGTTCCAGGAAATGATTGAAGTGGCAGTTCCTTTTGCTATTCCCACGCCCACGCACTTAACTGATGATCGCTATCATTATATAATTACAGGCATTGAGGAGGTGCCCGTCAAGTCGGTGGTGAATCGTGTCGGTCATCAGCTCCAGAAGGCGTTATCCGAGAAGGGCATGGCGCTGCTGGTCAATCATGGCATATCCGATGAAAAGGTGACTCACATTTACTCCCATTATGATACTCAATCTAACTGTGTTTCGATTTAGCTGAAAACCGCTTGGGACCATTTGGATGACTTTGTGGATCTGGCGACGGATGTCAAGCAGCATTATATACGCAGCGATGGCGACAATCATGGCTATGTGAGTCCGGGCATTGAACGCTTCGATGGCAAGACACCGGAGCTGCGACATGCGTTCAACATATGTACGCTGAACGCGCAAAATCTGCCGGAGGAGCCGCTGCCGGGCTTTGCGGATCACATAAGCACGTTGGCCAATGACTTCAAGGCGCTGGCCAGCTTTATATTGCAGGCGCTGGCTGTCTCGCTGGACATTCCGCACACGTTCTTCCTCGAAAAGCATTCACACATGCTGTCCGGCGATCACGACAACATGACCACCCTGCGCATGCTCTACTATCCGCCCGTGGTGGACGATGAGCCCGGCCATAGTCAGAACGATGTGGTCAAGGGCCGTTGCCAATATAGCTACCAGCGCTGCTTATCGGATCAGCCGGATTTTCGGCCCGAACACAATCCCCGCGACGAGCTCAATGAGCTGGACGGCGTCCAGAGCAATGGCAAGGATGGCGAACTCTCCGAGCACAAGCTGGCCAATGGGGCCGTCATACGCTGTGGCGCACATGTTGACTACGGCACATTTACGCTGCTAGCGCAGGACTCCGAAGGTGGCCTCGAGGTGAAGCTGCCGGGCAGCGAAAAGTGGCATCGTGTGGGCCACTTGCCGGGTGCCATATTAGTCAACTGTGGCGAGATCTTGTCCATTTGGACAAGGGAGCGATATCCCGCACTGGTAGGCAACAAAGTTCTAAGCAAAGGACTCCCAGCCTAATCCCAACTCGTTCTCTTTCCGTTCCGTAGCAACATCGCGTGGTTGTGCCCGAACAGGAGCACATACGGTCCCGTGGCCGACACTCAATTGCATTCTTCTGCCATCCAGACAATATTACAATGATATCTCCCAACGATCTGCCTCAAACCGATGCCGAACAGAATTCCGCGTGTCTCAAGCAGCGCAAGAAGTCCTTCAAGGCGGCGAAAGAGCGGTAAGCCACAAAATACAAAAATGATTGGTCAAAATTTACTAACTTGATTTCTTTTTTATGGCTTCTCTTTGTCTGGATTCAATTGCTGTTATCACCTCAAGCGTTTACAATGCGTATCAGTTAATACAGAAAAAGTTTAAAGATACGTATACCAATAATAATCACGCTCAATGACATCCTCCACCCCCACAACCCCTGTTCATCCTGCTCATCCGGCCATCGAGCCATCCGTCATCCAGACTGAGGAGAGAGAGAGAGAGTTTCCGTCGTATTTGAGAAAAGTCAACAACACGCATGTTGTTTGTAACTTTTTATTTTTAATATTATTATAATATACGATTGTAATTGCTTCATTTCTTTAGTTTGTATCATATGTATTTGATATACATACTGAATATTTATATACAAATACAATACATACAATTCATACAACATACAAATATAATACTTATATGTATATATGTTTTTTGCACAATTCGAGTATTAATATTAGTTATACACTGACAAAACGCACACATATTAACATTTAACTTAGATTAGATACAAGATGCAACTATTTCCTTTCGCAATTCCAAAATTGACCGAGACTTAGTCGGAGATCATATATCTTTCATCTGGCTGCGGTGAGTTTTAACGATTTCTTTCATTTTAAATTCCAATTGAATTCCTTGAAATATTTATTTCAATTAAATTCCTCATACACATATACATAAATATATACTATATATTTGTTTTGCTTTTCTTCAACTTTGCACAAAAAACACATTTAACAATTAGTTTTGTTTTTCATTTGTATTTCGGTAATTTCATTACATGATCAATAATCTATGCTGTAGCTCAACTTTTGGACATTTTTTCCGAGAGTATTTGGCGCTGCTTGATTGATTGATTGATTGACACTGAGACACGAATGCCGCATACTCCCCCAAACAAACAATATACATAACTACGTACACTTACTTATTAGTTAGAGACTAACATAATCGTAGAAAGACAAAAAAAAAAAAAAAATAAGAACAAAATCAAACAAAATTAATCAGTCATTAAAATGTTTATACAGTCGCAGGCAAGAGTTAACAACAGCTAGAGCTTAATAATACCTGTGCTTATCATTTGACGTGCTGTGCGCACACTTTTGCCCATTACTGTCTGCATGTGTGTCTCTGTGTGTGTGTGTGTGCTTTAGCGAGCTGCCATAACTTAATTATTTACCCCTATATTTGCGCAAAATATTTTTATTTATTTTATTTATAACTGCAAGTCACATGCTCCACTGTCAGCTAACATGCCAATTGTCAATTTTGTTGTTGTTGTTGTTGTTATTGCTGCTTATAGCCAACTGATTTGATCAATAGCCAATGCTTAACTGTCTTTTCAATATGCCACGCAATCGGCACATTCATAACTGCGAATAGACATACTTCTGTAGAATTGCATATTCTATATGTTAGTTACTCGCAAGTAACTGAGTGTGTACTTAAATTATCTGCGCGTAATAACTGTCCAGCTAGTTGTTTAATTTGTTAATAACCATTTATAGAATGGCACGTCTATAATGAACAGTGTGGTGGGGGGTGGGGGGAGGGGAACGGCAACACAAATCTGCACTTATGTCATCAATACCCTTTAGCTGTAAAAATGAATAAACAAGTAAGAGGACTAGTCGGGAGCTCCCGACTAGGGGATACCCTGAACCCTCTTCTTCCAACATCAAATGCATATATATATATTCTATTTTAGAAGCTATATGTCAAGTTTGGTGACTCTAGCTCTTATTATTTACCAAAATTTCCCAAAAAACAGGATATCGATATCGATTTTTATCGATTGCTTGCAAACGGAGAATAGGTAATGGGGTCGGAGAAGCTTCCTTCTGCCTGTTACATACATTTGGATTTTGCACAAATACAATATACCCTAATACCCATTTTTAATGGGTTCATAGTATAAAAATGGCATTCAAAAATATTGTAAGGGTTTACGACGGGCAGAAAAAAAAAAAAATAAATATATTTAAATAGTTTGAATATATTTAAAGAGGCGTAAAGAGGCCAAAAGAGGACGAACTAGCTTTCTGTATGCCCTGTTCCTATTCCAAATGGGTAACAAGCATTTCTGAAAATGTATCTTACAGATACATATTGGCTTTCCTCTCCAGTTAGTGTATGCACGATCCTATCAACTTATCGATCTCAGAGACTCTAGGACTAAGAGACTAAAACTTTGGAACGTAGCTCTGCTTATTGCTACCGCAGATTTGGTTTATTTCGAGCTATCGATAACTCGCCCCGTTTCGGACAAATCGATAAGTATTGAGCTTGAGGCTGATAAGAGTTAAAGTTGCTAAATTTAATTTGTATAGAGTATCAAAATGATTTGAAGCATATACAATCTCGAAATCATTGAAACACACTTCATAAGTATTTAAAACTATTCAAATAGAATAAGCTTAATGTCAAGCTTTTGCACTTCCTTGATATTTATGGCAACAATTTAATTCGATTACGCGTCTACTTGAAATATGAATAATAACATCCGGTATGTAGTTGGACAGAGACTTTTAACTGTGACTGTTTCGTGGAATATGGAAATTAACTAATTGCAATTGTTAAATTTGGCATATGTAAGGTTTGATGGCAAATGTTATTAATTAACATCACTAGTCAGAGTTCGATTCAATTTTGCAACGCAATAGTTCAGGCAACGGGCGCCCCTTTTTGTTTAATCAAAGTATCCGAGTTAAATAAAATAAATATTGGCATAAGTGTATATGCGGGCAGACAGGCTCATTTGTCTATTGGGCTGAGCCATTAAGCTGGCGCTTTAGATAATGACTATGATTTGAAATATATATATATTATTTACTAGCAAAATTATAATAGAAATTAAAGCCAAACAAAGCGAATTTGTGAACGCTTGATAAGCGTTCATTCTGTAAATAATTGCTTTCTTGAAAATGAAAGTTCAACGAGAAACCGAAAACAAAAGAAGAAAACAAGTTTGCAATCTTTATAATTTGTTTGGTTTTTCGATTGTTCGTTATCTTGATGCAAAGTCAAAATGCGCTTGGATAAGATTGTCTGGGCATATGAAATATCATAAATAAATATGGAACCTCGTGCTATAAATACGGGCAGATTATTGATCAAATTTTAAAATATAAAATCATTAAATGAAATAATAATTATATAAAAATACATATCTAAGAAATATGTAAAATAAAAAATGCAAGTATCAAATATATATAGTTATAGAAAAATCTGTAGAAATATTGCAAATAATTTTAATTATTATTTTTTTTTTTGATAAGTTTTTCTAACTAAAATTCAACTAATTTTATGTATTATGTTTTTTGATAATTTTTTAACTTAAATTCAACTAAATTGCTACTAAATTTTAAAATAAAAATTACCTAATTTTATTTATTTACTTTTTTTTTAAAGTTTTTAACTAAAGTTAAACTAAACTGCAACTAATTTTATTTATTAATTTTTTTTAATAATTTTTTAACTTAAATTCATTTAAATTGCATTTAATTTTATTTATTTTTTTAGATAAGTTTTTAACTAAATTTCAACTAGTTGTTTGTTCGTCGTGTGGAACTTATACACTTAGCAACTAAATATTTATTTAACATATATCATATTTGAGCGCCAACTATGCTACAACAATTAAATAATACGCTCAAATATGCGACCTGCTCAAATACATGTACATATATATATTTTAACAGCTTTGTTTTGATGAGACTTTAAGTCACATTTTACATTTTAGCTAGAAACTACAGGTGTGTCGAGTGTGGCTAATAGACCCAGCGGATATGTTAGTCATACGAGTATGGCATGGTATGGCATGGTGTGCACATATATATGCTATGTATATATATATATATATCAATTGAATATGTTTAAGCTTCAGTTGGCCAAATCTAGTTAGCATCAAGTACTATATTAGAAGACATTTTTCACTTAAATAATCCATTTCACGCGCATGTATCAATATTTATGGGACATCAAATAGCAATACGTATATCAAACATTCAATATAATATATGTATGTGTCTGTATATATCTATATATTATATATATTAAATAGTTAAGTATACTTATTATAAACACTGCACTAAATGCCAATCAAATGTTGCGTGAAATCGTTGCAGGCAATTCTAGGAATTTGGAATTCTTTTCTTTCATTTGTTTTGCCCAACAATTTCGCTTTAAATTCAATTTGTAAATATTTCAATTTCCTTTCTTTTTTTTCTTTATTGTACGTAAACATATTTCATATTTCGAGTGTATTTTTTTGCACATCAGTTTCGGATTATCTGATTTATTTTTTTTTTTGGTTTTTTTAGAAGGCTTCAGTATTTTTCTGTGGGATTGTCGTGTTCGGCTTAAACCCATATTTAACTGTTGCTTAGCGTGGTCATAGTTTTGGGCATATATATATATAGCTCTATAGATAGGTAATACATATATGTGGAATTCCTAGCATAGGTTGTGCTGCATCTAACTGTACACACACACACACACACACAGCTGCACATAAGCCAAAGAAGAAGAGCTGAAAGGGCTTAGTTCGTGTACAGCGGATGCAGCTGCTGCTGCTGCTCCTGTCCTGTCATTGTGGGCGTTGGTGTGGGCGTGCCAGCTGTATACTGTCGCGCACGCATCACATTCATGTGTATCTCCGATGAGGCCGTCGAGTTCATGTAGGCCGGCAGCTCGGCGGAACCGTCTCTGGTGCCGTTGTCTCTTCGATGGCCGCCGCCGGCGCCGTTGCCCCGCCCAGCCGCCCGCAAGCTGGCGCGACAATTGATGAACGCGTAGGGACAGCAGCTCTGCAAGAGAAGAGCACACACACACACACACACACGTACAAACAGACGCAGCCAAAATGAGTGCAAATAGGCGTAGAGAGAATGCTTACTACGTACGCAAAGGTTAGGCATATTTAAACGACGTCGGGGACAGATACAGCGAGCGAGATAAATAGATAAGAGACAAAAAGAGACACACACACACACACACGCTCGGAATTCGGGTATGGGCGGTGGGCGTGTGTTGGTGTGAGATAGACAGCACATGTCTCTGCAAAGTTTCTTTTGTATATTTATAATAAAAAAACAAATGACAAAAAAAAATGAAAATAAAAATAAACAAGTAAAAGTGGACTAGTCGAAAGTGTCCGACTAGGATATACCCTAAGCTCAGCGAAGAGCTATATACATTTGCTTCTTGCTGCTTAGCTCAGGCTACTTTTATTTTTCTTCGTTCGATCTTGATAAACTGAACATGGCTTAAATATCGCATAAAAAAGTGTGTAAAATACCAAAGACGAAGGCTCTACCTCTTAAGAAAGACAAATGTCGCTGACGAAGTAAAACACAAAATCGTCTCGGTACGTCTATTTTATGCGAATGTTCGATCGCGACTGACTCCGAGTTCGCTTTATGCCTACAGACTAAGAAGAGAAGTGACAAGGGTTTAATGCATGTGTGAGTGAGACAAGAGGTAATTGGGCTTGTCGAGCTCTTCTTGCAAGAATTAGAGTACTTTTGAGCAAGCTTGAGATAAACGGGAAATTGTATGTATGTGAATGTATGTATGTATTTATCCTGCTACACTCTTAATATTACCTCTCTTAAATATGGTACCAATAACGGGATACTACACCAGAGCGTATATCGATACTCATTGATATTGAGAAAGGTTATCGATATTTTAAATCGATCTAGGCCTGCACTAGGAGAACCTTAATTAACAGTTTAAAATCTTTGGCTCTTATAATCTTCGATTATTACAGACGGACTTGGCTAAACCGACTCGGCTGCTGAGACTGATCAAGAATATATTTACCTTCCCGCAAACTTTTATACCCATTGCAGGCATTTTCACTGGGTTCAGGGTATCAAAAGGGAAATTCCGAGGGAAATAAAAAACATAAAGCCGCATTCATTTAAAAAAAAAAAGGGACTCGCAATGTGTGTTCGTGTAAATATGTGCGTGGCTGTTAAAGACTAGTGTGCCAAATGAGAAATGTGTAGAAAAAAAGGCAGAAAAAGAAATGTTATTCAAACAAACTGTGGGCATCAAAATATGCGCATTTGTAAGTGTTTGTTGTTGTTTGTTTGGAGACCGTTTTGTAACAGGTGCTGTTGTTGCTTAACCGAAAAGAGAGCAGCATGTCTGTGTGTGCATGTGTGTGCACATATCATATATGGATATGTACATATTATGATAGTATACTTATATAAGCGCAAGCTTTTCAATTTGAATATTACATTTTGTTTTGTGGCATTCTCTGGCAGGGCTTAGCGTTTGTCGGAACATATCAGTAGGGCAAAAGCCAGCTGTGCATGGAAGAGATGAGTAGATGAGAGAGGAGAGAGCAGAGATAAAGATAGAGGAAAACAAACCAATTTACAATAGAGACAGAGAAATTGCAAGCGATTGCTTGAGAGTTATAGAGAAAGGGCAAGCAGTTCGTGCATGGAAGTCAACAGGCAATTAACAGTATCGCAGTCGCAATGAAAGTCGTGAAAAGCTGTAGCTGAAGCAGTTGCAATTGCAGTTGCATTTGACAGTTGATAGTTAGTTAATACTGTTGCTCAGTCAGCTTAATACTTATATATGCTATATTTTTAAGTTCAAGCTATAAATGGGGCACTAGTTGCCAATGCAGCGCCAAGTAAACTCATATAGCTACCAGGATGGGCCTCTGTTGCAGTTCCCCCTCTTATTGTTGTTGTTTGTTCTGTTGTTGTTGTTGCTGTTGTTGCTGTTGTACTTGGTTTTTCCGTTGCTGCAGCAGCTGCTTCTAACTAAGTCTAGTTGGGAGGCAAACGGCGTTTGGGTATCGACGTGTTTTCAAAAGCAATATGCATTGATAGAAGGTCTTACTTGGCAATTTGTATAATGAGGCCCCGCCCACTACGTAAATAGGACAAATAGCCCCCACATTGAACTCACCTTGAGCGTCTTTTTAAAGGCGGCCCTAAAATCGCGATTGAAATATGCATAAATGATTGGATTCAGCGCCGAGTTAAAGTAACCAATCCAGAACAAAATGCCAACAACAAGTCGTGGGGTTTTGCAGCTATCGCAGAGCGTAAATATGATGTACCTGTTGAGCAAGGAAATAAATATAATTTATAAATATGAAATATATATTCAGGCATTGTAGAAACTCCTGTTGCATTTACAGGCAAAAGACTTGTAATTTTCATAGATATATCTTTGTTTTCTTTCTCTTGTCTTATAAGTAATTAACTAGGCAGGCTTAGAATAACTAAGGTAAGTTGTTTTCTAGGTAATTCGCAACTCTGAACTCATTTAATAGGAGCAAAGAACTTTTTCTGTTCAACTTTTCTTATCTCAACTTTAACTAAAAAATTGTTGCCTGCGCTTAGGCGCAACAAGAAACTCAAGCTTTCGACTCTTGTAATCTTTGACAGTTATTAACATCATTTTTAAAATGTTCATAAAATTCTAGCAAAATAATAAATATAATTTTAGAAATGGCTTCCACGTATTTCAATTAATTTCTTAGTACATTTTCTAATATTTGATATGGCAAATGTTGGCCAGCCTCGAGCTGCCTGTACGCACCATAAGAAGAAGGGCAGCCAGCAGAGCAGAAATGCGCTCATTATGATGCCCAATGTGCGGGCTGCTTTCCGCTCGCGCCGCATTGTCGTTATGGTTGACTGCTCCACCTGTATGCTGGGCCGGGGCTTGGGTATCTGGCTAATCTGAAGGTGCTTCTCCAGCAGCAGGGCGGCCACTTTGGATCTGCGTCGGACTTTGTAATTAGCGTTAATTGTGGCAAACAAATTAATTGGTTTACCTGTAGACCAAACGCTCCTGACGGTCCGCCTCCTGGTAAATGCGATAGTACATGGACAGCATGACAATGCCCGGTATCCAAAAGCTCATCGATGAGCTAACAATGGCGTAGGCTTTGTTCACTTTGAATTCGCATATCTGCAATTCAATTAAAATAGATTACATGTTCGCCGAGAGTGCAGCACTTGATATGCAAGGGCTGTCAATTCATGGCATAAATCAAAATAAATAACATAGTTGAGTGCATTAAACAAAAGACTGCCAACAATTGCTGTGGCTTTTATGGCCTGCCAACGGCATTAGAAGCAACTGCAACTGCAGCCCGGACAGACAATTGCCATTGTGATAATCGCGGGCGCAACGTTGCGTATGCGTAATGCGATTATTGTAGCAATAAATAGAAAACCCAATTACCGCATACATTAAATCAATAATGTGATATTGTGGCCACGCCCTCAACTTTGGAGGCCATCTAATTAGATTTATGCAAGAGTTGACGCTGACTAAATATAACAACAAGAACAACCGCAATAAGTTAAACTAATTAAAGCCCGAGTTGAATGCTAATGTATGCAAAGGGCTTTCAATGAGTCGGCGCTTTGTGTGAAGTCGAAAATTATGCACAGGCGGCACAAGCACAAGCACAAGCTGAAGATGTGACACCACAAACGCAAATATAATTACATTTATTTATACATCAGCATTTGTATGGCAAAGCCTCTCCGACAGCAGCTGGCAACAGTTGTTAGGCAGCAGGCAGCAGGTATTGAACCACTTTCTCTGACAACTTAACAAATATATGTTGGAATGGTCCAGGACGTGCTCATGTCGAAAACTGGCCAATAAAGCAGACTTAGTAATAAATATGCCAGCCGTCGGCTGAGCGCCTAAAATAGCATAAAAACGCTGCACACATAAATCAATTTTCTTTCAACCTCAGCTGTCAGACTGAGCCAACAGCGCTGGACGCGTGTCGTGTTCGTTATCGTGAACAACTGAACGTAATATGAGGTGCTCGAATTGAATATGTGCATTTTACGAGCAAGCTTTAGTCGGGAGATACGCAGAAAGTTTCAAACACACACACCCACACATATGAGTATGTATGTAATTACATACAGGCAAGCTAACTATGCACTTTACACACAGACTCTGGAAAGCGCAAGGCTCTGCTTTTAAAACTAGTTTTGCCTAAAAAACCATTAACTTAATTTGATATTTATCGATATTTTAGTTTTCGAGACTGACGCGTTTATAAAGGCGAATGGACAGCTAGACTAAATCAATTCGCCCTCTTGATGAAGGATATATTTAGGAAGGATATATATATTATATGTACTATATATATATTTTATGGGATCCAAGTGCCAAATATATCTGCAGCTTTCAGCCGATTGGTTTCTTTGGAGTTATAAAGTAATGGGATTCAATATAATCTACAAGCTACATTGCTTTGTAGTTGAGGATTCGATAAAAAACGCTCTGCCTTTAGGTAACGGTTCGGGAAGCATGTTCCTCACATCCTTGAATCCGGATATTAGTTAAATCTTTTGCTTGTCATATATTTTTCAAAATTTTAAAGAGCGTGCGTTTTTTGCTGCCTGTGTCGTGATAATAAATTCCGACACGCGTCCAACTCTAGTCTGAAGACAAGTCCAAATGCCAACTACACTTGCAGGTGTTGGCAGAATTTATGGCACACCTTGTGGCCAATATGTGGGGCAGCAGCCAGCAAAATGCATGTCTAGCAGGCACACACTTACACACCCACACTCACACCCACACCTACACAGACACACACACACACACACACACGAACACGTAATCTCGGAGCGGAAGCTGCGAATTTTGAATTCTGATGCGCTGGGAAATTGAATAAACAATGCAGACACAAATTAAGGCAGCTTACATGGGGATTGGATTTGAGATACTTCCAGTTCTCGTTAGTGGTATACCAGCCCGAGCAGATGGGCAGGAACGAGAGCAGCGCCGGCGACAGCCAAACCATTAGCAGCATGATGAACACACGACGATGCGTCATTATAAGCGGATAGTCCAGCGGCTGCACAATGGCATAGTACCTAAAATAACAGTGTGTGTGTGAGTGTATTTTTGGGGTACCTGTACCAGGCATTTGTGTTTGACCACTTACCTGTCCACCGAAATGCAACATAGATGCATAATGCTGGCTGTCGAGAAGTAGACGTCGAAACTGTTCCAAATGTCGCACATGAGTGATCCGAACATCCATCTGCCAGATATCTCGACGGAAGCATTAAAAGTCATGGCACAGAGGGCAACCAGCATGTCGGCCACAGCCAGTGAAACCACAAAATAGTTTGTGATGATGCTGTAAATTAAGCATGTATATGGAAAAGGAAGTCTGAGAAACTTTCGACGGAAATGCAGTTCAAAAGTTGTACAAATTGAGTTTTAAGCAACCCACACATTGATGTCATTATACTCTCGCGTCTAGTTTCCCCTTCAGCTTGTCGTCTTGATAACATGTCTGTATATTACACATACGCCGCATGTGACAGCAGCTTTTCGTGGCGTGGATTTCGGAGTTTAATGAGTTAATTGATAATTTGCTTAAGACACTGAGGCAACCAACCACCAGCAACCGCCAGTAACAATAACAACAAGCACCGCAGAATGTTAAACTCAATTATGGACACACGGCGTATGCGCGACGCTGAAAGTGATTGCAGCTTTAATTGCCGAAACTTTAAGCAAGAGGCAATTACATTTTCATAATTCACAATTTACACTAGGCCAATGAACCACGCACAATTCTACGCCCAAACGCCCACAAACTTAATTACAATCCGCAGGAACCAGGCGCCAGATGCCAGAGGAGTCAAAAAAGGGCAGACAGCAAGGGGTTGGCCAAAGGCGGACAGTCGATGGCCAGCTTTAAGCACCGCAGAAAATGTACAAGGTAGTACAAGGCAACGTCAGAATATAAGTAGTAAAAAGGCGTCGTTTTAAAGCCGATTAAAGGATGAAGCTGTGGGCTGGCAGCCTGAACGGTGCCAGCTCGATTCTGATAGGTGACAAGTTTAATTAGATTTATGACTTGTCAACTTCACCATTAAAATTTGGGGTCTTTGTCGGGGTAAGATACGCAGTTTTGAAATTATTGGAAGCCTGTTGTGAGCTATGTTGAACATTGTTATATAAATGTTTACTTGAACATTCTTGAAAATCTATGGAATAGATTAAATTCTGCAAAGTAACTGTTAAATTCTGTTTTGATCTGCATTATCTGTTCAATAAAGTTTTAAAATGTGGCAACGCCACTTTGAAAATTGACAGCACTTATCGATACACAGCTCGATACATTTTGGAATTCACATTAAACTGTTAATGGCAAGCTGTTAACATTGTTGGGCGCTGCCAGATCCAAGGTGGCAGCAATGCAATGCTTGGGCCTACGATAATTGAGCTTATTACGTCACAAAGATTTGCGAAAACAGTTTAACATTATGTTATGTTCAAATATGCTAAGACATGGGCAGACTGACAAACCTAACATTTATTTGAAACTCTTAGAGCTTATATAATTTCCGACAAGTTCAAGCTGTTTTCGGCATAAAATTCCACAAGAACTTCTGTCATTATAACTAGAATATAATAAGCAGCATTTCATCTTTGCAGTACATATAACTTATATAGCTCTATTTAGACCTGCTGCAACACACAACCGACTTTTAGTTTGTTACACCTTAATGGTCTGTAAGAAAGTTGGTTCAATTAGCGGACCGGATATTAAGTCAGCCAGCCGCACACGTACAATTGGCTAGCTCCTTGAACTAGGAAAAGGCTTCTGCACGTTTACACAGCCTTGTGATGTAGTTGGCTTAAATGAGGCCCAAATTATCGCAGGAAAGCTGGAGTTAGACGTACACCTGTGATTTGACACGCACACACACATAGAGGGCACTCACGGGCCAAAGACTTAAGTAGGAATGCATGTTAAGCATAATTAGGCTTAATTTGCCATAATGATTTAAACTGCGCAGCTAAGCAAAACATTTGAAATGGGCCCGAAGAAGCAGCAGCCAGATAAAAAATTTTATGCACCTGGCAATAGGCAACATTCCACCATTCCATTAGATGCCCTTCTGCCAAGGCAACAAAATTACCCGGCTACGCAGGCTCCACAAGTTAAATGAGCCCCGCAAATGTCAGGTGTGTCTGTGTGGCCCTTTGGGCTGTCGCCAAGGTGAACATTTTCTTGGGCCGCTTTAAGAGTTTTCATGCCTTGACATTGGTCGCCCCCGGGCGTGGGGAGGGGGAGAGACCGTGCGGTCGTCTACGTGTATGTGTGCTTTATGTTGCTTAAATGCCAGCAAAATACAACATATGAATTTGTGCCTGAAACACGTACAAAATTATGAAGAACTGCCGCAGGCTGACAACCCCCAACAACTCAGTTGTTGTTGTTGTTTTTGTTGTTGCCACAAAATTTATACGAATTGCCGTAAATGAAATGCCAGCCGGGCTGGTGTGTGTGTGTGCCCTTTTTAAGAAGGCCACAATATTTTAATGCGCGCTTCTTATTAACATATTCGATGTAATTACGCACGTTTTTGACATTTGACAGTGCCGCACATAAGTATGCCAACGGGGTCATGTTATTAAACAGATACCGCCCCCACACGACAAACAGTAGCCGGGTGCGATTGAGAGCCGGCCAGTTGACAAATATCTTGACACGCAACTTGGCCAAAATATGATAAATGATGGCCAGCTAATGGGCGCTAAGGCGAACGGGATTAACACGCCTGCGGCCACAGCGCAAAAAGCTACATAGACACAAAGTCCTGGCCGTGTCCTTGACAGCGCTTGATGACAATGGTGCTTTGTGGCGAACAATTCAATAATAAACAAGAAAGAGTGGTAAAGTGGGGTATGCCAGATCACGAGATACCGATACCGAGATAACCGAGCGCTTCAATTCGTAGAGTTCAATATTTTCAATCTGTCTATCGCACACAAGAAATTCATGTCTTATAGCTATTTTACTCTTTAGATTTTCATTTCTTTTCTCTTTTCTTTGTTCTTTCTTTTCCCATTTGTACAAAAACCTAATATCCTTTTTACCCATTTTTAATGCGAACAGGGTATAAAAAGAAAAGCGCGCCGCAAGCTAGTCGGGCCAATGGATGAATGAATAAATGGAACACGTTTGGGCGTTGCTTCCATTACTGTTGTTCATACCCTTGCAGAGGGTATTGTAATTTTGTCGTGAAATGCAGGAGCAGAAGACATATCCGACCACATAAAGTATATATATTCTTGATCAGTATCAACAGCCAAGTCGATACAGCCATGTCCACCTGTCCGCATGTCTATATCTATGCAAAATAGTCTCTCAGTTTTAATCTTTATGAAACTTTGCAGAAGTGCCAGCTGGATCGGCCCACTATATCATATAGCTGCCATAGGAACGATCGGTCGAAAATGAGGTTCATGTATGAAAAACATTTTGCTCTTCAAGATATCCTAACAATACACGGCATTTTCTATGCACTATGAGCATTATGAATAGGTTGGGTCTGCAAGGGTATTAAATCTTCGGAGTGCCGAAGATAACCATTCTTTCTGGCTTGTTTTGTTGACGTTGTGGCTGGCAACGCGATTAAAACTCACCGCAATTTCCGGTGGCGCATAACGGACACAATCACCAGCATGTTGCCCAGTATGGCGGCCAGTATGATGAAACCAATAATGAAACACTTGACGATGACAAATGTCAAATGCGCGCCGCCAGTTTCGGCAGCGGCTGCGGCAGTGCTGCCATTGTCCTGGACATGGCCAGCGTCAACATCATCCAAAGGAACGGACCGGCTGCCGCCGTTGCCAACACCTTCGTCCACATCGATGAGTCCATCGGCAACGAAATTCAAATAGCTCGCATGTGCCGATGCTGATACCGTGGCCGTTGCCTCCAGGAGCAGTGGCATGTAAACGGGTTGTGATGTCGCCCCCGCGCCGCCATCCTCGAGCAGGGTCCTCGCCGCAGTCGCAGCCGTTGCCGTTATCCTGCGCATGAGTGTCATAGTGGATGGAGCAAATTGTTATTTTGTTGCTGCTGTTGCGCTTCGATGGCAAAGTTAGTCCTTGAATCCAATGCAATTATTGGCTTGCCACTCACTGCTGACTAGTTGCCCTATGGCATACATATGGTTAGGGGCGCTCGTTCTGCAGGACATGCTGAATGTAACTGTCATTTGTTGTTTGCTTGTTTGTTGTTTCTATTGACTTTTGCTTTTACTGCTGACAGCAGTTGCTGGCCAAGTCTGCAATTGAATAGATATCAACGATTTATTAGTGCTCATATTTCATTTATTGTCGCATTGAAATCTATACTCGATTCGATTTGTATCAATTTGGCATTTGTTGTGCCAGCTTAATGAAGCACAACGTGCCAACGATTTATCAGCCTGCGGCTCTTGGCGGGGCGGGGCGGGCCCAAAATTTGTAGAACATGCAAATGTAAAACCAGCCTCATAAACACCTTGTGCCTTTGATGGTATTGTATAAATTGTGCAGCTCCAGGCACTTGGCTAACGAATACCCACACACACACACACACACACACACACACACACACACTGTGGAAACACAAATAAAGCTTCGGATGAGCCTTTGGCTGAGAACTGAGAACTGCCAATGAAATTGCTACCCACACAGGGATATGAAATTGTCTGTCTGTGTTCTTGCCTAACGTAATCCCACTCAACTCAATTGGCTTAATTTGCCATAAATAGCGCCAATGTGTCTGCTGGCTGGGACAATTTCTGTGACGCCAGCTTAAGCGATAAAATTCACTTCCTTCCGCTTACCGACAACTGTTGCCTGTCAATATTTTATCCTTATCAACTTTTAAATTACCTTGCACTTGTTCTTCTTCGTCAACTTTTCCAATTTGCCAAACTGCAAGCTTCTAATCAAACATAACTAACAAATTGCACAAAAGTTCTTGGCTTGCAAACAAATATTCAAATATCTACTGCGATCAAGCATCGCAAATAGTTCGCAGCATAAAAACTGCACGGCTTTGAATTGGTTTAAGGTTCTTGGAAAATTGGCAGCTCACGATTGAATACTTTTCATTGAGCATTAAAAAGTTGATAAGTGCATTTTCAGGAATTTGAATTGATGCCTGTTTTGCTTTAGCTTCAAATCATTCTATTACTATTATCAATTAATAAGTCCTTTAGTCACTATCTAAATCTAAACTAACATAAAGTCTGCATTAGATTTTTGAATTTATTTAAAAGATTTAGAACTTTCAGATAAAATTATGCTGTTCATTTTAATAAAATGTAATGGAACTCTATAAAAAATAACCGCAATACCATGCTGTTGGCTTCGTTCTGATTAGTTTTTGATTTGGCATTGATTGTTTCTCATATTAAAGTAAACACGCATTAAAATCAAGCACAAAATATGGGCTCTTTTTACTTTCTGATACCAGCTGAACACCCTGGCAGCCGTTGCTGACATTCACTTATGATTTACTTTTAACTTTATGATTAGTTTATATAAATAAATAATTAATTACTTACTGAAATTTGCGCTACTTTTAAATAAATTCAGCTTAAAGCATATATTAAGCTATGCCAATGAAGCAAGGCTAAGATAAATGTTTAGGGCATTATTTTTAAAATTTTAGATGAAATATATATTTTAAGGATATTGGCTTACTTGAACGCAACCGGAACTAAGGACCTTAAAACGAAAAACTGGAAACGGAAGTTGCGCATAGACAAATATCTAACGGCTGTTGCCAAAAAAAAATATGTTGCTATTTACAAATGTGAGTGTGTGTGGGTGTGTGTGTGTGTGTGTGTGTGTGTGTGTGGGTGTGTGTGGGAGTTATCTTTTGATTTGCTTCCGGTTAAGCAAACATTTGCGGCTTTGACTTGCCATTCTCTTAAATATAACAAACAGTAGATGCTAATGTGTGTGCGTGTGTGCGTGTGCGTAGGCGTTAGGAGTTAGCTAACAAAGTCTAAAGCTGATGGGATTGTGTTATGTGTTTTGGGTTTTGGGTGCTCTACCTTTGGGTAAATGAATTTCGTGTCGACACGCACACACAGAGCGACACTTGCACACACAAAAGCGCGCGCACGCTTTTATTTCCCATTTGCCCAGCTGAAGTGAACTTTAAATCAATAACAAGAACGAAAAGAAAAACACGAAATGAAAATCTTGAAATATGTCACGCGGCGGTGCTCGGCTGCTGCTGCTTGCCAAGAGTCCTTTTGTCAACCACATTGACAATGCTTCACAACAATACAGAATACGGCAAGAAGAACATAATAGCTGCAGCTGCCTCACAAGTGCCCAGTGGCTGTGGGACTCGGGTCGGGCGCGGGCGCGTGCGGGGGCGCGGGGAGTAGCCCAAGAGGAATGAAGTCGATTGAGATTGGTTGCCGTACACAGACAGGCACACACAACATCGATGCTCTCAAGGTAAGGACATTTCAAACCACAGCCGCTAGCCCTTCTCAGCCCACTTTCCCAGTCCCAGTCCCTCTCTCTCTCGCTCAGCGCCTAGTCCAGATTGTTGGCTGACTCGCGCTTTTCACGCTTTTCTTTTGGTTTTTTTTCCTTTCGACTTTTATTTGTTGTTAAAGTATCTGGGATTTGGCAGCGCTTGTTTGCTTTTGGGATTCATTCATTCTGAAGGGAAGGTCATGCTTAGGAGAAGGTCAATATACAATGGCCCAGAAATGAATATTTCAGTTTCAACTGGCAGCAATACAAGCTACATGGAGGTCAAAGCATATGGGAATTAGCGAGAGCGCATCTATATTTAATATATAAACAATAAAATACCTAAGGCTAAGTGCGAGAGAGAGAGAGAGAGAGAGAGAGAGAGAGAGAGACAAACAACACAATTGATATTACTGTCTATGCATGAGAATTGTGTAGAGGGGCGATATTTAAAATCTGTGTTTTTTTATATTAATATAATAGTTTTCGATGAATTGGGAGCTATTGTAATGTGACATATAATTGAGCTTTCTATTTCTTTATATATTATTTATACATATAAGAATGAGAGATCAAGCTAAACAAGTAGAGAGACAGGCAAACAACACTTTTAATATTACCATCTATGCTTGAGAATTGTATAGAAGGGCGATGTTTAAAATACTGTGTTTTTTATATTAATACAATAGTTTTCGATGAATTGGGAGCTCTCGTTATGTGAAATATAATTGAAGGTATACAGAGCCTTACACAAATTTTATTGCACTCAGTTCTTAGAAAGTACTTTACATACAAAATTTATATTATTTGATTTTTTGTTGTCGTTTCTGTTTCCCCACTGTGCAGGCTCTCGTTGCGAGTTTATGGCTGGTGGGTCAGCGGGTCGTTCACACGACGCTCCATTCATATTGTGACGGGATGTGATTCATTTCATTTGGGCTCCGACTGCGGCCCGTCTGGCCATTGTTGAGGTGCAATCGAGAATGATTCGCTGGCCTGGCTACCTGCCTGGCTATACAGGCTACGGATATTCTTTTTCTTGTTCCCTTATAAGTTATTTATTCGTACTTATTTTTGCTTATTTGAATTTGCCAGTGTGTTTATTTACAGCTGAGCATTGGACGAAGCCAGGCGTCAGCTATTTGCTTTGGCTAACACGCACACAAAAACACACACAAACTAAAGACATTTTCGTCTTACAAAGAGACCAAGTGCTTGTTGGCTTGGATTAAGGTCACTTGTTGGCCGATTTTGGGCTTTAATTACTTTCTTTGTGCTGGCATCTGGGGGCGGGCATTAAACACTTTTCGCTGATTTTAATTAATTTTTTATTTATGCAGGCAAGCAGATTTTTAACGCTAATTGATTTTACTTTCAAAGTGGGCTCAAGTATCGAAAGTATAAAAAAAAACCCGATCAAGCCTATTCTTGGGTCATTTATCACGGCAGTATTAATGTGGACGACAGCGACAGGGACGTGGTCAGAAAAATATTGATCGAGTCTTTGTCCAGATGTGAATTAATTGAGTGCTAAAAATGGCAAAGACAAAGCGGATGCGATGGCCAGATAAAAGGACGAGCCGAGGGACAACAAACCAAATCAAGAGAACATTCTTTTGCTTGCCAAACAACAAATATGAACCGAATGCGTAAACAAATCGAATGCCAACCAATCGGAACTAATTGGGCGCCTCGAAATATGCAAAGATAAAGCCGCAGCGATCTGTGCGGACCGCATCGAATGGATACCAAAGCAAGGGGCAAATTTTTGGTTTATAGCGGCCATTTGATAAATCAAATGGAAAAGGAAACCAGAAAACTTTCGGTTGCCCAACATGAAGCACACAAGCGTGTGTGTGTGTGTGTGTGCCCCATGACCTTGCGAGTGCTGCGAACTGTATCGGGCAATCAGCTGGCAGAGCGGAAGTCGCAGTTCAATTATTCATCTACCCTCAAACACGTTCTTTTCCCTTACATTATTATGACGGAGCGGCATGCAATACACGCACACACACACGCACACACACACACACGCATAAGTATGTAGATTGCTGACCAACAGCAAATTGGCCATCTCCTTGGCCTCGAGCATTTACATATTAAATTGCAGCTATGTATTTGTATTTGCATTTGCATTTGCCAGCAAAATGGCCTCAAATACGCGTTACAAATTTCTGAATAGCATTTTTTTTACACAATTTGAATTTAGTTTGCATAACACACGCACACACACACGCACAACATGCAACCTGAGCTGAACAGGAGCGAACTTTTGAGGCTGGCATTTAAGCGGCTTTTCACATTCACATGGCTGTTGACAACGCCAACAACCAGTGCTGTGGTTTCAATGTGGATGACAACTAGAAAAGGGTGGCATTTCTGAAATATTCCTGAAATATGGCAGCAACATAAAAATAAAAAATAAAGGAAACACAAAAGTGACATGTCATAAAAGTGCACAAGTAACAATTACACATGTAAATAGTAAATGTCAGCGGCAATGGAAAGCCTGTGGGCTGACCTGATTTCTGTAGAAAAGTACAACATTTTATATAGTATATAGTACAACATTTATATACAGCAACTGGCCAATCGAACAGCATCTGTCGGTTTATCTAAGACTTCACATAGATGTCAGAAAATTGGAAAATATTTTGTAGAACCAACTCACACATCTAAGGCTTAAGGTAACCTTTTATATGATTGATTTCAAGTTCGACATTTATTGAGGTAAGAAAAAAAAAAAAAAAAAGCAAAAGTTCGTGCAGCAGGTTGAAAACAAATTCAAATCATTTGCTACTCTTTGCGACTGTGACTGTGACATTTGAACTTGATACGCATGAACGAGCACACGTGTCGAGGCTTAACAAGCATCGCAGAAGCAATCGCAAATATAAGAGGCTTTCGCATGCTTTCATCCACGTACAGACCTTAAACACAGTTCAAATCAAACAAAATTCTCTACAACTGTTTATTTCTTTATCTAGCATATTGTGTTACCTATGTATATATTGTACATAAACGAATGTTGTGCACAATACAAAGCAAAAAGAACATTTTAAAGGTTAGCTTGATTGCAAAATCATATGCACACATACTTTCAAACAATGCAACAGTTTGCTAATTACAACCGGATGGCTGTTTTTTATATGAATAACAAATTGTGAGCTAAATAATGACAAGCAGGCAAATAAATAGTTTTCATCCCCATCAACTGGGTAAAATGAACACAATACAGCTTATGAATACAAGATTTCAAATATATTTTATATTTAAACTTATTTTGGGCAGTTCCTTGTAGATGTGTTAGAACATTTTTCTGTCTTTCTTTCTAATAAGAATCAGATAATCAATTGCGATCTCTTTTTCTTTTTAATAGTGTATCTAAAAGTATTTTTCGTCTATTTATCAAGCATTTTTTAACCATCAATCAATAAAATAGTTTTTTTATTCAATTTGGGGTAACTTTAAGTCATGCATGCTCGACACCAACATGGCTTTATGTGTCTGGCAGCCCTTTGTGTAAACGTAAATCGAAAAAAATGCCACTTGCGCAATTTTTAATTAATTTCTCCTGTTGCAAACAAGCCCTTAACCAGCTTTTTATACAACATGCTTTTCTACGAAAGATGAACGCGAATTCATATAAAAATAAATGTTTATATCATAAACGAGAGAAGCCAAGAAAATTAAACATCGTTTAATGTTTTACCATTTTTTTTTTTTTTGCCATCGCATACCATGTTCATCTGCGTAACATTGCGCATACGTCGCGCTGGCAGCCGTTTCCGGCGCGGCAAACCATTTTCCATAGCATACTTTCCAGCGCTAGGGTTTCTGTGCCAAAGCGCCAGCTGTTGAATATTTCAGCTTATTTGCAGTATTTATGCCGAGTGTGTGTATGTGTGTGTGTGTGGGCACACTGGACAGCGTGAACACGTTTCCCAAGGCAGTTGTGTTTTTAAATACCCTTCAAGAGGGTAGCTTAGGCGCATAGAAGGAAAGGTCCCAGACTCTATAAAATATAGAAATTCTTTATGTCTGACCGTTTCTGTGCGAAATAGTTGCTCAGCTTTACTTAGCTCTCTTTGAGGCAGTTAATACACATATATTTGGGGATGTGCTGGATCGTACAGCCATATCATATGACTGCCAACTGAAGAATCGGTCAAAAATGTGGTTCTTGTATAAAAACTGAAACCAAACTCGGCATTTGCGAGGTTAACTATCCCTCTTAGATATGATGAACGAAGTCTTATTAAGGTCGGATATCTTTATTTTTTAGAAAGACCGCCACATGAGAAAAAATATATGTTTATTAAAGATCTCTTGACCAAGATAAGTTGTATATATGCGAGCACTACGATGTCAAATGTGCGAAAGGGTATTAGATCTTCGGCTTATCGTCGAGAGTCGTTCTTTCGGTTTGTTGTTTGCTTTTGGTTACATAATTTGTATTATACATATTTAGCCGCCAGCGTTGGCATTCATAATTTATTTGACAAATGTAAAAGTGCAAAGAAGTCAGCGCAGGACACTTCATCAGGCACAGGTGTGTGCACACATGTGCCGTGTCATTGTTGCTGTTGCTCTTTCATATGCAAATATTTTACTTAGTTGTTTATTCTTGTTTATTATTTGCCAGCCATCGAGCGGAGAATGTTTTGTGGTCATCATAGTTGAGCTATGCACGCTCGAGGCTTTATTTTAGAATTTTTAGGCACTCGAAATTGTTGACAAACGTTTGACAAGGCCAAAAGTAACTGCTTAAACGTGTTCTTAACGCTTAAATTAATGCACAAGGTGTCGCAATGTGCTTCACAAATTTTTAGATTTATTTCACGTTGATGGATAATACAGAAATGCGAAAAGCCACGCCTGGCTGTGCGTGTGTGTTTCGGTCACATCTGTATGATTTTTTCTATATAATATGTGTATATATGTCAGAGACACGGCCACAAGGGCAACGGTATAGCAGTATAGCAGTATAGCAGATGGTCCTGCTCATGTGTCTGCCGCAGTGCGTCTGCCTTCCGCATGATTTCATATTTATAAATGCACTGGTGCAGCAGCAGGCACGGCTATTCGTGCTTCAAAAGCCGCTGGCTTTGAGCGTGAAAGCGAAAGAGAAAGGCAAAACGAGAGCATTTTGTTTTAAATGCCATGCTAACAATAGAAAAGAAGCATCCTTATCAAGGACATAAACAATTGCAACGGTGAGGCACGGCACTCGCTAGCATGTTCTTGTTGTTGCTCTTATTATGTGGGCGGGCCAGCGCCCAACGAGGAAAATACTTTTCTCAATTGTTGTAACTTTTATGCTGATTATTTGAGTGTGTGTTTGTGTGTCTCTGTGTGTGTGTGTGTGTGTGTGTGTGTGTGTGTGTGTGTGTGTGGATAGAGAGGAAGCTGCTCTTGGCACGAGTGGTTGGGTTTGCTGACTGCAGACTGAATGCCAACCTGAGCCACGTGGCTCGAAGGACTGGCGTCTATCAGCCGCACACACTTTTTGGCTTTTGTTTTTTTGCCCAAGACCACGACCTTGGTCGCCAGTCTGCACCTGATTGCAGTGCCTGAAACTATGCAATATAAACAAGAACTTTGCCACGCACACACACACACAGCATCAGTATGCGCTGCTTCATTAGTGTTAATTGATTACATGGCCCGAAGAAGTAAAAACCGACGACAAAGTCTCTGCGACGACATTGACAAACGAAGCGCAAAATTGCAGACAGACTCAAGAGGGTGCAGGGGGTGCAGGAGGTGCAGGGGGTGTGCGGTTGGCCCTGGCTCGGTTTGGCGGGCAAAACTTTGGCCAAGTTGTTGATGCAGCTGAGCCAAGCAAGAAACTATGATTATCATGAAATCACGTACACGGCACGGTCCGGATTTCGTTCGAGTCAATCAACTAAGTCGATAGACAATGACTTTGGCTTTTTGAGGCCAAGCGACGAGCGCCCAACCTTCGAGATCGACATTTTTGCCTTTGTCGGTCAAAAGGAATGTCAATTGCCATTTGCATTGCACATAAAATACATATATATATATATAGTACACGTATCTAAATGCCACCCCAAAAAGAAAGTATGCCATGTGTACCGAGCGACCCGCCCTTTTTGTGGGCTTTTTATGGCATTTGCGGAACGCACTCAAGTACATTCGAGTGTGTAAAATGCGGCACATTTGATGGCATTTTGATGCTTAATATGACTGCAATTTTGTACTTATTTTATTTACACACACACACACACACACACACACCGAGTATGAATATCTGATTGGAAGCTGTTTCGCCTCCAACGCCCTACCACGCCCCGCCCTCGATAAGCCCGCCTTCTACATTCCACCATTAGCACTTTTCAGAGAATAGAATTTGATTATGCGCGCTTCGCCTGAATAAATGTTTAATTTTGTATTTAAGCCCAATTTTGGTTAAAGTGAAGCATCTTTAAGGTCCGAGCAGCGTGCTCTTGGGCTAAATTTGTGCACATATTGAGCACATCATCGACTTGTGTACTTACATACCTATAAATACATGTATATATATATATATATATATATATATATATATATGTATGTGTATGAATGCATGTATTTATGGTTATATTGAAGACCGTTTCGTTTTTATGGCCTGACCCAGAAGCACATCCCACGCAGCTTGGCCGTAAATAACATATTTAATAAGCCAAGAATGTTGACTGAGCAAAAAAGCTTACAATCCAATAATGAATATTTTAAATATGAACTTAGGTAGATAATTTGATTGCCTTACATTCATTGTTAAGATGCTCATTTAATTAAATTTAATGTTATATGCTGTTAATTGTTTAACAAGATATGAACAACATATTTCATTTAAATGCAAATTTAATGCCAAAGAAAGGACGAAAAATAATACGAACTTATTATGACAAAATTCAAGAGTAGAAATATGTTCTTAAATGATATGAAACCAAGAATTTTAAATGCAAATTTGTTTTCTTTTGTATATTTAATATCAGTAATTATGCCTTTTATGATTTAAAGTATTAAAAATATGGTTTATTTCAAAGTGCGATCCATGTGAAGAGGCAAAAGTATTTTCAACTTGTATCCCTTCCAAATATCTGCCCGAAATTCTGCCTAAATTCTCGGTCTGTGTTTGCACCTGGCTATAATATTACTTACAACAAATCAAATTTAATTCAAATTAAATGTTTTAAAATATCTACTTTAACTCGCAGCATTTGCTAGCTAAGAGTCTCTAAGGTCAGCTGGAAAAGCCAGAGCAGCTGTTAGCAACAATAAAATATGAATTCAGCTTTTAGTATCAAATATTTATAAGAAATAAAAATAATACTCTTGTCGACTTGGCTGACTGGCCCGAGCACATAACACACGGTGATAAGCCCCAAGCTTGCAGCTGTAAATCCTTTGACTTTATTTCCTTGGCTTTGGCGCGCAGATTTCCGCGAATTGTTTTCTTTTGTAAATTGTGCGAAAGACTTGAAAGCTATACGTTTGAACTGGGAACACTTTAACTAAGACTGTTGTTAAATATTTATGTTCGAGATTATGATATTGCATTATTTTTTATACTACATACCAAGTCGACTTGAATATAGTAAGCCTGATTGACCGACTGGGAGCTAGGAAAATGTAACTTTACGTCAAAACGGGGCTTGCAAAAATTCCGCACGCAAGTGTGGAAAATTGGCGGAATGGTTGTATAGTCTTTATTGTTAACCATCCGATCGGCTTAGAACTCCCTTGCGAAAATCTTGTTGAGAATTCATTGGAAAAGTGCTTTACACTTTTCGGTAAATCCTTCAATCCTTGGTAAATGAAGGTCAATATGTGATTTACCGATTTTGGAACAAGCCGGACGAAGTACTTTTTGATTGTAATTTTTATCCGATCGACATTAAACTGTTTTTAAAAGTCTACGTTAAGTGGAATTGAGCTTTGGATAATGAACTTTCCATGAACTCTTAATGTTCAAGACCCTTGGATGGCCCGAGCAAAGCCGGGTAATGTCCGCTAGTAAACTATTTATATTTCAAGCAGTGCCAGCAGTCACTTTACATTTACATTTACATTTACCATAGTATTCTCTAGGAAAATAAAACTATCTGCAATGTTCCAAAGGCTCCGGCTCAGTAAATTGAATAAGTAATAGAATTTTAGTGAAGTGAATACGGATTCAGTTCTGAGCACAATCGAATTTTGTATCTATTGTTCGTGCCGAGAAAGCAATTTCGAGTTTCGATAGATGGCCAGGCTGTGTCCTGTGTAACTATCCTTTTTGACGGCCCCCAATGAAATATTTAGGGCACAAATATGAAATCCCATATTGAATGCTCGGTATATGGTGCACAATTTAACTTTTATTGGCGCTGCGTATATACTTATATATAACATATAATGCGATTCGGTCTCGGATTGCCAGCAAAGGTCATGCCCAGCCCCCAGCCCCCAGCCCCCAACCCCTGGCCTAATGGCCGGCGACCTTGCAAGGTCTGGCAAGCATATTGAGCGCAGACAAAGCAGCGCTTTGTGAAAAATGCTCGCAAGAAAATACATATTTGTTATTTGGCTGACAGGCGACGGCAACAAGAAAAATCACGTTATTCAAGATGGCAAAGAAACAATAAACGTGCACAAACTACATCTCGGTACAAAAAAAAAACCCGCTGGCCTGATGGCTTTTGTCTGATATTCGATTTGTGGTCTCTATTTCCTCTTATCAAAAATATATCAAACTCGCAAATTGAGAGAGCGCCGGCTTTAAAGATGAGCGTGGCATAAAATGCCACTCGAAACTAAAGTGATTAAATTAATATTGGAAAAATCTGAAATACCCATCTCTCTGGACAAAAGGACTTCTCAATGGACTTCTCCATGGCGCTGAGCGACCGTTAAGAAGCAGCGCACGCACCGCTTGTCAAATATCAGCTGCACACGCGCGTGTGTGTGTGGGTTGGGGGTGGGTTGGGGCTGGGCTTGTGTGTGCACCCGCTGCTTGGGCCACGCATCATAACATGTCAATATACTTTAACTCCCAACGCCATTAAAGTCAAATGCTCCATGGGGAATTTCCAAGGTAATGACTGTCGAGGTGGCCAACACCCCAATCCCCCCCAACTATCACAATGAATACCCTATAATTTTGACACAAAACGGTTGGCCAGATTTCGAGAGTAAGCTTGCCTCACGGCGCTTACAAAAAAGTTAAAAGTGAATTTACGAATTGATTTATTGATAACAATAACAGAAATTATCATAAGGTAAAGGACTCGATGGGGTGAAAGAAAAGTATTGCCATAGATATATATAAATATACATAAGAGAAAAATTTAATTAAATTAATCAAAATTAATAATTAATGATATATTTTTCGCTCTAGCAATGCATTTTACCTTTCCATCTAACCAAGCAACTGATTGTGCCTGTGCTGATTACAGGGTATCTTAATGTCTTGTTAAGCATAAACTGTCGATGGGCCATTACGTATTTTGTGTTTTTGAATTTTAGGTGCACAGTATAACAAAATCACATAATGGCACCAACCCAACAAAAAAGCAAAGTGTAAAAAAAAATGAAGCAGCAGCAAATGCTGAAAATCGAATTTCGCTGGAAAAGTATCCTGGCGACGGGCAGAGCAGAGGCAGCTGTCTGCCAGACATGCCATCATTTGGTGATGGTGTATTAAAGCTGTTGTTTGTATTTACATGCAGGTGGGCGACATTTGTTTATATTTGTATTCCCATTTGCATTTGTATTTGTATTCAATCAGCGTCAAGCGAGGCGTCAAAACAAAAAAAAAAAAAAAAAAAAAGGAGAAAAAAAAGTGGAATGGACCAACGATTTAACAACAAAAGCCAAAAGCTGAGCAGCGTCTGTGAAATGTGAAGGCGAATCAAATAAAATAAAAAACGAATACAAAAAAGCAAATAATGGCACTGCTTGCTGTGTGTGTGTGTGCGTGTGTGTATAAGTGTGCATGTGTGTGTGAGTAAATGTATGTGCTGTCAGCCGTCATTTTAGCTGCCATTTGCCAATGTAGCCAAGGTGAGAAAATGCTTTCAATTTGATGGTGTTGATGGCTTGCTGCAAATACTTATGACATCGCAATTTCAATAGCAACAACATGCACACACACACACACACACACACACACAGATACACACACACATATAGTTAACGAACTCAATTTCTGTTGACTGACAACTATAATAAGTGTGGGCTTATTGCCTAATGAGTGTTATTTTGACTATTGGTGCACAGCTCAGGCTGATTACAATATCATTACAATGTCATCAGCATCATAACATATAATACACATGTGTGGCGATGCCATGGAACTATCAAGCTGTCATATTGCCTGCAATAATGATGAAAATAAATAAACTGTCTCCGGCCAGGGTCGGAGCTCGGAGCAACAGCCTGTCGGGCGGCGCGTCGTCCTTTCAATGGCCAAGCCTTGCTACCTCTGCTCCATTTGCTCGTTAAGTTCATCCAGTTGCCGTAATGAAGCTATAATTAGATAAGCGCAGCAGCAGCAGCAGTCAGTCAGTCAGTCAGTCAGTCAGTTAGTCAGTCAACTAAGCAGGAGTTCTCTGCTCTAGTTATCTATGCGAAGGGGCACGCTAGCCCGGTGAGCTATTCATTCGCCAGGTTGGCAACAATGACGATGTGTATCTCTTGGATACACAAAACGTGGCCCTGTATTTTTAGCCAGCAGCAGGCAGTATCAAAAACAAAAGCAAATGCTGTAAACATTTGAACAGCCAAATTCCAACTGACAGCCATCGGAAGCCATAGACATCACCATGGCGATACACTTACAACTGGGCCCGAATATCGCATTTGTTTAACTACTTTGTTCAGCCCGAATGACTGTTAATCAGTCAGGGCGACATTTCGTGGCGCACACATTAGGAATGCACACGGAAATGCCCTGGGCAACGGTGCGTATGAGTTATGTGAGACAAGTTTGAACTTACTTTTGTCTGGCACTTGGAGCTTAGAGCGAATTACTAAGTGTGTAATTTGTCAGTCGACTAATGGAAATGAGCGAAAGAGTCACTAACTAGTTAGTCGATATACTTGTTACGCTAATTAGACATAAATATTTAAAATTCATTTGATTGTAGACTTTGAGGAGTCATATTGAAGCCTTACTTCATGAAGAAATAATATTGGATGCATTCTATACATATATAGTGCTTTTTTTGTTAGGATTAACTATAATACATTTACATTATAAATAGTACTATAATTAATTAAAACAGAAGAGCGCTAGCGTCCAGGCCTTCAGCTCTTCTATATATTTATTATCAAGAGCTGCAAAGGATTCGAAGCTAAGCGCATACAAATAAAATTAATTACAAATATGGGACTGTTCGTGCTCGGCATTCCAATCTATTTTTGACCATGAAAATAAGATTTAGCCCAAGAGTTCCCGACTAGGAGATACCCTGAACCCTCTTCTTCCAACATCAAATGCATATATATATTCTATTTTAGAAGCTATATGTCAATTTTGGTGACTCTAGCTCTAATTATTTACCAAAATTGCCCAAAAAACATGATATCGATATCGATATAGCGAAGTAAGTTATCGATTATCGTAAGCAAACTTGATCTGCGCAGGCACTAGGAGGACCTACATCTAAAATTTCAAGTCTCTAAGCTTCCTTCTGCCTGTTACATACATTTGGATTTTGCACAAATACAATATACCCTTATACCCATTTTTTATGGATTCAGGGTATAATCATCGAAAAAGTCGTCATATCGTCGTCATATCTCCGCGCGGAGTTATGTCGTTTTGGAACGTCATATCTCCGCGCGGAGCTATGGCGTTTTGGAACGTCATATCTCCGCGCGGAGCTATGGCGTTTTGGAACGTCATATCTCCGCGCGGAGTTATGTTGTTTTGGAACGTCATATCTCCGCGGGGAGTTATGTCGTTTTGGAACGGCATATCTCCGCGGGGAGTTATGTCGTTTTGGAACGGCATATCTCCCGTGGGGTTATGTCGTTTTGGAACGTCATATCTCCCGCGGAGTTATATCGTTTCGGAACGTCATATCTCCCGCGGAGTTATGTCGTCTTGGAACGTCATATCTCCCGCGGATTTATGTCGTCTTGGAACGTCATATCTCCGAGCGGAGTTATTCGTACGGATCCCTACTATCATATGGCATTCAAAGAAATTAAAAATTTATGGGTTGGAAAAAGTTGTTGACCAAAAAACGTTTCGTTGGTATAATCCAAATTTTTTGTTTATTTTTTTAGACTATCTCGGCCAAGTCATCTCAGAGTCGAAGCATTCGCCAACCCATACAAGAGACCTCGCTGAGAGGTGTGTATTCAGAAGGCTCAAGGAAAGATCCTTTAGAGACCTTCTCCAACCACGTCACAGGAGCAGCCCCAGAGCCCACCGACTACCTACGTGACGGTGCAGCCTTACTCAAAGAAGACGGCTTTGACGTTTGTCCACGATAAAGCCTGAGGAGCCAACCAGGATTGGCGAGATACCACCTAAGTTAACGGTTTTGTAATAAAAATTTATGCTATTTTTTGATTCAATACAATAAACATATATAAGTTAAAAAAAACCAACTTTTTTTACGATTTTTTTTTGAACTCTCGGGTAAATATATCCTGTTTTTGAAATCATACGGCATTCAAACAAATTAAAAATTGATGGGTTGAAATGAGTTGTTGACCAAAAAACGTTTCGTTTGTAAAATCAACCTTTTTTGATAGTTTTTTAGACTATTTCGGCCAAAAAATCTCAGATTTTGGAATTTAATACTATTTTTGACTCGTAAGGATCAGTACTATCGACTGCCATCAGAAAATTAAAAATCTAAATTTTGAGCCAAATCGACCAAAAAGCAAGGGGTTACATCACGTTTTTTTCCAAAATCGGGGTAGGTTCGAATATCTCAACTTGTTTGACGTTTTTTTTGAAAATCTCGGGTAAATATAATCTCATTTTAAAATGTTATACCTTATTGAATGCGTACGGATCCCTACTATCATATGGCATTCATTAAAAAAAAGTTGTTGGCCAAAAAACGTTTCGCTTGCAAAGTCCACCTTTTTTGAAGTATCTCAAGTGAGATTCATTAAATTATGCTAAACGAAGTACTGTCCCAATCGAGCTCTCTCCACTGGATTTATTCAAGCCATATAAATAGGTAGCTTTATCTAAATCAATATACTTACTTTGCATACCCAAGCCATTTGCATGAACATAATATTAAACAAGTAAGAGGTTCTTGTTGGGAGCCCCCTTTTCTTCTTCCAACATCAAATGCATATTAGTTGCGTGACAGAAATTTAAAACCTTCTGCTTTCTCTATATACAATACTGCTTGTCCCAAGGGATTGACTGGTAACAAACGCATAGTGCAAGCCGTAAGCACTAAAAAGCTAAAAGTGCTAAAACAGGGATTTAGAAAATTCCAACCGAAAGTGTAAAAAAATCACGGAAAACTATGCTGGGCAGCTTTTGAAAACTCAATTGAGACATGCTTGACTTTTTGCGAAAAATCCTAGTCAAAAAGTTAAGAAAAATCCAATGAAAATTGTAGGGACAACAAATTTTTTGGACGAAGTTTTAAGTTTTGTCCGATTAAACAAGTTTTAAAAAAAAACGGAGCCCCATTTTAATTAATGAACACAAATGTTGGCGATTTTAGAAATTTCTATTGCTAGTGTGAGAAATGGGTGGAGCGTAATTTTTAAAGATTTTGTGAAAACGCATTTAAAAGGTTAAATGAATAAAAATGCTTGTTTTTCGGACTTAAGCTTCACACGACGAGGGAAAAATGAGCGGAAAACTATAATATATATATTATTAAAACATGACTCGAGCTGTGGAACGGGCAGATGTCGATTTTCAAAGGCGGCAAATTGATGTCCTAAATTTGAAGCAAGCAAGGAATCGGGCTAGCTATAATATATATATGTATAAGATACAGAAACGCCATTCACCGAATCTGTTCAAGAATGCAAAGTGAAGAAGAAGCACAACCTTTGTGTAAACTGCGCAGAATGCGAAGTGCATGCTTGTGTGTGCGGATGTGTGTGTGTGTGTGTGTGTGTGTGTGGTTTTGTGTGTGTTGATATAGAAGATAGCTTGGCTTGGCCCTGGGATCAGGGCATCTGCTAGGATAACAAATAATAGATTTTTATTCAATTGCAATTCATGTATTTTTGTGTACTAAATACTTGGTTTGACACACGTTCAACTCGTAATAAATAACAAATAAAATGTCTTTTGATGTATGCACAGGTAGCTCACTTTGTACTTACATACAAGCCGTTTCCTAGTCAACCACTTAGGCATTCATATATTTGCTCCTTCTTTTTTTATCTATTTATGGCTCAAAAATGATGCTGAATTAAACTGTGCACAAATCGAATATGTGCGCTGCTGCTGCTGCTGGCCTTACGTACGGGTAACCTTGTTATTCCTGTCATGTTTTGCACTCCACTCGACTATCAATCAAACGAAGGAGCCTCAAACCATCAACCTGCTGGCTGCGTCCTGCTACAGCTATTGCCAGCTATTGCAGCAGTGCACACACTTATCAAGGCTAATTCTGTTATGGCCCTTCTAATTGACCCTGGCACTTGCAGTCGACAGAGCACTTCGCTCTTAAGTCGCCCCGGATCGACAGCTTTAATTTACTTTTGTTGTTTTGCTGCTGGAACAATTCTCTCTCTCTCTCTCTCTCTCTCTCTGTCGTGTTGTGGCCAATTAGAGGCCCAAGCTGGAAATTGTTACTCAATACTCAGCCCACTGAAAATCAAATCAGTAACTGGAAATATTTTTCTGCTTGGTTAACCGTGGGGGGTGGTGGGCGGATGACTGGCTTGGTCGTCAATCAGGCAATCACTTAATTAACTACTTCAAAGCCAACAATTGGCAGCAACAACTTAAATAAACGCTGCGCAACTCGCCAAACTTTTAATGCTCCTTGTTTTTATGCCCTGCCAGAGGGCATTATCAATTGCCACGAAATGTGCAGAAGGATGGCTTTAGCGCCATGAAGTATATAAACTCTCGATCCACAACCAGGTCGATATAGACATGTTTGTTTATCTGTTTTTCTTTTTGGGTTAGTTTTAATATATTTATGTGAGGTACGTAGAAAAAGACGTCTTGATCAAGAACCAAGTCTATATATAGACATGTTCGTTTGTCCGACTTTCTTTTTTGTTGCAGCTAGTATATACAGCTGCCATACCAGTCGAAAGTTAAGCTCATGCTACTTGAAAAACATTTTTTATCTCTTAGAATTCGAACAAAATTTGCAATTAGTGAACTTCAATATGTTCCCCACATTAAAGCTAATACTAATTGAAAAACGTTTTCATCTCTTAGAATTGGAACCAGATTTTAAACTTGCGATCTTCAATATGACTCCTAAACTTTAGTAAACTCTTAGCCTCCTTGGACTTGGCTCTTAAGCAAGAATTTATTAACAAGAGTTTTTCAGCTATTCAATATACCTTGATCATTTGATCATACTTAAAGTCTGCACTATGCTCCCAGCATATCGGACTACCATATCGAATAATCTGTCGAAAGGGTCTGCAAGGGTCTTTAATCTCCCGTTATTCAAAAAAATGCCCTTCTTAGTGTTTTATTTTGGCAAATGTTTGGGCTAACTGAAAACATTTTCGAGCGAATAGAATAGAGTGCAATCAGTTTGGCGGTGCCCAACGATTAAAATGCGTTTAATTAAGTGCGATTGGGGCGCCTGTTTGTATGGAACTTTTCGGGAAAACTTTTGAACATTGCGCCAAATTTGGCTCAACTAAATATTATTGCATTTAATTCAATTCAAAGTAAGTGTTTTTAGCACAACCGATTTGGGTCAAATACATACGTCCTCGGGTAGTTTGCACAAATTTGAACAAATCTGATTGTGGATGCGGGCGAGTGCGCAGACAGGTGGGCGGCCAATTTGGAACATTGTGCACTTTGTGTAACATTCACGGCTACCACTTGACACTTCGACGGGCAAAGGTAAATTGCAATCATGTTAAGCTGCAGAGAGGGCGAGAGTGAGCGAGCGGTTGGTGTAGGGAGGGCTAGGGGAACAGCTCTCAATGCAGAATAAAGCTGAACTGAAGTACGTGACACTTGCCAGCTTAATTAAAATGAAATGTGCTAATGGAAAATACTCACACAGCCAATCGGAAAACTGATGACCACGTGTGTTTGCCCACACTTCAGTGGAAAATAATTGAAATGCCCGAATATGTAAATTGCGCATGCTGCTTTATATTAAGGACCGCAAATCAGCAACATTTATAGAATACTTAATTGACTGCATTTCATATATTTCACATATTTTCAAATTCATTTTATTGCCCTGAAAATGTTTAATTACTTTTAGTATATATTTCTGTTATATATAATAAACAATATATTATTCGAACAATTATTGTATATCGCAAGCCTATTTTCATTTTCTTTCTTTCATTTTAGACAATATATATAAAAAAGTATGTGTAATCTTTCGGATTTATATGTAATTAAAAGTATGCAAATTTACAAGGTATGTTTGTACTTTGCAGTTTTTCATGCCTTGAATTTAAGTACAGTAGGCTCTCGCTCAAGGCAATTTTCAAAATTTAATTATTACTCTAAATTTAGATTAACTCGAGCTACTTTCATTTTAATGTAAAGAAAGGGAATCACACTTTAATAGAAAGTCCGTTCGTTAATAGAAAATTATACCTCAGCTTTGCAGTTGAGCTTTGTTGAGTCGCGCTTAGCGAGAGAGTACTGTAGTACTGGATGTCTGCCCCTAGCCCTAATCTAATTGCTGCCTCTTTCACTCGCTTTATTCCTCTTGCCTTCTCCTACTCATTTATGAAACTAAAATAATTATCTAACTTTCTTGAGTAAATATTTACAAATATTACATGGTTTATTTATAACAAGTTATATTTAATAGAATTTAATTTTACCAAAATGCAAATAGTTATGAAATTGACTTTAGCTGTAACACTTTGTTAGTTTCTCTCTCTTTGACCTAAATGTGGTTACAAACAAAAGAAGCCCCATCTATTTTGGGCACATGAATGTAAATTTTATATTCTGAAATTTACATACAAGGATAAGTGCATGCCGTGTGCTATTTTTAGGGAGCCAAAAGTGGGCGGGAGGCTCCAAACTGACGACACAGCCAGAATAGACAGACAAACCTGGTAAAACACGGCTCGAGGGCCATTTAAAGCATAGAAATAATATTGAAATTTATGCGTGAATATGAGGAACAGGAGCAACAACAGGAGCACAGCTACTTGGAAAGTGGAAAGACAAACCGTCACGGCCTGCACACACGCAAAGCACATCGTAGCTTAGAAAAGAAACATGTTAATGCTGTTGTGGGCAGGTGCGACAAGGTGACGGCTCGGGACAGTTGCTTACACGCTTCAGGAGTCGCGGAAAAGCAATATTTCGTATGCCTGTGGGATGTATTTCACAAATCTTAACCGAAATAGATATTAAAGATTCGGTTACAAAGCGAACAAATTACGCATAACCCGAAAACTCATTTAAATACTTGAAAGAAATGGGTTCAAGCCAGCCTTTTAGGGACAACAAATTGTGCTTAATATATATTTCATAGAAACAATGCCATTGTGCCACAAATTAATAAACTTTTGGGTGAGAGAAGGACACAAGTGCATGCTTACCAAGATTTGACGAGCTCCGGCCAGAGTGGACCCAGACTTAATGCGTTCAAGTTGGAAAACACTTAACGGTGATGGTGTTTTTCCTTTCGCTTTTCCAGCTTCAACCGCCAAACAAACACCCATTAGCAGCAGCAGCAGCAGCGGCAAACAATACTCAAATCGCGCCGTACAAAACTCCGCGCGTGCCAAATGTTGTGCCGATAATTTAAAGCAATTTAGGTGCAAATTTGGTATGTTTTCTGGCGCAGAGGCAGAGGCAGCGCCTACTGGCGCGCACAGGTGTGTGCACTGGACGTGTCTCGCAGCCAAGCAAGCAAATTGGCGAGAAGTTGATGCGCCAGACTAATGCCAAGCGCGTGCACAACCGACTGGAGCAAAGGATAACGCACGACTGCGGCGCACGAGCTCCGACGATGGCAAGGACAACGACGCCGACGACGACGACGACGTCGACGCCGATGTTGACGAGCTAGAAAAGCCGAACACCAAAAGCAACAGCAGCAACAGCAGCGGCAGCAGCAGTTACTTTATGGCCCATTGCCAGAGCGTCGTCGGCTGGCATTAGTTGAAAGTAAGTAGAAATATGAAAAAGAAGTAACAAAAATAGCAGCGATGGCTGCGTTGGCTGCGACGTCAGCGGCGGCGGCGGCAGCGAACGCGGCGACAGCAACAAATAAATCGCTAGTAGATTATTCGTGCTGGCACCCAATGCTGCTGCCCCGCACCCTCACCCGCCCACGCCAATCATTTTTGACGCGCGCCTGTGTGTATGCTACACAAAAAAAATTGACAGCCAAAGCAAAGGGGACACATTCGCCGTTTCGGGCGGCCTCTCTTTTTGGGTAAGTAATTTTCGTTGTTTCTATTTAATTTATGACTCGTGTTTTTCTTGTGTTTTTCTTCTGTTTGTTGTATTTTTATTTGGCTTTTATTAATTTGTTTATTTGCGCGCGGCGCTGCTCATTGCCCCGCTGCCAGTTTGCCTTTTAAACGTTGCTTTTTATATGCTTTTCATACAAGCTTACCAATCCAGCCGACACACATACTCAGGCAGAAACACACAGACGCACAATAACGGCCTTAGATAGACAACTTTATGCACTGCGCTACGCATCCTAACCTATCCATCCATACAGGCATGTGCTTGTGTGTGTGTGTGTGTGCGACTTCCTGTTGCTTTGGGAAAGGTTTGCGCGTGTGTGCTGACCGGATGCACTGTAAAAATTGTAATACAACTAAAACTAATCATTAACTAGAAAATGTGTCATTAATTAAAATAGTATAGTAACTTAATTAATTTAAAAAGGAAACACCAATTCTTGCTTATAACACGTTTGTAAATTATAAATAAATCAAAAATCAATGTTCTTTGTTCAAGTCTTATGACTATTATTTAAATTAAATTATTTATAATACCGGATTCAGTTGTAAGCTGCAGCACAAATAAAAGTTTTCTAATTTGTACATTCTATGGTGATTATGGAAAGATTCTCCAAGTGCAATTCCCTTGGCTAGTCTGGGTCCTTTGTCTTGTCAGTGTCTCTGCCAAGGGGAAATTGTTGCTGCCACTGTTGCATGCGCGGCAAAGTTCTTTAGCTGGCTTAAGACTTTGCTCGTTTGTTTTTAGTTATAACGAACTTCAGTTTATACTACATCCACGTTCATTTCGCTTTGTTGTCACTCTCCAGTTCTAAGCCCTGGTAACGGTTTGCTGGCACTTTGTGTAATTTTAACGGGACAACTCAAAATGTAATTCTGCCGCTTGTTGCTCACTTTGCATTAAATAACTCATACGCCGCGTGTTGTGTGTGTGTGTGTGTGTGTGTGTGTGTGTGTGTGTGTGTGTGTGTGCCAGGCCTCATAAAGATTATGCAGTACGTATTTTGATTTACTGTTGCGGACCACTTAATAGACCACAAAAGCTGCAAAAGTCCATAAAGCACAGGCAGAGGCAGAGAAAGGCAAACCAACCAGCAAATGGCCACAAATGACACGTTTGGTGTTAAATGGAGGTCGCCAGTTGGGTGTGCATGTTCGAACGTGTCTGCGTGTCTGCGTCTCTGTATATGTGCGTGTGTGTGAGTTTGTATGTGAATGTCACAGTTACAGCTAAATTGTTTGTACAACATGCATGTACGGCAAACATAAATCCCACCCAACGTTAACTAAACGTGCGACTCCAAGCGAATCGGGCAGTCTTAACCGCTTGCTCCCCGCCCGCCTGCCTGCCTGCCTGCCTGCGCCCAGCAGCAGGGCAATTAAAGACACTGCGTGTATTTTGTTTGCGGTTGTGTGTGGCTGTATGCGTGACGCCTGCGCCCAGGTTGGCTTTAAGTTAACCGTTGCCTTTATCAACGTTTGCGCTCCTACAGCGCCTGCAGCTCCTACAGGTCATTAGCGAACTGTAGTTATAGCCGATGGAAAGCTACTTAATAATAACAATGTGTTCACACATGTACACATGCATATACATATATCTTTACAGTAAATTGAATTCAACATCATACACAAGTATGCTGCACATTTACATACATACAAACAATACAAATACATGCAATACATGCAACTGCACAAGCCGTTAATTCGGCGTGCAGCAGGCGTTATGCCTGCAATAACCAGCTGTGGCTGTTAACATACATGTGTGTGTGTGTGTGTGAGAGTATGTTTCCGCTTGCATCCGAGACCATTTGTCTGGACTTGAAGACATCCACAAAAGCAGCTTTAATTGCACGGAATCGTCACACTTTGCTGGAAACAACAAAAACAACCAGTAATACAATGCAGTGTCAACCTGTCTCTCTCGCACTCTATATTTCTCCCTTTCTGCAGGGAAATATAAGCAAGCCAATTTGGTTTTCGCACTCGATACATGTTCGTCCGTTTATAAAAAGAGATAGAAAGAGAGAGAAAGCCTTGTGCGGACGGAAAATCTAAAGCTTTTTTAAAAGCACTTGTGTGTCAGCCGTTACAATTTCAGAGTTGCCAGATGGGTAAAGTAACATCATCTTTTAAGCCCAACTCCGAAAGCTTTAATTAAAACATTATTTGGATCGCTTGGTCCATCCGTATGTTAGCTAAGCGAAAAACTCAATTATTTTTTAATTTTTCTTAATTCTCAAATCATAATTCCTCAAATGCAAAATGAATGTTTTTGTCAAATTTTTTCATTACATTACTATATCGACGCTGCACTTGAAAAGTCTCATTTGAAAAATTTGAAAACGAGTATCAAGTAAAATTTCAAATATAAAATATCCGAATCGGTTTACCAGCACTGTAAACAGGGGTAACAGTACCATTTGAGAATAACAGTCGCCGTACATTGACATTGCATAATCCGATAAAAGTAAAAGCCAAGTGGAACAGTGCATTTTGAGTACATCAAAAAGGTCGCATAATTAGGTAAAGCAAGAACATATCGATACTTCGCGAGCTTGCACCGAATTTAAATACGTAAATGCGCAAGCTATTAAAAAACCGCTGAAATTAAACTGCTCGACAATAATTTAACCTTATTCAAATAATAAGCATGCTGCCAGAGTAAAATTAATATTGTGGAATTGTAGCTCATCGCATACTTTGGTTTTATATACATATACATGTGCGTAAAGTGAACAACCGTTAGGTCCGCCATCATTCTCGGTTTCTGTCTAGACCGCGTGATTTTGCTTTTCTAGAAACAATTTCTTGTGAATCATTGCTTAGCATCAATCATGAGTTTGGATATTGATAAACTGACGTGCATAGTTTGCGGCACCTGGGCCAGTTTAATGTGCCAGCGTTGCGGAGAATCCTACTGCAACGATGTCTGTCAACGCAGGGATTGGCAGCGCCACAAATACTTCTGCTCCATAATGCCGTAAGTAGCAGTGTGTAAAATGCATACATAAGCAAGTTTATGTGCATGTGTATGTGTGTGTGTATGAGTGCACACTTTAAAATTGATTAAGAAATTATACCATATTTACTGAGAAGGGTCTACTCACACAATCTAGTTTAAGTATAACTTTATATTTGTTGTTAATTGTATTATATTTTTCTAGACCCTTGGTAAAGGCTTCAATACCAGCGGCGGCTTATAGGCCTGAAGCAGTTCCTGCCTATGTCGTTAACAATGCAACAAGCCCAACTCCTATTCCAAATGAACAAAGCGCACTTGAACCTATGGTGAAGGATTTAACGATTGGCGAGCCAATTGAGCAGCAATTGAGTCTGACATGGCGTGAGTCGGTAATGCCGCCGGAAAAGGAGTTCTTCGAGTGTCGCGTCACTTACATGGAAAAGGATGGATCCATTTGGGTTGTGGCTATAGCCAATACCGAGCGCCTGGAGCGTCTCACCGACAGCATGGCGCGCAGCATGCAGTACCAGAAATCATGTTTATTTGAGAATATTCTTGTTGGCGACCTGGTTGGCGTTAATGTTGACCATAAAATGTATCGCGGTGAGGTGATCGCACTGAATGATTGCGCCGAGGTGCGACTCATTGACTATGGCGCAGTTGTTAGATGCGAACTGCAGGACATGTATTTGCCTGTGCCGCGCATGGCCGAGCACAATGCGTTTGCCTTGAGGGTCAAGCTGCCGACCAATGTGGGCGTGCAGATCAACAAGAATGTAACATTGCGCTTAATAGGCAGCCAGACACCCGATGGCATCGAGCAGGTGCAATTGAAGCCCAAAATGACCATCCCGCTCAACTTGCCAGTTCAAATGCTGGCCATCAATCCGGAGGTAAGCTTCGTAAGAACTCTGCAACATGACGCCACACTCAAGGAGCCGCTGGTGGCTTTGCTGAAAATTAAGGTTATGAGCAATTTAAATGACGACTTGAACGCCAGGCTGACTGACAAGCCTGGACTGCTATTCACTGAACCCTTTCCCGAAGAGATACGTACATTCTTTCTGGCGGCCCGCACCAAGCAGGGCTATCGGCGTGCCATGCTGCTTGACTTCATAGAGCAGCCCATGCTGTTTTTGGTCTACGAAATGGATGAGGGCCGCATCTCGTTGACCGACGAGGTTTGTCGCATTCCCAGTGAGCTACTCGGCCATGCATTGTGCGTGTTTGCCGTCACTCCTGCAGAGGGCTACACGCGATCCTTGCAGCAGGCGCTAACGCAAGCCGGTGAAAATCTATGCATCAAGTTTAACATGGAGAACTTGCAAGGCAAGGACAAGTTGCGCACGGCCCAGGCAACGCTGCTGGCCGACAATGCTCAAATGTGCGCTGTGCGCGCCATGACCTTCCTGGGCCGCGTGTGCGACCTGGGCCACAAATACTGGCGGGAGTCGATTGAGAACGGTAGCTTGGTATACATATCGCATGTCATCAACTACCAGGAGGTGTGTATCAGCTCTGTGCAGACCAAGCAATACGAAGACATATTTAAATACGTGGAGTCAAAATGTCCACCATTTAGGCAGTCGAGTGATGTCGCGGTTGGAAGCCTTGTGCTTGTCGTGAGTCCCAGTCGAGGCAACTTTCGTGCAGAGGTTAGCAACAATATTTATCTATTTGATTCGTTAAATAATACATTTTGATGTTTGACCACAGGTTACCGGAGTGGAGAACAATAAGTTTATTGTTCGTAACATCGACACTGGCTCCACGCATAATGTGGCACGGAATTACCTTCGCATGCCTTGTCCATTTTTGGAGAACTTGCCCGTGTGCCAATGCCGCGTCAAAATCAAAACCATCTGTAACATACCGTCGTCGGCAGTACCGCCAAATACAGTTGCCCTGCAGACACTGATGAAGCTGTTCACCCAGAAGACGGAGATGCAGGTGGACTTTGAAGATGCCGTTGGCAGCACAGTTGATTTGATTGACTTTTCGGCCGAACCGCAATCGTTGATGACCCGCATGCTGCCCCTGATGTTTACGCCAGTTGCAGTCGAGCTGGAGCCAGCTCTGAGCTTACCTGCATCCCCGGTTGTTGCGCCGGAGCCCATTAAGGCGCAACAAGCCGAGCAAATGTCAGCCATTGAATTGCCGCCGCTTCCACCTTCGCCGCCAAATTCACCGATTGAAAATGATAAGTCTTCTAAAGCTGTGAAACGTCACTACTTCAATGATTTGGAGCGTCATCTCGTACCGCTGGGCGAAGATGTGCTAGTTTTGATCCTAAATACTACGGGTCTGCATAAGTGTGGATACGCAACTGCTTGCTTCTTCTCCAGCGAGAAGGTCGCAGAAGATTTCCAGAATCTGCTCGATCTTGTGGCCAGCATTGGCATTGTAGACGATACACTGAAGCCGGGCTATTTACCTGAGTAAATAATATATTTTAGCAAAGGCTGTAATTATTTAATTCAATATCTCTTAAACAGCGTTGGCGAAATGTGCCTGACCCTTTTTACCGAGGACAATTATTGGTATCGTGGCGTTTGCCAGCGTGTTAGCGGGCAAAAAGCTAGCATTTTGTATTGTGACTTTGGAAACTCAGAAGTGGTTCCCCTGGAGCGGATTAAACCAATTACGCCCGAGGTGCTGCATGGAGTATATGCCACCAAATGCTTTATAGATGGTAAGCCTTTGGATAAACTTATTCCCATTGGACTTATATAAAATATTCTACCTGATTTTAGGTTTCGATAAAGCCAAAAATTTCTTGATTCTTGAGGAATATCTGGCAGATAAAAATAAGATACTCTGCAATGTGCTCGAAGGACCAGAGCCGAACACACGTCTTATTAGCATTCCACATTTGGACAAGATTTTGTCCCAGGAACTTATTTAATTTTAATATACTTTGAAAAACCTCATTTTTGACGATATGGATAACGTCCGTTTGTTATGTTTTAAATAATTATGTATATGTACATATATACATAATATATAATTATCAATGATAATGCTGCGTTTGTTCCGAATAAATGTTATGTTCATCATTGACTATGCATATTAGATATTTTGAATTGGATTGTTCAAGAAAGAAGGTTATTGTCGCGACTTTCAAAATTTACATTTGATTGCGTGTATGAAAGTAGAAATAGGAAATTGAGAGAAATAGGCAATTATTTTGGTAATTGATATCATTATATTTCAGTGAATTATTTATTTGTTGAATCTCCCTTTCACTGAATCTTATTGCTTATAGTTGCTAGTTGAGCCTCCATTGTACACTCGACTACACTGCCTGTGAACGCAGACTGGATATATATGTAACGTATCAAGAGTTTCATAGTGGATCAATAGGATCATAATGGATTAATAACAACAAATTTTGTAAAGGCCAACCCGCTTACCTTCTTTAGCCGGACACTCCTTTTGAGCGGAGAAATCGTGCCCGACAGTTGCTGTTCGAGTTTTCACTGCAATTGTTGTTAAAAGAAAAATATATATATTTTACTATGAATGAGGTTTCCATGTTTAAACTTTACCCTTTACTTTAAATGGCTTTAAGGGACTGATTAGCAAGAAAACCCCAATTCTTTCGGTTATCTTGCACTTGTCCATTGTGTTAGACTAACATTTTAAAAAAGGCTAATGGGTTTTCAGTTTTTATGCGGTACAAACAACAACAACAGATTAGCTACAACAGCAATAATAAACAGGGTATACAACAAAACCACATTTAGTGCTCGGCGAATTTGCTAAAGATCTCCTTTAAAATGCTGATATCTCGCACGGCTATCAAGCCCGTCGCATTACGCTTCCAATCGGAGCCGGATTCTGTTTGAATGTCCTCAGGTGGAATATACCTTATGGGTATGGGCAGCTGCTGCTTGATGCTGGCATTAAAGTCGAGCACATCGCCGCCTAGTGCGCGCAGAATCGCCTGTGGGGCACAGGTGTCCCATCTGAATGTGGAGCCTTTGCTGAGCAAGTAGATGTCCGCTTCATTGCAGATAACCTTAAGTGCCTTGTGCCCTGCTCCCGCAGAAAATGCCAGCTGATAGTTTAAGTCGAGAAAACGCTGAAGTATCTCGGACTGCTCGGAACTAGAGAATATGCCAATTTTGTTATGGCCATGACTGCCGCCTGCGTCCGAGTTGCAGTTATGAGCCTGTACGCTGGGCAAACAGACGCCCCAATACAACGAGGAACTGTACACGCGCTCATCCAGCTTATGACCAAAAGGCTGCGAGACTATGCCGATTACAGGCGTGCCGCTGTCGCGCTCATAGACACCAATCAGCACGGTGACACAGTCCAGCCCTGTGGAGGTGATGCCGGGAAAGTCGGTGAACATGCTGTCACCCGAAATGTACTCAGCAGTGGCATCTGGAAAAATACGTGTGTATTAAGCAACAATAATGGGAAATAAGGTATTTTACACACCAATTGGATCTATCCAAATGCCCAAGTTACTGTAGTCCAGCTGAGCTGGAAGTTCCGGAATGTCGCCCAGGTTCGCTGCATAGTCGACGATCCTATGCACCTCGGACGCCAGCGCATCAGCTGCCTTCTTATTTCCATCGAGCACCGCCTCCAGGCATGCGGCAGTTTCGGCTTCCGTGTCGCCCACAGCTATGGTAATTTCCTGGCCCAGTTTGTTGGTGAAATGCGTGGATTCTTCGCCCAATATTGCGTCGCGCATGGCTGGGAACAGTTTGCCCACCTCGTGCCGGATGGTCTCCTGTATTAAAACATCAGCCAGCGTCTTGAAATCGTGCTCGAAACGTTGATTGGCCTCGGCGCCAGTCTTCTCCTGGACAAGCAGCGCCAAAAGTTCATCATTGGAGCGACAAACGCGCGCAATGTTTGCCGCTTTCTCTGCACAGTTAATTAGCACTCGCAGCAAATTTATGTGCTCAGCCATGTCTGCTAGTTGCACTACGAATTAATATTGCATACTTTTAACGTTTTGACTTCGCTTTTAAGGTTTCATTTCATATGCCAACAGATTGCTCATACATGCCAGTTATCGGTTATCGACTGCCGCCACACTCCGCGCCTATCGATGTTATGCGATAGTTTATCACGAAGTGTTCGGTGCTGCCAACCTGATACAATAACCGACAAGTTCAATTTGAAAGTTTGTTTACGTTTGATTTTTATAAATCAAACAAAAGTTTCAAATAATTATTTTTGGTTATTTCTATAATAATTTAAAGTAAAACAAACAATTAAAAATGGTGAATTTTTCTTTAGTTATTTTTAATTTTCCTGAGCAAGTGAAATGTTTAGTTTTTTGCATGCCTTGTCACTTGCCTTCACATCTTCATTAAAGCAATTTTAATTGGCAATTAATTATGACGCACTCACCGCCCCATTTAGCGTGATCGGACAAATTTATAAATCATGTCAAAGTATGGGATTGCACAACCAAGGCAGGAGCATAATATTGGACGAACTGCTGCATAATTTGCACCCGATCTTATCGACGGGCAGCGCTAATGATTCGCATTAATGATGCTCGGCTTCGCAGTGCTTCCCGCACTCCGCGACATCATCTTATGAAATGAGACCATCAATCAGCTTGTGCGGCTGCTCCTGCCGCATCCCAGCGCCTGCCTCTGAAGCATTTGCATATAAATTGCTGCTAATGTCGCGCTATCAAAGTGACTGCATCAATGTGGCAACGACTACGCATTCTTGCAATGCCAGCTCTGGTCCTGCCCCGCCCCGCTCTGCCCTTGTCCTGAGTGCCCTACGGGCCAGCGTTCATCCAAGTTGCAAGTTATTCGTGTATCGCTTGGCTTATGCTAATTTTCCCAGGCAGCGCGCCGCCGAGCCAGGCCAAGCAATTGATGTTTGGATAACGTTGACTTGATGACTTTGCATAATTTACGCGGCAGCAGCAGCGCAACATGTTGGCTTCTCGTTGGGCTAATTTTTCACTCAAACGCACGCGTTGCTTATAATGTGTTAATATTCATGCGGGCCGCAACAGCCGCATCAGCCGCAACATATGTTGCATTTCGTTTTGGACACCTTTTACCTTTTGACGTTTCAATTTTCATCTCGCCAACAACTTTTTGCCAAACGATTTTTCAACGGCTGCCCATTTTTCAACAGCTCAGCCTGATGTATTCGTCATCTCCGCGGGCTTCTTCAGATTAAATTAAGTCCAACGAAAATGTTCTTTTGTATTGGTTAACAAACATATTCAATTGGAATGTTCTTCCTATATGTGAACACATGATTCAGTTTGTGGACGTCGCAGCAACAAGTTTGTCGCCTAAGTCTTTTGTTTTACTTTATAATATATTCATTAAGGCTGTGATATGCTTCACATGGCTACACATGTTTTTTTTTTTTTTTTTTGGTTTATCTGTCTTTATGTTTTGGGCACCCTTTTCAAGTCTAACAGCCTTTTAATTAATCGCTTGGGCTAAACAAATTCCTAATGAGTCTTTAATTAATCGCCAAAGCGAAAAGTAAGCCAGTCGCTTGTATGTATACATATTCCCTCGTTGTTTATAAATATTTAAATTTTCTGTGACTTGATTTCTGTTATGGCCACAATATTGTTGTTGTTGTTGTCGTCTTTGTTGTTGGTGTTGTTATTGCTTCGGCTCCGCCCCTGAGGTGTTTTAAACAAGTTTCAGCGCTTCTACAAATTTGTTTGCTTCTATCATTTTTTGTTTATCATTTTCTTGCCTCGCAGTTAACTTGATTATTAAGTTGCCACAACAAAGCTAACAATGTTGATAGCCGTTTTTAATTAAGCGTCTCATTCGATTGCCCAGATCTTGCTTTAGTAATTAGTGGGCGTGGCAAGCCCAAATGGCCAGCAAAGTACACATCTTCATTAATTAGCTAAGTAGCTGCGAGAGCTGCAAAAACTTGGTGACAATATTCTGTGCGTTAGAGCAAGATGGCGAGCTGCGCGAGAGCGAGAAAGGTAGACGGCAGCTCGAGTCTGATTGCAAAATGTCTGCCTATTGAACATAGAACTTGTCTTTGCCAGTTTTCGATTGGTGCAATTGGTGCCAACGGGCGACAGACTGCAGACTGCGAGGAGGCCAGCACCCACTCGACAAAGCTGCTCAGCTGCGGCTTCTATTTCCCCAGTTGCATTTCCTGCGGCCCCTGCCCTGCTGCAGCATCACACTGCGCCCCCAACCTTAGTTTAAGTCTTTCACTTTGGACCTTGACTTTGTTTATTACAGCGATAGGCATTTACTATTACGTTGCATTAAATACAAGTGAGATTTTGGAAAACCTTTCCTCTTTTAATTAGTTGGATTCATAATCTGTTTGCAAGATAATATTTTGCGTAATTTGGTTCAATGTTTATAAATCATTAATAAAAGAATGCTGGAAGAGTCTTTAAATGGAAAATTTGAACAAGCTCAAAAATTGTATTAGAATTGACATATCATGGAATTTGTCAGGTTTGTAGATTAAAGAACTGGCTGGATCTCTTTGTAAAAATGAATGTGTTATTTAGTTCGATCGGATACATCAATTTTTGAAAACTTTGAGGACTAACTATTGCTTGAAACTCATAATTATTCGCGCAATCGGATTCAATCTCATTTTCAAACGTCTTTGTAAAATATTTTTGCAACGAGAAAACATTGATTTATTTCGCAGGCTAAAGTAAATCATATTCTTTAATATTGCCCTTCTTTGCGAATCTCATAATTTCAGATTAACACGCTCTAATTAAAATGCTCTAATTAAAATATAATAATATATAAATATAATTTAATTTCTTTCGCTCTTACTCTCTCCCTTTGTGTGTCCTTCTGTTAAATGATGGTAATTTTTTGAGATAGTAATATAAGCATAATAATATGCATTTATTTCTTTTATATGGCCCTGGGGTTGGGTTATCACCGATCATTGTAACAGACCCGTAAATCTATTGCTTTCTATGGGTCTATATAAATGCCTTAGTCAATATATATCTGAGAGGCGTATTTGTTTGCATTCACTTATTCACCATAATTGACAGGCAGAGAATTGAAATTAGTTTGTTCCGCCTGCCGCTGGTGTCCATTGCGATCGTATTGCTTGGCACTAGCACTCGAGCACAGATCCAGCGGAAATACAATCGTATAGAAATACAAATCTGTTGCTGGACGAGTGCATATAAATTTTTGCCATTTTGCCACTTTAACATTATTGTTATGATGATAAGCGAGCGAACGTTGCGGCGACCATGTCGAACGTGCTGCGCGTTGCGGCTGCCCGCGGAGCGAGACCAAGATCAGGTCTCAGGTCTCGGGTCTCAACCCTGGCCAGCTGGGGACTCTGAATGGGAGTGTGACGCTGACTGTGACTGCTTTTGGGGTCTGTGTGTCTGCCAATGCCGAGTCATGTTTAATGGCCTGTGGATGGGATTTGGCCAGAACGCATCCTGCCTGTTCTGTTTGCTGATCTCGGCGCGATCTGGCTTGTTTGGCTTTCCTCCATATTTAAAACCATTTCATTTTCTGGGGGCCAGAGTGTGAATATAATTTAATGTGTGTGTGTGTCTGTGCAATTTTCAATATCGTTGCCTGCCTCCCGCTCGCCTTTGCAGATATTATTTATTATGCTTGATTGGTTTTCAAGTGATCATAAAGTAAATGATCGTCGTTTTGGGTCGCGCGGACCTGGCCCCAGCCAGTCTGTGCCAATTGTTGCCATCGAGAGCCGGCTCTGCCGTGGCGTTAATATGTAGATTTTTCGCATTGGAGGCGTTAGTTGGAGATTTACGCGCCGGCCAATGAATTGTGGCAGCTTTTCCACAGACAAGCCCGGGTCCTGACCCCGTCCGACTCTTGTAGATAGCTTCATTTGCCGCAGACACCTTGCATTCCAATGGCCATATCCTGTTTAACTCCCACACGCAGTGCACTCCTCAGATGGCCTCCAACAATTTGGCATTAACATTTAATTGACATTGATGATTGCGGCAGCGGACAACTCTGAGAACGGCAGCTACCCGCGCAGCGTGCTCGGAATTGGAATGCGCATGGCAACAAAATTATTAAAAATCATATCGGACCAGAGTGACAGCTGAGCTGCGTATGTCAGGCATATAGTCTGCTAGTTGTAGTCGTATACGCAAGTAGTTGCCAGCCGACTGACATGAAGAAGACATACAAATAAATTTGTGGCACCTGCAGACAGCAACAGCTCGGGCACAGACAGGTGGGGGGCAGGTGGGCCGCTGAAAGATGGAAGATGGACAGGCCTTGCGTTTCTAGCGCCAATCTCTCAAGGTTTCTCAAAGTAAATGCTCAAAATCAACGCCAAGTGTTTGGGCGCTGCTTTCGACAGATATGTGTGCATGTGTGTGTGTGTGTGTGTGTGTGTGTGCTGGCTTGTTTATTTGTCGGAGTGTGTTTTGTTTTCGCTGCTTTAAATGAACGTTATTAAGAGATGCTTATCTCGGAGTGATTTATTCATTAAAAAGGCATTTATTAGCCAGAAACAAGGCAATGCCAATGTATGTGTGCGTGTGTGTGCGTGCTAGCTACACTCACCTGCACACACTCTCGTACACTCGACACCTCCGCATGGCCAAGACACATTTGGCCAACACGCTGCGGCTCGTTTGCTGGCCCGCGCGTCGCCTTATTTGCGCGGCATTAAAATGCGAAAGCGTGTTTGTTCCTGGAAAACCAACAAAACACACACACACACAGCCAGGCATAGGGAATAGGAGAAGGGGGGGGGGGGGGGGGGGGGGGGGGGGGGGGGGGTGCGTGGGGTGGCCAGCTGTGTCGGGCTGCGCGTTGCATGCCTTTTGTTTTATTGACTTGCATATTTCCACAATTTGATGTCTGTGCGCGTTTTTAATCACTTAATTAGAGAGTTTTTTAATTGTCTTTACTAGAATTTATTGCAATTTATGCAAAAGGTGTGTGCTGTTTGCCGTGTTTGCGTGCCGCGCAGGAAATGTGTGTCTTGCGAGCCAAGTTCGTGTCTTAAGTCTTTTGTTTAAAGGTGACGCAAAAGTGCGTGAGCTGAACAGCTCTCCAGTTCTCTGCAGGATCGTAGCCCTTGTAGACTTTCCTATCATATACTCGACCAGGTCCCACTTCTACATAACCTGCTCTACTTTTTGGGACAAGTCTGAAATTCTGATTGGGAATGCAATTGTCACATATTTAGGCTATTTCTATGCTAACCATTGCCAGGCAATAGGGCTAATGAAATGGCAATAACTGAGGCACAAGCACACGAGGCACGGGGCCAGCGCATAAATACTTGTTAGTCCCCCTTGAGAAGTTTGCATTCGAGTCCACAGAGACGACAGCTGAAGAGTAGTTGGACTCATCGTCGTCGTCGTCCAAGTAGTCGTCTTAGTCTCTCTGTTAATCACCTCCTCGCCTGGCTGGCCTTGTATCATCGGGCCTGGAGTTGGCCCGGCCACGTTAGAGTGTGGTGGCTTCTACGTTTTGGTGTCATAAGGAAGCGTCTAAATGATTCATAATTTATGCCTAGTTCTTTGCCTGTCGCTGGCCATGGCCATTCCCATTCCCACTGCCATTCCCATTCCCGTTCCCATACCCATTCAGTTGGCCATTCAATGCTTTCGTTACTTAATTTTTCCAACTTAACGTACTGGCTTGTGCCTGCTGATCATATCCTCAGCTCTGGCCCCTCCTCCCCGCTCGCTGCTAATGCCTTTTGGCTGGCAAAGTGCGTGGCCGTCATCGTCGTAGTCGTCGTCGTCGTCTGGGACGTTGATAGTTGAAAAAATTACTTACAAATTACATGCGTAGCTTATGCCCCCGTGCCGCCTTCGGCTTGTTTGCTTAATGTGCTTTGCGGCGGGTTACGAGCCCATGTGTCCATGTGTCCATGTGGCCAGAGGCAGTCGTCGCTGCTGGTATTAGTATTATGTCTCGTGGCCGGCCGGGTCGTAAATTGCTTTTCCTAATTGAATTCTGAGCACTGTCAAGCCGAATGACAGTCAAGTGGGTGTGGGCCTCTATCAACCGTGCAAGAATGGTTTTTAAATGCTGAATGAATAATCGCCATCTTTTGATTATAAATACAAAACATTTCTGCACCTTGCTGCGAACTGTTCTCATTAACGCAAACGTCTTGAATCACCATCTTAGTGCATGAATCTCTTCAAATAGCAGTTGCAGCTACAGATTGATTAACATATTTAATATAGTGGCAATTACGCCTGTTAAATAATGCATTGTACAATGGCAATTATTATAAATGAGTTAACAAGCCCAGTGAGTCGAAGGGCTGGCAAGTTAGTTTTTATGTTTGCGGTATTTCGCATGCTTTAAAATGCAGCACGAAACATGGCCATAAAGTGTAGCTGCGGTTAGCCTAGCCAAGTCGACAATTTAAAAAGCCAATTTGCACATAATACGGGAAACGTGAGCGAAAATCTTAAACAGAATTGTCCAAGCTATGGCTGCGAATTTCTACGCAAATAGACGCTAATGCAAATGTCGCCACTTTGGCTTGATCAGCAGCTTATTAAGAAAACATTAACTCGGCTTGACCCAATTTCCGTTGGCATGCTAATTTGAATTTGCGCACGCTGCCCAACACTGGTGCACAGCACGTGTGCTCACGCCCAAGAGCGCGATCTGGCAACACTTGCGCGGCAGGCGATGCGCAATTGAATTTATGCATTGCAAATAGACACTTTTTGTGCCTTATTTCACAGAAATGGGTCGCAAGGGCAAGAAGGAGCCGAAACAACTGGGAGTCGGCGACTTTGTGTTCGCCAAGGTGCGTGGATTTCGCGCCTGGCCAGCGCGCGTTCTACGGGAAGACGGCAACATGTTTCAGGTCTATTTCTACGGCACTTGCAACATCGCCAAAGTCGGCGTCACCCAGCTTTTTGAGTACGAAAAGTGCAAGTCACGTTTGGGCGAGGTCAAGCAGAAGCATTACGGCCTATTTAAAGAGGCGATGCTGCACGTGGAGCATTCGCTGACCAATCCCGGCGAGGATCATGGCTATTTTCAGGCAAAGGCCGACTTGGTCAGCGATGAGGCGGAGCTCGACGACGACGACGACGAAGAAGCGTTAGCTTCGACATCTCCACAATTGAGAATGAAAAAAAGATTGGGCAGAACAAGTGTACCATTTGCACACATAACCGGCGACTCGGATTAGGGCTCAGCCACGTGAAAGTTGATCATTTATGAAGATTAAGTTGAACAAAGTTTTTCTTCCCTAATGGAATTTAATAAAGAATTGTTTTTCAGTAACATCTATCTGATACGGAAAGCTGGTTCCAGCTGCAATTTTGTGACACTTAGCCGTCACGTGGCAATTAAGGATTTCGGCGCTGTTGCGTTTATCGCGTGGGCGTGTCTGCCCTCGTAATGTCCACTGCGTGACGCATCCAGTCGAGGGAATAAGATGTTTCTCAGTTAATCAAAAACCTGCCGATACACGTTTCGATGGCAGCGCACAAATGGCAGCGCATTAAATGCTGCGCCATCAGCAAAAACCGGAGCCACCCCGTGGATGAGAACGAAGCGGGCATAGTTTAGCTTAATGGGCATCGTAAAGAGCGCTGCCCATGAAACTGGCTGACCCGAGAGAGAACGGCACGTCCATATTTGTTTTCCCACCCTACATTTAAAGACGCCGGATCTTTAAGCGCACAAGAGCATGGTTGAGGGGATTATGGATCTGGCAGAGTTCGATTTACATTAGCAAATTATCTGAACCGCAGAAAATTAATCGCTGCAGTTGTTGCATCGCTGGCATCTGCACTGGCTGCCTGCCTCATCAAATATTTGGGTTAACAAGGCGGATGCTGCTGCTGCTGCTGCTGCTGCTGTTGCAGTTAACCGCAAATCAGATTCGCTAGGCCTGCAATGAGATTTGGCAGCCGCATCAATTTGGTTTTATCACGAGATGTTTCGTGGGACTTTCGGTACTCCAACAGCTTGCAGAGCAGCTGCTTGCCGTTGCTTTCGCAGATGAAGCATCCCTGACAGCTGTCGCTGGGTAAACGTTGTCCTGTGTCGTTGCGGTTGACCGCCGCAGCAATTGACTTCTGGACAGATTTTTAAGGAGTTAACTATTCACGCATAATTCATTTATTCATTTATACTCGAACGTTTGTTGCTGCTTACCAACCCTTGGCCCACGTCCAGGGCAGTAAAATGTCAAATTAATGTTACGACATGTCCAACAACTTTTGATGGCATTTGACAATGTAGACTTGGAAATTCCTGCAGGTGACGCAGTGCCCCTGTAATTTGTTTGGCAGCACGTACGCTGGACATGATGGAGCATTGTCAACATGTGCCTGCCCAGCATAAACAAAAACAAAGCGCGCCGAGGGACCTGCAACTGTAGCAAACTGAATAGGCAGGTGTGCATGGAGTAGGAGTAGGAGTGTGCTGCTTGGGGTTCGATATCTGGCCAGCAAAAGGTGTCAATGTGTGGGCATGTCGCACACGTGTGCTTGCGGCCCGAGGCTATAAATTTGCTAAGTTTATTTTTCTGGCAGCCACAACAGACGGCCCGTTCAGCGGAAATTTGCTAAGGAAATCAAATTAAAAATTGCTTATCAGCCGCATTCAAATCGTGCTAACAGTTTGCCGGGCGCTAATTGGCAAAATAAACGCTGCGCAACACTGGCTTCATATGCATGTGCATGTGTGTGTATATGTGCATGTTCGTACATTTTCATTTGCATTATCGAATCACTTTATGGCCCGAACAAGTGGCAGCGAAACAAAGGCATTCTAATTAAAATTCCCAAGTGTCGGAAAGTATATTTATTTCTTTGCAAAAATAATTGCATCAATCAAATTTATGGCAATCGAATTGGCCAGGAACAGAAGGGGAGCAAAAGAAGTCAGTTGAGTTCAATGACTGATTGTCTACCTACACTGTGCTACATACGAAAAATTCGACTAAGAACCAAATGAAACATAAAATAGCAATAAATACGGTATGTATAAGTACAGTTAGTTATTATAAGCATTAAAATTCATAGGGGCAATAATATAATCGATAATTGCTAACGATAACGATAGGCAATATTAACAGCACTTTACAGCACTTTTCGTAACGCAAGACTAGTAATCGTTACTATTTAAAAACCATTTTGTGATTTATTTGTATAATCAAATTTACACGTTGATCTGATTGCCGCCCTCAATATTGTAGGATAGTGTAACCACCCTGAATGGTGCATGCAATTGAATATATAACGATTTTGATGGGCCAATCAACCACTTAATTCTGTGCTCTTTGACGACCATTGTTACGCACATGTTATTATTAGTGGCTCACTATGACACGAATCCACCCCATATATATATATATATATATATATATATATATATATATATATATTTCCCTCGAGCAACCATTGTTCATTTGTTACAATTTACAACTTTCATGTAATGTGTCATAAACGCAGTCGATGCCAAGTCGGGCGACATTGCAGCCATCGCACTGCATAATTAAGTCATAAATTTTCGACTGTGCTCTATGGGTCAGCAGGTGAAAACGACACGATTCGATGCCATCATTCATAATTGGATGTTAGGCATTTGGTAATACATGGATGACAAAAGCATGCCACAGAAAACAAAAATTCAATATGCAAAGCGTCTACGATTTTTATTTGCACTCGTGTGCACAGTGGGTGGCATTATCCGACCATTCCGTTGGATACTTTACTGGCCATAAACATTAATTGATTTGTGCCAAAAAGCTTAAAATTTTTTGTAGGCCAACACTCGCTCGAGAGGAAAAGGGACCGCGATCACCTGGGCTAATTAAGTTATGCCAGGAATGGCAAATTAGCATAAAACTTTGCAACATTAAATAATAATATTATACCCACTTTATTATGCTCATATACTGACATTCGAGGTGCTCGTTTTTAATGGTTACTTTGTGACAAAATTGATTAATGAAGCAATTTATTTATTTCGTTTGCATATGGACAATTTTTATGGTACACTCAAATTATGACGAATTATATTGTTGTCTTTTATAAGTTTTTTTTTTTTTTTAAAGTCTGTCTGAACTTGTTTTTTTCTTTTTGGCACTAGTTGCACAATTTGTGTTTCTGATTTTTGGGCTGGCAGTGAAAGTGGTTTTAGGCGTCAATAAATTTCGACCATAAATATTATTTGGGTCGGGCAGATTAGGCGTTATTATTGTTTAACACCAAGATATTGGGGCGGCATGATTTTGGATTCTTTTCGAATCGAAAACTTTTTACGAGCGTGCCGAAAATGTGGCAGGTTTTTTAATACCCATAAAAGTTGATAACTTAATTATGTGTATTCATTTTGGAAATCTGAATACATGCTTTTATTAGAAAATGTATTCATAATCTTAACAGTCTTGTCGTGAGTTACTTGAAGCCGATTATCCTGGCTGACCTGGTATCATGTTATATATATATGTATATATATATATTTGAATAATACTTAGCGGCTATGAAAATCCCATAACTAGCATAAAACGGGTCGTTAAATTCAGACCAAATTGTGTGTTGAGGCAATCAAATAAAAACTCTCTTCGAAAGTGGACATTAAAATGTTCGTGAATGTTAACAAAAACTCAATTCAGTTTGGCCAAGTTTGACATGACAGATGGATATACAAGAGTTCAGTTCATTGGTTTGTTTAAAAATGTGAAAATGGTTGATTTTCTAATTAATTGATAGCCCCATACTAAATTTGTGAAAGCCATCGCCTTGCGTTGCCCACAAAGAGCGCCTTTTATGCGTTTATAGCTCTATTTACAATTTTTGGGTATTCACTTTGTCTGTAGTTCGAGATTTGGTGTCAGCTCTTTTTGTGTTTGTGCATGGTGTGTCTCTGGTTAATGGGCGTTTTTAAAATGCCATAAAATTGCTTTATAAGTTTACGATATTAATATGCACACCAATATTGGACATTATTATAATATATTGAGTATCAAGCGAGCACACAAAAGCGCCACAAATGAGCCAAAGACTGTGACCCAGCCGCGGGCGAGACCCGATCTTTGATTTTGGTCAACACCAGCCTCACGCACCCTGCGGCGCACATTAACAAAACTCTAAACAATGGCCAGACCAAGTTGCCCGGATCAGCGAGCAGGAGCATGCGGAGAAGGCGCAACAAACATTTCAATTTGTATAATGATATCATGCCGCGTCTTTCCCCCAACTTGTTGCTGCTCTTGTTCCTGTTGCCTGGAATGTGCTGGGTATCAAATTGCCGGCATTTGTCAACGGAGCAAGTCTTCCATAAATTAAGGGCTCGTTAGATAGCCGGCGTACCACGGGCAACAAGTTCTGCTGATAAAACGGCGTGAGATTACCCGTTATCAAAGTCATCCATTGGCTCATAACTAATTGTTGCTCCTTCAAGCGGACAGCTGTGGGAGCACGATAAGATGTAACATGTGGTTGTGCCTTGTAGAGATATTCTGTTGTCGTACTTAACAAATACTTGTTTATTTATAGCTACAAATTGTTTGAGATTTGTTTTCTCTTTAATTTATAATGACAGCAACAACTAAGGATCAGTATCAGCTGAGGTATACTGAGTTTGATTCTATATAAGTACTTTAATACTTACGTATTAAAAAATATATGAAAAATATAAAATATATTAAACAAGTAAGAGGTTCTAGTCGGGAGATCCCGACTAGGGGATACCCTGAACCCTCTTCTTCCAACATCAAATGCATATATATATTCTATTTTAGAAGCTATATGTCAAGTTTGGTGACTGGTGAAAAAACGTGATATCGATATCGATTTTTATCGATTGCTTGGAAACGGAGTAAGTTATCGATTATCGGAAACAAACTCGATCTGCGCAGGCACTAGGAGCATCTACATCTAAAATTTCAAGTCTCTAGCTCTTATAGGTTCTGAGATCCTTGCGTTCATACAGACGGACAGACGGACGGACAGACAGACGGACATGGCTAGACCGACTCGGCTATTCATGCTGATCAAGAATATATATACTTTATGGGTTCGGAGGTGCTTCCTTCTGCCTGTTACATACATTTGGATTTTGCACAAATACAATATACCCTTATACCCATTTTTAATGGGTTCAGGGTATACAAATATATATCATAAAAAACTGATAATATGAAATGTAAAGCCGAATGTTAATTAACAGATTTTTATGATATACTTATTAGGAGCACAAGCTGTGACAGGTAACAGGTGCTTCATAGTCTGTCATCTCGCTGTCATCAGGAATCACCCTGTCTCTGGCAGTTAATCTGTCAGCTCTCTGTCATCAGGAATCACCCTGTCACTGACTGTTAATAAGCACAACAACATTTGCATTCAAATACGGAATATTTGGTGAGAATTCTAAGCCTTATGCAAGGCATAATTTTGTACTTTTTCTAACTGCGAATAATGGAAGATGCTTGGAATATGGCCGAGAGCATGTTGTTGGATGTGCTCGTTTCCAATGTCTACAATCAGTTTATCCACCAGAACGCATCGCTATTCAAGGACAAGGTAAGGCCTTCCTTCAATACTACGAATTTTACCACTCTTTTTGATTGGAAAGCTCGCACGTAGATTGTACTGGATGTGGGCTGTCGCAGTGGACTGCTGAGCATCCTGGCCGTTGAGGCAGGCGCCATCAAGGTCTTTGCCGTGGGCAACATGCAGAGTGCCAAATGTGTTACGAAGGTTTTGGCCCATGGGGAGAACGCGGAGATTTTTGAGCCGCTCAGCGGTTGCATCAGCCAACTCAAGTTGCCTTGTGGACTGAAGAAAGTGGACATAATAGTGTCCGAATGGATGGGGTAGGGCATACTTATTCCCAGCTATCATTCAATAAGTCTGTTTGTTCTTTTTAGGCATGCGCTATTTGCGGATTCTCTATTCTGCCAGGTGCTGTACGCACGTGACAAGTGGCTGACAAAGGGCGGCCAAATCTTTCCCAATGTGGCCAATCTCTATATACAGGGCATATCCCAGAGCCGACATCAGATCATCGATAAAAGCCTGCCGCCCATCTTGCTGATGGACGATTATGTGAATCGGCAATCGCTCATGACAGAGAAGTATCTATTGAAGAGCATAAACCTAAGCAGCGCCAAGGATGAGATTGAATTCTTTAAGGCCGATTTTAAGATGAAGGCTGTGCGCAATGGAAAGGTGTCCGGGTGCATGCTCTACTTTGACATATGCTCCACAAATGCCAAGGGTCAGCTGCAAAAGCTGTTCTCTATAGGTCCCGAGTCGCCCAAAACGTATATGATGCAAACGGTCTTATACTTGAAGGAGGATGCCCTCGAGGTTGTCGACCAGCAGCTTCTGTTTGGACGTTTTAGCATGGCAGTCGGCTGCTTTGCACCGCGCGGCGTTGAATTCTCCCTGGGCATATGGCTGGGTCAGTAGCTGGCTGTACTTAATAAAGGGTAATGCTGATGCTGATGCGAATGCGAATGCTGAAACGGATGGCTGATGGGTTGATGTATTCATGGCAATATTTAGGCGTTCTTTGGGCAGTTCGCCTTAAAGGCCAACACGTCGCTCCGGCTGAAGGCTTGTGAGCAACGATCGTTGCAAGATCAAAATTTATGGCCGTGCTGCATCAATTAGGGCGGCAGCCCGACGACTGCTGCTCAAAAGACAATGGGCAGCGCGGGCTTGGTTTGCGTTTTTTGCTGAACTGATCGGTGTTTAGCTTTGACGTTGCTACAACGATTTAAAATGATGTCGCGCATAATTCACTGATCGAGTACAAGATCGAGGATTCACGTTTCGCCAGACTTTGCGTCGTGCTCGGGCTCCCTCTTCCTGCAGAGCTCTGCTCTGTCTCTGTCTGCCCTCGTTTACAGTTAAGTTCTTTTGTTCAAATCTCATAACTGATCGCTGATCACTGATCGCAGCTCCCTGTTCCCTGTTCCCTGTTCACTGTTCACTGTCCGCTGCTCGCACTTGGTTAACGCTCCATACAAGGCGCAGTACAATGGGCTGTCTCCTCGTCCTGCCTGTGCTGGGCACACAAATTCGTTCTTTAAATGATATCTTTCGAGTCAGCGGCAGGGAATCGATCCACTCGCTCGCATGCTTAAGTGACATTTTGCGGGACGTGGGTCTGTGATGGATTAGCATCATTTTGCCGTGAGGATAATGTGTCGTCGACAATGATTTTGGTTGACATGTTTTTTTTTTTGTTTTTTTTTTGGGGTTTCGTGCTGTTCTCGGAAATAATTATGCTGCTTTTGCGCAAAAGTAACAGCATTTTTGTACAAATTGCATAAAAATTTAAATTGGCCAGCGAACTTTTTGGCTTTTCGCGGCAAACCCAGAAAATTGCTTAATAATGAAATGCCAATGGATTAAGCGCAATTTGTGCGGTATGCCGAGATCCGAGTGGGGCATGCGGCATTTGGCGGGCCCACTGATCCGCGCCACTTGCTGCATTCCACTCGAAAGCTCCCTTTTTTTCTGTAGCCCGCTGAATTTTTGCTTTATTTTACACCTACCCAGTCAATGCTAATGCTGTCTCTTTCTGGCGACTCTCTCTCTCTCTTTCTGCAGCTTTCCGCCTTTCGCACGCTCGCCTCGCAGCGTTTTCATTAAATTCGCTTAATAGCGCAATATAATTTAAACAAGTAGTAACATAAAATAAAACTCACAGCAACGCATTGAAAGGCATAAAAAGAGGCAAATGATGCCGGGGTAGAGCTGGCCAGGTCTGGCCTCGCCTGGCCTGAATCTGCGCCCGGTTCCAGGTTATGGCGCATGGGCGAGACGCCCGGCATGGCCCGGCTTGGCCCGCAAGTGCAATAAGTTCGCTTAACGAGGGTTTAATTTATGATTTGTTATGTTTCCGGTTCGTGTTCTTGCGGCCGATGCTAAAAATTATTGGCAATAAAGCCAAGGTGTGGATTATAGTTGGCTGGTAGCTTGTGCTGCCACTGGGAATCCAGAGCTGGAGGTGGACCGATTAGCGTTACCTGCGCGAAATGTTAGCAAAAAGCCAGATATTCTACACACACAAATCGATCAGGAGCAGGAGCACATCTTGGGTCTAATCATGCCTCATGGATTAAGTATTGTTCATTTTTAGATGTGGTTGCCCAATATTTGCCACATATTGCACAGTTTTGTCTTTGCCACTAATAATCCCTAATCCTTTCACGCTCACTGTGCATTTGCGGCCAGACAGCCAGAGTCCGGGCAACGAGCCATGAAGAATGGCGGGAGCGGGAACGGGTAACGAGGTACGTCGCATTGCGTTGAAAATCGATTTGTTTGGGTTGCGCCTGCGCAAACAACGCGGCCCCTGGATAAGAACGGATAAGAAAATAAGCAAAGACACACAGCAAAGGGACAGAAACGGGAAAGGGAACGGGGAGGGGAACAGGGACTGGCAGTGCGACAGACGCTGGGGCAAGAAGGCGAAATGGTTGAAGCCAACGCCAACGAGTATCTGCTGGAACATAAATTACGCGACTAACAAGCAGCGCCCCGTGCAGCCAACCAATGCCAACCAACTTGGCCGAAAGCTAAAAAAGATACAAAGCCTCGGCCTGGCTCGGCACTGGGTCTGGCTCGGCACTGGACACTGGGCACTTGGGAACAGGCTGCGCTCTGCCTGGCCAGAGTGAGTTGCACAAAATTATAAATGAAAGCGGGTGTTGGACGCCGTTCACAGGAGAGCAGCTCAGAGACGCAGCAGAATCGCAGCAGCATCCCAGCAGCATCCACGTCCACGATTAGGTGTAGCAATTTGGACGGGCTGCCTGTGATTGAGACCGAGGCAGTGTTCGAAACGAAGTTAAAAATCAAATTAGCGAATGTGTTGAAAATTAAAAACAAATTCACGGATAAATTGCATCTGCCAGATACGCAATTATTATGAGGGTAGACAGGGCCAGGCACAGGGAGAGAAACAGAGAAACGTGAACTGCGACTGACTTATGGACTCTGTCCAGGCTCTCCAGCTCAGCTCTGCTCTGCCCTGACTTGGCTGCCGGGGCTGATGTTCTGGTTCTTGGCTTTAGCTTTGGCTCTAGCTGTGGTGGCTGTCCGCTGAGCGCTGTTTTTGCCCTCGAGGTGTTGCAATTTGACGTTTTTTACGCGCGTTTTTATTCCATGAAATCCACATAAGCTTCACAAGGATGCAGCAGCCGCAGCGGGCACAGCAGCCGCACGCAGTGCAAATAGTTGGCCCTAAATGGTTTTTGGCGAAAAACATGTCGAATTAACACGCTCAGTTGCTGTGCAAGTGGAATGCCAGTTGGGGCAGCTGCGATCGGGATTAACAACAGCAGCATCAACCTTATGGGCCAGCCAGCGTTGTGTGTATTTAAATGCTTGGCAAATTAGCTGAAATTTCTTTTGGCCCAACACAATTTGCATTTGGGCAGGGTGTCTGCGTGTGTATGTGTGTGTGTATGTGTGTTTTTGCGAGTGCAAAACATATAATTAGTGTTGAGTTTTTGCGGTAAGCTAAGCCCCTACCGAACTGAAAGGGGCCTCAGCTGGCGCCGTCTGTGGCTGGCAAATAAATCGCGCTGCTGTTGAACTTTCAGTGCCTCCGGGATGGAGTGGAGGTTGGTCAGAATCGCAGAGCCAAAGCGAATGGCACTGCCAAGAGCTGACAGAGTTGGACTCGAGACTCGATGTCGGACACGCCCCCTTGTGTCCTGTGCATTGCAGCCAGGCTGTTCTCAAGGCGAGTCGAGATCGTGGCCCTCTCAGCTCAGGTCGGCTCAGCTCTCTGCCAGCGCCGTAAAAAGGGCGCAAATTTTATGAGCGCATCGTTTAACAAATGAATTTACAACCGTGCAACGCCCAAATGTCTGGCGTTCAAATTCAAATTCCTTGCAACGAAAGAAGACGTGGCCCAAAACGAAACTTGGCACTGTCCGTGAGTTACGTGGCACACGGAGGCGTATGCGCTATATTCGAGCATGAAATATGTCTGGCATTTGGCCAAATGATTTAAAACAAATAGCAGCCAGTCTCTCTCCAGCCATCTTTAAGGCCGTCTACACACATATATCTGCACTTTCGTATTCATCCCGGCCACTCAGCTGCTCCATTGCCTGCCCGGACTCAGTTATATTAACGCTTTCATTAGCCCAGTTTGTGCTTCGCTGGCCGCCCTTTTATCGGGCTGCGTTTTGGCGTCCATAAATCGAAGTCATTGCCAATTGCTAACTGGAAACTGGCAACTGGCAATTGCCAGCGCGTTGTTTTACTCGTTAAATACAGTTTAATGAGCTACCCAAAATCTGAAGTACCTTTTGGAGCAGCTTCTCGGTGCGTGCTCGCCAACGGGCCCGATCAGCGTTTTGGGTAATTGTAATTGCGTCGGCCTGTCAATAGCTTTTCATTGGCATCAATAAGGGAAAGCTTCGCTTGCTTGCAGTTAATATTCGTTTTTATGCGGCAATTACCGACACGATCCCAAATGATCGCCCCGTGAAGCTGGTAATTTGGCAACTCGTGAGCCATATGCAAATATCAGCAGAAGCTCCATAAAAGTCTGCACTGTTCACTGCCCAAATGAGGATTCGGCTCAAAATGTTGCCATTAAACCCGTCGTAGGTTCGACAACTCTGTCTTCAGAGGCCTATGGAATGTAGTCTCTTGGTTTTTAGTCCTATGGCAATGCTCGTATAACTTGTAGATTATTTTATAACTTACAGGTACAATTGTATCTTTCAGATACTTTATATGATACAGATACTTTTTTATCATACAGATACTTTTGTATGTTACACATACTTTTTAATCTTATATATACTTTTAATCTTACAGATAATTTGTCTTATAGCTTCTTTTGTATCTTATAGCTACTTTTGTATCTCACAGATACTTTTGTGTCTTATAGATACTTTTGTATCTCACAGATACTTTTGTGTTTTACTGATACTTTTTGTATCTTACACAATTTTTTGTATCTTCCAAATTTGTTTTTAATCTTGCAAATTTGTTTATCGCTCATGCTACAGGCGCTTTTGTATCTTAAAGGTTTTCGAGTCTTGCAGAAACTTTTTACAGATACTTGTTCGCTCTAAATTGCTTTTGTATCTTTTAGTTATAAATATTACAACTATGTTTAAATCTTACAAGCATTTGTCTTTCCCATTAACTTTGCATTTTGCAACACACACATAAAATTCTCAGAGATACTCTTAGCATGTCACGAATTCTTAACTAAATATATGAATAGGAAGAATTTGTACAAATTTCTAATTAATTTAATGGAAAGAGACTTATTGCCCTATATGTTTGTTAAGATTGATTGACTGAAAACTGCCAACTCCAGAGCTACTTACGTTAATCTTTTACGAACAACACTCGAATTTACCTGAAAATGTAATGCCATTTCGATGCTATCCTTGGCATATTGCCGCAAATTTCACACTTCTAGGCTAAACTGTATTTAAATAGCTCGAGGCACATGGCGATCCTAGTGATCGTGTGCGACTGTTGCTCAGCTGCTGCAGAAAAACTTGTTAAGAGTGCAACGGCTGGCGGCTGGCTTCGAGTGGCACTTCGGGCTCTCATTGTTTGCTTAATAAATGACTGGCCATTGTCACTGGGTATAAATGTCAAAAGGTTGCTTTTGACACCCCAGCAATGGGCGAGCAGCGGTCAAGCGGCGACAAGCCGACAAAAAGTGAAGTGCAACACAATAAAACTGAGCGCTGTGCTCGCCGCTGCTCTCAATTGTGAGCTCACTTGGCCAGTTTTGCAAATGGAACAATGCAACCCCTCAGCGGACATACGCAAACGATCATTTAAGTGTCATTAAGACAGGCAGAGGGAGATGGCACGAGAAAAAGAGCCAGCGACATAGAGGACCGGCAACAACAACAGCAGCTGGCAGTTGGCAACAGCTACTGGCACATTCTGAGACTCTAGGAGAGACAACCTCTCGGCTGGCAAATGGAGCTGGGCTGCCGCCCATAGCGCCTGATTGTCCAGATTGCCAGGTGACGATCTTTTCGAGATCCGTGTGTGTGTGTGTGCAGTTGGGATGATAAAGTTGTTGCGACGATCGTCGACAATCAGCGATCGGCGATCGGTGATCAACGATCGTGGATCGAGTGGGCCAATTTGTTTGCAACTCGTCTGACGTGTTTGTCAATTAAAATCAAATTCGATGCGATCTTAGAGCAAACGCTGGGCCATAGCTGTACAGCATTGCTATGCACTCTTGTGCCTATCATTAACCACTTAGGCGCGAGTGCAATAACATTTAATCAACCAATAAATTTGGTGCAATTTATCAAAAAAGCCAAAACGCGGCGCAGACCAAAATCTTGTTCCTCCAAATTGCCTCTAATAACCGCAATCGATCGTTATTTTTTGTGGTTATTAATACGGAGGCCGAGCACTGAAACGGCAACTGGGACTAAGTCTTGGGACTTGAGACTAAGACTGAGACTGCGTCTGAGCACTGAGACTGCGTCTGAGCCTGCGAATGCGTGTCTGGGCTCTGCGCGATCGCGCTGCTGCGGTAAAGTCTGACAACTGCTTCTCAGGTAGTTCACAAGTAACTGCAAATTGCTGCCGTCGATAAAACTCAAATTGGTGGCAGCATCCGCGATGCATTCGCGTTGCTGCCCCAAGACCACAATCGATCGCTGAATTTGCCTAATGGCGACGGCCACTCAACACAAACACCGAGCGGCTGCTCGAGCTGGAGCTGAAGCTGGGTCTCGAACTGAGCCTGGAACGCATCTTGATCTTCAATATTGCCTGGCTGATTGACAGAGAGACGATCTGTGGTCCAAGGCCTCCGCTCCCGCTCCTGCCTCCTGTCTCTTCTACGTATTCGCGCTGTTTACGCGCGCATTTAGCATGTTGTAAAAGTCTGATGGCGTCCATTATAATCAATTGGCCGGGCTCGTAAAATTAAATGATCCCGCAGGAGAATTAAGCGCCAATTACGCGCTGCAAAGGCAAAAATATGTTGCCGTTGCCATTGGCGCTGCAAGCTCTCAAATTTGGGACGCGATCAGAAAGAAGCAGAGCAAAAAACAAAAAAAAAACAGAAAAAAAAGATCGCTGGCTCGACTTAATTGCAGCATTTAAGTTGTCTTATTGATCATAATAACTCCATAATGGCGGAACATGTGCGTACAATATAATAATCAGACGGGCAGCGAGTGAAAATTGCAAACGGGAAATGCGTTTGGAGCGGGGGGGAGGAGCTGAAGCCGATAAACACAGGTAGAACGAGAAGGTAAAGGAGTGCAAGGGCTGCGCTCAGAAGTGGAGCAGACATTCGATCTCAATCACGAACTGCCTCTCATTCTTCAGGACCTGTTGTTGTTGTAATAAGAGTGTGAAAGCAAACAAGCAGTAAAATTAAAGCGAACCGGCGCTGTCCTCTTCCCCAGACAGACTTGGCACAAAACTGATCAACTTGTAATGGGAAATGTGCTCAAAAACTCAGCTCAACTCAATCAGCTTAATGGCCTGACAACTTGTAACTTGTAAGCTGCCCGCTGACCCGCTCGATTGCCGCTGCGAAATGGGGAAATGAGGAACTGCGATCTGGCGAGGATTTGCTTAAAGACACGGCAGTTGTTTTCGGTTGCCCGCCAGGTGCTTTCCGTTTGCTGAAACATTGTAAGGAAATTGGCGCATTCCCGCTTTAATGATATTGCAGAGCTAACGTGCCGGATCCGCAACAACTCGGTGTCCCTTCGAACTGAGAACTAAAGCAAACTTAAGTTTACTTTTATCGGGCTAGATCAATTGAAAGCAACGGAATACAAGAGGATACAATATATATTAGATCCTACATACGATACGAATTAAAAAAATCTGAAGCAAATATCAGGTAAAATTTAATTAAAGGTACACAATTTTGAAAACAAATAAAACAGCTGTCTTCGGAATTATAAAATATAGTGACACGGGCTTATTGATATGTTAGGGGAATATAGAAACGCGCATCTCACAAGTATGGCAAACAAAATAAATAAAGTTTTTAGCTATATCATAAAGTAATACAATGTTGATAAGATATATTCACAATTTGTTGGGTAACAAAAACATTTTACATTTAAGAATTAAACTATGTACCGATCGGTATGAAACCTATATATATATATAGGAATCTGATCCTGATCCAAATATAAGGCAAATGAGAAAAATATATATCATTAAGATTAATTTAGTTTGTCAAGCTAAAACAAGTGTACACTTTTTGGTGCCCAGTTTGTTATTCATTTATTTTTAGATACTCAATAAACGTGCCATAATATATAAGGTCAGTCGCTTGAGTAGGGATTGCTGCGATAAAAAAGCATGTAAGTTCTTGAAATGATATACTATGGGCACAGGTGTCGCAGGCTCATGTTATCAGCTGTGTCTACATTTACATACCTTACCGGGCACACGCACACACACACCCACATACATACATACATATATTCGCAGGCACACACGCACACCCCAAATGACATATTGCGAAAGTGTCCCACGAATGCTGCCGCACAATCGTATTACAATTGGATTCCCCTCTCGTTGGCAAAAAGCGAAAAACCAAACATAATAAATTAAGTCATTTAACATAATTTCGCTACCAGAGCAAAAGTCGATTGCAACAGCTGCTAAACGAGGGGACAGACACGACGCATGTGCCACATGCAAACGCGGAGGCAATCCCGATCCCATAGAGCCAGAGTTTCGAGGGAACACACATGGCATGGCATGTCCCGGCCAGGCCAGGCCAGCTCTGGGCACGACAATGGACAATGGAGCGTGTGGGTGCAATCAACATCTGAAAATGGGTACGCGGCCGGGTAATTTACAGCGTTGCGCAGTCGCAGTCGCAGTTGCAGTTGCAGTCGCAGTAAACGGCTCGAGTGTTCGATTGAATAGCGCAACTAATTTTCAAAGGAGGCCCAACAAAAGTGCAATAAACGATGTCCACTTAGGCCAACAATGGAGTCCAACAAAGGCGCTACAAAAGGAGACAACTGTGGGCGTGGCAACGTTCTATGGCCCAATAAAGTGCGACTCGATTTAATTAATGGAAATGCAATGACTCGATGCGGCTGCCGCTGCAGCTCCTTCTGCTGTTCCTGCTGCTGCTTCTTCTTGCCTTCTGCGCTATCCGTGTTTGGGATCTCTTCGAGCTGTCTCTCTCCTGGCAGCACAGCTGCACAGCTCTAAACAGGGCCAAGGAGCCGCAGTCATTGTCTGCCTGCGCCGCTTGACAAATTTATAACAAATATTCACGCGTGCTTTGGCAGGCGGCCCTTTGTCAACTCCTGCTGCTGCTGGCCATATCTCAATTATTGCCTTTCAATTGCCACCGAGCGACACTTTGTTTTTTTTTTATTATTATACTCTGCTTTGATTTCACACGAAAAATCGAGGCTCATCTTTGAGTTGTCGAGATGTTCTTTGTTTGGTTCGTTGGAAGCGATTGGCTTCGGTTTTGCACATTTTGTGTGTTTGGCGAGTCAACAAAAAACCAAATAAAGAAAAACACTCACATAATGGCAAAACAATTAAAACAAATTTTCGAATTGAATGCCTCGGCATTGTCCTGCCAATGATCCTGTTGCCAGCCTGTTGTTCCCATCCTTATTGTGTTTGTGTTCGGCTCGGCTCGGCTGTTTTCTGCTCGGGGTGCGATTTCTATGGAATTAAAGCGTCAAATGCGCCAGTCATAACAAGCCGCAGTCAACAAAAGTCAATAGGACTGCCCCCCACATTCCCTCTCCATACCCTCTCCTGTACCCCCTCCATAGAGAGTTGAATTGATTTGCACGCCCTGGTCATGGCTGCGAAATGGCTAAATAAATGCTGCTAAAACTGCCGGACAGGGCGTTAATTTCATTTCGATTTGCATGTGAGCCAGTTGTGTATATACATGGATATATATATATATAGCAACTGGTTACGTTGCCACACCTCCCGCCCTCTGCTACTGCTACTACTCCCCGGTACCCCCTCTTCCCCCACACCCACAGTCTGGTGTAGCGTTTCAGCGAAATCTTGCGATAAAATGCATAACAACTTCATTCACAGCGGGCGATGCCATAAAAGTGTTTTAAATCGTGTTAATAATTTTGTGCAGCGTTTGCCTGGCCAAACTCTGAATTGCGAAGAGTCCTGCTGTGACCGGCATGTCGTCCACACTGGCCCAGCCCCGGCCACCCGTCCGCCCGTCCGCCCGATGTCCAGCTCCAACTCCAACCGGGCCATTGCATGTTGTGTATGCGTATTTGGCATTTCATTTTTATTCATTTTTCTTAGGCGCGTTTATTGCACTTTTGGGAGCCTGCGCTCCAGCCTCGATCCTGTAACTGGCCGCCCTGCGGCCATGGCGCGGTCTATTCACACCTGCAAACCAACAGCATAAATTGCGCCTGCTGAAATGTATCTGCAGGCTGCTTGAGCTCCATCACGTGATCAATGCAATTAATTATAATTTGTCGTCAATAAACAGTAACAAAAAATACACAAATTTGAACAGAGAGAAGCATACAATTTCAGCAGCCAACTCTTACATTGCGTGCCGCAAGCGGAAGGTCTTCAAATTATGCATTCGTCTGCATCACAAACCATTTAAATATACTTAAGTCTCGACTTGGACCAAAGCCACTCGAGAGTGTGGAAATAATGATTGACATGGCAGCTCCCAAAACAAACTCTTTAGGAGACTTTGAGACATATAAAAAACTTATGCCTGATCATACAGTTGCAGAGGGTATTCGATTTATGGTCAGACAGAGTTGAGAATACGCTACTAAGATATATATAAAACTGTTTTTAGAAACCGGCTGCTGGTTCCAACAGTGGGATAACAAATATGAATAAAGTAAGGGCAAATGAAAGGGCTTTAACAATAATATTGAACATATTTTCTTTGATTTGATTGCATAAGGTGTAGAATTTAGGCTGCGTTGAAAATACATAATATCGCGGTGTGTCTAAGGGCCCTTCGGAGTTAATTATTCCTGCGGCATAATACGCCAATGGGCAGAGAAAGTATGCCAATATACGTGCAGCACATGGTTGAATATAAACAAATCGTTTAACTATCTATCTTTGCACAACTCCAATTCGCTCCTCATAGTGCGGGCAATTTTGGGCGGAGCTGCCGCTTATCGTGCGGCCATAAAGCTGCAATAATCGAAGCTCTGCCCCGCCAGCTGTGCATACTCGGCTCTAGGAATAATTTATATGGCCGTAATGTGATAATAAGCATGCGCTGATATCCTGCGGAACTTTCGCAACCCAGAACCGAAATTCGGACCAGGCCGAGTGGGCCAAGTGGGGCTGTGGCGCGGTTCAAATGTTAAGACGCTTTTCGTGTTGCAACTCAATTGCTCAATTATTAGATACAGACGACGGCGACGACGAGGAGGAGCTGTTCTCCAAAATTATAGAGCTGCGTTAGGCGAGTGAAATAAAAGTCCATTACAAATGGAATCAACAACTCATTGCTCATCGACATTCATAGTGCCGGAGTCGGAGCCGGGCAGAGTTGGGGCAGCGGTTCCCAGGCAACATTATTATCAGCTGTCTAGAAGAGAACACAGTCCCCAATACCCAATCCGTGGCCAATCCATGGATACTTACGTATCTGGCGGGGCCAGTACTTGGCGATAAGCAGCAATTTTCCTGAAGTGAACCCCATTAAAATATGATAAATTGCGTCTATTTTACGGAGTTGATTTTAACAAGACAATTTAACAAGCGTAATTTAATATTTGACAGAGCACAGCGCCGAGACAGCCAGCTCTTGCCGTCTCGCTCCAACCGCAGCAACAAAATGGAAGCGACCATGAAAATGATGTAAAGTCGTTCTCGTTTGTTATTGTTTTTGTTGCTGCCGACGAAAATGTATCTCACCCTGGGGAACACTTAAACGCCAACCGAAAAATTGCCTGGGTTGGACTTTAGCCGCGTGATGGGCAGGGGTAGAGACGGCGACTTTAGCCGTTAATCTCGGCCAGCGCTGATGGTGGTGGTGGTAATGTTGGTGGTGCTGGCTGTGAACCACAAGCATACAGGGTGGGTTCCAATCCACAGCAGAGACAGGGACAGAGACAGGGGCAGGAGCAGGGGCAGGGAAACAGGGACAGAAGCGGGCGCAGGTATGGATGGATTTTGATACTGCGGCGCATTCATGTTAAACATTCTAAATTAAGTGGCGCGCTGGCGATAAGGTAATTGGGGTGAAATGTGAGCGCGTTGCCAGGGAGTGGGTAACCAGCTCGTTGAAGTGCCGGGCATGTCTGCTACGGGGGTTGCAGGGGAATGTCGCCGGAGCTGTGATTGCAGACAAATGCTAATCACAATTCTATGACGCCCGATGGCTTGAAGTCTCAGGGTCGGGCTGGGTTAACGAAGTGATTTATGCGGTTGTTGCATGGTTTCCCTTTTGCCAAAGTTGATTAACTAAATTAAGCAATTATAACAAATCTCTGACGAACCGCAGAGCAAGCCGAACCACACGAATATCCAAAAGCCAAACGATCCGCGCTGATCGACTAATTTATTGTTCACAAATTGAATGTGTTTTCTTTTCGTTGATAATTGCCGGCTAAAGCTGCAGTTTGACCAACTAATTAACCTGATCCACATAAACCAAACTCGCCAGCGGACAGACAGATCCATGGCCAGATCGTGACGCACACGAATTTTAAATTTATGGCCTGCCGCAGGGCCGCAAACTAAATGGCCACAAATCAAAACTGTTTTTAATTAATTGGGCGCTTTTTCATACGCTTTAGCTGAGAAGGACGAGTGCAGGAAACATGTACTATCTAATTTTAAAACAATTCGGCTTTCTTTTGTCACTAATTGTTGTGTTAGTGATATAAGGTAAGGACTAGTTGGTATTGCCCGGCTTTGCCCGGCTCAGATTATTTGCTTTAAATCTTAAATATTTATAAATTTATGTATATAGGAAAATAAGGAGCACTAGTCAGCCAGCCAGTCAATCAGTCAGTCAGTCAAATCAGTCCGTGAGTCAAGTCAAGTAATTTTAAAATGACCAAACCGTAGCCAAGTCGACGACAAAAGTATTTAATTTCCCAATGAGAAACTAAATCGATTGGTTTCCTTAAATCTATTATTAAGCATAGCTTGGATAACACAAAGAGTCTAATTAGGCAACTCCATTTGTGGATTGCTTCTAACCGCAGCCGTTTCGTGGAATCAAGACCTCACAGCGTGCCTCAAATATTATCGGAAACAAGTACAGTCTCTCTCTCTTTTAAGTGGCCCGTAGTCAACTGTAGTGTGTGTGAGCTGTACGAGTGCCACTCGAAATGTTGACAGATAAAAGTTCAGCGAACCGCAAAAAGCCAGCCAATGGGCACGCATTGTTTAATGGCCGCCATATCAACGCAATTATTTTCAAATTGTCTCGTTAGTTTTCGAAATGCACAGCAATTACAATTACCCGCAAGATACTCAAACTCATCCACTTGGAGTTACGCATCAACACACACACTCGCACACACACTCTCGCATATGGTCACAGGAAATGCGCACTTAAGTAGACTTTGAATAGTTTCTAATTAACTGCGACAACGGCGTAACGGGGTTGACTGATGAATTGACTGAATGATTAAGCCGACGCGGCATACAATACACAATCAATCCGAAAGGGATGGAAACTCAAACTGAATTCCGCACAATCAGTTAAGTTGCGGATGCCCCCTTGGGATGAACTGAAGTTGAGATACGGTTGCATTCTGGACACATTAACATGCAAATTACACAGTCGTTGGTTGCATTTAAAAAAGCGTTCTCAATATGGGTGGCTCGCTACCTTAAACGCAGCTCACCGCAGCACACCTCACACGACGTGGACCTAGGTAGAAATTCTTTAAAATGCCATTATCGGAGCTTAAGAATTTGATACATTTCCAGCTGTAAACGAACTGAGAGGCTACTGTTCGGCCAATCACTTGAATTGGAATCTGCATTAGAATTGAAGTGGCCGGCAGCCGAGCATCTGAAGCCTTGGGTTGGGTGGACTATAAAGCCGGGGCTCCATAAATTTAAGGTGTTTGAAATGGGCAATGCTTTGTGGCACCTCGGCTGGCTGCGGAACTGCGGCGGACGTCATAAGCCGAGCCGTTTGATTTATGGCAAAATTATAACGCATTAAGATCAAAATATATATAGAGAGTGGCCGGTCGCCGGTTGAGCCGAGCTGAAAAGCGAACCAACTAGTTTTTGACATTTTAATAAATCGCTCGGACACAACGATGCGGAGCGGCGACAATGTCTTAAGCCGATAATATTATTAACTCTCTGAGTTAAATCGAACGTTTTGTATGTTTTGAAGCCGTTTATCAGACGCTTAAGTCTCACAGCTTCCGACATTCCAGCATGGACATGGCCAGCATCAACGGGCTGCGTGTTCATTTAAATTATACTGAAACTCGGACACGCATTTGATTGGACTTGTTTCTTTTATAATTGAAAAGTGACTTGCGATCCACTCCCCTCTCCCCACCCTTCACTCCTGGTGTTTGTCCTGGTCTGGCCTCTGATTTCAGTTAATTACATAAACGCACACAGTTAATGGTTAGCTAGGTGCTTCAGTGCGTCCGTAATGATACCTTAAGGCATCGTGCAATTATTAAATGAGCACAAAACCGAGCACTTGCCATACATAAATTAATGGACCACATGACGCGCCCTATTCAGTTGCCTATATGCGCATCATTTCAGCTGGTCGGCGACACAATTATCTAAACTCCGGAGGATGTGGGGGCAACAGCAGCAGCCGCAGCTTGACTTCGCATGCGCTGGAATATGCGAGTTTTTGGGCAACGCCCCAAGTTATCTAAGCACCTTTTGGCAGCTGAGCAACTCGATGTGGATGCTGTGCTCAAAAGAGGCTGCGCAGTGCCACTTATATATATATATATATATATGCCTTATATATATCATGTACCTATTATGTGCTATATATTAAAATATTTGTTGGCTGATGCTGTGTTAAATGGTTATTATTAGCGCTGATGAAATGCTTTCAAATAGTATTCATTTCCTTGTTGTTTTTCATTTTTAACTATATATATTTAATCCAACAACAATGTGAAGCTGTTAGCTAATGAATTGTCAAGAGTTAGTTATCGTAAATATGGAATGAAATTGAAGCCGTATCTGATTAAATACGCTCCGCTTTACTTGGCCGCCGACGTCGACTCATTGTTTATGAGCCATAAAATTGTATTTGTAATTTGGCATAAAATTTAAATATCCTTCAACGTTGCGCAAAGGCCACTTGAGCACTTCTCTCTCTCTCTCTCTCGTCTCTTTGGGCTGATTGCCATGACAAAGGACGCATAATTACATAAGGAGCGTGGGCTGCACGCATTCGCTTCAGTTGCACGGATTTTTCTACTGCGAGCTACTTGTTTTGTTCGATATTTTGGGATGGGAATTCGTGGAGCACTTGAGCATGGACCACACAGCGAATGAAGTGATAAACTAATTGCTCGGGCGTGGCATAGGCATGGCATAGGCATGGATGCCAGCTCGTAAAGTATTCAAATGCCACCAGCAGCAGCTGAGCAGTATTCTCATTGATTTTAATGGCACATTAAGCATACGCCTCGTTGCCATACAAATTTGCCCAGATCCGATCCGCTTGGAGCCGACGAGCCGTCCGTTTACGATTATTTGTCGCAGTCTCATTTACATACACACACACACACACACTCTTTGGGAAATACATTAAAAAATGTCCAATAAAGAAATAATGCCAAACAATAGACAGAGAGAGAGAGAGAGGGGGAGAGAGAGGGACACAATTTTTATTACAGCTTTAAGAATCGGACGAGTTTTTGGGGCTCGGAACGCGTTTTAAAGTTGTCAACTTGGCGGAACAAATTTTGTTAATGATGCCCGATATAAACCGAAATGAACTAAAATTGTTATAAAATGCGATTTTATTGTTATTTATTATTGGGTTGTTGTGTAAGAATTTTCGATTAATTCCGTGTTAGCTAATGCCCTCTTCTCGCTCTCGCTCGCATGCTATCTCCTTCTTGAAACATGATCTAAAACACTCGCTGCCCATTGTTGGGGCTCACAATGCACTCTTAATGACAGCCAATTAATTCTGAAGGCCTTTTGTTTAATCTGAATATATGTTTTATTGTGCAGATTTGCCACATAAATCAACATAATATTATTTATATATAGCTTTTAGCTAAACGCTTTCGAATTCGGGGCGTGGGCGCCTGCCTTGTATCTTTGTATTTGTTTTATTTTTGATTTGTATCACATAAATCATCATAATTATGCGAGAGTTTCAACGGTTCTCTCAAAAGGTGTCTAGAATTTCAATGGGGTGCGGCAAACCCAACGGGAATACTCACTCAAAAAATGTGGTATTTATTGCGGTGTGATAATTGTGTACAGCTTAAAGCTATATACATTTCCATGCCCTCAATTATATATTTATTGTATCATTTCTTCAATCCATGGCAACAGCTCAGTACCAGCCTTAATCCGAGTCGCAAATGCACAACGACAGCTAAACAAACATTAGTCACAAAATTGCCTGCCAACAGCGAAATGAACAATATCTGTATGCCATAAATATCCCTGGGGTACTCTGCCCCACACACACACACACACACACACTCAGCGTATACTATATTTCGTATTCAGGATGCCGGCATGCTGGCACTGGGGTTCATGACGACCCGGCTGTTTACTTTCAAAACCGTTTGCCATGCGTAAATGACAAACGATTTTGCAAAATTATTATTGCCATTGTCATCGTCGCTTGGTTGGCTGACTCTGGCCCCTGACTCTCCGGCTCTGACCCCAAAAATTCCAAACACTTTCTCAATTTCAGTTGTTGTTGTTGCTGTCGCACTTTACGCTGCTCAATTTAGCAAACAGTCAGCCGTTGACGTTATCCTTCCGCTGGCGCAGCAGCCAAAACCAATAAGCCACCAGCAGGAGCCGGCACCCGCCACCCAGTTACATTTACCGCCATCCATGTCGCTAAATCCCACAGCAATTGCTGCTGGCAATGCGCACTAATCCAGCCAGGCATTTGCTGCTTCCAGCTCCAACCCCGGCGACTCTCGCCACGCACATCCGGGCACGCCTCCGCCCCCGCCCCCGGTTTCGCCCAGCTCATGGCGCCCTCTTAGTGTATTTATTTTATAACATTGCCAATCAAGATGGCTGCGCAAACATAATCGCAACGGGGACACACAGATATTGATACAGACACAGACACAGGCACAGATGGAGATGGAGAAAGGACCCTTAGCCCGGGTCCGGGTCCGGGCCCGGGCATGTGCCGTGCTTGTTTGCATTTCAGCAGCTTTGCCCCAACCCAGCCGGAGGATCAATAACACTTTTGACTCAATTCCGGGAATGGCAGGACTCCTTTGCTCAGCCCGTTTCTAGCCTTTTGTTGTTGTTTATTTGTTTTGCAAGCAATTTCAGCAGCGCGCGTGTGTGTGTGTGTGTGTGTGTGTGTGTGTGTGTGTAAGTGCTTTATCCTAGACTCCTCGTACTCATGCCAGCAGAGGGGGCACATTGTATATTGTATATGCTGTGTACATGCGCTGTGCTTATGTCCTTTTCAATTTGTTCAATGATTCGCAAGCAAATTGATTCCCATTCAATTTCGCGCCGTTTCGCCTGCGACAATTTCGATTTTTATTGGTTTTCTCTCTTCACGCCGAGTTCGGCCATTTTGTTGTCCGTTCCATTTCGTGTGTGTTTGTGTGTTTGTGTGTGTGTGTGTGTGCTCTGCGAAAATATAATAAAATTGTAAATTGGTTTTTGTTCATTTATAGCTAGTTGTTGTGTATCTTTACCGATATTGATATTGGTCAGCGTTTGCGGGTTCTGCCAATTGGCAGCTCGTCCGCCTGCTGACCGTGTCCCTGCGACGCCTATCGTCCTGCGTAGGCAAAACTGAGATTGTTTAGCTATGAAATAACTTAATTGGAAACTCAATTCGAGTATTGTTCATATAAATTAAAGTTAGTACGCACGTAAATTTAAAACAGTTCTTCTCAAGTAAATGGCTATTGCAGGAATAATATTATATTCAAACAATAGTTCTCTAGTCGGGAATGTCCGACTAGGAGTGCATACCTCACAGCCACAACAGGAGCTAAGATAATAAATATGAATTGGGCGTTTCCAGATTTTGTATTAAAGTTTCGGAGATCGACGCGCTCTCACAGATCGACAAAGGGATTCCGTTTCTCGTCCTTATCAAGAATATGTATGCTTTATAGGGTTATAACATTAAATCCTACCCATTTTTAATGGGTTCAGGGTATAGTAACTATGTGATTATTGATATGTATTACTCAAATATTTGTTATTAGTTCAATATTTAAAATGTTTATGATAAATTCAGTTGCTTTATGAAAAATATGAATATTGAGCTGGGTGGTTAGGAAAATGTATCTATAAAGCCAAATACTTATAAGGTTGCTTGAAATTTAAAAAAAATATATCAAAGAGTTTTGAATTATTTTGGAAAAAAAGCATTATTGTGCTCTGTGGCTTGTGGAGTACTGGAGCACATAAGTTAGAGGCAATTACTGAACTCCCTGCTGCAATTGCAACTAATCGCCAACTAATTTCATCTACCAACTTTGAACATGCTCATAAACTTCGCTCAACTAGCCACTTAACAGCAACTGTGCGGCGTATCTGTATCTGTATCTGTATCTGTATCTGTTTTTAGTATCTGTGCTTGGTGCGAGTCTTCGGAGTCAGAAGCGTCCGACGACCAAGAATGTTTGTCACAATACATCAAATGGCAGCGGAATGACACAAAACATGAACGCGTCACTTTCCATCACTCCAAAGTGCCGGGCCGACGAAAGCTGCCACTGCGGCGACTTCGACTTCCACTCCGTTTCCTACTCCGGGTGCGAGTGCGAGAAATGCCAGCCAAATGGTCGGCTAACAAGCTAGCCAGCCAACCAGGGAAACAGGCAAGAGCCAACCAGCCAGACAGTGTGACGCAGCCTCATCCACAGATAGGCCGAACCTCAGATTAACTGCGCGCATGCGCAACTATTTGTGCACATTTTAAATGGGCCGCGTTGCGGCGCACAAAGCGTGGATCTGGGTACAATGCACCTTTCCAGTGGATAGAGTATGTCGGGAGGGAGGGGGCATTGGGGGAATCTTGGTGACACTCAACAGACGTCGCTGGGTCTGGCCAGGCAGCAGCAGCAGCAGCAGCAGTTGCTGCCTTAATCCGCCAAGCAATGTGACACACACAGCTCCAATGATCATGATGATGATGATGATGATGATGATGATGGTCGTGGCGATTATTTGTTGCTGCTGCGCCCTCAGATACAAAAGATATACACAGTTTTTGTCGTCGCAGCAATCTCGTTTGACCAAAAACGACTAACGAGCTGGCCAAGAGACGGAGGCTGAGACGGAGGCAAATGCGGAGGCTAAGGCTGAGCGACTGCCAGAGTTGATATTGGCGAGTGGCTGGTTGAGGCTCTTGGACTGAATCTGAATCAGTTGGCATCATTAATCCATTGCAGCCATGTGCAAAAGGTAGACACACACACACACACACATACACACGCCTTGTATGCGATGCCGCCGCCGCCGCGTAAGTTGTCATGTTTTTGTCGCTTTATGGACTTCTAATCGTTCGATTCTATCAAAAAGCTTACGCACTAACAAACACCCAAATCCAGTTGTACGTTTCAGGCCCATTTCAGTTTCAGTTTCAGTTACAGCTACAGCCGGCTACAGCACCAGATTAAGATATTTAGATTGGCTGGGACGGAGCCGTAGCCAGAGCCAGACGCAGCCGAGAGCAACTTTATTTAGCACCTTGGCCGGCCCACGGGTCCACAGCGCTCGACGAGGTGACAATAAGCTGGGCCCAGAAATTGGGTTCAATTTTTATTTTATTTTTTTTTTTTTTTTGCCTTTTTTGTGCTCGGGACGCGCTTGATAGAGCAGTCCAAGTCGGCAGTCCCTGGTGCTGCGGTCCTTGTCGCATTTGATGTGCGAATTTGTTATTTAACCTGGGCAAACACGCAATTGTCTGCGCCCGGCTCGTTTCGGGCCCTGTCCGTGGTGTGAATTGTGCATAAATTGGCCAGTTCGAGCATTAGATACTTTTCTATCTTTTGCCACGCATTGATTGTTCGGGCTTGGAATGGGATTTGGATATCGGTGCGGCTATTTGTTAAATTGTTTTCCAACTACCGTTTTTGGGCTCAATCGGCTGCTGCTGGGGCAGCTGTTAGCAGTAGGTAACACAATACGACAGGTGAAGGGTGCGCTGCGGCTCATTTGCATTTGCATGGACTTTCAAAACGGCAGAGAACGGCCCCGGAGATGGTCTATGTAGCCAGATGAATTATTGTAATTAATGCCAAATTGGCCATAAAACACAACATTTGCATGTCAAACAGATCATAGCGAATTTCATAAGCCACGTTTTGTCATGTTTGCCGGGCGCATAAATTATATTATATTTGATTATTCGTTCGCTTTTTGGCGGAAGTTTTCATTGTGCGCTCGACTGAAATAATTAAATATTAAATATGATTAAGTTTATTTGTGTTTTCTGTGATTTTGTTGTTTTGCGCTACGACCCACGCAGAGCCATAAACTATGGACTTATGGAGCTGGGCAATGCTAAACGGCATTCAAATATAAATAAATGTCAAATTGTGCACGCTTCGCCATAATCATATAGGGGCCTCTGACAGGGCCCAGCCCAGCTCCTCTCTCGCTCTCGCTCTCTGCGGACAGAGGGGCAAGCTAAAAACTGCTAAATGCAAATTAAAGCTCATTTATCGCGCAGATATTTCGAACAGCGGGACATTAATGTGCTTCGCACTTGGCCAAGAACCCAAATAACGATTCCGATGCCGAATCCCAACTCGTTTCGCATAGAAAGTGAGCTCTCAGCTACAGACATTGTCTGGAATTGGAACTGGCAAGAGGAGTGAAGAGTGGCGGGGAGGGAGTTTACCATTGCGAGTGCTCGTAAAACATGCTATGATTACTTTATTAAGCCAAATGTTTCATAAACAATCGCCATGTCGTACATAAAAACCGAATCCGAATCCGATACTCAAGCGTCTGCGCGGGCGTTTCTCCAGCTCCGAGACCTGAAGCCCGCCAACCCAGACTCAAACGGAGACCAACTCTCCGGGGCCCAGATGGTGACGAACGGGGCGTAATCAAGCGCTGAGCGCTTTGCTTAGATAAGTCACTTAAGATAAATCGCTGCGTGTGCGTGTGTAGTCGTTTAGAAATTATGGCTTTCAGATATTGGAACTCAGATACAATACAATATACAATACCCTCACTGCCATATACAATGCTCTGAGTTTGTTTTCTGTTGTTGTTGTTATTATTTTTTTTTCCCCTGGTTAAGAATTCAAATTTTTATCGCGTTCGTCGCGCAGAGAGTTTAACTAATTTTATTAAATTTAACATTTGTTAAATTTTGCTTCGATTTGTGATTTTCTCGTCCAGATAAAACGTTTGCAATTAAGTGGAAGTTTTACATAATTAATTTGAATGCCGTTTAATGCGAGCTATGGGAACTTTTTCTTATAGCTGGCCTGTTGGAAAAATAATGTATACAATAAGTTGAGCATATTTGAAATATCATTCAATTTGAGGTGTTTTTGCCGTGGATATCTATATTCTTGACACAGCCCATCTCAGTTGACAGACATTAGTTATTCATAAACATTTTATGTTGATGGACGATCTATTGCCTTGCTTATTCAATTAGCACATTTTATGCGTTTCCTAATTATGGTTGGGCCACCACGCAGCGTTCGTTTTGATGGCTTTTGACCATAAAATTGCTAACTAACTGACAAATTAAAGACAATATTTGTTTGTAGGTGCAACATCGTCATCGTCGATCGTCACTTCCTTTCTCATTGATAGGCACTCGAAGGTGCTTTTCACTACTGTTGCTTCTTCTTCTTCTTGTTGTTGTCTCAGTTGCCCGAATGTCTGCGTTATTTTATTATCGTGTTCCGCCATCTGCTGCCCCAACAGCAAGAGCCACGGCGACAGCCACGGCAACAGCCACAGTGGCAGCAGCGTTGGTTTAGCTACGCTCATTGTCGCCAATTGTGGCCAACATGGTCGTGTCTAGCGACAAATTTAATGACTTACTTAACCTCATTGAGAGCTGCATAGGCACACACGCACACACACAGAGAGAGATACACACACATATGGGCGACAGGGTCTCCGCCTTGTTGCTGCAGCATTTACCCCAATGCCCCGCTTCCATTCACAGACTTAGCTCGGTAACTTAGCATTTTTTAATGACTTAATTTACGTTCGCAATAGGTTCCACCTTCCATGTCTATTGTTTTGACTAAGTACACACACAGACACACACACACACACACACACACACAGCTGATGGTTTTATAGTTGGTCGTGGAGCGTGCGACGCCCTCGAAACTCAATTCGCGTCTTATCGTCCGCTCGCATCGTCGTCGTCGTCGTCGTTGTCGACGTCGCTGGCTCAAATCTTGCCCGGCTTCCTCTTCAACGTGGGCTGCGAATTTGTGGCCAGCTGCTCTAGAGGAATGGCCTCCATTTGTCTCAGATCGCTGCAGCAGGCGGTCGGTCCACATTCACATATCCCCACATATGAGCGGAAAGCAGAGCGCACGATAGCTTCGTTTATTGTTAATTTAATTGGGCAATTTCATGAAGGTGTTGGTGGTTTTGTTTTGCCTTTGGCCTTTTGCAAACGCATAAAGGAGGGCAACTTTTCAAAAGATGTCACAAATGAGAACTGAGCACTTCTCTGTAACAATATATAACCAAAGATACGCACCAGCTGAGAGTTTGTCGTGTTTACTTTTGTGATTCAAACACGCACAATTTACCATGACATATTCCTCCGGTAAGCCCTAATACACAATAGCAACAATAACAACATGATTAAAATATACATAGTATATGAATTAATTTATAAATATAATTTAAAACAAGTGCTCTCTTCTCTATAGCTTCTCTTCTCTATAGCTTCTCCTTCTTCGCACACATACATACAAATTCCTAAAAAATACCCGTGATTCTTTCCTTATCATATGTGTTGCTGTTTGACTTCGATGTTTGTGACATTTTTATTGCATAAATAACGCATTCAAATGTGTGTAAATATCAAAGACCAAGACCACATATGTTGTTTTTTTACAATATTATAACTTTACAATATTTATATTTATAATATGCAAGAATCTACATATCAAAAACAGGATTTTAGCATCGTTTTGACAAAAATATTTGCATGCGAATTATAAGTTGTTCTATATTTTTGACTGAGACTGGATCACAAACCAATATTCAACATGGGTTGTACTTGTAGATTTTTAATAAATTCAGTCTAGAATTATATATATAAAATGTATTTACTGACGTTTACTTCTAATTTTGTCATTTTGGCCCAATGTGCGGTCCGCTTTGAGCATATGTGAGTGTGTGGGGCAGGTGAGAATAACATCAGCTTGTTGATTTGGTTCCGCAAAGTTCCGGCGTGGGCTGCTGTGACTGCTGCTGCTGGTGGCTTACGCGGCGTATGAGTTATGCGGTATTTGGCGACAGTTAAACAGCATTCACGGGATGAACAAACGGCCAGAGTGCGACACTTGCTACTCGAGCGGCGAGCTTTGAAGTGTGCACAACTGTTGCTCACCTGAGTATTGACAGCTAACACGGTGCTAAATTAGATGACACTCACTTATATGGAGCGGCTGCGTGTTGTTTGCAAATTAAGCAGGAACAACAACAACAACCGCAACAACATTGAGGCAAAGACTGGACTCGTTGACATTTCAAGTTCAATGTCGTATATGTGATGTCTGGAAAATTTGTTAAACACGATTATTAAATTCCACGGCCGTTGCTTGGTCTTGGGCTCTTGGGCCGGGATGACCTGGGCAATGGACTGGGCACCGAAAAAGCGTGTCGCAAGTCATGTTATGCGCATGTAAACCAATCTAAATACGAATCTCTCCAGAGATTGTGTGTGTGTGTGTGTGTGTTGTTTTATTGGGCCAGTCAAACAAACAAAATGCATTTAAAAGCTACAAAACTACATTTCAGATATAGCAGGCCATGGCCCAGGGCACCGTGTACTGTGCACAACAAACATGACTTGACAACTCATCGAACATTGAACACGTTGTAATGTGATACTTAAATGCTTGATTGGCTCGTAAATATTTTCACTATGTGGCCAAGTCACAGCCGCAAGCCCATGCCCAGGCTGTCGATTCTGTTGTTAACAATCATTTCTACAAAGTATCGCTGGGCCCGGCCCTGCCTGCCCGAACCTTCCCTGCCTTGCCCAGCCCTGCTCTTGTTCTTTGACTTTGGTTTGGTTTTTGCGCACCCTTGCGGCTGTTTGACAAAAGCGCCAAATCTTGCACTAAAAACACACCAAATACGACTTCAAAGCTATCGCTGCGATCGATCGGCATTGGCGCGTTGACAGTACAAGCCGAGCCGGGCGGCCGGTCGGGCGGTTTCTTAGGACAAGTCCCCGACGATACAATTGTAATTGTTGTGCGCGCAGGGCCAAGTCAGGCCCGAGTTCGAGTCTCGCCCGGGCCACACAAACTTCGTCCTCGTCCTCGTCGGCGTCCTCATCATAATGTTAATGTAAATGCATTTTAAATGGACTTGCGTACAACATTTTTTTGTTCTCTCTCAAGAGCCCAAGACTCCGCATTGTTGTTGTTTCTGTTGTTGTCGCGCTTTTGTGTGGACAGTTCGACAAGCTGTTTGCAACACGATGCGGGCCTAGCGAAAATCATAAAAAACAAAGCAAACACACACGCACACACACACACACACACACACACACACACACACACGCACACCGATTTGATATCCATGCATATAGCATACATACTACATATATTGGCATATGTGATGTCGCATGTCTGGCGTAAAATGCGACTTTGTGGCATTGGCAGCGAACAAAACGTTTTTAGTGTCTTACAAATGAAATGTGACAGTTTCGAGTTAAAAATAACAACAACAAATTAACATAATTTAATCAACACTAATTCGCGCTTTCAGTTTTTATACCCTGCTTTTTTCCTGTGCCAACCAAGCAGATTGACGTATCTCTGAGACAAGATGTGGGCGCCCTTAAAGCCCTGTGTCTATCCGGTTTGCTTGAAGTTAGAAGCTGCCTCTGGCCTCTGCCTTCGCCTCTGTATGGCATTTCCGCTTGGCTAATTGCCAGCCTCTGTTTCGTAGCCAGACTCATTAATATTCCACATACGTGCACTCGCAGGCTCGGAAACAGGATGCTGCCTATCAATAACAATCTGGGGCTGGAGCTGCAGTTTATGAATGAAAGATCCAAGTGTCAAATAAACCCGAAACATTTGAAACAAGTTCATTAAGGAATTAGGTTTCTGTTTGTCTTGTTAAGAGACTTGATTTTAATCGATCTTTCTGCGTAAAAAGGGAAAAGTGTGAATGAAGTCAATTACGAGGCGCTGGAAAGTCTATTTCAATGGAATACACCAAACAATGAATCCACACACAGTGGCATGGCAGGCACTCACGAAAAGGGGTTAGATAAGAAAATATTTAAAGTGTGCTTATTATGGATAACTTATGCAGCAAAAGTCAGAATGTACATTAGGCATATCACACCGGGTCTAAAATTATCTAAAATTAAAAATTAGGCACTACTCGAAAGACAGTGATTTGTCAGTGTTGTGAAGTGTTGAAATACACAATATTTTGCGCTCACTTACTTTAAACTTCTTTTCTTATAATTGTGGTAGGTGCTCGCTTCCGACATATCTGCCTGTAGTGCCCCCTTCCTAATCATTTTGTAGTTACGCCTCTGCGCTAACCTGCAACCATTTCTGCTCCTAACGATTGTAAGCTCGTATGCGTAGATCCCCTCTACGTCACGTACGCACGAGATTCTGTTTAAATATAGCCACATGCACGACATATTAAACAGGCACGGACTCTGCTCAGCGCCGGCTTCAGGCCAGCTCCGATTTGGTTTTGGCCAGCCACACGAGCGCACCAAATTGGTTTATGACTTCCTTCTAAATGATGGCCAGAGAGATGGGCGATAGGCAGTGCAGCAGTCTCCTAAATGGTAAGCAACTGATTTAGGGCCCCAGCCGCAGGCCCCGCTTCCCCGCCTGGCACTACTTAGAGCCAAGGCCAAGATAAATATCGAGCAGTTTGTTGCAGTGCGACAGCTGCGATAAAATCAATTATGTTAAGTCACTTGGCGTTAAAATTATGTTGACGCATGTTTCCAAAATGTTAAAACATTCGTTTGTACAAGTTAAAACGATCTCGGCCACATCTATTTCTTGGACCAGCTCCAAGTCCAGGCTCAGGCAGCAATTATGCAAATCTCTTGACAATCATTTAAAGCTTTTAAACGCAAATTGCATGGCGAGGGGTTAGGCGGCGTGTGGTACGGTAAGGGGGGAGCACACACAGTATAAAGCCTCAATAGCGCCAACGCTGTGATCGAAACGCACCTCTAACCCAATTTATAACGACTTATCGACAGTAATAAAAACAAAATACACATCGAGCTTAAATTTATACACATGTTGCGATCGATAACGCCAACGCCTCATTTGCATGCGGACGCAAAGGCGTGGCATGGCCAATTGAGTGCCGGGGGGCAATCGGGGTCGGGGGCGGGCGATGGGAGAAACATGTAGCTCTCGCATGTGAAAGATAGTCCGCGTGTTTATCAGCGACACTTGACATTGTCAAATCGCAGCTTAATTAAGCAATCGATCTTCGATGCTTTTGCTAATTTCGCAGCCAAGTCTAACTCTGGTGCTAAGACAAAGGCCAACAAGTCCAAAAAAGCGCATATGTGGGAAAGTCGGTGTTGACAATAACTTTCAGCTGGTTGTAAAACTTAGCATATGCCACGGGCCTGAACTTTGGCTTTGTCTCAATGCGAAAGCCATAGGGGCGACCGTTATGGAGCCTAATGAGTGACATTTATCTTGGCCACATATCGAGAATTATATTAAAAAAGAAATTAAAAAAATTCGTTGTATTCGTTGAGCCCGCGTCGCTGTCTTGTCTGTGAGTCAGGCACTGATTTTGGGCTCACCATAAATCATGCGGACTCTGTGACACTATCACACTAATAAAATCGCATGCAAAAGCCGCCAAGTCGCCAACAGCCGATCGACAACAACAACAACAACAACAACAGCTGAATTGAGAGACATTTACAAAAATGACAGCAACAAATGATGCCCGACGCTTTTGTGGACATTAATGTTTGACATTAATTGAAATTAATATTAATTTCATATTTATTGTAATGCCAGTTAATGGCCAATGTGAATGCTGTGGGGGCGTCAGCCGCCCCCTGCCCATTTATGGTCATGGCTGATGAATTTGCATATTTTCCTAGCCGTGAGCCGCTGCATGCTGTGCCCAACTGGTCCCAGATGCCACTTGCCGCTTGCCACTTGCCACTTGCCACATATGGTCGGCCAGCTCAGCATGACGATTCGCATGAATGTTCGGGCCAATAACTTAATTTGTAATCGCAGCGCATTAGAATTTAAGTAACGCGTAATTAATGTTGCAAGTCATGGATTAAAAAAAGGGGGCTTGCCGGGGTGGGGAGTGGGGGAAGGTTGGGGGGCTGGCAGGTGGCTGGATTCGACATGTATGCGAGTTTTATTTATTGGGATCTAAGTGATTTCCGATGAGATTGCGACCAGCTAGCCGATTGAGGCATCAGCGCACAGCAGGTGGCAGCAGCTCAGTGAGAGAGATGTCTCGAAAGAGAGAGGGAGAATCGGAAAGAGATAGAGATACGTGATCGGTGTTTGGGTCGAGGTCGGGGTCGGCATTGGGGTTCGAATTCCTGTTGTGTATTGCCTGGCGCATCAGGTGAGAAGCGTCCAGCATCTAAATGAGTTTCACTTTCCTTACACACTCACACACACACACACATACACACACACAGGCACACACACATGCGCACAGCTTGAGTATTTTGGGTGTGATATCATTAGCTCCCCTGCAGGCAGCTGGAAACCCGTTTCATTGCATGTTTTTACCTGCCCGAGTACCCAGGCCCCAACTTATTCTCAATCGCAGCGACTCGATTTAATATTAAATTTATATTATTAGCGTGAATAAAAATTGCTGCTGCCGATATTTGCGCATCATTAAGGCCATCAAATGAAGCCAATTAAAAGTAAATAAATAATACATTTTATGAAAGCAATCAAATCTCTGGCATCGCATCCCGCTCTCTACCTCTCCCCACTCCTCTCTGCCACTAAATTATGCGCAGCGAAAATTATAAAGTTTTGTTAAAACTTAATTAGGCGCTGGCGCAAAGACAACACACACAAAACCGCCGAACCGTTCGGGATCTGCGATTTGGCAAATGAGTTTTGCCTGGCTTATTTGTTGCTGTGCGAAGCGGTTCATTAATAAATTAACAGCACATAAAATGGGCAGACAGAAGAACAAATTTATGGGACATCATCCGCAGAGGAGCGAAAGATTTAAGGTTGCGACTCTGTAGTTCCATAAAAACAAAGCATTAAAAAGGTCAGAATGTACGGAAATAGTGTTCCCAATGAGTTTGCTTAGCGATTTAAAATCAATAAAACACGATTTGCGATCGCCGATTTTATAGTTTTTTCTTGTATTTAATGATATGCACAATATTTGGCGAATTTATAGAATGCTTAAAAACAAGTCGATTACGTTGAGCTGCGAGTTGTTTACAAAGACAAGATACATACATTTGTACATATAAATAGGTACAGTGAAAACTCTCTTAGACGGACAGCAACCGTGGGGCAATTTTGGTCTGCTGAAGAGAAGTGTCCGCCTAATGTAGAGGAATTTAATTCAATATTTAGAAATAATCCTGCGGTGGATCTTCCCACTTTGGTTATGAATAACACGTACACATATGTGTTAAGGGCTTATATGTTTTTTTTTGTGCTGTGTCATATTTTTTTTTAGTTATGCCAAGGATCGGACGTTAATATCGGCTATAATAGTACAGGTCGGGTAAATTTAGAAGCCACACCTTGTCAAATGAAAAGGGTTTAAATTATAGTTAGGAACATTCTAGTTTATATTTATATTTATTATAGCATACGTTTTTATTACAACATAGTTGACCAAGGTGTTATTTCGGCAAGCCTTAACGCGGTTCGATTTGATTGGCAGATATCAGATATAAGTGTAGTATCTGTATTATTGTTGGCTTCAATAACGTCATACAATCAATGTCTATGTGAAATTCCTGCTACAGTTTTTTTTAATCCGAATAAGTTGTAGTATGTATTTAGTTATGACCTATAACAATGACTATCAAAATTGTAAGTCAGCTATAAATTGTTCTTAGCCAGAAAAGAACCTAATACACATAAGTTAAAGGAATAGTTGAAGGAGCTGTTGCCTTGTAGGGCAAAAGTGATTATGGTTTTGCGTCGGATGTGATTGGATCATTTAATGACTTCATTTTTAAGCAGCTTGTTAAGTTGTTTAGCTGTCGGGTTCTATCACCTGCCCATTGCTCTGGGCATGGCTGTAATCACATATCACCGGAGTCAGTGCACCCACCCGCTGTGTTATTTAAGTGCCACATTTCACATGAGCAACTTTTAAAATTATTTACATGCAGCAACAGAGCAAACAACGCGAACACACGGGCACAAGAACAGCAACAATAACAACAACAACAACAACAACAACAACAACAATATCAGCATCAACAATTCCAACGCCTTCTGTCCAGCACCCGCTCTGGTCTCTCCGGCGGGAGATTCTGTTGCCGTGAGCTGCCTGAAGAGCTGTGCAGATAATTAATTGATTAAAATGTTTTTGCATATTATGGCCCGTATCATATTTCACATAAATGAGCGCATTCAACACGCTAAAGTGCCAAAGATTGTCCGAGGCTGGACTCGACTCGCAAAGATTAGAGCGAGGTGTCCATCAGAGAAAGAGATAGCAATAGAGAGCGTGAGGGAGAGGAGATCATCTGTGGCGAGGCACTTGTTGCCACAACTTACCACCTAGGGTAACAGAATGCGCCATTGTGGCACACACTCATCATGACGTTCCCGATGATGATGATGATGATGATGATCATGCTGGTGGAGCGTCTAGAGTTTGGTCTAGCCAAACGCCGCATGGGGCAGAGGGGCGACTGCAGCGGACTCCAAACACCGAACAGGGTGTTTATGGTGATTTAGTCAGTTATGTGGATCGTAAACATTTTTGATAGCTAAATTTAAATAAACGACAGATATTTGTTGCTGGCTGCTTTATGAGCGAGGTTACAGCCAAAGATGGAGATGAAGCTGAAGTTGGAGATGGAGATGGAGTTTGAATTGGTGTCGCAAGGCGAGGGCGCTTAGTCATTTTGTGTGCCTGTGTGTGTGTGTGTGTGTGTGTGTGTTGACCAAGTCGAGAATTTAAATTAATTTTATTGCATTGAAGTTTTTGTGTAGTTGGCGCGCGCGCGGCGAAAGAAAATATCAAATTACTGTGGTAATATATTTGAGATTAATGTCAGATCTGTGGGCCAACAGATTTTGTTACGTTTTACTTTTATTCAGTTGGTAAATTGGCTATAAAAGCCTGCCCAACACACTCACACACACACACACACACAGATGAATGCAGCGCGATAAACAGCTAAGGAAAACGATGAAAACGGTGAAAAGCGAGCAAAGAAAGCGGCCAACTGCCACTTCTTCATCAAAGAAGAAGGCCCAAAAGAAACTGAGTCGTCTCTTTCTCTCGCTGCTCAGCCAAAACATAAACATCAACATAAACAAAACAAATATTTAGTTTAAATTTGTTCGTTGACAAGCGTTTCAAATGTCAGTCCCCAGACCACATAATTGGCTCTCATTTTTGGCAATCAAATTGTGTTTATTTATTTGGGAAATTGCCCCGATCCGAGCATGTAAGTAGCCTGCTTACCTGCCAGCCGAGAGAGTCAGCGGGATTTTCGCAGTGTGCTGGCCTAAGCTGAATCCGGTTGCAGCTCAATCTGCGCCCCGCTCTCTCTAACAGGATTAGAGCAGCCCGACTCGCACTAAGCCCACAACATGCACTTGTGGCTTAACTTTGGCAATCCTGTTAGGCTGTTGGCCTGCGATTTCTTTCAATGAACCTAATCCTCGACTGCAGTTGCGCTGTGTTTTCGGCTTGTCATTGTTTGTAGTCGAGTTAGCTGCTGCTGGGCAGGAACGGCCAGATCGGGCAAAAGGGTTGCGGCTACGCCCACACACATATATTTGCATGCCTAGCATTGACTTATGCCTTTTGTCACAAGCCCAAGCCACAAGTCAAACTGGCTGCGTCGGCGGGTTTTCGCCCGTTCGGGCCGGGCTCAGAATTCATATTTAATAAGCACATAATGGCAATAATCATAATTTTACAGCGAACTTCGGAAGGCAGCCATGCCAGCGGGATGCCCCTAAAGGGTTTCCTTGCCTCAACTGTGCTCGAGCTCTGAAACCGAAACATATACATATACAGATACAGATACAGGAACAAAAACAGAAACTGGGAGGCGTTGCGCACATTTAATTAATACGTTTGCTTGTTGCTTAGTTCTTGGCCCCGGAATTCAAACTTGCCCTGAGCCATGCTCGCTTGCCTCGGTGGGCGTAGCAACAGATGATTAGATTTTCTTAAAATTTCAACTAAAGGGTATCGCATAGTGTGCTGTGTGTGTTTGGTGTGTCATTTGCCTGACTTATTGTTTCACTTTTGATGGCAGGCAAAGCTTCGTTTAGGTCCGGTCGGGCGAGGCAACCGTTCGGGCGGGCGGGGGGTTTTTGTCTTTAACGGATTTCAACGGAAGCCAATGGACATACTAAATGTTGCATTTTGGCTTGTGATGTTTACAAAATGAGTTTTAAGCGGGGTTTTCAATGGGTTTTGCCCGGCTGTGTGTTTTATGTGAAACAAAGGACTTAGGCAACGAACTTGTCTGCCTGATAACTGGATCTATACGATTTTAAAGGCATATACCTATTATGAACGTTTTTTGTATATGCTTTTCAAGAATTCTATCTAGATTATTATTTAAGTACATATAGTTATACATTTTCTAGCTCTTATCGTTTCACTTCATTAGCTCTCAAATTTCCTGGTAATTAGATTGATTTTGTAGCAAAATTGCATTGTTCCCACCAAAAATACATTGGCCTGACTGACTGACTCTGTGTAACGGTTTCTGCTCATAAAAAACCAACAAAACAATTGTATAAACAATACGCACCACCACAACAATTGACGCTCAAGTGCCCTGGGGCAAATCACGCAAAACCATAAGAGGAATAATGGGCCTCAACCTCAACCTCTGGCTGGCCGGGGCCATTTGTTTAATTTCCAATTAAAAAGAGCAAACACACAGAGAACACTACGCACACACACCTACGCCTACGCACAGCAGGTCAGTAATAGTCCGACACCGAATCCGAGTCAGATCGCCTGGCATTATCAACATTGACATCACGACAAGGCTTGTTGTTGGTGTTGTCGCTGCTGTAGCTGCTTGACAACTGTTTTAGGCCCAGGTAGAGCCCAAGGAGGCAAAAGGATCTCGCACTGCGTGTGTGCAAACGCCTGACACTTGGCTCTGGGTCTCTGCACTGACTGGCTAGCTGGTCAAGCATTGAACACTGTGCGTGGGCCCCGTTGAAATGAGTGCGGCGATGATGATGATGATGATGATGATGGAGTGAGTCTGGTCGTTTCCCGGAAAATGCCACTTGTCAATAGGCCAATGCCTGTCCCATTGTAGCTGTTATCTAAATTACGCCAAACAAAACAGCAGTTGCCGTAACGAGCCGAAACAGAAAGAACCCAAGCCGAAGGGGCAGCGCATTCGACTGGGCCAAGCCCAGGCCTTCACCAGCTGCTGCTGAATGTTTTGGCCCTTTTGGCTGTCAGGCAGGGGTGGGCCCGGCTAATGTTTTAATTTGATTTTAAAATGATGTTAATCTAATATCTGTGGAAAATGTCAAAATAAAGCGCAGCCATCTCGCTCGCACTCGCCCTGCCTCAGACTCAATCTGAATCTCTGTGCCAGCTTGATTAATTAAAAGTCCAAATATGGCTTCCACGGTGCTAATTGAAATGCACTTGCCGTGCTGCTCAATTTCAATGAATTTCCCATTTTATTACGAAATACGCTGTCAAAACTGTATTGGAGGCTTGAGAGGCTCTTGATAATCTATGAGCATTATGTTGACAATATTTTCCTGTGAATTTCATGTTTGTGGCTTCAGCACAGGAATGCCAACATCATGTGGCTGCTTTGCTGCCACTCACGCATCGGGGCGTGAATACCACAAATTTATATTTAATTGTTTGATTGCCTGCCGTTGGCTGCATAATTTCTCAATAATTTCTCCCTGTCCGAGCTGCTGCTGCTGCTGCTGCTGATGCTGGTGTCGATGGAAATTATTGAAAATTGCTGTGACAAATGTTAGGCGCTGACTGCATTCATTAATTTCGGGGTATTAGCCGTCAGTCCCCAACGGGGTGTGAATCGATGAGTGCGACTCCGGGCTGCGTGTGGGTGCGCAACTGGCCAGCCAGCCAGCTGTGTGACGAATTGGATGTTTTGTAAATAAGACATCTTTAATATAAATCGAAAGAAGCCGTTAAAGTGAAATAAACGAGGAGGAGCATGTGGAGAAAACAAATGACTTAAGCAACAAACTTGCTTAGACAATAAACAGAACTTGTTCTCTATTAAAAAACGATTGCGATCGACATGAAGAACAACACAAGACAACATTTGTTGGCACAATTGATGACATTCAGGCAAGCTAAAAATATATTTAATCTGCATTAACTTTGCATCAAAGTTGAGCGGGAACTGTGATTCTTTTATGCTATTTCGCTTAGTTCTTATTAAGAATATTATTTTGTGTACACATTTCAGACTTCAATCCAGGCTTTAGTTGCGGCCACTTATCTCAACTACTCTATCATTTACGGCAATTCAATCGATACGCCTGACTTTTAATTACAATACAAGCTTGCGAATATTGTTAATTTCATTTGAACCGACTTGGAGCACATTCACGTGATGATTATCTGTCTATGACGCAGCTCTATTTATAATTTGCATGCTTATTAAGCTAAACAGTTTAATGGAATTAATAAACAAGCAACATTTCCCCATTCGCGAATTCAGTTCCCGTCCCGGTACCGAGACATCAAGACAACGAACCAGCTAATCGATGCTAGCTGCTTCGCCACCCGCTCTATAATTTAAATACGCTCGCACGGCATGGCTGATGCACATTTGTTTACGATACTTAAGCGTATGGCAATTTTCGTAATGAATATTCTAATTGGTTTTTAATTATTATACAAAGCGCGTTTCGTGTCTTGGCCCTGTGGCAATGCGAAATGGGCTAATTGCAGCTGGTAATTGCAATATTAGACGCCTCGCCCGAGCCGGGCATCTACTGGCCACGAGCACACAAGCCACACAGTGCAACAGGCGGCGTCAAATGCAGCCACCTCAATTAATATGTATATCGCCAGCTACTCTATCCAATAGCCAATGCCTGGGAATGGCCACACGCAATCGACGCATTTGGCGAGCTGCACAGTTGCACAGTTGAGCAAGGTGCAAAGGGGTAACGGGGGCAAAGGTGCAAGGGGGCGTTGGGGTCGACCTATATTAATTCAATAACGGTATGCACAATGCAACTGCAACTGGCGGTAATTGATTAGCTATTCACTTAAATTCAGTCTAACCCTTGAATAATGCATTGCGGCCTGAAACTAAACACGAGCTGCTCAAGCATTCGATTGTTGGCCCAAAATAAACAATCGAACGCCGCGTGGGCGCCCATAAAGAGAGGCAGGCATCAGGGCGCATCGTAAAGTTGGCATATTTATGTGACTAATTTGAAATAAAACATAAAACTCACCAAATAATATTAAGAGTCTCACATTCGAGTCGCCACATAGGTGAGATGCATATCAACAATTAGAAGCACGCCAGGCGCCCCATGGCCACAAGAGATTCGAGAAATTTGACGCTTTTACGAGCGCTCCACGCCACAGACAGGCAGCATAATGTCTCTCTTTGACATACCAAATTAAAGCAATGGACACAAGCTGGACATTTGAGCGCTGGAATCTGGTGAGACGAGTACTTTGCATATGAATGGGACGATGCCGTGTCAGCTGGCGCCGCAGAGAGCGAGCCGGTTTGCAGAGCGGCAACATAATTGAGGCAATTAGAAAACATCAAAATATTGGGCCTGGCCAAAGAAAATTGTTAAATAAATAAATGCTAACAAATTTTGATCTTAATTAAGCACTTGAGCGCTTAGCTGAATGTTTATGTAAAGTCTGGACGGACAACAACCTGGCTCTGACTCTGGCTCTGACAATGCAATTAAAGCCGACTCTCAAGCGCTGAGCAATGACAAAGCATAATTCAATTTAGAGTTGAATTTGGCCAGGTTGGAAGGTAGCTGAAGCCAACGCCCACCTTATAATCATTCAATTAAAACGCTTAGGAATTATTATTATGACAAACAAATGTCGAGAGTTTTAAATTGATGCCAATCTCGCGGGCCAACCGCTAACGGCAGGAAGTTGAAAGCGGCCCAAAATTACAAGCAATTGAAAGAATATGATCAATATCTCTATCTCTCTGGCCAACTGGCGGAAGTGAATTGAAAAGTTAACAAGCGTGGCGGCCATTGGCAAAATGGTTGCTTGGCCAGCAAGTTCGTTGCCTAAGTCTTTCGTTTAGACAAATGCCCAACATGGACTTTAAATTAATTACTTAATTTAACACAACACGCGGCCCAGCGACACCTCCGATGACATCCCAAAACGACGACAACACAAAGCACTAACATTGACAATTTGAATGCAGCCGCAAACCTGTTGGCGATCGATGCGAGCTGCGATCCTGAGTGTGGAGGACTGGGCTGCAGATGGGGGCATAACAGATTAGTTAGCATATCCCATATCAGGGTAATTATTGTTAAATGAGATAACGATCTTGTACTGCGTTGACATTTATTTATTTTCCTTAATTTCGCCGTATTAATCTTCCTGGAAACACGCATTAAACACAGCGCAGAAATCAGACAAACAACAAGAAGAAGACACACAGACACTCACCTCGTTGTGGCACGTCCCGCTCTGGTGTGTGTGTGTGTGTGTGCGCATTCGTAATGATCATTAGCGGCCCATGAAAATCAACAGCATCAATTTGGCTTTATTGGCAATGCAATGGCAACGAGCATGCGGCCAGTTTTTCGAGCCGTCTTTTGACAATTTGCATCAGGCAGGCAATCGATCAATAAGCCTCAAAGTCCGGCTAATTAATATAATATGTAAGCATCGGTATTATCGGAGAGCTCATCAACATCAAAATACTTGGCAATTAAACGAACACGTGAACAACAGCAAACACCAGGTAAAGCTGGTTAGATTTTTCGGGCGACCCGAAACAAAACTCAATTAAAGCCAGACAAGCTAAAATCAAAGCAACAACAATCACAAATACAACTACAACTATGGGCAGCAAAAAATAGAGAGAGAAAAAAACCGCCACAACCAAAAAAAGACGCAGCTAATTTAACCAAATTGGATTACTTAATAAGTTTATTGGATAAATAACTTGGCCGCAACAACAACAACAACAACAACGACAGCATAAAGTGAATGTTTTTGTTGTGGCTGGTTTTTTTTTTTTTTTTTGGGCGCGCCACAAACCTTTTGTGGCAGCATTCAAAATAAGCCACGGGGCAAAACAAGTTGTATATAAAAATTGTGAGCTAATTTCTGAGAATTACCCAAAAAAGATGCCCCCCACCCCCCACCCCCCGTCTAATGTGTTTTGTTGTTCTACAGAAACATTTGAAATGATATCGTTAGGAAAGCAGGGCCAAAGATAAGCCCCAATAACAAAATGCAAGCAGGCTCCACATCAAGTGGGCGTCGTCATTTATTATTAATTATAAACAACGTTTTGATAGACAACAGAGAAATACCCAGGGCCAGCACCTACTACTATCTAGGGATCAAATGTGCGTGCTACTAAGCAAACACACGCCTCGGCCCAAGTACTTAAATTGTTGTTGGCCTTATAACTAAATGCGATTTATATCAATATCTCTCTCTCTCACTCTCTCTTCCTCTGTCTGTGGGTGTAATTGGCTCTAAGGGCTTGAATTGTTGAGCTTTTGACACTGATTTATGCATGAGCTTAGATACATTGTGTACTTTGCTGCGTCCGATTAGTTGGCTAGTTGGTTATTCAACCAAATCATAGACCCGACGCCCTCTGACAGGCGACCGCAATTTAGTGCTGTTAACAGCTAGTAATTAGGCCCGATTTGCCTGTTAATTAGCCCATATCAATTGGCCCCGGCCAGTGGATATGGATGTTGCAGCCTGCAATTCGCATTCGCATTGCATATTCATGAGTTTCTTCCCGCGAGAATTTACTCGATTGTCGATCTGTCGCGATAGTCGCATAAATATTGATTTAAAAATCATTAGCACACCTCAAGCCAAAGTGCCGCGATGTCATTTCCAGCAAACCAGTTTGGGCATCTACCCCCACACCCCCGGCTGCACCACCTGCAACACCTGCACCACCCCCAAAAGCGCCCCAAAGCAGTCGTATCTTTTGATCTCACTCGCGCTGGCGCTCAATTAAATTCTACAATAAAACACGATTTGCATTTTAAATTGTGCAATTAAAATGCTTATGAAATCTATAAAAAATCGCTTAATGCATTTTACGAACGCCTAGTGAAAAAACAACAGCAAAGTAATGCCAAATGTCACACGTTAATTAATTAGCAGGCCAAATGGCTGACTCTAGAGTCTATAGGTATACAGTGAAAACTCTTCGGATGAACAGGGGGTTGACCTGATCAATAAATTGTACATAACATAATCCCGCCAAGATTCATCTGTATATGTATATATATATATCTCCTTATGGCCGGCGCCTTTCTAAGTAAAAGCTGCGAAAGTTGTAGGTGATTTTTCTTAATCTCTGGTAAAGTGCCAATTTCATTATTTAGCCGCTCGCTTTTGCTTTGAAAATTATGTAAATGTGTCTTGAGTGAAAAGACAAAAAAAAACGTTAATGGAAACAATGCTTAAATGTTTAACCAGAGAGATTGGATTTTGGCCGTCGGCTGTTCAGAAAAAAGTTACTTGAATCGAGACTCCAAGCGAAGGCAAATGAAAAATGGGAACTTATATTTATAATGTCGAAGAAATGGGAGAGAATAGAAAAAATAATAAATAAATGTTGGACACGCAAATATATATATAAATAGATGATGTCACGCCAAAAATATCATGCAGCATCATTTATAAGCAGATATTTAGCCAAATTGGATTTTGCACCAATTCAAAGACAATTGGTTTTTTTAATAATTTTATTCTTGCATAAGAATATTTTGTATATTTTATATATGAATATTTTTCAAGCATTTGTCTCTTTACTTAACAACTAAAACTAACAACTAAGACAACTAAAAGTTCTCGCTAGCAATTTATTAGCATAAGCGAATGCCAGTTATAGCATTCAGTTAAATACAATAATTAACATAAAACTAGTTATAAATAAATGCGTTATTGATGTACAGGAATTACAAAGTACCGACGAGCTCAAATGTGCAAGAAATTCGCTAATTCAATTTATTTATTCTCACTTTCTTTTTTTTTAATATTTACACGCTTAAACAATTAAAATTTGTACAATTGTTTCTCTCTCTCTCGCTCATTCTCTTTCTCTTTTCTGTTTTCTAATTGTGAGCTCAACTCAACTCGAAGGGCGAAGGGCGCAACTCACCTGCCCGCCCGCCTTTGATTTGGCACTGTTTTTTTTTGGGGGCGTGGCCAGTGAACGCATTTCGTCTCGTACTTAATACTTTTGTAGGAAGTGTTGTTTTTTCTTTCTGTCATTGGATAGATGAGAGTCGCTTCTATATACACTAAGCCTAGCGCTTTCCACTTTAAGAATATATCACAAATAATTAATTTTAAGAGCTCTCACACGCACACACTCATACACACAGACACACACACACACACGCACAACGCTCAGCAAATTTGGGCGCTTCTTTAGTAAGGAACTCACATACGCAGGGCGGGGCAGCTGGTCGGCTGTTCAGCCTAATGACTCGCATCTAGATCATGCTCATCATCGCTGGCACAGTCGTCCATTTCCATGTCGATGAGCTCGTCGTCGTCCTCGTCGCCGCTGCCGTTGTGCATGTTACGCTCGGAGCCGGAGCCGCCGCCCTTCTCGTCCTCCTGCTGCATACGCTTGTGCTTGGTGCGACGATTCTGGAACCACACTTTCACCTGCGTCTCCGAGAGATTGAGCGACTGCGCGAGCGCCTTTCGCTCCGCGCCGACCACATACTGATTGCTCTCGAAGGCGTGCTCCAGCTTCAGCAGCTGCGACGGCGAGAAGGCGGTGCGAATGCGTTTCGGCTTGCGAAAAGGTTGCAAGAGGAAATCTGGAAGGAGCAAGCAGAGATCGGGCTGGTTAGCCAACGCACAAGCAAACAGTGCTGACTAGTGTGTACTTACTTCCTGGAAAGCGGTGCGGAAATATGCGTCCGTGGCGACTGAGCAGCCACGGGTAGAGCGGGTAGCTGTCGCGCGGCATGCCCGGGCTGCCCATAAAGGAGGCGGCGGCGTGTGGGGGCAGGCCAGCCGCTGCGGCGGCGGCTGCCGCTGGACCCAGCACATGGCCGGCTTGCAGAGCTGCGGCCATCTGGAACTGGGCGGCGGCAATCAGATGCGGATTGTGCTGTGGTGCCAGCTCCGGCGGCGTGTTGATGTACGGTGGCAGCGCCTTAATGTCCGGCATGCCCGGCTGTCCTTGCGGCGGCGCTGGACCGCCTGGGCCCATCGGAAAGGGTCGCACCAAGCCGGCGGGCGGCATGCCTGGCATCATGAGCGGGTTGGGACCAGGGCCGCCAGCTGGATGCATTACAGGTGGCTTCGGGTAGCTAGGCGGCTGCTGTTGCTGTTGCTGCTGCTGCTGCTGAGGTGGTGTATTGTGCGGACTGCTGACCAGCAAGGTGGGCGAGCAGGAGGGCTGCGAGGATTGCGGCGAGACTGACTTGGGCGGCGTGTGTGGCGGCTGAATGCGCTGGGCTGGATTCTCTGCCTGCTCCGAGCCAGGTGGAGCTGGCGAACGCTCGCGCTTCAGAGAAACAGCAACTGGCGTGGACGTGACATCCCCCAGCGGGGAGAGGCGTGTCTGTAGAGGACTGAGGCCGTTGGCCATGGCGGCATTGTGATGCAGACGCTGCAGCAGCTCCTGTATATCATGATGGGACTTTGGTGTGCCCTGCTGCTGTTGGTGGAGCAACAGATGCTGATGCAGTGCGTGCTGTTGGGCTGGCGATAGATGTGGATGGGGATGCGCGTGTGGATGCGGTGCCATGTGCGGTGGCAGCACGTGGTTGGCATGATGTGTTGGCGGTGCCATCAGATGATGTGGTGGTGTGGGCGTGGCAGGCAGCATGGTGAGTGCAGCGGGCGGCGTCTGAGGCGGACTGCCGGGTCCGTTGCGGTCCGGCTGAGGGCTGCCGGGCTGCTGCTCCGGATTGCCTCCAGCGGCAGTCACCGTCGCATCGTTGCCAACAATCGAGTCGATGCTGAAGCCGATCTTCTGCTTGGGCGTGGGCAACATGACGGCTGAGGTGGGTACCGGCGGAATCATTTTAGTCATAAATACGCGCGTTGTTTGTGCGGGCGAGGCGGCGATTAGTTCGGCTATTTTGGCGGCTTTTGTCTTTTAAACTGTCTCTCAGTTAATCCTTGAGTAATCAGTTGCCTCTGCTTGTTACACTTGCTGCGACATTTAGACGCTTCACAACACTTAACACTTGCACTTGGCTTTGAAACCCTTTTAACCGTTGCGGGCGACGGGCAAGTAAACAACTTTCTAGCGGGGTGAGGGGCAAAGAGTCAACAAAAGTTTTGTAGTTTTGCGATCGACGCGCTCGTAACGTGTTCACTCGACGACGTTCACAGTCTGAATAATCGAGAGAAGCGGCGCAGCGGCACCAAGTGTACGCAGTGGGAATTATGCACGACACACGACAATACGCTCTCGCTCTCGCTCTCTCACTCTCTCTCTCTCTCGCTGGCTGGCACAAAACACGTCAAACCGGTCTGCACTAGCGCGTCACGGTTGCTGCTTGTTGCTGTTGCTGCTGCTTCTGCTGTTATTGTTATTGTTGCTTGAGCTGTGCGAGAGAGCGAGAGCACACGACCAGAGCAGAGAGTCGCACTGACCAATGAGCGTTGCCCGTGCGCTTGCCATTGCACTCTTGCCGCCTTGTGGATTTTATCTGGCCACGCCATGCTGTCTCATTATCTGAACGGATCAGCTGCACATGGAGAGGCGTACACAATTTAATTCGCTACGTTGTATTTGTGCTTGCATTTGTAGTTGTATTTGTATTTGTATTTGCTTTTGTGTTTGTGTTTGTGTTTGTGTGTTTCTGCATATGGCTTCCGTTGATTTCTACAGTCGCTGGTGGTGGTTGTTGCTGTGGTTGTTGTTGTTGTTGTTGTTGTTGTTGCTGTTATTGCTGCTGCTTTTGTTGGCATTGTGGCTGTCTCTTTGTAATTTGGCTTAAACTGCCATTCATAGTTTTTGTGGTTAGATTTTCATGCTTTTATTTTGTTTGGGAAAACAAGCAAAATGTGGAAAAATGCTTTAAATCGGGCATGTGCTAGGGCCAAGTTAGCACTTGCGGTAATAAAAGTGTAATTATATTCTTGTTTGCAACATGTTTACTTTTTATACACTATAACTATGTATTGGACTTCAATTATAAGTCTGAAGCAGTTAGAAATAGGCAAAATGCGAGTGAAAGGCAATTTCAATAGATATATACTTTTGTGTATTCTGAATCAGCATCAATTGTTTATCCGCCTTTAATTAATTGAATTAAACATTTAGATATATATAGAAATCGCACTCAAGAATACTATTTTTATTGACATATATAAGAGCCCAATGAAATGTTTCCAATACTCAATATTTCTACCACAGGAATAAGGAATGTATATAATTTCATTTACATATATCAGGGCATTATCAAAATCCTAAATATTTGTTGTTCAAGCTTTTCAAGCTTTTCATATGATTCGATTTTTTCTTTTGATTTGCATGCCGACCTGTTTACTTTGAGGCCACGCTCTGAATGCTGATTTCTGTATGAACTTTGTTCGTTTCAAATGGTTATATTGGTTATAACTTTCCAGGCGACTAGCAGGGGCTGTCATGCATGAAGACCGAATAGAATCAATCCGATTATTAATTCCGCACCACAAATGCACTTCAAAGTTGGCCTGGCGCTAATAAATCAAACCGGGCGCACATTTGCTGCGACAGTTTTATATAGAGAGCATAACGCTTACAATTTAGATGTTAATTTTGATGAATATTTGAATTTTTGTTCGTTTTGGCACAAGACAAACTTTGCATAGTTTATGTGTGTGATCGCAATCAAAATCCAAAATCAGAGCAACAGCCAGCCGCAGCAATTGTCGTTGGCGCGCATTTATTTTTAGATCAAGGCGCAAATATCAATTAGTGAATCAGTGAATAATTCAAACAAATAATTTTCACACTTTTTTGGCTTGCCTGGTGCCAGTTGTTGTCTTGTGTGGAGCCGACCGATTGTTTTGCCGGGGTTATCAGTTCCGGGGCAGCGCACAGAATTTATGACTTTCGAAATAAACAAAATTTGAAATTCATTCTATTTTGCTGTTAGATTAAAATCAATTTAATGGCCAGCTAATTAAGTCAACTGTCTGGCATGGCCTACCCGGGCAGGCCCATAAAGGCGTAATTACCCCGCCTAATGGGCTTTATATACAAGAAAAAACAAAAAAAAAACTGATGGAAAGTTCAGAGTGCGCTCTTTAATTGCCAAAACGTGGCAACAAATTGCCATAATGTGAAAGCTAGATTGGCTGCCAAGCCAAAAGCACATTGCTAATTTTGCAATTAGCCAAATTTAGAAAAAAACATCAAGTGCTTCGATTCACACGCCCACTGCGGGACGTCGAGTACAATAGCTAGAAGTGGACAACTGGAACCAGGACGAGTGCCTGCCCGCAACAATTGTCCTGTTAATGAGCAAATAAAGATCTCTGCATGACCAGCAGTCAGCTAAATAGATGTGCGACTAACCAGCTGCCTGGCACCCGCTGGGCAACCAATTGAGCAGGTTATACACAGTACTCGATCCTGAGATACCCTGCAGTAAGGTCAATATGTTTAACTCAACTCGAATTCGATTAGGCTATACGAGTTAAGGAAGATCCTGGAGAACAGGTTGCCTCTTTGTGGTTTGTTCCGCAGCTCACAGAAGGAAGGTCTTCCGGCTACAAACACTTTTCATAAAGTTCAGATGACTTGTGGCTTCTTGATAGGAAAACAGAAGTTTGGCCAAGCAGACTACCCTTTGCTTACAGGGTATCAGCTGACGTGGATATTTCGCAAAGGCGCTTCTGTGACTGCAAATGAAAACCATAAAAAATGCGAGACAAGGGCCAACAACAACAAGGGAACAGGCACACAAAAAAAAAACGTATTTATTAGATGGAAATGGAAATAAATCGAAAGCAGCCCCCGGGAGAGAGAAGAGAGCACACAATGCTGGCCCGTCCGAAAGGTGTCAAAATCAACAATTTTCGAGCTGCAAACAATTCCACAGAAAACAAGGCGCACAGCATGATGCAATTTTGCCCCTCTCGCACTTAGCTCCCTGTTTCGTGCTCTGGGTCTGGCTCTCGAGCGGATCTAACAATTATTCGGCTGAAATGATGAAGGCAAAAAAAAAAAAAGAAGTAAAATAAAATAGAAACAACAAGAGTTTCACTTTTGCTTGAAAAAGAAAAAACAATGAAAAACGTGGCAAATTTCCCTTTGTTTAATTTAGTGGCAAGAAATTGTTGAGTGCCAACGAAAATGGTGGAAACAAAAAATTGACTTTAATGATGATGAGTTGCCGATTAGAAGAACGCCTCGAGCTGCTTCGAGCTGCTCACTAAATTCATTTGAATTGTTTTCTGTTTTCTATTTTCTACCGTGTTTTATATTTTCTGTTGACTTTTTGTCTTTTTACGCTGAAAATGGCACAATTATACAGAAATCTCAATATTACACTTACCCACTGTGCCTGGCATTTAAATGTAATTAATTTACAGAGTCTTGATTGCAATTGAGGCAGACGCACACGCAGTTTCCAGGAATTTCAGTCAGATCTATCAATTTCACAGTTCTCATAATAAGTTCGTTTTCCCGACGATCCTCTCATAATTCGAACGCTTGTAAATCCACGCGGCACACAAAATTATGATGGATGATATTGCGGCTGCATTTTCACGCTTGAAAAGGGCGAGAGGAGTGGAAAATAGTAGCCGAGAAAAACTCCAAACTGACAGCGCTTCCAATTCCAAATGATGATAAGCATGAGAGGATCAAGATGAGAAGCGGGGGCGCGCGTGTGGAAGGGGTGGATCAGGCAACTGGCCAGCCCTCTTGACGGTCCGTCGAGTTCCCAGAAAAACCCATTACAAGGTAAATGAAAACGCCATGGGCCCAGGATCAGCATATGCATTTGATATTTCGAGCACGCCACATCGAACGAGGCCAATCAAGAAGAAAGGCAGAGAGAGGGAGGGAGAGAGAAAACTAACTACAATGGCCATAAAAGCATATTAAAACACAATTTTTGGTCAACAACGGAGCGTTAAGGGGCCAAAACGACATAAAACATTTATATCTAATCCTGGACAATCATAAAAATCACAGAAACGACATGACAACGATAACGACAATGGTTAAAATGGGAAAATGGAAAATGCTACGAGCTGTCAGCAGCGGCAAACATTGCTTTAAATTGTCGGAAAAGTGCTCAACTGCGAGCAGCTACGACAAACCAATGCCAACAAAAAGATCTAAGGAAAACAGTAGTCAGAGAAAATGTCATAAAAATGTCTAGCTACGGCTCCCACTTTTCACATTTCCCTCAGCCCGTGCTCCGTGCTCCGTGCTCCGATTCGCCCATGCTTGTCGTCGGGTACGTGTGCAAAACATTCTACACTATTCAAGAACCTGGCATTTTTATGACACTTTCCGTAACGGGAAAGGACTATCCCTATTCCCGGCCCTAACCCTTAGCCTAACCCTAAGCCCATTGTCATCCTTTCGGCCAGAACAACAACTGCATATAAAGAGGAAAATCTTAGTTGCTGAAAATAAAATCAAACGTAATTTTTATAGCTTTTCACCGCTACTTTTTAGTGGCCATACGAGTACGAGTTTTTCCTGCTCCGCTTACTCCCCTTTTTTTTGACACTTTGCCACGTTTTATTTCGGGCTGACAGGCACTTTTGTTCGTGTGTCATTATCGTTTTGGCCTTATCCGTTTGGACGGGACTTTATCTTGCCGTGGAATTTATGAACCGGCGGCAGAAGACAAACAACTGGCATTTTGATCGAGCTTGGATAAGATCACGATTAATATGGTTAGTCAGAAATTGGGGACTTGTCTACGATTAAGTAATATACATTTAGTTTAGTTCTTAAGTAGGAAATTCACATCTTGAATGCGAATGGATTCCAATATGGATCGTATTATGATTTGTTGCAGATATCTGTCTATGTCTAGAATATAAGCATATATATTTGTGTTCTTCCATTGCAATAAATAATATTCTCTCGTCTAGCATAAAAATCCGATTGAATGCAAGCCCAACGTATTTCACTTCTATTCAAGGCTTTGCCCAAAGGGACTATATCGATGCTTCGAATCTTTGATAGTCACGGACTGAAGAGTCTTGGGGAGGTCAGTGAGCTTCGCACCTTGAGTTCGAATTCCAATATGGATCATTATTATAATTTGTTGAAGAAAGGCTGCAGATTCGCTGGAAAATCGGTCTATATCTAGAATATTCTCATATATATTTGTGTTCTTCTATTGCATTCAATAATATTCTCTCGTCTAGCATAAAAATCCAATTAAAGGCAACCCCAACGTATTGCACTTCTGTTTACATCTTGGCCCCAAGGGACTATATCGTTGCTTCGAGACTTTGACAGTCACGGACTGATGAGCCTTGTCTTTGACTTCCCGCACTTTATAAATGATCCGCCCGCACTTGTCGTTCGCACTTTACACCCCATTTGCAGTGCGCTCTCCGGGCGCCTGGCACGCTCGTCAGCCGTATCAAAACTAATGATGACACCCAATAAAAAATGCCAACAAATGTGTAAATTTGTAAAAATGCACGAAATTGTAAATGTAAATTTCCCGAAAATGGTAACATTTTCCTCGCTGATGCAGAATAGAAATTGGGATATGGACACGGCTGAGCGCGTGTGACGAGGGGCGCGCCGGAGCCGAGGACAAACGATATAAATTTGTGCTTGTAACTTGAAAATGTCGCGCTGGCAACAACAACAAAACTCACACAGGGAAATAAAAAACGAGCACAACAATATGATAATGGGATTGGGAATGAGATTGAGCAGGGGGAAAATGGCAAGCGAGTGCAAGGGGATGAGGATGGGAACGGATCGCGGGGCGCATTTCAGATGACTCAATTTACACACAACGAGCGCTGTAAATTGCGCCTCATTTTGTGCAGAATTTTTCCTCTGGCAATTGCCAAATGTCAAATGGAAAATGGGAAATGGAAAATGAAAGCAATGCGCTGCATAAGTGTGTGTAATTTGTGCGCTCTCTCTTTCTCGCCTCATAAAGGCGAAATTAGCGCCCCAGGAGCAGGACGAGCCCAAGGACACAAGGCTGATGGGCCGCCATTTTGTTGGCATCGTTAAACAAATGAATTGCCATAAGCGCTGCCTGATTGCAATGTCACTTTAGATGGGTTTTATAATAAGCTGCGGCTCCGGCTCTGGCTCCGGATCTGGCTCCGGTTCTGGCAGCTGCTGCGCTTGGCAAGCAGCCCGATGGGAACCCAACCCCTTTTTCCTTTTACTAACAAACGGCAATGACAACAGTTTGCGCACTTTATGAGGCGCATCATTATGAGCCTGCCATGGCAGCCGCGCATCCTGAGTCCTGCATCCAGCGACTGCCATTATTATACGCCATTTAAATAATATTCGCTTTCATGCTGGGCCGCTGTCGCCTGGCACTCGCCGTCTGGCACGTTTTCCAACCCCTCCTTCCTGCTGAACGATGCCAATCACCCCCAGAGCTGCGTAGTCTGTGCCATATTTCTCAGGCACATCATCAGCATTTGATTGCGACAAATAATGCCGCCGCTTTGTGTGTTGCACGTTGCACGAAACCAAACAAAATGGCGCCCAACGTGCGACGAGTTAAAAGCGCGCGCGTGTTAAATTAAAAGGATTTGTGTGTTGATTAAGTGCCGCTGACAAAAGGGTTGGAATGAGTCCATCAGAAGGGAAACCTTTTTTATAAATGAATCTTGGTCTGATTTAACGCCAGATGCCATATGGCAGGTCTGAAGTCTAATCCCCAAGAACTGCAAAGGAGTATATTCGCAAGGATCTTCTGCGTTTTCTATAGGAACCAAACGGTAGCCATCGTTCAGCCAATTCTAAGCCGATCTAACAATAAGATAATGAAACATATATGAGCTTCATAGCCCAAACAAGCCGACAGTAGCTGCAACTGGACCAAATCCATCAACTGCTGCCAATACAATGGACTGCCACTTGAGCTGTGAACATGGACTCCGACTCCGGCACCGACTGGGATTCGGACCCGGAGAGTCAAAAGACAATGATCGAAGTTAACGGCAAGCAGCTGATGCTGATCTCCGAGGATCTTTGGCGATCTCAACATTTTGATCTTGTTACAAAAGTCAGCGGCAGGCAAAGGGCAACGCGCGGGTGTTCCTGCTGAAATGAGAAACGGGAGGAACCATTCTACGAAGCGGAAAGAGCCAAAAAGTTAAGCCACAAACATACAAGAGGATCAAAACGGATTTAAATACAAAGTGGGAAATAATGAAGTGCCGCCTCGCAGAGGGGAAACAGCGGCAAGATGTGCACGATTTTCAGGGTGGGTAGACGAGCGATAGAGAGAGAGAGAGAGAGAGAGAGAGAGAGGGAGAGAGAGACGAGTGCGTGTTGCCATTTGGCTTATTAAAGTTATAATTAAAATATGTATGAAAGTCTGCTCGACTGACTGACGGACTATGCCAGCTCGCATCCACCCCGATCTGTGATCATGGTAACCGTGGATCCAGGCGGGTTCCAGTTTTCTGTGAATTCAATTAAAATATATAATTTATAATTCTTTTGTATTTACATTTAAATAGATTCACACTTCTCAAGCATGTTGCACAACAAGAAACTACCATGAAGTGCATGGTGGAAGGGTTCTCGTTGAGGTCCGGGAAATTAGAGAATGCCTCAAAAATAACTCAAAATTATCTATTATGAAGCGCAAATCAATTTCAAATATAAAAAAACAATTAAATCTCAAAATGCCCTACTTCAAAGTCAGACTGTGCCTATACCCTTTTCATGGGAGACCTCCCAGCTCATGGCATGTCGTTTAAATTCATTAGGATTACGAGACAAAAAAGTCAACAAGATGCCAACATGTCAACAATCAGAAGGAAGAAAACTGAAGCAGCCTGCGATAGTTCTCAAGTCATAGCCAGAAGGAAATAAGTATAATACAACTCATATGCGAACATTATGAAACTATTGAAAAGAATTGAGAGAGAGAGGGAGAGAGAGTGAGCCGCACATACTTGACTTAATTTAAGCCAATTTAGTGCCCATTGAGCGAGCGGATTACATTGGAAGAGGATGCGAGTGCATCTTCAAGCCTTAATTGTTTTGGGAAAAACACACACACACGCGCACACGGGTTCACATATGCGGCTTAACTGTGTGCAAAGTGGAACACCCGCAAGCCGATGACTTTTGTTGCACCACATCCAAGCCGAGCCGAGCAGAGCCGGGCACTTGAACCATGTAATCGTAATCCTGGAGTGCTTGTGCTCGTTAGCCGCACAGTAGCACAGGAGTCGGCATATTAGAAGAACACCAAATTTGCGCATGCCATTATGTAATTTGCCCTGTCCAAGTCCGAGTCGGAGTCCGAGTCGGAGTCGGAGTCGGAGTCGGGCTCTGTGAAGCCCTCGAGCGGTTTCTTTGTGCCACTTGCCGTATGTAATACGATTTGTGCTACTTTCCCGGGGCGGCACTTTGATGTGGGCACCACGCCCTTGAAATTGCCCATCAATGCAAATGCAATGGCTGCCATAATGATATTTTGTCAACGAAAAACAAAATGAAAATCTATGAAATTGTATAATTTATTGAATTTTTAAAGCTAATTGGCCCGACAAAGCGCTCGGCCCCAAATCCCCAGTTGGAGCATTAAAATGCCACAGCATAGTGGGAGCTGGTTCAATGTGCGGGATGGGGGGATGGGGGATGGGGGTTCAGCACAATTCCATTGCATTGATTTCAATTGGTGTCAATGCACGTTGCGGTATTCGTAATGTGCGGAGATTTGTTTAAAGTTTGAGAGCCCGCGGCGGCTTTGTTTTTAATCAGCTGCCACTTGCCACAGACCGCACACATGACTTGGACTCCAAGCGAATCGAGTCGAGTCGAAGCGAGTCGAGTCGAGTTGATTCGAATGCCTAATTAAAATTGATTTGATTTCTCTGACACTTTTCAGTGCTGGCAAATCAAAGCGGCATTGTTCGACACGCCACTCGGTCCGTCAGGCAGGCAGCCAGTTGATCAGTCAGTCAGTCAGTCAGCCAGTCAATCGTTTCAATTTCACATTTGATTGATACTTTTGTTGAAACCAATACAGAGAATGCTGCAGCACGCTAATTAAGCCAGCCGGCGCTAAGCTCATAATTATACAAAAGCCTCAAACATAGACACTGCAACGCCTTGGACTCCAGCTGGAGTGGGCAATTCCAGCCGGGATTTGAGACTCGGACTCGGACTCGGACCAAACATTGGGTTGTCATCTTGGCCATATATCTTGTTATGGTCGCGGCGCGGCGCATGCGCGTCTCGTCAATTAGTTTGGCTGTCAAAAAGATGATGAACTCGTTGCTTGATGAGGGTTTGCTCATCGTCTCTGCCCTACGATCCTCCGCCTCCCGCTCCGGCCAGTTCAGTCCACGGCTGTCCACTGACTTATCACAGTTTCAGGCGAAATTACGACGCGCCGCAGTTATTTGCTGCTTTTGTATTCCTCACATTTTTTTTTGTCTCTTAGTTTTTAATAGTTTTGGCGTAGTTTTCGAAATGCCTGAAATATGAGTAACGCCGTCTTTTCACAGTTTCAGAGTTGGTTTTTTTTTTTTGGCCACAGCGCTAGATAGCATCGATTCGGGCGTGCTTGTAGGCCAGTCGGAGACGCAATTTGGGATCTGCGTGTGGTCGTCGCTGGCGTCATGTCGTTGACATTTGCGACAAATGCCCTGACGCATGTCAAGTGCCCGTCTGTGGCACTTCAGCCGCGAACCGGTGGCAGCTGCGTGTGTGGTCCCGGCCGCATCTTTTCGGGGGTGGTCCGGCCTAATTGCACAAGCTTGTTACGGCAACAGATCTTTGAGTCAGCCACTTGGCCACTTGGAGCCACATGGCACATGGTCGCAGTGCCTGTGACTCAGTCCAACAATGTGGCGATTATTTGAAGTCACGTCTAGTTGACAGCGCGTTTTTAATCAGCTCATTAAGGTCAGCACATCATTTTAATTGTTTTTCATAATTTGGAACGTCGGCGCTGCACAAAGGCTTCCGTCTTATGCGATTATCTACCCCACTCGGGGCAGAAGCTGTGGTCCAGCGCACTCGAAATTACAAGCTGATAAGCAGACTTCAAGTCTTTTGCATAATTGGCGGCTATTTTGCTTTTTAGTCTGTTGCTTATTTTGTAATGGAATTTAATTTAATTGCATGAGTTTTAACAAATTTGAAATCAAAGTGCGCATATACCAGCCAGTCCCAGAGGGTTTGGAAAGGTCAGCCCCGTGCGGAAAGGTCACGCGCTGCACAAGCACACCATTTTTCAGACTCGAGCGCCTCTCTGCATTTATGATTTGGTGATTGGCTTAACAAGAGTTCAATTTGATTTGTGTTTAATTACGACTTTCTTCAGCTCACTGTGGGAAAATGGAAAAGCAGCCACGTCGCTCGCCTGTGATTAATTTGAATTATTTTTAGGAACGCGGTGAAATGCGAGCGCCTCGCGCGTTCGTGCCGCATTGTTGCTCTACTCATAAAGTATTTGTTTATTTTGGTTGTTGTTTTCCGATGCCAGTTCAAATTTATTTATTTGTTTGTTTTCGTTAATTTCTGTATGAAACACGGCGTAATTAATTACACTTTTTATTGCCACGACTTGAGGCTTGGCCCAGTACTCGCACTCACGGGCATAATTTAATTTTTTTTCCCAATGTGATTTATATGGGAACAATGTAAAGATCTTTCACGAATTAGTGCGCATGTTGAAAGTGCCATAAAATGTTTGAGCTATTCGAAATGTTCGATGAAATGTGAAAGGCAATCGCTCAATTTCATTTTATGATCTGAGAGCATTTTACCTCAGATCTAGAGCATTCGAAACGGTCAGGTTTAATTGGAGTTATTCTATGATTAAATATTCCCATGATGCATATTGTACAAGTAGAACCCTATGTCGAACGCGGTCGTTCGACCCGACATTACAGAGAGGCGCCTCCGCAGGATACACCCCTACGATCTTAAAATCCATTATTATACCCTTTGTATAGAGTATTATAATGTTGTCGTGAAATGTGTACAGCATTAAGGGAGACACCTCCAACGCAATAAAGTATATGCTATATCTAGATCAGCATCAGAGCTGATATAGATATATCCGGCTGTCCGTCTGTCCGTCTGTCTGCTTCTATGCGAACTTGTCGCTTAGTTTTAGGGCTATCTTCTTGAAACCTCGCCTATAACCTGTGGCAGGCCGTACATATGTCAGAACTGGCCACTAGGTTCCTCATTTATATGTGGAAAATGTGATCAATATCGGAAGCCTATATCATATAGCTGTAATAGGAACTGTCGGTCGACAATAAAGTTCTTGTACAGCTTATTGGTTTATAAAGATATCTTCAACAAAAATTCGAAATTTTTAACTTTCATTATGTTTCTTACATATGAGCTTAATCTTATCAAGATCGCACTATTCTATTATATTGCTAGGAAGAATCGGTTGTTTTCCAAGATTTTCTGCCATTAAAAACAGCATTAACGAGCTCCACAGTAAAGTTTAAAGACACATTTCTGTGCGCCAAGTTAGTTAGTGGCTGGATCTCTCTTAAAAGTTCCAAATTTAACTGAAACATTTTTGAAAAAATATATGAATCAGTTTCCGTTTCGGTGCGATTTTTTATATAGCCCAGTTTTCCCTTTTATCACTTGATAATATAAAAAACTAGGCCACTTTCATAAGTAAATATTTGTAAATTGCCCGCATTTGGCATCGTTAATAACATAATTCCAGTCAAAGGTGAGTTTCGCAAAAGGTTCATGAGATTTGTATTCACGAATTGCACCGGAAGTAAGAGTTAAACGCTGTTAAATGCGGTTTAATTACCGCCGACAACAACACACACTCTCTCTCATAATTGTGGAGAAAAACAACGCGCTGACAATTTAAGTTGAACTGCCGCCGACCCAAAAGGGGTTTGCATCGTCGCCAGCATTTGAGCAATTTGCTGAAAACATTTTAAAGCAACTAAAGTGCAAAACACATGCAATGCCAGTTAATTAGGCTGGACCGAGCCGGGCCACTGCATTTGAAAGTAAACAGCAGCCGGGTCGGACTGGCCAGGTCTTGGCCGCGCCTCTTCACGGTAGCCCCCAACGGAAGCCATACTTCAGCGCTGGCAGTCCGAAATCTGACAACTCGCATCTAAGAGATGCGCGACGAGCCACGAGAAGCGCGAAACAGACCACAAACAAGCCAAGCCAGCAAATGGCAGTAGCCAATGCTCCAGCTCCCGCGCCAGCTCCAGCTTCGGCTCTCAGGAAGTGGGCTGTCGGCGGCATCGCTGATACGCCCCGTGGTCCGTTTGCATATTGAAAGCAATAAAAATTAATTTTCGCATGCTAACAGCGCAATCAAAGCAAAGTTGACAAGCGTTTACAAAGGCGGCTCATCTGGGCCGCGCGTTTATCACCGAAATATTTCATCTTCCGGATAAGCATCAGCCGAGTGGACGGAGACAAAAACCAACATAAAATGCACTGGAAAGGTGTGAGGCGTTCGTTCAAGCCGTTTGTCATCGCATTTCCGCCGAAGACGCGGCCGGCTCCAACATCTCCCCACCATCTCCCCATCAGCTCTTGCCCCAGCTCTGCTTTTCTTTTGGTTCTATCTGACCAACTGTCATATCTGTGGGCATGCGCGACAGTTGCTAATTAGTCGCATGAATGAAATTGAAGCTCAGCTCGGCTCACACCTTCTGCTGCTGGCCACGCGGATTCGGATGCGGTTTTAGATATGTTTTGTGGCAGCGGCTGCCTTTGTCTTTGGTCGTGCGAAATTTTAATGGTTCGCTTTTTGTTTTGCAGCTCTCGGCTCAGATGGCTATCGGGCTAGGTTTCTTTTTATGATTGCCCTTTGCGCTCGCTGGGGGCTTTTCGCTTTAAATTTAATTATGTCCAGTGCGGAGTTGTTTTGCCTGTGAATCAGTTGGAAAGTTGCGCTCGCAAATGGGCCAAGGTGTGACTGTGGCAGGTGACGAAACTAAGCTAAGAAAATCAAGCGCAATGAGTCAAACCAAAGGCCGTCAAATTCAAATTTTATCAGGCTGAGTCAAAATGTACAAAACCCACACTCAAGCCAAATAGTCATGGGTTGGAATCTGTGCAGACTCAGCAAATGCTGCGCTTCCGTGTGCCGCAAGGCATTTGCATTTTTATTGCAGCCAATTAAAAATGTATTTAATGCAAATCTTACGCACCGCACTCGAACGGAAGGCGCATTCTGGCTTCCATATTCACTTGGCACTTGGCACTTGGCCATTTGGCGAAATGCGCTTTTAATTGCTGGCCATAAATCAAATGCCGGCCAAATGCTGTAAATGTAATGCAATTATCATTTATAAATGCATGCGCCAATTGATACTCTAAACAAATGCCAATTCGAATGCGAACCGAGCGAGAGACACACGGCCGGGATGCATAAATCAGCGGCCATTCCGGAATCCGTTTCAGTAGCTGCTCAGCTGCTCGGCAGCTCGTAAAAAATGCAATTGCCAATGATGTTGGCGGCCATTTTGTAAAGCTTTGCGCTTTATTAATTGCTTTATATATTTATTTATGGCCAGACTCTGCCTGGAACGGGCTCTCCGAGCGACGCATTCAATTACCAGCGCATGACTCACAAGCCTCCGGGCCGGGGCGGAATATGGACGGGAGCTGGTGTCGGGCTGCTATGGAATGCAATCAGCTTCAATCACACTGGGCCCTGTTATATTTATCGCCTTAAACGAGCATAAATTGTGGCTTAAAAGTTTCCTAGAATTGTAAGTCAATGGAACTGAAATGCGTGCTACGTGGGTGGAGGGGCACAGATATCGATGCACACGATCTGTTGGTCACACTACATTGCACTGCGAGAAATTGTCGAGTAAGTTCCAAACTATAAAAATATATAATAAAATACAATATGAGCTTAAGGAATTTGAATTTGGCATGCTAATATATTGATTATACACTGTAAGAAAAATAACATATATATATGTAAAATACTTAAACTAATAAATAAAGGCCTTCACTTCATAATTTCTAAAGAATTTTCTGTTGCTTTTTTTTTAAATCTTTTGCGACTTTTAAATAAATGTCATTTGATAAAGAAATAGTGTGATAAGTAAGACTTCACCCAGTGGACCTTTCATCCTTCACATCATTTTAATCAAATTGTCAAAGCATTACAACGAAAAGAAGAGCATAAACGCATTTAATATTATTATGTAAAAAGATTTGAAAACTTTAATATATATATTTAAGTATTGGCTGCACAGTATAATTCCTAGGAATCACAAAAATTTGAATAATTCTACTTTTATTTCCCAACTATCCTGAATAAGATAAAATTTCAAGAATTTCGTGTACGTTTATAAAATTTGTTTTCAGTGTAGAATGAAGTTTCAACTTTAAATACTTATAGTTGCATTTAAGTTAAGTTTCATATTTATTAAAACAATCTATGTTTATCTGTCTCTCTCTTTTTTCTTTTGCTCCCTCGCTCTCTCCCATTTTCTGTGCCTGCCTTTTCACAGCTTACATTTTCGCTACTTGTACGCAATTTCTCTCAGTGCACATTAACGAAAAAGATCGATGATCAATACCAGTGGCGTTTAATTAAAATTGTACAAGTGCCAGTGTCAAGTCAATCGTCGTCATTCACCCAGCTCGTTCCCGGCCTCTCCTTTCAGCACCAGCCCCCCCTTCCAACCAAGCCCCTCCTCTCGATCCACGAAACACGTTAACAGTCCAAACGTGACAACGGCCGCAGCCGTTGAGGACAGCCCACAGATGAAACACTTGGAACAGTTGAAACAGTTGAGCGATTCTCAGGTATTTTTTTTCTGTTTTTTTTTTTTGGTGGTGTGTGATACCTAAATGCCTCGCCGTGTTGGCGTTGTCTCAATTGTCAATTCATAAACGACTTTGGAGTTTTCTTCGATATTTGATTTATGCCCATGAGTCTACGGCAAATGTCACAGGCGTGCTCCGGCGAAGGGAGGGGGGCGGCGGGTGCAGCAGCAATGGCCGCTTCAAATTGAATGTTAATATATGCAGTTAATAAGTTATTTCTTGATATTATATGGTAGCCAACGGGCTGTCAAAACTCACACAAGCAACTGTCAGCGCGGGTAATTGCCCAGCGGCCCACGCGATGCGTCTGGCCTGGCATATTAATGTGCCAGCAGCGCACCCAAAGAGGGGGTGGGGAGGGTAGAGGGCGACTGGCTCGAAGACAAAGTGACGCGCCGGCCATGTTTAGTGTGCGGCTGACAAGCTAATTTGTTCGATAATTGCGCGATTTCTGACAGGGCCAATGAGCTGACAGCGTTGCCAGATCGCCATTTACATGAAGCCCAAAACACATGTGGCAGCACCGGCTGCAAAGTCAACAAACCGAGGCCAATTTACTCCAAGTGAAATTACAAACCAAAGAGACAGGCGGACCAGACGGACAGTCAGACAGTCGGACAGTCGGACAGACAGGCTTGCAGTAAGAGCCGGGCCAAGACAGATTGACATTAAACAAGTTGTAATTCGATACTTAATTGACGCCTGGCTCGTAAATTTGCAATTGCTCGCGCCCAGACCCAAGCCCAGGGCCAGCTCCAAGTCACATAAGACTTGGACAAACAGCGAGCGGCCAATTCCAATTAAAGATGGCCCAAGGGGCCGTCGCAATCGCCTGTCGAATTGAGGTACATATGTAATGTAAAAAGTGAGAATATTGCCCACACACACAGTCAGCGACACGACCATTAAGAGGGCGGGGCCGGGGGGGGGGGGGGCTGAGGGCGGAGGCGAAATGTTCGCAATATAACTCAAGTCCCAGTCTGAGGAGGGGTCGCTTGGCCTTTGTGTGTGTTTGTGTGTGTTGGCCCAGTTTTTATTTGCTTTTAGCACATTTGTTTGAAAACACGGCCCATGACAGTTTCCTCTGCCAATCCACCTTGGCCAAACACAAGACAACAAGACTTATTGCACTTTTGCAATAAATTGTTGGCCAAAAAACTGTAACTGTAACGGTAACTGGCGCTCACTTAACTTGGCTAACTAAACATAGAGAAGAACCCAAACCCATAGACGCTCCGCAGGGCTTTTATGGCCCAGCCGCAAGCACTCCCTCGGGGCATCGGCTTTCTATTGAGAAAGTGTAACTTTTACTTGACGCTTTGTCGATTTTAAAGCCAATAAAAAATGTTTTATGTCTCTCGCATATTTTTCGTTTGTCGCTAGACCGTAAATTGCTCTACACCTTGACACCAAGTCGCGCTTGGATGGGAGTTGTGTGCCAGCTGAGTCCGCCCACCCCCATTTCCCATCCCCCTCCACACCCTTGTATACAAATACATTGTGGGGCGACATCGCCGTTATTGCGGCAATTTATTTTATTGCGTATTTTATAGACTCTGAAATTTGATTGGGCTTCTTTTGGTGCTTGCCCCGCGATTGGCAATCGAGCAAAATATCGAATTACAAATGAATTTGACTTCGATTTTTATGCGGCCAACTACTGTGCAATTCGCAGGAATGTAAACGATTTGCGAACTCGAAACTGAAACTGCTTAAATCATTTTAAAAATATTTAAACACTTGTGCGATATACAACCAAAGAGTAACAACAACTATTTATGGCTACCACAAATAAACATGGCTCGGTTCAATTCGCTCAGCCAGCTTATGGCTTTATTTTGTGGCCAAGCGGTTTATTATGAATATAGTGCAAATAAATGCACTGCCAATGCACTCTAAATGGGTCTGGAGGCTTGGATGTAATGTGCTTGGATGTAATTTAGATTATGTTTTAGAATATGGTTAATTTGTAACGTCATGAGACTTTGTGAAGGCCCGGCACAATATATATGTGCCGGCTGGTCTGGAGCCGGATTAGATGACTTATTATAGAGATGTCGCACCTTTTAAGGTTTTATGCCATTTCATAATCATAAAATATAATATATCAGCATATATTTGGTGCAGATATAGTTCTTGCAGCCGAGATCAGACATAAATCTCTCTACAGCATGTTAATTTCTAGTGTCAGGAAATAAAGAAACAGAGAAAACAGAAAATAATTAGTAGAAATAAAGAATGGGGAGTGACAAATAAGATCGAAGTTTACACTAGTTTAAACTATTTGACTAGTTTATATAAATAAATATTAAATGCATTAATAAATAATGATAAGAATAATAATAAGTAAGAGGTTCTAGTCGGGAGCTCCCGACTAGGGGATACCCTGAACCCTCTTCTTCCAGCATCAAATGCATATATACATATATTCTATTTTAGAAGCTAGATGTCAAGTTTGGTGACTCTAGCTCTTATCGTTTACCAAAATTGGCCAAAAAACAGGATATCGATATCGATTTTTATCGATTGCTTGGAAACGGAGCAAGTTATCGATTATCGGAAACAAACTCGATCTGCGCGGGAACTAGGAGCACCTACATCTATTCAATTTCAAGTCTCTAGTTCTTATAGGTTCTGGGATCCTTGCGTTCATACATACGGACGGACGGACGGACGGACGGACGGACGGACGGACATGGCTAGATCGACTCGGCTATTGGTGCTGATCAAGAATATATATACTTTATGGGGTCGGAGATGCTTCCTTCTGCCTGTTACATACATTTGGATTTTGCACAAATACAATATACCCTTATACCCATTTTTAATGGGTGCAGGGTATAAAAAAAAATCGCCTTAAAATAATCGTAGAATTTCTTAAATAAATTCCAGATTTTACAAAAGTTATTGGTTTAATTTTTAATACTGACTACAGAGTTAGATTGCCAGAAATTAAATCTTATAACTATTGTCCGTACTAGCCTGGCAATAAAAAACTAACTGTATTGATAGGCTTTTTAGGCTCAGTTCGAAATCAAAAATGAAAATGCGCCTCAGCCAAATCTGAGCCGCAAACAATCAAGAAGTCACGGAATTCGAGCCAAGCTGCGCACAATTGGATATAATTAAAATATTTGTCTGTGAGCGGCATATGGAATTTATAATTTTGTATACATTTCGAAGACATTTTGGTCAATCGCAGCACGGGACAAACAATTACTTTATGAGCCCGGCAAATATGGCGTCGATCATAATTAGGAAGGCAGCCGTTTATTTTTCTTTAGTTTTTTGGCCAGAACGAAAGTGACAGCCGCACTTCCGTTTGAATGGGATTAAATACTAGGTAGAGCTAGTTACCCCAACGCTCTGGAAGAGGTGTCGCTGGAGTCGAACATGACAAATGGCAGCGACAAATCGATAGGAAGTTTCAACAATTGTCGAGCCCGGCAACGGGCGATGTAATTGCTCCAATGCCCGGGCCAAGCACTTACAATGCCTCCGTCCGGGCAACGCTAATGGCCGGAAAGTCGCCAACAATAAACGGCGACACGTGGGCGCTGATAAGGCCATGTCTATGCCTCTCTCTCTCTCTCTCCTGTCTCTCGCCTACTCGGGTCTGGGGGCGGATGTGAGCGATTTGGTAACAGCTTTTGACGCTTTCTGATTGCAGATGCCAAATTGCAGGCAACGGGGCAACATTTAATGTCTTAATTAACTGGCAAGAGATCTGGCCTGGAGTGGAACCTCAATTGGTTTCGATTGGGCTGGGTTCGCTCGCTCCGCGCTTATCTATAAATTGTAATCAGTAATTAAGTCGGCGGCTAACTCGACGCACGCGCTTAGGATTTAAGCAAAAGTTCGCTTTGCTATCGGCAGGGGCTTGGAGTTGGGCTTATGTTATCATGTGTTGATTTACATGCGTATTGTTGCTGTAATTTGATTCGCTTGTCGCGCTCTTGTCATGTAATGGGCGTGCTACGGGTTTGGCGCTCTCCGGCGATTGAAGGGCCACGATATGCAGCAATTTAAATAAATGGATGCGACTGATGACGAGATTGAAGAGCTGCGATAAGCTGGCACCAAGCAGACAGCCTGACAGACGCATCTAAACGCACAGGGCATGGGCCAAAGATCTGTACTGGATTCCGAGTAACGCAGCAAGAAGCCAATTAATTCTAGCTACTCAAGCAGCATGTTAAGAACTGCAAGTTATGGAAATGATAACTGAAATTTAAACCTAATGTTAAACTACTGATCATCTTGGTATGCGGCATAAATATTTATAGTACTGAAACGGTGAACTTTGTCCATTTATTCCATCTGGAATCAGGTCGTCAGGTATTTATAAATTGGTTAGAAAATTATTTTTTTTTATTTTTAAATATTGAATTGACAGAACCTCTCAAAAAATGCTGGCACAAATAAACTTATTCAAATAATGTCAATTAAACTGACTAAAAAACAAATTAATAACTTTATGGCCTAAATAAACAATGTTAGGCAAACAATTTTGGCACTTTATGCTCATAAAATATTTCATATTTAAATGTTGCGAGGCAATTAAATTTGGATTTCTTGCAACTCCAATTCAACCTATTCGCAGTTAAATTATAATTCAGTTGGTTACAAAATAGCTTCGCCCTAATCGTTAACTAGCGCAAAATAAAGCAACCAAATGCTGTTAAGGTTTTTTTTTTTTTTTTTTTGGCGATTGTTTGAGCCAGTAACAAAACTGATTGCATAACGCGTTAAACAGAAAACAAAACGTTTTGTTGCAATTTTTCATTGTTTTTGCTTGAACAGAGCAAAAAATTTAAATTTTTTACGACTCGAAAATTGCAACATTTAACAATAAGTCGGAGTCGGAGCAACAATAACAATGAACCCACAAAAGGGTCGAATGCAAAATAAACGCTTCAATTTACAACAACAACAACAACAACAACAACAGGAACGTAACAAAGGAAGCGGAGGGTCAAAGCTAAGACAACCAGAGAAAAAAAAGCCAAACGTAAGATTAAAGCGCAAAATGCAAATAAACGAAACCTAATAAAAGCAATTTGCAAAATTAAGTAAAACGCTTGCGCGCCCAACTCCCCGCAGCAGGCGGAGTGTAGGGGGGTGGGGGGTGTGGCAGGGGTGTCTGGGTAACTAAACAAGCAAAGCTGTGCTAATTTTTTGTAAATAAAACTACCGATCTGGCGAACGGAGCGATTTGCCAGCCACACCAGCCGCAACTACTTAACTGAAAAAACCAACTGCGAAAATCAGCCAGCACAAATGCACAACTACAAACTGTGCCAAATTGCTGGCCAAATCGTGAGGCGCAAGGCGCAAAACAACAGTTGCAATTCAAACGGAATGCAAATTCAAGCCCAGTCCGTCCCAGTGGTAATTACGAGCCAACAAGCCAGCCAGCCATCCAACAAGCCAGCCAGCAGCACCACCAGATCCACTAGATCCGAAAAAAACGCAAGGTAAGAGTGCACTAGTAGGGAGTGCCCGACCAGCAGATACCTACAAATGCCCACTTGACCTTTTATATAGGATATATCTTTAACAAATATATTTGGTAAGCGCATTTTTGATTAACTTCGGAGTTTATGGTCCGATCATTATGCAATTTTCAAAGCTTTAATATGGTATACAAATGTGTGCGCATACCAAATCCCAGGGGTATATCTTTAATAATTTTCTTTTGATAAATGTAAGCGAAATGATGCGAGTTATCCAGGAATTGAAATATTTTTATTCCGTTTAAACTAAACGAGATTCTCGTACCATACCAAGTTTATTACAACTAGCCCCTATAATCTTCGAGTTATGATAAACAAACCATGTCTCAAGATTTATTTCTATTAATATTATGGAAACTGAAGAAGATATGGATAAGCCGGATAAACTCTTTCTTTGCATAGAAGAATATATATATTTCAAATTTCAAGTCTCTAGCTTTTGACAGACGGACGGACAGACAGGCGGACATGGCCAGATCGACTCAGCTCGTTGCTTTGATTCAGAATATATAAACTTTTTGAAGCTGGAAGTACAGTCTTCTGGCTGTTACATAAATGTGCACATAAACCTCATACCCCTTTACCTATTTTTTTGGGTTTAGGGTATATTAAGCATTAGAATCTCTCTCAAAAGCTCAAGAGCTCTCAGCATCAGCGCATGCTGCTTGCTTATTAAATTTGTGTAAGCCGCACACACACACACTGAATACACACACTTGGTGCAGCAATTTTGTGTTGTGTCTGCCTGCAAGTCACGCGTTGCGCCGCTGTCTAGGCCCTCCTCTCGCCCGCTCTCCCCTCTGGAGTGGGTCATCAGTTGTTGCGCTGATTATTTGCTTAAATTGCTGCTAATAACATGACGTGGTGGCATTCAAAGAGAGATCGAGAGATCGCCCCCCAGTGCACTAGACGCCCCATTTGCATGCACATGCACCGATCCAGTCTCGACGTCTGTCCATCATTTGTTAATTTCCTCATGTTTACGAGTGGAGCTCGAAGAGGGGGGAAGAGGGAAAACTTAACAGACATTGTTATTGCCACCGTTTGCCAGAATGCAAATCTGTTTCTGGCCCGTATTCGTATGGGTTTCTCAGGCCAAATTGCCGCAAAATTAGTTTGCCTGTCTATTACACATACAGCTTGCAACTGCAATTGCAGAGATGGGGCTGCCAGAGATGTTTTATGCCCCATTGGAGCTGCAAATGTAAATGGCAAATGGTTCGGTTAGTTGCTCATAACTGCAGGGTATATGGCATATGGAAAACGGATCCACTTGCCGCACCTGGCAATTATGGCAGCAATTACACATCCAATCATCCAATTGCTGCTGCACCTGATCTATAATTTACCTATGGCCAGTGAGTTACTTTTCACAGCTCGCGGCATCGTTTTTCGCAATACGAACGAAATGGAATTGTGTGTGTGTGTGTGTCTGCTGCAAACTCATGTTAATGAAAGAATAATAAGCCAGGGTGACACTGACACGGCGTGTGGCCAAAATATCAAAGTCAACACTGTGCCAAAGGCAAAAAACCAACATGCAAAACGACACAGAAAGTCAATGTGAAATCACAAATAAATAATGGCTATGCATTGGAATTTCACAATGACTGCAACAGCTATCCAAACAGTTAGGGTATGGAATGCTTTACATATATGTTAGATATGTAAAACGAATCATCTCAGCTCGTATTTCCACGAGGCGGAGTATGAGGGAAAAACAAAAGCGTACAGAAGTTGGTGACCTACTGAAAGCAAATCCTTCAATGAAAATAAATACAATTTTTAACATGGCAGTGGTAAATAACCGAATAATAGATGCTCTACAGCCAGTTTAACAATTTCTTTATATAGAAAGAGCCTTAATTTACAAATATATTTTGGTAGCGAGACTTATAAAGATATCTAAGATATATTCTAATCTAATCTCTGGGGGAGAAATACAAATTTAAAAAAAATCTTAATTTTGGTCTCATCATTCGCGAGATCATCAAAAGTCTAAGATGCGATATGAATTGGCAGATCTTTATCTTATAATTTGGGTCAGAAATAGAGAAAATACTTCTGGTTTTATTATTCCAGAGATCATCAACAGTTTCAAATATGATATAAATTTTGAGAGACTTTTCTTAATAATGAATTAGGTATAGGCAAATACTATATTTGTGCTTGATCAGATGAGGCTGCACAGAAACTTACTTAAATACAAAATTTAAGAACACTTTTTTAAGTGTTGAAAAACGACTAAAGCACAAAATCAGTATGCTCTTTTCGCTATGCACAAAATATTTTTCAATTTAATTTAAATTATTATTTAATAATCAAAAGCATATCAGTTGAGGTAAAACAGGAGCATATATAAAATGGATGAAACTTAAATAAATAACTTTTATAGTATTGTATAACGCTTGAACCTTAGCTGCATTATTATTGCTATTGGAACCTTATTGAGTCCGGAGCTCAGCTTTATATCTCTTCAGGTTCTGCGTTTTACATCAGAACAAACTTATAAAGATTGCAATATATATATAGAATTATTCCAGGAAAGCAAGCATTTGAAATCTTTTTGAGCACACACTTCTCAACACTATTAGCAAGACATTCTTATAGAGATTACCGCGGATCATTGTCATAGACCTCGACAAGTTGTTCATCGACATAAAACTCATAAAATGTATACAGTTCGACCGCTTGGCTGTCAACTTCGGGCGGGCAGCCGCTGGCTGGCATCTCCAGTTAAGCACAACTAATGAGGGACAAGCCCAGAAAAGTGTCAGGCAACACCCACAACACAAGCCACAACGAACTGCCCCCAGAACAAGCCCCAGAAACGAATACAACAAATAAATAAGCACACACAGAGAGAAAACAAATTAAAGAAAACATTTTGTAAATGTCGAAGTCGCTGCGAGCGGCAGTTGAACAAATGGACGGACTTATGCAGTGAGAATTAATTAATTGCCCGCCAAAAAAACAACAACAACAACAACAACAAAAAAGCACAGCACGTGTAAATGTATCTGCATCCGTGAGATACATGCGCCCGAATAAATCAAAAGAAAACTGTGTGTTTTTCTTAAGCAGCACGGACTCGATCGTGGCGCCATGCAGCTTAACAATAGCTGCAGATACATAGATACAGATACAAAATGCCCAACTGACACTTTCTTCAGTCCGGGCAGCCTTAACCGTTACAAAGCTGTAACGACATGGCGCTAGCCGAGATTATGATGAACGCACGACTCCGCCAATCCCAAGCTGTTGCACGGCGGGCGCATTCGTGCGCTGCCCGAGTGCAACTAATTGCCGCACGTTCGCACCCAATTAGCGGCAAAGAGTTGGGACGAGGCTGCGACTAAGTGCAGCTATCAACACTTGCAGCTGCAACTTGCGGCCATGCAGTCCACGTAAGTGTATCCATAAGATACTTGGCATACCACGAATTATGATTAACATACGAGTATCTGTGTCTGTGTGTTTTACTAAAAACAAAACTAACCAATTATTAATTGATCTACACGCGTCAAAATGTTGAACAGACCGTAGAAAATTGAAAATTTACCAAACGGTGGCCCTTGTCCATTAAGTGGGGGGTGTTGACAAATGTCTTTTGTGTCACAGTCACAGATACAACTGCAGCCGAATTTGCTGCCAACCGCAGACAGAAGATCGTCGCCCTTCACTTTCCACATGGCCGCACAGTGTCCTCAGTGCAAACAGAAAGTGTGTGCAAACATTCAAAAATATTTCATATACTAAGAAATTTCCTTTAAAGCCATTTCTAGGAAGGTTTTGTGTATAGCTATTTCAACCTAAAGGTGTCTTTTTTCACCTTAGCTAATAAGAGAGGAACAAGTTTTTAAAATTATTATCTTTTTGATTTTTTTTTTGTCGAGGATTAAATTAGTTTAGCAATCAGTAAAGGAATTATCAAAAAGTAAATTAAGAAAAAATTATTCAATCTGAAAAATTATTTTAAGTTATAAATTGAAAAGCTGTCTTTTGACACCTTTGTTAGAAATAGTGTTAATGTATTAGGCATATGTAAATAAAAATCAAATATTTTGATCATTTTTACTTTCCCAGTAAACATAAATATGCAACCACTGTGCGGCGTCGGCGTCAGCAACAGCTGCTTGTAATTTTCACGCTGACTCAAAATACAAAAAAAAGAAAACATTTTTCACTTGGCACTGTGCAGCGGGGGCGTTGCCAAAGACGTACAGCAGATGAAGGGGGGGGCTGGCATTTGTATCTATCAACGCCGTCAGAGTGCAATTGCAACCGCGTGGCTGCCGCACATTTGTGGCAGACACAATTATGACTCGAGCTGCGAGCCCGAATCGATAGTCAATGCATTTGGCCGCAACGATGAGTGAATCTCAATGAATATATTAATGAGCAGCGATTTGTCTGTGCGTTAAAAACGTCACCCCCTGGCCCAGCTCTTGCCCCAGTTCTGGCCATTTATGTAATGGTAAATTTAAGTGGCCGAACAATGTGTAAAATCTGTATGGCTTTTTATTAGCCTGGTGTGCGATCGTTTAATTAATTGAAAGTTGCCCTTAAACTAGCCCAACTGCAACTCAAATCAAATGCTTAAAATGAACTTCAAGAAATTATAAAAAGTTGTAAGAAACTTGTCGAAAAACCTGCTAATATAATTTCTGCTCTTTTCCCTAAATTAACCTCTAAAATCTAGCCTTAAATTGACTAACATATTTATTTTTAATAAATTACTTATAAATTGCAGCACGGCTCGCAATACCTGTTCTATATGCATGCATTTATTTACGGATTTGCCGATATATATTAATGATAAATCCGGTGAAATATTTGCATTGAGCGCCCCCAGTAAGTGCGACAAAATATTTTGGATCTAGCAGCAGAATCCAGATCAATGCAAAGTTAGTCCAGCTGCTGGCAGATCTGGATGGAACTTTAGTGTCACGCAGATGATCGGTTGATCAGCGCATGTTTAGTGCGGCAAATCCGAAACTTAGCTTGGAATTTGTGCGCCTGAAAGCCATATGAAAATCCAAGATCAGCGCAGGACTAGCGCTGGCTGGCATGCACAAAGGATCAAACAGGATCTGCGGATCTGCAGATCAGCGAAATCAACGGATAGCGCATTTAATCCAATTAACGAGACTGCGACCCGCGGCCTTGCCTAAATTGTGGGCGGTTGAATGGCTTAAGGTGAGAGCGGCAGGTAAATGCCGACCCACACGCTCATGGCGAGCACTTCCCGGAATGTTTGGGTGATTGCTCGGACGGGCAGGCGGGCAACTGATCTTGGTTAGGTTGATTAATTAAAATTTCGCTCAGCTCTCAAACGGGGCCCATTATTTAATGAGCTTTATGACAAGCCTCTGGGTGTGGCAAGTGGCATTCATTTTGGGACACATATGTTCGGAGTCGAGGCGCGACAACTGCCGCAAATTAGCGCAATTCGCTTGGAGCGTGGGATGCACGCCAAATATTTTATTAGCTCATTATGCAAAGCGAATTGGCATTAAAAGGCCAACAACGCACAGACAACAACAAAAAGGGGAGTGGCACACGCAAAGGGGGGGGAAGCCAGCATTAAAATGTGAAAATCTCAAGCGTTAAATGAACAAGTTAAACAGCCATAAACGACGGGGCACCTTTTTGTTTCTGTGGCCAGAAAACGCACAGAAAATAGACCTGAGAAGAGAAAGCGAAAGGCAGAGAGTAGAGTACCTGACGAGAACTTAAAGCACATAAACAACTTAAAATTATAATAAGTTAATGATTGATCTTCAACTGAGCTAGTAAAACCAGTGTTGAAAACTGAGCTAGTGAAGCCAGTGTCGAGAAAGCGAGATGGAAAGAGAGAGTACATAAAGAGTACTTAAAGCCCAAAAACAATGAAAATCATAATAAATGAAGACATTAAAATACATTAAGAAGCTTGATTGATCTTCAACTGAGCTAGTAAAGCCAGTGTTTAAAACTGACCTAGTAAAACCAGTGTTGAGAAAGCGAGATGGAAAGAGATAGGACATAAAGAGTACTAAAAGACCATAAACAATGAAAATCATAACAAATAAATAAATTAATACATTGAGAAATTCGATAGATTTTCGGATGAGGTAGTGGAACTAGTGTTGAAAACTTAGTAAAACCAGTGTTGAAAAAGTGAGATAGAAAGAGCAGAGGAAATAAAGAGTATTTAATTAATTGAAAGTTGCCCTTAAACTAGCCCAACTGCAACTCAAATCAAATGCTTAAAATGAACTTCAAGAAATTATAAAAAGTTGTAAGAAACTTGTCGAAAAACCTGCTAATATAATTTCTGCTCTTTTCCCTAAATTAACCTCTAAAATCTAGCCTTAAATTGACTAACATATTTATTTTTAATAAATTACTTATAAATTGCAGCACGGCTCGCAATACCTGTTCTATATGCATGCATTTATTTACGGATTTGCCGATATATATTAATGATAAATCCGGTGAAATATTTGCATTGAGCGCCCCCAGTAAGTGCGACAAAATATTTTGGATCTAGCAGCAGAATCCAGATCAATGCAAAGTTAGTCCAGCTGCTGGCAGATCTGGATGGAACTTTAGTGTCACGCAGATGATCGGTTGATCAGCGCATGTTTAGTGCGGCAAATCCGAAACTTAGCTTGGAATTTGTGCGCCTGAAAGCCATATGAAAATCCAAGATCAGCGCAGGACTAGCGCTGGCTGGCATGCACAAAGGATCAAACAGGATCTGCGGATCTGCAGATCAGCGAAATCAACGGATAGCGCATTTAATCCAATTAACGAGACTGCGACCCGCGGCCTTGCCTAAATTGTGGGCGGTTGAATGGCTTAAGGTGAGAGCGGCAGGTAAATGCCGACCCACACGCTCATGGCGAGCACTTCCCGGAATGTTTGGGTGATTGCTCGGACGGGCAGGCGGGCAACTGATCTTGGTTAGGTTGATTAATTAAAATTTCGCTCAGCTCTCAAACGGGGCCCATTATTTAATGAGCTTTATGACAAGCCTCTGGGTGTGGCAAGTGGCATTCATTTTGGGACACATATGTTCGGAGTCGAGGCGCGACAACTGCCGCAAATTAGCGCAATTCGCTTGGAGCGTGGGATGCACGCCAAATATTTTATTAGCTCATTATGCAAAGCGAATTGGCATTAAAAGGCCAACAACGCACAGACAACAACAAAAAGGGGAGTGGCACACGCAAAGGGGGGGGAAGCCAGCATTAAAATGTGAAAATCTCAAGCGTTAAATGAACAAGTTAAACAGCCATAAACGACGGGGCACCTTTTTGTTTCTGTGGCCAGAAAACGCACAGAAAATAGACCTGAGAAGAGAAAGCGAAAGGCAGAGAGTAGAGTACCTGACGAGAACTTAAAGCACATAAACAACTTAAAATTATAATAAGTTAATGATTGATCTTCAACTGAGCTAGTAAAACCAGTGTTGAAAACTGAGCTAGTGAAGCCAGTGTCGAGAAAGCGAGATGGAAAGAGAGAGTACATAAAGAGTACTTAAAGCCCAAAAACAATGAAAATCATAATAAATGAAGACATTAAAATACATTAAGAAGCTTGATTGATCTTCAACTGAGCTAGTAAAGCCAGTGTTTAAAACTGACCTAGTAAAACCAGTGTTGAGAAAGCGAGATGGAAAGAGATAGGACATAAAGAGTACTAAAAGACCATAAACAATGAAAATCATAACAAATAAATAAATTAATACATTGAGAAATTCGATAGATTTTCGGATGAGGTAGTGGAACTAGTGTTGAAAACTTAGTAAAACCAGTGTTGAAAAAGTGAGATAGAAAGAGCAGAGGAAATAAAGAGTACTAAACAATGAAAATCATAATAAATTAAGACATTTAAATACATTGAGAAACTTGATTGATCTAACCAGTGTTGAAAACTAAGCTAGTAAAACAGTGTTGAAAAAGCATCTCATTTTTTATGGTTGCATCGTGGCAAAAAGCTCACCTTTCTGCTCACAATTGAATTGAATTCCTCTCAACCCTTACCCCGTTGTGCTGAATGCTCTTCAAAGTTGTGCGCTCCAGGTAGAGCGTTAGTTCGATTGGACACGCTTATCGCCGGAAAACCGCATTGAAATTACGCCAGGACCTGCCCAAGTTCCATAATTGCGGTAATGCCAATAATCTGTTCCTCTACCAGCCGCTGCGGCTGCACGTCCCTGCGGCGCGTCCCTCCGGTAGCCGAGGGATGCGCCCATTGCTTACGCGCGCTTAATCCCACGGACCGCCCACTCATAAAGTTGAGTCAGTTTCTAATTGTTTGAGGCCCGAAAGGATTGGCAATGATCAGTGAGCGGTGACCGGTGAGCGTTGGCCATCGATAATTGGATTAAATACACGGCCGCGACGATCTTTGCTGATCCCAGCGTTAGTCCCGCGCTGATCTCGGATTTCCACTGGCTTTGAGGCGCACAAATTCCAAGTTAAGTTTCGGATTTGCTGTGCTAAACACACGCTGAAGCTGGAAGCGGGCGACCCAAAGTTGCAGTTCGTTTTGAACTCGAACTAAGCGCTCAATTGGCTGCCAGGCAAATCCAAAATATTTATTTGCATTTAATTAAATCGCGAGCTTAGCGACGGCAATCGGAAGTTCACCAGGCCACGCGGCTCACAAATCCGCGCCATTAAAATTCAATTTAAATTTTCGCTAGCACCCAAATCAAACAATGGACAAAAAAAAAAAAAAGAAACATGACAACCCTTTTTGGCAGTACAGGCGGCGACCGGCAGAAAATTTTAATTAAATCAGTGCCACCAAAAATGCTCAATTATTAAAACAAATAATGCCAATTAGTTGTGTCAACATTGAGGGCCACATCCCTGGCTGCTTGTACATGCTCCCAATTATGATGCGCTAAAGAGCCAGTCATACGGCCAGCAGCAGCAGCAGCAGCAACAACAACAAAGGTTTAATTGACACTCTGATGCCGCCGCCATCATCGCCATTAACGGCCCCTGCACTTGGGCCCCCGCTGCCCAAAAGTCAGCCACTGGCCAGACGGCTAGAAGAGCACAGAAAACAGAGATGAGACAGTCGCTGACTCCTCATTTGTGCGTCTAATAAAAACGCTAACGAGACACACACACACATACACACACACACACACACACACACATACAGTGGGGTAGTGCACACATTAGCGCAAAACTCTTAGGCGGCGCAATCAATTCGCTTCTGATTCCAAATTTATGTGCTTCATGTGCTGGGTAGAGGGGGCTGCTATAACTGAGGCTGTAACTGTAACTAGACAGTGACAGCGACAGCCAACCAGATATGGCCATTCACACTCACACACACACACAGACGCACAGATGGGGGCCCCATGCTCGCTCGCTCTCTGCCAAAGCCGTGCAAAGTACTCCCGATAATGAGCTCCATCTCGTTGGCAATTATTAAATGAATTGGATTTATATGTTGCCGGCAGCAGCAGCAGCAGCAACAACAACACAAATAACAACAACAAAAACAATGCCCGCTCATACAAGCGCTGGCTTGCTGCATAGCCGCCCCTTTAGATAGCGACGCTCTCTTTCGCTCGTTCGCTCTCTCGCTCTCTGCAACTCACTCGCTCAGGCCATCAGCCAATGGGAAACGTTTGCGGGTTGCTGTTATCTGCGCTGTGAGTGTGGAACGTGGAAGTTTAGCACTGTGGAACGTATGCGGCTGGCGCACTGCAGTTTATATGCGAGAACTCCTTATATATGTGCAAACGCACACTTATACATACGCATATATACTTATGGATCTACTTTGGCTGTTATTATGCCTTCCAATTCGGTTCATATTGAAACAAAGTAACTTTAATTAGTTGCAAAATATGTATGTGTTGTTTCTTGCAAGTCTGTGGGCGTGCCAGCGACGAAATCAATGAATCGCATGCAAACAATAAACAATGTTTAAGCATTGCTCTTGGTCAGAGCTTTGGTCATATTTCAATTACAGTAAAAAGCCAAGGAACACGCCTCTGCCCAGGGGCTTTGCAAAATCTGCATGACCCAGCCAACAACAACTGCGATGACCTTTGCTGGGAGCGCCAAACAGCAATGGCGTCTCTGCCGAGAAGAAGCAGAAGTAGCAGAAGATGATGTAGAAGAAGAAGCCTGCAACTCATTGTCTGACTAATTAAATGATTTATCCCGAAACGTGAGGCAGCCAACACTTTGCAGCAGACAACAACAAGAATCCAGCTGGCCGAGCAGCAACAAAAACCAATTACAATTACCGCACCCAAAGGTGCCACAAAAACATATATACACACACACACACACACACACACACACACACATACACACAGGCTGCTGCACAAATGCAGTTACAGGCAAACAAGAACAAGAACCAGATCAGGAGAGCGAGAACTGCGGCCAGGAAACGTTATCTAGATGCATACAAAGCCAACACAAAGCGCACGTCAATTTATTTGCCAGCCTCGGACGCGGCTGTCGAGAGTCAGATGTGTGTGTGTGTGTGTGTGTGTGGAGGGGGCAGCAGATGCGGGGGCGGGGTGGTCAGTTCAACTCGGCTCATATAGATTTACCTATGCCAATGCCAATGATGACGATGTCGAAGTTGGCGCTGCATGTTTTATGCCTCCTCTGCAGCTTTAACGAGGTGTTTATTTTCACAACTCTCAGGGCCAAGGAGTCTGTGTGTGTGTGTGTGCGAGAGTAAATGCGCGTGTGTGTGTGTGTGCGATTGCTCTTTACTGAAGGTGCAGAAAACGAGGGCCCGCCCATTTTCATGTTGGCCTCTTGGGCCCCGCCAACATGATGAAGATTCGATGCCCGATGACGATGCACTTCGTGCAACATTTTGTGCAGCCGGGGGCAAGGAGTGCAGCCGCAGCCTGCCGAGAGGAGCCACTTTGACGGCGGGGCGTCTATGGAAATAAGCAATGATGTTGACGCCGTCGCAGAAAGGTGACTACAGTGGTTCGAAAGCGGAGAATTGCGCAATACGAATGAAGATAAATCAGAGTATTGTTTACTGTTAAGTAAAATCTTAAAGAAAAGCTGCTTAATAGTTTTTGACTAAATAAATAATAATATTAGACTTAATTTCAAAAATCTTAATTTATATTTTTTATACCCTGAACCCATTAAAAATGGGTATAAGGGTATATTGTATTTGTGCAAAATCCAAATGTATGTAACAGGCAGAAGGAAGCTTCTCTGACCCCATAAAGTATATATATTCTTGATCAGCATCAATAGCCGAGTCGATCTAGCCATGTCCGTCTGTCTGTCCGTCCGTCCGTCCGTATGTATGAACGCAAGGATCTCAGAACCTATAAGAGCTAGAGACTTTTAGATGAAGATGCTCCTAGCTCCCGCGCAGATCGAATTTGTTTCCGATAATCGATAACTTACTCCGTTTCCAAGCAATCGATAAAAATCGATATCGATATCCTGTTTTTTGGGCAATTTTGGTAAATAATAAGAGCTAGACTCACCAAACTAGACATATAGCTTCTAAAATAGAATATATATATGCATTTGATGTTGGAAGAAGAGGGTTCAGGGTATCCCCTAGTCGGGAGCTCTCGACTTGAGCCTCTTACTTGTTTATATTTAAATATTTATAATATATATTGCTTGCATTAAATTCAAATTATTCATTTGGCATATAGATTAGAGAGATACGAGTCTTCGGCTAAGCAATTACACTATATATGTGCATATACCCCAGCTTAAGGTTCAAGCCTTGTTTCTTAATGTTCAGTTCAGCCCCATCTTTCAATTCTCATCGACCTCAGGTACATATATTTGTATTACAATTAATATAGGATACTTTGATAATAACTACCTATCAATCGAACCTTTTAATATTACTGTCTTTTTGCTAGAACAGACTAATATATTTATACATTTATATATTTCGTTATTATTATTATTTTTTTTAATACATACAATTTTCTTTAAATAAGATCTTCAATTTTCAAATATCTAACACAGAAGTTTCCCACTCAAGCCTCCTTTTAAACATTCAGCATTTTTTATGGAGTCATGCAACCACTGTGCCCAAGCTGCTGACTGCCCACTTTCCAACGCCGCCCCGGCGCAGCAGCACAGTTCGCTCAGCTAGCAGCCAGTTGGGCACTAAAACCACAAACACTTTAATGATGCTGTTTTGTTTAGCGCAAATTGTTTGTTTCGCTGTCATAAACTGGTGCGAAAAATGGCCAAACGCTGCCCCGCGGAGAGAGCCGCGCCAAGAGCGCAAGCGAGAGCGAGAGAGCGCCAAATGTGGACCAGACTGACGAGTGGTCACAACACAGTCACACACACACACGCACACGTATGCACACACAGCTGTGGAGCAGGTTTATCTGCGCTGCTTTGGCGCATGCGCCACGCGCACTGGGGCCAAGCGAGACAACAACAGGCCACAGCAAATCGGCAGCACCGTTGGAATGCCAGCACGGTAAAAAAATGAAGCGACAGCCAGTTTGCTTTTGTGATTTTAAGGGCAGACATTCGCGCGCGCATTTAGCGGCAAACGCGACGCGACATAACGCAACGTAACGCGAATTTCACGAGACGCAAATTCGCCGACGCCCCCAGCAGAGCCTGCCGCCCACCCCCTGCTGCAGCCAGGCAGAGCCAGAGAGCGGTTAGCTCGCTCTGCCGGCAATTAGACGCCTTTAGCCGCTCTCGCATAATGCTAATGGCGTTGACAGTGCTCATCAATGCGACGACCGCAATCGACGGACGTTGTCAACGCCGCTGCCACGCTGCCTCAGCAGCTGCCTGTGCCTCTGCCTCTGCCGCTGCCGCTGCCGTTATCAACGCCAACGCCAATTGTCCAGTGAAGTGCGACGGCCACGCTTCAGTAGCAACAACAGCGACAGCGCGCTCCAGTTTATCAATGTCGGCGACGGATGCCAATCGCTGATGCATTAAACCCAACTCTAGATCAATTCATGTGTTCACGTGTGTGAGTGTGTGCGTGTGTGCGTGATACTCAAACGTCGCTGACCCATCGATTGTTGTGTGTGACCCTTGTGCGGTGTTTTTCAATTATCCGATTATCGAATCTCTGTGGCTATTGTCGCGCCAAATGGTCACGTGCGGCCGTCAAACGTTCAACATGCTGCCGATGGCGCCGACGAATCCTTTTGTGGTCTCTATCAGCCCCACAACAGCGTCCGCCCCAGTATCGTCCGCAGCTCCAGCTGTCAACTGCTCCTCCAGCAGCAGCAGCAGCAGCAGCAAGCCAAAGCTGGCCTTCAGCATTGACTCCATAGTCGGTCCGGAGTCGTCCACGCCAACAAAGCCGTCTAATACGCAGCGTGCGAGCGTAATTGCCTCACCACGCGGCGATAGCCCAGTCGGGGCGCCCACTTCACCCATTATCGAGAGGCGCACACCGCGCGGCTTCATATATTGCCGGCGACGCGCCTCCTTGGATGATCGTTCACGTAGTCCGCCTCCGCCGGGCAGCCGCTCTCCATCCCCAGCGGGCGCGGCGTGTGCTGCGCCCATAGCTCCCATTGTGCTGCCCGGGCTTATACGCCCGCTTCCGTTGCCGGCACCGACAAATCTAGCTTTACTGGGCGCTCCGCGCTCTACGGACAGCGCCTCGCCCACGGGCACGGGGCCGGGCAATCCGTCGCCAGTTCGACCCACAGCAGCTGCACCGCCACCGTTTCTCGCCGCCCAGTTCCAAATGGCCGCCGCCTTGGCGCACCATCATCATCAACAACAACAGCAGCAGCAGCAGCAACAACATCCGCAGCATCCGCCCGTGCCAACGGGGCCGCATCATGGCCCACCGCCGCCGCATTTGCCGCCTGGCCATCCGCTGGGCATCTTTCCAGGTGGCCCACATCCGGGTCATCCGCCGCCCCATGGCCATCATCCATTCGTGACTGCACCGCATCTGATACGCGACAGCTATCCGCTGTATCCATGGCTACTCAGTCGACACGGACGCATATTTCCACGTTTTCCAGGCAGTAAGTATTAACCCAGACACCTCAGTCAAAACGAACTGACAGCTAAATGAACTAGTTCGCAAGGGAACTCAATATTTGTTCATTCTAGAATAGCCTAATTCCACTATGCTCAAAAAATGTTACATTTTGCGGTTCCATCGGCAAGTGTCCGTTGCGAATGTGAAAAATGTGTTTTCTTATGCGAAAACGTACAGGTCACATTTTACACATTAGAAACAAATTTTCGCAAAAATATATAAGAAATGTTGTCAGTGGAATTAGGCTATAAGATTAATCATATATGTGTTTCGATTTGGTCTAAAACATTCTAGGGTCTTTTGATGACTTTGGCTTAGAGACTTGAAAGTTTTTATCCAGTCAAATATTGTTTATATATTATTATAAATTATTTGATTTGATAAATGACTTCTGCTTTATTTTTAAGTACACTTCGAATAAGAGACATGCTCATGCATTAATTCTTCATTAGGTGGCATTAAATATGAGAAAATAACCAAATGATGTGCTGTACCGGGAGCAAAAGCTCGAAAGAATTAAATCTCTCAAAGTTCTATGACACCGACGGATATGTTGGGAGATTTGCAAGATAATAGTCCCAAAAAACTTTAAAGATTTCTGAGTCCCACTCATATATTTCAATTTCTACATACAAGAAAAGTAATAAAAATAAATATAGACTAAAAGTAAATGTTCAGAGCAACCGATTTGATTTATGCTCATAAAAAAGTTCCCTTGAAATTCGATTCGAGCATATGCCATTGCTAAGTACTTTGTATTTATGCTTATAAAAAAGTGCTCTTCATTTAATTTAATTTCTCGTTTACTGCACAACAAATGTTCTGCTATTTTGTGGTACAGTGTAATTGCAAGGCAAGCTTCTCTTGACTGACAAAGTTTATATTGTTTTCTTTTAGAACCTGGACCCTTTAAATAATATTATTTCGTTAACTCTTTTATCCAATCGAATCAACAAAATGTTTGTAAACAAAATAGTGCAAGTGTTAGTGTTGATTTCAAGTTAGGCTCAATCTGGCTCAAAGTACACTATTCACGTGTGCCAAGCTCTTAAGCATGTTGGGAGATACAAGAAAAATGCTGCAGTCGAGTGTAGCCGACTGCGTAATACTCTTTCAGAGTGATCTTAAAACAGGCTAGCCGCCGATCTTTCCGATTTTTGAGTCACGAGAGATCTTGAAGAAGCTCTTCAGAAGTATTTATTACGAATTTGATTGCTCTAACTTTATAGCCATGAAAGAGTGTATGTAGTCACATTGTTTTACGATTGACATCCAGAGAAGCTCATTCAAATTCGGGCACTTTAGCTCAAAAATTGTGGATAATATGATTACCTCGAATTGTTTGATGTAATCATAACACCATTTCATGCACAACCTCAGGCATTGCACAAAGCCAATATACCCCTTTTCACTTTGCGTGCGAGTATAAAATGTTGCTGCTCCGATCTATCAAAGAACCACTAAATGGTTCTCCAGTCCGAACCACGCAATAACTCACTTATAAACCACAAATGTTGTTGTTGTTGTTGTTATCGTTCTTGTTGCTGCTGCACCTTATAATTAAAGTTAAATAAGCAAATTGCAAACATTTATTACAAGTTAATTAGACGTCTATCAGCCTCATCATCATCAACAGCAGCGACTGCGGCAGCGGCAGCAGAAGGCAATGACCATTTTGAGTCGCCAGAGGGCGCTCGTGTTGGCTAGAAGGGTGGGGAGGGGCGTGGAGCTGGGCACTGACCAAACCATTCCGAACCGAACCGAACCGAACCCATTTTCATAAGTATTTTCAAACAAATTACATTTTAATTAAATTGTTTAAACAACATTACACACATCGTTAGGTCAAGCAGCGTACCTAAATGCCCAGCCAGCTGTGTGTGCGTGTGTGTGTGTGTTGCTTGTGTGTGTGTGTGTGTGTGTGTGAGTAGACTCGAAATTACCAATTAATGGCGCTAGCAAGCGACGGCGCCACTCGCTGAGCAGAGCCCCTACGGTGTATGTATAACACACACACACTCACACACACACACACACACACACACACACACACTCACACACACACATACACACACGCTGACACATACACACACACGGAGCTGGGCAAAAAGTGCAACGAGTGAAATGTTAATGCGTTTTTAATTGAGGTTTTGGGGCATCCAAGCAAACGAACCCATCCGCAAGACCATTTCCAATGCCCAGTTCCCGTTCTGGACATTGTCGTGTTCCACTCCTCATCCAAATGCAGACGGATCCCAACCGCACAACATTGTCATTTATTATTATTTAACCTTTTTATGCTGCATATTTTTTTTTTTTTCTGCTCTCATAATTACAATTTGAATTTTCATGCTGCGCCATTTCTCACATGTTAAGTACATGAGGTTAAGAACTGTTTCTGTTGTTTTTTTTTTCTTACTCCGTGTATATTTGGGGTATATTATTATTTTTATTTCGGCACACTCGCACGCCTTTCACCTGCTTTCAACGGACCGCGTTACGCCTTAATTATGTTGTATGATGTTCCATTAAAAGGCAGGCGGAGTATTTTTCTGTTGTTCTTGTTGTTGTTGTTTTCTGTATTGTTAGTTAAGTGCTGTAATTTTCGCTTGATTTATGAACGTGAAAATGGAAATGTCAATGTTTCGCATAACGATTTCATTAATTGTAAGTGCTTCGTTCATTCTAACTAACTCGTGCGCGTCGCTCTCCGTGTGGAAGGGCGGCAGGGTGTAAGGTGTGGAATGCCACAGATCGTGGTTGATAATGATGATGACAGCTTAATTATAGATATTCCAACAGGTCTCAGCCACACAAGCAAGCCCTGTTGCCTAATAAATACACCATTTTTTATTGTGATCAAAGTCATACAAAAATTAAGAAAAAAAAAGTGCATATTTATTTCACTTGTAAAAAAAAGTGCACTCAAATTATTTTAAATTGCGGCAAGCGATTCAATGAAAATTGACAGCATTCGAAATGTCAACAACCAAAAAGATTATAGTGCAAATATAAAATGTGGCTTAAAATCAGCTCTATATATAAAAATCAAAGCAAAAATGACAGCCTTTGCTGAGATTCACTTATCATCTAGTTTCAACTATTTGATTAGATTAGAAATAAAGTACAAAAATATTTTTATACCCTGAACCTATTGAAAATGGGTATAAGGGTATATTGTATTTGTGCGAAAGCCAAATGTATGTAACAGGCAGAAGGAAGCATCCACGACCCCATAAAGTATATATATTCTTGATCAGCATCAATAGCCGAGTCGATCTAGCCATATCCGTCTGTCTGTCTGTCTGTCCGTCCGTCCGTATGTATGAACGCAAGGATCTCAGAACCTATAAGAGCTAGATAAATTTTAGATGTAGGTGCTCCTAGTTCCCGCGCAGATCGAGTTTGTTTCCGATAATCGATAACTTACTCCGTTTCCAAGCAATCGATAAAAATCGATATCGATATCCTGTTTTTCGAGCAATTTTGGTAAATAACAAGAGCTAGAGTCACCAAACTTGACATATAGCTTCTAAAATAGAATATATATATGCATTTGATGTTGGAAGAAGAGGGTTCAGGGTATTCCCTAGTGGGGAGCTCCCGACGAGAACCTCTTACTTGTTTCTTTTTAATAACGTCAATAAATCGAAGAACAGCTAAATGAATTCTCGAGATATGATTATAATTGCAAAAGCCTTTAATAGATTATTCATTTTTGTAAGAACTAAAATTCTGAAAAAAGACGCTCAACTTGAATATGACATATTTCGAGAATGAGTTTATAGTATGTGTCCTTTTCCATTTGAAATCGCAAATAGATAAATCAAATTTTAGAAATCGACACCCCCCAATAAAACCTCAACTTTGTTCAGGTATAAAATCAATCGTCCATTGATAGAGAAGAAGGATCCCTTATCCCTAGCTGAGAGCATATTTGATTTCGATTTCAATGCTGATATCATCTTCAATGTCAACGTACTGCGGGATAATTGCAATTCCTGCAGCGAATGCCAATAAATTAATGGAAAAAATCATAAGAGCATAAAACTTAAGCCGAAACACATAAAAAATCAAAACAACAAACACATAAAAAAAAAAACACTGCAATTGTACATATGTGATAAATAATAAGGTGGACAAAAAAAAAACACACACAAGATCAGAGTGCGAAGGGAGCGCAAAATGTTCAGGCAGCACCTCAATCATACAGAAAAATAAGAAGTATATAGTGTATATATATATGTATGTGAATGACAGCTGACAAGGGTGTGAGCAGCAGCAACAACAACAACAACAACAACAACAACAACAGTAAAAAAAAAAGCAACAGCAAAGCGGACACATCAATTAATTGTCAATTGCGCGTATTTTCGCACGGCGGTTTCTTTGTGGCCCTTTAACAAGCGGCAGGCCGAAGATTGAATACCCTTGCAGACATGTATGAAGTGTACAACAAGCTTATTTGCAACTGATTTCTTTTGGAAAGCTATATTATAGCTATATTATATACTATATTTCTCTGTAACCCTTCAACAAGCGGCAGGCCGAAGATTGAATACCCTTTAAGTGTACAAAAACCTTATTTGTGACTGATTTCTTTTATAGAGCAATATTATATAGTAGTTCGATGTTATTGAGATAGTGAAGAGCTCTAGTTTCGATTCGTTCATATATACATTTTTTTTTTCACTTTTAACGAGCATGTGTTGATTCCCAAGTTTGATTTAAATAAAAGTCATCTTTTAAACTTGTTTTCATTATCGTATAGTAGTCTTTAGCTAAAAAGATTTTTATAAGGAGCAACGTAAAGCTTGATTTAAATATCTTAAACATACAAAAGAAGTAAGCTTTAGACATAATATTCATTATTAGCTATATGATATAGTAGTCCGTTTGTTGCAAAAGAATATTTCAGTAAAGAACAAGGTCAACCTTGATTTAAAAATCATTTTTTTCTCTTTTACTTGCAAATGTTATTTAATCGGCTGCGTAAATCTTTTCTAAATATCTTGAAAAATCAAAAGTGTTTCATATAACCAACCGAGTCCGCTTCGCCCTATTCCCCATATATGTGAAAGCCTAGAAACTAAGAGAGAAATTGACAGATGAATGTGTCTATGTCGACTCAGCTGTTGATACTGATCAAGAATATATAACATATATAAATATAAATATACTTTACTGTGTCACACTTGTCTTCTTCTATGCGTTACACGTTGCTTAACAAAATTGAAGTACCCTCTGTCAGGGTATCAAAACGAAATAAAACAAAACGAGCGCGCGCAGTTCATTGAGAGAAGCATCGCGTCCCGATCGATGACTGGGAACAGTCTATGAAAAAATAATTAAGTAGCCATTGTGCGGCGCGCTCTATCAATTATAAGTCGCAACCGAAGTCGTTGCAGTTGCAGTTGCAGTGGCATCTTGTAGCCGGCGTTGTTAGCTGTCAAATGTAACAAATGTCAGGCAATCGGCAGCATAAAAAACTGTATCATGGCTGGCTGTGGCAATTGTTTGTCAAGTTCGGGGCACACGCATCTGTCAGATACAAGATACAGCACAGGCACTGCGCGCTTGCATTTATGAAGTGTCAAATTGACAAGTTCGCTTTGTTTTGCTAGGCGTTCAACACTAACAAGCTAGAGAGCACAGGTCTACACAATTCAGTAGCTGCCAGAGTCTAAAGCCAGTTGCCAGTCTTTGTGCCATTTGTTATTTGTTTTTGTTTGGGTTTAGCTGTTGGGCATTTATGCCTTGAGCTGAATATACTTTTGGGCTGTCGTCAGTTCAATTTGCAGTGTAAATATTGATTTTGTAAAAGAGTTTCCTGCTGTTGATCTTAAGCCCGTCTTACTTAATCATTATAATTATGGCATAGATTTGCCTGCTGCACATTTTCGTGGCAAATCTCAGCTGCCGCATCTCGCACAGTAGCTCGCGCTTCGGCACATGCATATCCATAACCATATCCATATTCAAATTGTGGCTCAATTGAAAATTTGCTAGCTTCACGCAGAGTCCAAGCGTAGCCGTTCCTGAAATCGTGATAAACGTCAAAATATCACGTTGTGCCGGGGCCCGGAGCTTGAACAATGGACCACAGCAGCAGCAAAAGGAGGCGTCGTTGGCGGCTTTTGTCGACATTTAGGCGCGCTAAAGTGTTCAACTTGGCGTTCAGCTGAGGACAGAACCAGGCCCAGACCCAGGCCCAGACGCAGAATCAGGCCCAGATCCAGGCACAGGCCCTGGCCCTGGCTGTGGCGGCTTCTGCGCAATTGTTTCGCTTATCAGCGATGCGAAGACATGGCAGACACAGCGCCGACGACGACGACGACGACGACGACGACGCCGACGCCGATGCCGACAGCAGGGCTGCGGCACGATCCATTGGCCTTTGTCTTGTTGGATGTGTGCTTAGTATAGCCCCATGTCTGGAAATTTGTTTATTGTTTTGTAATGAGTCTGGCGGGCCTGAATTTACGGCATCTTTCAGCGGCGGCATTCGCGGAAATCATAAGCAGCAAATTGAGGGCCATGTCGCCTAATTGGCAGACAGACCCGCCAAGGGGCCAAGGCTGGCGGCTTCGGCTCGCACGTAATTATCAAATTATAGCGCCAAAATATGTGCCAGCCATTTCCAACTGGCGGCCATATTTGAATACTTTGCAACACTTGATGACAACACTAAAAACCGAGCAGCCACTCGCCGCGTCATGCTTGGAAAATTTATCATCGGCGGCTGACTTTGCCCCAACTCAGTGTGAAAGCCACTTAAAACACAACATGAAACTGAATTGGAAATGGCAACTGAATTGGTAATGGCGGCCGAAATTGAGCCGCTTTTTAGTTAGTGTCATTAACTAGTGTAATTGACAGTACATTTTACGCTCTGTTAGAAAAAGTAGTTCCCATTAAAGGGTTTCTACCTTTTTAATACCTGTAGCCCATTAAAATGTTCATATGCATGTAAATATAACAGACAGAAGGCAACATTTCCCATATAGTATATATATTCTTGATCAGAGTGACGAGCTGAGTTGATGAGGTCATGACCTCTGCGAACACATTGAGCTCAGGAACTACAAAAGCTAAAGACTTAAAATTGCGCCAGTTAAATTGTATATTTTTGAAATTTAATCTATTGGTATATTCTTTTACTCCGATTGTTTGAAAATTATAAGAGCTTAAGGCAACAAATTGGTATGTTGGTTCTGGTATAGTATAGACAGATGAGGTATATTCCACCTTGAAGGATACCTCACTCCATTCCCCAAACAATTTAAATAATTTTTAAAGCTTAAGCCTTCTCTTAGGTATTTATATTTGGTTGGCATATTTATGATCGGACTATAAGCACCGAAGGAGCAAAGTTTTCTTTACTCTTGGGTTGGCTCAAATAAAGATACCTCGCATATATTGAGCCTATTCAAATAGGGCTTACTTTATAGATATATAACTCTAGATTGTTATCGATATATATATGAGACCTATTAATTTTATTCTATTCCAGCTTCTTATAAGCAAATATTATTTTTAATAAATTGTATAATATTTACCATATATTTACTGATCCTTAGCTTCTATATTAACTGTAAAAAACCCAAAAAGAATATACTAATATATTCTTACTTAGAAATAAACACCATACTATTGTCCAACGTCTTAAATACTCTTAAGTGCCATATCTGATCTATTTGGTAACTGTTCTCAACAACCCTTGCAGACTTCCTTCTGCAGCCATTTCGCAAGCCAAAGCGGGTGCGAACCGCCTTCTCGCCGACGCAATTGCTTAAGCTGGAGCACGCCTTTGAGGGCAATCATTATGTGGTGGGCGCCGAGCGCAAGCAGCTGGCCCAGGGACTTAGCCTCACGGAGACGCAGGTAAGCAGCACCAGCACCCAGCCCCCACTCTTGGCCCATTGCCGAAGAGGGCGGGCAACCCTTTCGATGGCCGTGCTTAATGCGCATCAAATTCAATAAATGCCTTGCCCAATTGGACAGACCCAACCCCTCTCCGGCAGAAGCAACCCCCGGGGGCGAGCGTTAAGTGATTGCATGTCAGCTGGTCGTTAGCCCGCCAAAAGTGCCGGGAGTTACCGAGTTATTAGCGCTAAGAGGGGGCAACAGAGGGTGGGCCCTTTGGGCATAGCTGGGCATAGCTGGGCGGCAGGCGCAGGCGAGCAGGCAAATAGAATTAAAAGACTCGTTAAATTTATTTATGAGCTCCAGCAAAGGGTTAAGCGCCCCAATCATTGCACCGTGTACTGAAGTTTATGTGTTTCTCGCCCGGCCAGGTCAAAGTCTGGTTCCAGAACCGGCGCACCAAGCACAAGCGCATGCAACAAGAGGGCGGCGACAGTAGCGATGCGAAGAGCAACAAGGGCAGCTCCTCAGGCGGCGGCGGTGGCGGCGGCGGTGGCAGCGGTGATGGTGACGAGGATGCCAAACACGATGGCTCCCAGCACAGCTCCACCGATGTGGAGGACGACGAGGACATCGAAGAGGACGACGAGGATGAAGTGATCGACATGGACGACTACGGCAGCGATCTCGATGCCGAGGAGCATCAGCGCCTGCGCGAACAGTTCCAGCAGCAGCTGGCCCAGCACCAGCAACAGTTGCTGCAGCACCAGAGCGAGGCGGGCGCCTTGACGCCACACCAGCAGCAACAATTGCTGCAACACCATCAGCAACATCTGCAACAGCAGCAGCAGCAGCAACAACAGCAACAGCAACAACACTTCATGCAACAGCAACAAATGTATTTGCTTGAAAAGGAGCGAGAGCGGCAGAGAGATCGCGAGCGGGAACGGGAACGGGAACGGGAACGGGAGCGTGAAAAGCAGTAAGGCCCGTCGAAACAGGACTGGAAACTGTTTAGTCTAAATGTCCAGCTACTTTGTGTTCCTTTCATTTGTAAATTACTTAATTTAAAGTGTATAAATTAATTTAATACATACATTAATTATCTAATATGATACTTAAGATCGCGTGCTTATCAATGCGAAGCATCCGACCGTAAAATTATACCCGTATATAGAAAACTGTTTGTGCTGACTGCCAAAAGCTAAATATTTCACAGTAGGTAACATTTATCACGTAAGTATACAATACGGCGGTAAACTGCTTATTTTACTTTTAAATATCTATGTTAACTAACATTCATTGTGGGCGTATTTCATTCGTTTCGGTTTATCCACCGCCATATGTGAAAATCTAGCGAAATAACCACATAGAACTGCCTTTACAGTTCTAGCTTTTTTCTATGCAAGCCTTCTCAACATCAAGAGCAAAATCTTTAAGGTCTGGCTACAGTAAACACAACGGATAATAAATTAGAAAAAGGAAATTTCCGTTGTTCCTGTTCTTAAATTGTGGAAACAAACAACTAATTTTTTCGAACCCATCTCTAGACTCTACTTCTTCACTTAGACCTTGCTAATAGAAAGGCTATGGAAAATGTGATAACTTCGGTGTTTTGTAGTCTCTTTTCCATAGATATGGCATTGAAAACTGAGTAAATAGCAAAGTTAGAAATATATTTATAAAACTTTATTTTGTATAATTTTGGAGTAAGGAGATATTTAAAAAGTTATATATGCTGGATATGTGAGTAGCTTGCGAGAGTCTACATATGATGTCTGATGTCTCTAGCTCTTGTAAGCTTCGGGATATGCCTAAAAAACCGTAAATGGATATCGATTCCTATCGATTTCATGATAAGCGGGCAAGTTATCGATGATTGAAAAAGAGAAGTGCTATGATCTCTGAAATCGACGACATGAATACGGATTGATCGACTCGGCAATGCTAAGTCGAAGGTAAATCCTACTGCCTGTTACATACATTTGCACAAAAATAACTACATAAAAATTTGTATAAATTCCTATTTTCAATAAAAAACATAACTCAAAACGTGTTTCGCTGATATTCGAATATCGCAAAAACGAGTGGAAAATTGGCGGAAATACAGATAATAAATTTAAAGAAACATGCCTGTTCCGGGTAAGAGCTGCTGGTTACGTTAAACTTGTGCTTAAATATTACATTGCTACCAATGAAATTGTATGATAGCCAGGCCATAATAAATATCGATCAGCTGCCAATTAGCAATCAGTCAAAATTCCATGACTTTCGAAATGCTAACAAGCGCCCTTATTGAGTTGTTGATGTGGCGGATACCCCTTTGTTAAACCATTTTGGGCGAGTCTCTGGGCAACCTAAGCACGTTGGGTGACAGTCAAAATGCAATCAACAATTACGAATCACGAATTACGGTCTCATAAGGCGGCCAAAAAATAAACGTCCGTCGAATTGATTGGATGCCCAACAGACAAAATAGCCCCTGCACCCTGGCCCCTGCTAAGCGAGGGCAATTCACAAAATCGCGACGAGGCGAACCATGCGAAATTGATATTAAAATGCAAACGATTGCCTATAAAAATTATTTACTACTATATATAAATAAGGATTGAGCGGACCCGGGGGCGACGTTATACGGCCGCAATATGCATATGGAGCAAGCGGCTAATGGCCCAGCAATTTGGCGTCATTTAAACTGAAACGTGAAATAAACCAAAAAATTAAACTGACAAAACCGGCGAAAAGACAGACTGACAGAACGAGATGGAGATAGCGAAAGAGAGAGGGGGAGAGGGAGAGAGGGCGAGAGGGCGACTCGTGCCCGGCAGCTAAGCCCAAGTACAATATAAATAAATTTCGATTTTGATATGGCAAATTGTAGAAGCAAGAGCTTCCAACGAATCGCGAATGGCCCCATCCCCCCCAAACCCGAAGACAGCGCGCCGGGCCCAGACAAAAGTTCAAGGTAATTGCCGTTGTCAAAGCAGCGCAACGAAAAGTGGGCGTGCCGCGTGGAAACTTGGCCAACAATTTATGGGCCACTTGAGTACAAGCAAAGGGTGTTGAGGTTGCACGCGAGCAAGCACTAGGAACTGGGTGGCAAACGGAATCCAGAGTACTCCAAACCTGGCAGCTTGGACTGCTTGAAAATTCTCGTATTTTGCATAAACGATGTGAGAATTACTTAATTGCTATTAGAGTCCATGTATGTGTGTGTGTGTGTGTGTGTGTGTGTGTGTGTGCATGGGGGAGGCGTTCCTCAATGTCTCCATGTGCGCGAAATTTACGAGCATTTAGTCAAAACACCCCACAGAAGCCCGAACAGACAATGAAGTTGTCTACAGCAAGTGGCATGGCCCAAGTAGCAGGTGAGTGCAGGTGGCACCGTTAAACGGAAGGGGTCGCTATTATTACAATATGCATATGTACATATCCTCTTTGCATGCACGTCAGCTACCATACTCTGCTGCAGATACCAAACAACATATATGGATACAATCTGAATAATCAACATTTGATGGCGAATGAAATTAGGGACGGAGTTCCAAGCCAAGCAAGCGAATCATAAAAATCTCTCGTTGAGGAAAAATGGATTTCTTCTATGCTAATGTTTTGATATATTTCTTAACCTTATTTACCTGTACAGCAAGTAGTACAGATATATGCCATATAGATATGTATATCACACCAATTATTCATATTTAAGTCTTACATTGAGGAAAATTGGTAAGGGTAAAGCCTCCAAACTTTGTCACAACTACAATAGAGTTCTTTTCTAACTCCAATTTAAGCCATATTTTTAAATAAAAACCATCGAACATTGCAGCGAAGCAATATACTTAGGTATATACATATGTCTATTGATCCGGTAAATCCAACTCTTTGAGCTCATCTGTAATATTTTATTAATTAACTTGAGTTTGTCATACAAACTCCATATGTTCCAGGGTATTTCATCTACGAAACATCTTAAATATCATAAGTATTACGTGTCTTTTCAAATCGAACCCAGCTCAATTTGATTATATTTAAAGTTTAATTAACTACCAAGAAGAGAGAATCTAGTACCCAACTTCTTAGTGAAGCAAGTAAAAGTAAATAAACTTAAATAAGCATATTGTAGTGCTTGGATGTTAGCAAACCCGCAAAGTATTTCGTTTGATTTTGGCGTGTCTGCAATGACGGCAACGACTTTGAAAACAAATTTGCGCAAATGAGCGGGGGAAATGAGCGGGAAATGGCTTTTGGCCAAGTCAACAGCCGAACCGTCAACCAGCTGTGAGCCTGCCCAGGCACTTGGAGCATATTAAGGGCGTCATTAGTACTGCAGGCAGCGCAAATTTGACAACAGCCGTTCAGCGGGAATGGTTATGGGAATGGCCATAGGTGTGGGTACAGGTACGGATAGGGGTATAGGAGGGACCGAGCTGATGGCCTGACACATGCTGCAGTGCAGCGGACGTGCCGGCGACAGCGTAGGCGTCGCAGTAGTTGGCCTCTTGTTGTTGACTCTTTTTGCTATTTAGCGGCCATTTGTATGGCAAGAGGCGGCAGCGAAAACAGAGGCAGCCAAATGCAAACGGAATTGCAGTTTAAACTTCATTTGGCGCATTTTATGAGCCAGCCCGCAACGTGGGCGGTCGATCGCTTGATTAATAAACAAGCTCAGGTACAAGTACACGTACGCGTGCAAGTGTATTTTCCTGGCACAATTCGTAACGAGAGCCCATTTTGGCCATAAATCAGCGGAGAGACCCGGCCGAAGACTCTCAGACTTGGCACCTACGAGCCAACGGGCAAGTTGCACTTTTGTGGCGCCTCTTGCCGGCACATAAATTCAATTGAAATGAGCAGAGCGCCGTCAAGTCGCCAGCTTTAACTACTTTTTTTTGGGCCGGGCCAGGCCGGGCCGGGCCAGGCCCAAAATGCCCAGCAAATGCGTTGACCGTTTTACAGTCTAGTACTAAGGCGTCAATTGGCAAATTGGATTCCATGACAGCCACAAGCAAAAGTTAATTTGCAGCAGCCATAAATAACACTCTGATCAAACCCCAACCAAATCAAGTGTTCGAAAGGAGAAAGCTTTACGGCCGCGCGAAATGCGATCAGCAGCCGGTATTATGCTGTCAATTTTAGAAAATCAATAATTGAATGCTTTTTAATGAGCTTTTAATCATCAAAAACAATTAACTTTAATTGTATAAGCCCACAGTTAAATAGTTATAAATGCCAGATGTTTCCGAAAAAAATAATAATAATAAAGCCAAGCAAGTTTATCTCTCTTTCTTACTTATCCTAAATTTGTACGGCCTGTGCTTTCAATAATGTGCTTTTAAAGCTTAATTGAGCTTTTTTTATGCGTGTTACAGGCAGTTTAATTCATAACGTTCACTGGATTAATACTTAAATGCGAGCTTTGATGTTAAAGGGACACGGTTTGAAACACAACTAAAGCTTTAATGAGCTTTTAAAAATTTAACGCAATTGTTGTTTATCATTGTCTACTGTCTAGTATCCACACATAATAAGATCTTAAGTTTTTACCTATAACGTCAATGTGCTTTTGAAGCAGCTTTAACCATGTCCCAGGCTTAAGTGAGCTTTTTTATGCGTGTTACAGGCAGCTTTTAAAATACTTAGCTGCGAGCTTTTATGTTAAAGGCACACGAGTTGGTCCTTAACTAAAGCTTTAATGTGCTTTTAAAGATTTAAAGCACGTATTTTTTCTCATTGTCTACCGTCTACTTAATGTGACTTTTTTTTACTTCTTAGAACGGCAATATACTTGTAAGAAGCTTTCATATTATTAGCGCTTGTGTGCTCTAGGGAAACTTTCACAAATTGTAAATTCCCCACGCTTACTGCTAAATCCACATTGAATTTAATTGTTTATTTAGTAAACTGTGGCAATTAGATTGTGTTCTAATGCTAGTTATTATTCTAATTATAATTGTGGTTTGTGCTATTATTGATAAATTGTTTGCACAATTTGCATAGCCCGAGCTTGTTACAAATTATAATTATATAGAGTTTATGGGCATTTTAGACAAATGTTATTTTTTCTGTTTTTTTTTTTTCAGCTCGTGTGGCGCGTGCATTTCTCGACATCTCATGAAAATGCACATTAATTAGCCGCAAAATTTGAGCACGCCAACGCCGCGAAGCACAACAACAATTTCAATTTAATAGCATTCGGCTTTATTTGAAAACTCATTTTCTCGAAATTAATGAGCGCCCATTTGGCGCGTATCCAGCCACGCCCCCAATGCGCACGCAAGGCGAAGAGCAGCGGCCAAGGTGAGTGGCCAGCGCTGAGCTTTTGTAGAATCTGCCTTAGTTATATTTATAAATTAATGACACAAGACAAATGGCAAACGATTTATATTGAAAGGCGCCTTCAAGAAATTGGGCGCCGGCCACTCTAAATGAGTTTTGCTCCCAAGCATTTCTTTTCTCTCCTGCGATCCGGTGTGGTCCGGTCCGCAAGAGGCCAATAGAGCAAATGCCAAAGTGAACAGAGAACAGATGATCCCCCGAATGGGTGTGCAGCCCCTGACACTGACGGATATTTAATGTGATGATGCCCTCAAATTGTTGTAGTTCAAGGAGTGCCATTCAGTTTGCTTATAAATTATAATTTAAACCAAATTGAAATTTCCTACCTTTGCTCTTGACTGAGGATACTGATGATACTGATGATGATGATGATGATGATTGGTCGCTGTGAGCTGGCACTTTGGTTAACTGGATCGCGTAGCTATAATGTCAATCAATTTGGCTAAGATAAAAGTTTCAAGCAAATCGATAAATTCAAGGAATTGGCCAGGATTTAGTACAAGTAATCGTTTCTTCCCTTTTTAAAGCAAAATCTTGCCTAATTTCCCTGCATACTCCAAAAATTCTCTCCCTACGTAGCAAAGTTCAAGCTCAACAACCTGTTCGATCAATTAGCCAATTAACCTTTGACTCGATTGCGTACAAGGAGCCCATAGTTGGGCATATCAAAATCAATAAGCCTTGTGATGTGGGCGCTGGCACGCCCACCAAACATGCGGCGCGCACAATTTAAAAGCCATTTCGCTTTGTCGCCGTCAACGTCTGATGTTCGATATACAGCCGAGAGGCGTTTGTAAAAGCCTGGTGGGCGTGCCACGACTAGAAACGCAAAACTTTGACTAACATGGCCAATAAATCTAGGCAAAAGTTGTAAAGCGTCGTCGCGTTGGGCAACTACTTTAAAATAATTAGTGGGTGCAGCCCGGCAACTGAAGTCGACTGTGGCCCGAATAGGAGTCGCAGTTGCGGCTGACAATCAGCCAAATTATGGGGTCGCATTCCCAATAAGCCAATGTTTGTTAGGGTAGAGCTAGTGCACCTGGCAGTTGCCGTCACAGGTAAATGCCATTGCCATACACTGCCATGGCGCCCAAATCACAATAGCAGCTGCCACAATGGGCCGTTCATTAACACATTTCGGGTTTTGTTTCTAATGGCTAAGCGAGCACAGTAAATTGGTAATTCTGCGTAATATCAGTCAAAAGACTGAGGTGTGAATTTTGGCTGTGTGTTTACCCATTGAAAATGGATATAAAAAGGGGTATACTAACAGACATATCGGACCCCATGGAATGTATATATTCTTGATAAGCAGCGACAGCCGAGTCGATCTCAAAGAATATAAGAGCTGGAGACTTGAACGTAGGTTCTCCTAGTGATGCTCCAAAAAGATAGAAAGATCATGAATAGCTCGACCATTTCCATGAGCTGTGTAAGAATGGACATCTTTAATCCTTCTTAGTTCTTGTATCAAGATCAAAACGAAGGGTATAGTCTTATGCTGGAATATACAGAAAGTTGAGTACAATATGGAAGCCTCGAAATATTGATTTAAATCGGCCTATACACACCGAACGCCTTACGAATAGAGTGAAGCTGGAGGGAAAAGCTAAATGCGCTGCTTGTCTACATATACAAAGACCTCAGCGACAGCTCGGGTATCTTCTAGTCGGACGCACTCTGACTTGGTTAGTGGCTTAAGGTTCTATCACATCAGCTGTTGGTTGCCTGCAAGTGCTGGGCAAATAAACTTAAGTTAATTAACTGCTGGCTACAAAATAATGTATGCAGCATGATTAATTACACCGAAAAACGAACTGCCAGCCATGACGCGGACGACTTGGACCTGCACTGCAACCGGCTGGCCATTGGCCATTGGCCAGTCATGTCAGCCAGCGGCCTGTCAGCCCGGCCAGCTACCGGGAGGCAAGACGCTTCGCTCGCTTTGGTGGTGCAATTTGCACGCATTTCGAGTGGCCGCAGCTGCGCCAACCAGTTTAAACGCCATTGGTCATTTGCAACAGCAGCAGCAGCGGCAGCAGCAGCAGCGGCAGCAGCAGCGCCAGCCATTAAAATGACATAGAGCCAAAGAGGAAACACGCACGGAACGGATTCTGGGAGCTGCTGCCAAGCGCCTAGACATGGATCGCATTAGCCATTCGGACGGGCGTGCGCGCGCTGCCGGCGCACAATTATTAACCCAAACACATTGCCAAAACCCGACTTGGGCTGCGGCCGCCAGGTAACTGAGTGCGCATGTGTTAATGTGCGGCACAATTAAATTCAAATTAGCACAAAGGCACACTAATTGTCATTAGCCGTTAAATTAAGTCCGTTTATTTGTTTTAATTCACTGTTGGTTTGCACACGAACACAAAAACCACAAACAATCACAAATTAACAATAAGACAACAGCGCGCGCTTTTCCAACACTACGCTTACAGCGCAGCAGCGCTTATCGATAACTGCAGAAATTGATTTATCGCTGTTATTTAACAGTTCTTTTAGTACATCTGTAACATTTGACTATGCATGTTAAGAAGTCCTCTGTTAATGTATCCATAATTATTGTGAATTTATAATCTTAATTATTGTGAATTTATTGGTAATTAAGTACTTCTCCGTAAAGTATGCACTCCTGATTCGACAATATATTTTAATTTTGAGTGTAAATTAAACTCATACGTAATTTAATTTAATTTCAATTTAACTCAAAAATATAAACTGTTGGTAACAATAGCTAAAGAGCATGTCGTACAAGATAAACAACTAATTATAAAAAGAAAAGTTACAGATGTGCGATAAAGAAAATGATTATTATATTTGATATGGTCATCCAAGAGTTTCATCTACATCTACAAGATTTGATTAAAGTTGATAAATTATTTGCAAACTTTATTTTTAATTCACAATAAAAATTTAAAAAATTATTTATTTCTTGCATTATAATACAATCTATATTCATCTACATTTACAAGCTTCTATACGCTCGATGATCCCAGCGACTGCCTTTAATATGAAGATCCAGCCGCTGGCTAAACTGAAAATGAAGACAAAGGCAGGTTTTATCTGTTTTGAAATTCGCAAAAGCAATCACATCGCATTGCAGTCAGTCCCTTTTAACTGCTTGCAAATTTATGTCTCAGCTTAAGAAAACACTAAATGAGTGCCATGCATTTTTTTATCGCAGGCAGCCGACAACAACACGGCCCAACACGGCCGTCCAGGGCCCAACAACTAATTAGACATGTTAAAGAACTTGTTCTTATTGTTGTTGTTGTGGAACTGTGAACTGTGCTGGGCATTAAAATGGTAACACCCGAGCGAAAAGCCAGCAAGCAGCAAACACATTTAAAAATGCTCAACTTAATTAATTGCGCAACGAATGCATGCCGGCCAAGCAGCCAGGGCATAGGACACGTCGGTAACGACCAAGCCCAAAGCCCAGGCCCAAGCCCAAGCCCAAAGCCAATGACTTGATTTTTGCAGCACGATAGGAGGCCAGGGGCCTGCCTGCCTCGGCTGCGTGAGTTTCGCTTTCATTAAACAAATATCCAAACACTTTTGCCGCTGATGCGATGACACTGATTAGCATTATTCCAACAAGCCGGCTGGGGTTCCACTTGGAGCTGGCGACCCAGGACGTGGTCACAGACGATCTGAATTTCATTGGCAGCGGCGACAAAAGGTCTGCCAAGGCTCAAGACTGCCAATTGCTGGGCCGTTGCCATTGATTCTGGCACACATTTTGTTAATATAAAAATAAACTGTTTCGATAATTGGCGAAAGTAAACAATTGAAATTTTCTATTTGCAGCCGCATAACGAGTTGGCATCATTTCGGGACGCGCCTATTGCCGACTTCAACTGTGGGCAACTTCATTAGGGCTGCCACGCCCACAGCCAACAGAACGGCAACAACAATCAATGAGAGATGATTAATTGATCAGTCGAATGCTGGATGAAAAAACAAAAACAAAAAAAAAACGTTCAAATTAAGGCAGCATATAAATGTGAGCCAATTATTAAAACTTAATTTTGATGTAGACACCAGACGATTCCCAATTTCACAGCCTCCTCAGCGGCACCAGACTAATGAGCCGCATGCACTTGGCTGCCAAAACGAATGTTGTTGCTATTTTTGTTGTTAGTTATATTGTTGTTGTTGTTGTTGTTGTTGGCGTACAACTAATCAAGCTGTTCGGGCTGCCAACTTTGATGCATTTCCCAAATTGATGCCCCAGATTGATGGGCATGCGGCGCTGGACGCTGGACGCTGACTATGCGTCTCTCTGACATATGCAAAACATTTTGTTGAACGCTGGCGGACAAAGCCAAGCCAGAACAAGCTATGCAAACAAATGAGCTGAAAATGCAGACAAATGACTAACAAGAAGGTGAAGAAGTTGCCAGCTAAGATGGCCGCTGTTCCGTCTAGCCGACACAGATGTGCTCTACACAATATAATACACTCAACATTCTTTCATCGAACAATCCTATTAGATGAAACCGGATAAACACCAAGCCAGACCACACTCAACGGCCACGTTCTATTAGGCGGACGCTCCTTCTGAGCCTGCTTTTCTACTTTAAAAACCTTGAACTTGGATTGTGTCTTGGTTCATTTTTCCCAACCTCAGCTTGTTATTAATTCAATTCAATAATTTTGTAATTTTGGAAAATTATCACAATAACCGAAACTAAACAAGTAAGAGGTTCTAGTCGGGAGATCCTGACTAGGGGATACCCTGAACCCTCTTCTTCCAACATCAAATGCATATATATATATTTTATTTTAGAAGCTAGATGTCAAGTTTGGTTACTCTAGCTCTTATTATTTACCAAAATTGCCCAAAAAACAGGATATCGATATCGATATTTATCGATTGCTTGGAAACGAAGTAAGTTATCGATTATTGGAAACAAACTCGATCCGCGCGGGAGCTAGGAGCACCTACATCTACAATTTCAAGTCTCTAGCTCTTATAGGTTCTGAGATCCTTGCGTTCATACATACGGACAGAGAGACATGGCTAGATCGACTCGGCTATTGATGCTGATCAAGAATATATATACTTTATGGGGTCGGAGATGCCTGTTACATACATTTCGATTTCGCACAAATACAATATACCCTTATTCCCATTTTTAATGGGTTCAGGGTATAAAAATATTGCACAATTTTCAAACATTTTTGAAGATCAGAAAAACAAAAAACAGTTTGATAAAAAACATTTTTTGAAAAAGTACACGTTGATTTAGGCTCGCAAGTTTTTGGTATCAACTGATTTTGGACTAAAACTCGATACATGTTCTTGAATTTCATAAATAGATTTTAAGCCTAAGTGATTCTTGCGTTTTTCTTAATAAATAAACCAAACTTAGGGTCAGCCTCAATAAAAATTTAAACACATTTCCCATCCTCATGTCGAATTTGGCCTTATTTGATATAGGTATTTGTTCTAGAATTTAGCTCTAGATTTATTCGGCTTCTAAACCCACAAGCTGCTTTTTTTTGAGAATAGAAAAATCATAAAGTACATTTTGTAAGTTAATGCAAATTATTTCAGAATTTAAGCCAAGTGGAACCCAAGTAAATGTAAGGTAATCTCACAAAATCACATTTCAGCAAAGCTGAGGCCTAAACGTATATGCCCTACAGCGAATGGCGTAGCGTGTAGCGCAACACAAAATAAAATAAAGATATACAAACATTATTTCAATTTCGTTGTTAGGCCAACTCGTATTGAACTGCGCTAAATTAACCGCAGGCATTCATTTTGGGTTTCGTGTCCAAATCGAAGCCGAAGCTGAGCTGGGGTTCTATGGCAAAGGCATTTTGATGAGTATTGATGAGTTTTAATAAATTGCTGATGAGTTTTCAAGCGCGCTCGGTTTCCCAAGCACAGCAACAGCAGCAGCAGCAGCAGCAGATACAGATACAGATACAGATACGGATACATCTGTTCAATTCTCCTTCTACTTGTTTGGGTATCTGTAACGACTGTGGGCACATAACAAGCCTCAACGCCTTACAGCATTTGAGTGATGCGTTTTTGAAAGTGGCGTCGAATTTCTCAACCGTGAAGCGCCATGCAGAGCAGCGGTAATTGAGACGCTGATGCTGATGCCGATGCCGATGCCGATGCCGAAGCTGATGCCAAAGCTGTTATCCCAGCTTTGAGCATGGAGTGGCCAGGTTGGAGCGTGGTGCGTGGTGCAGCCGTGTAGCCGTTTAATTGCCGCCATTATTAAACTCATTTATCGTGTTTTAATTTTAACGTTGAGCTTCACCAAGAGCAGCAGCAGCAGCAGCAGCAGCAGCATCAGGTGTCTGACGGCAACGGGGCTTCACTTCGTTTACCGTGGGCTCCTCTTGGTGCTCGGCTCATGCAGATGCTTTGGTATAATTAGCGTGGCCGACGGCTGCGTCCACTGCAGCTGCCATGATTTGGCGCTGATGCAGCAATTTACAGAAAATTATGTTGTTTGCTTAATTAATAAAAGTAGTTTTTAATAGAAAGCCATTAGGCGAGCAGTTCAGCAGTCGAGCTGGCAGCAGCAAACGAAAGACTTAGGCAACAAACTTGCCGCTTGATTGATGAAAATGTGCGACAATCTTAGCCAGAAATCATGCTTAAATTATGTGCAAGCTTACCAAAAACGTGGACTTTGGCTCACCTCTTGCCGCACCTGACCAAATTTTGAGCGAAACTCTTGCCAGTAGCAAATCCTTTTGTTTCTTTTAATGAAATCCAGTGCGTCCGCGTTATCCGCATGTTATTTATGTGCACTGCACTCGCTGCTCAGCGTTTTCACGCCTCTTATTTATGTGAGGGTCTCCGAGCAAATGGCTGCAGTTCCCATGCCCAACACTTGCTGGACTTGGAGTTGAAATTGGAGTCGGAGTGCAGCTGCGGTTACTCAGCGCTCGCCTACGCGGACCTTGGCCATTTGCCTGCCCTGCCAACTTATCGTTAGGCAACGGCTTTTCGGTATATCTGGTGTTGGCCAACTAACTTACAACCAAAAAAAAAAAAAAATAAAATAAAACATAACTAATGGTCGTGTGTCACACTTTCGAGTTCATCAGAGACGGCAAACCTGAATTTCCTTCATCTGGTTTTCACTGTAAGCGGATGATGTCCGCCAAACTGTCGCATAAAATAATATAATTAACATAATCATAATCAACAAAGTATAAACGTTAAATTGAGGCTAATTACTTTATAACCGACACTCAACTGCGAAACATCGTCCACAGCGATGACGACGACGTCGAATTAAACAAAAAACATGCTCACTTGTGGCAAACCCGTTTCAATTATGGCGAATCAAGCGCTCTAGCGAGTGCTCAACATAGGTACAACCTCAACCCCGGCAACGGCCCCGACACCGGCCCCAACACCGGCCCCCAAGCTCCGGGCTGCGGCCCACTGGTGCTCGTCAACCAACTGCCCGCCAACCGGATGGGCCAGAAGTGTGCGACAGTTTCACATGAGAGTATAAGATTTGATTTCATTTTCGTCTAAATGGAGCTATGACCACGTTTTTAATGTCCGATTGTATAAACTGCAACTGTGTGATTATAATCCATTACAAATACATACAACACGGAATGCATACACTGCCATAAATGGGGGGTACTTTATAGTGCTTAATTGTTTCAAGATATTGTCAAAATATATATTAATGGGTTTTCGATTATTATTAGTTTTATTATTGTTATTAATATAAATATTATTATTTTAAAGATTATTAAAATTTATATGATTATTAATACAATTATTTTAAAAAACAAACTAGTCTGGGATTATCTTTAAATAATATATTAATATAAATATATCTTCAGATAAAAATGTTAAATAATAATGCATTAATCAAGCATTAATAATGTGATCAGTAAATCATCCATTAGGCTTCCGCCCATTTCATTGCATTAGCCAAATGGCATGCGCAAAATAATATTAAATTAGCACGATATTATTATTATTTTTTTAATAATTTTGCCTTAGACATAAGATACTTAATTGACTTAAAAAGTTGTGAAACAAGGTTTTTAGTTCTTACTCGTGTTCTTTTTCCCCGACACAGCCCAGCTTATAGCTTATATATATAGTATTATATTTATATTAGGATTTCATATCAAAGAGTTTCAACCTTTAACTAACAATTTTTGTACAGTGAAATATGCAGAGGCAGTAGCCAAAGAAATGTCAGCTAGTGCAACTGTTTAGAGACCGACTCCTCACACACGCACATTATGGCGGCGGCTTGTTTGGCAAAGCTGAAAAGAAGGTAAGTTAACTGTTTTAAGCTTTTTATGACAAGCTCATGAATTCGTGTGCAATTGTAAATGCGCCATATAATTTACAGATAATTATTATAATTACAGGTTATTTTTCAGTTAACATACGAGAACTCGTATTTTCAGTTTGTTTGTTGTTGCGACTGCGCGTGGTTGCCAAGTTGTTGTTGTTGTAGATGTTGCTGCTGTGCTTTCTGTTGTTGTTGCAGCTGTTGCTGCTGTAGTTGTTGCTGGTCGAATGCCCGCAGGCGTCTATCGAGTTTGTACCAGCAATTGCTGTTGTTGTTGTTGTCATTGCATATGTATAACCAGCAAGCAATTAGCTCAGATTTCAGCTTCAAAATTATTAAAAATAAACATTTTTACGCTTTAATTAGGTTTTTTAATTAAGCATGAAATTATGTGCTTAAGATCGTTGCGCATTGCTTAATACGAAGTTGGTCAATTAGCTAAATGCCAGATCAAGCAAAAGTGTGCCCAATTTGATGGATATCAAAAGACTTAGGCAACGAACTTTTCGAAAAATCTTTCAACATGAGTTGAACCAAGAAGCATGAGGACTCGACCTTCAAATTTAATTTATTTTGCTAGTTAAATTCAATTGGCATTTGAAAATTATACGAAAATTGGAAATTAATTTTTAGCTCTGACTTTTGGCTTAATTAAAATGATTTGAATCGCACAAACTTGGCTTGGAATACGTGAGTCATTTAGTTACTCGACTCATTTTAGCTCATCTCATAACTCCAGGGCCAATTATGCGTTATGGTCGTGCCATGAAAAGAGCAACAAAAACTGAAATATGTTTGCAGTGCTCATAAATAAATTTGGCAGTCAAGAAACAAAAACAAAATAACAAAAGCACTCACAATCTATGGACGTTCCAGGGCCGGGCGCGATAAAAATCGCTGGCAATTTGTTAAATTTAACGATTTTGCAGCACAAGCGGAACACAGCGAAAAACTGTGCCGAAAGTTGAGCAGCCCAAAACGGCCAACGGCCGCCGCCTCCTGCTTCGACTGTTTTATGACCAAATAAATAATTAAAATGATGCGTGGTGTTAAGTGCCGCCACGTCTTGACCGGGCTGGACAGTGCATATGCAGAGCCACACGCAGCGCGTTCATTTCTTTTGAAAATTTGTCATAAATTTATAGCTTTCGCGCGGGTTCACTGTACCTCGCCGGCCTGGCTACACGGCACGTACGCACTCTGACACTGGCCCGCTCCGAGCTTAATTGCTTGTCATGTGGCACACATTTCCAGCGCAAATTGGCCGCCAGATAGCCAAGATCTTTGTCGCACAGCGCAGACCACACAACGTTCAGTTCTAACGCCGCCAAAATTCGTTGCCAAATTTCAGACTAACTAAGCCTATGTAGGCCCAACTGCTCAACGCCGCGGTACGCCCTTTAACTTTGAGCTGGTTTCTGGCCAGAACGGCAATTAAAATTAACCGCGCCGGGTTTTTAATGAACTAACTGCGGAACATTAAACTAATATGCTTTATGGCCGCTCGAGTTGTCAACCGAATGTCACTTGCTGCAGCTTCTTGTCTTTGGGATCTTTGAATCTGGAGTCCAACATGTTTGTTTTATGATCATGTGCTCGTGAAAACGCAACCCAATGTCGGCGTTATCACTTTGCATCGTCAGGGCACATATAAAAAATCGTAATCAGCGCTGATCTACGGCTCACTTTATCCTGCGACCGAGCAGCAAGTGACACGTCTAGGAAGTCTGTTATGAGGTTTCCAAGTAATTTCTGTCAAAATGTGTTCATCTCTTTTATATGGGAATCGACATTAAATTGCTGCAAAATGGTGCCCCAAGAAAGATGCCGGATGAATTTTTTGGAAATATTAAGGCCACGAAAGGCACGTGAATGAATTTTATAACTGCTGTTAGTTACCTAAGAAATTTCTGTTTTTAAAAGGACAAATATTGAGACAACAACTATGAATGTTTTAGCCGGGAGTGTCCGAGTAGGAGAGACGCTCAACCAGATACCCTGTAAAATGGAACTTCCTTTTTCCTACGCATTCACATACAACTGCCTATACAATATACAAAATATTTTGAGAAGAAGCCAAAGGTATCCAAAAAGTGGAATATTATGGATATGCGTATAGGAAGCTGGGGTCTCTATACCTCAGAATCATAACATAAGAGATAATAGATATGCCCTTAAACATTAATCTGAAAATTCTATCGAATTATCGATATTGTGGAAGCAGACCGTGCTATCGATAATTTACAACAAAGGGGCCTACTATCCAAATTTCAATTTTCTAGCTCTTTGATAGTCTTTTATGTTCTTTAAGATAGACAAACAGTCAGATGGACAGATAGACAGACGGACAAGGCTCATTCGTCTCGGCTTCCTTCTGCCTGATAAATACAAAACCCATCAAAATTTTCCAACACCAATGATATCAGTTTATATGGCTTGCCTTGTAATTTATTTGTAATATAATTTTAAGCTGAAATTAGCCGAGGGTTGCCAGAATATTTGCCAGTGAGGTATTAATATTTGTCAGCAGTGGCCCAAGCGCCGACAACAATATGCTGCTCAAAGCGTCAAGTGAAAGGGTCTTAAGTAGTTCTTGTAGAGTGGCTACCGCACCGTTTTCAAGGCAAACAACCGGCTGGAGTATGTCGTCGCCCAAAGTTCCAACCAAACCGAGAACATTTCCGACTGCACCCGCTCCAGCTGTGGGTGGTATCACGAGTTGCATCGCCAGCTGCCAGTGACAAAGCGAATCCTGCAGGATCAAAACAGACAACCGAAATACTTCTGCACTTACCACAAGTAAAATACAAAGCTTCGCAATGGCAATCATATTTGAAACAAGGGAACTATCTACTTTCTAGCTGACTTGCCGTATTTATAGTCCATTTGCCAGGCATTTTTACAATGTTATGAATGTCACGATTATAATATTGTCACGCCTAGATATGAAAACAAAATGCAATTCGTGAAGCACAAGCTGGGCTTTCTCAGTCATCTGGAGCTAATGTATATTCAAAGCGAATACTTTCAGTTATCAGCCCCGATTTTATGGCTCTATTAGCAGGCGTCTCGTGAAGATCACGCAAAGGCCACCAGAGCTCATAAAGTTAACTACCTTCGACTCCAGCTGATCCGCATATATATAGAGTCATCCGGACTTCTGTGTTGTTGTTGGTATTTGTTGTTGTTTCTGTGCTGCGTCTGGCGCGTTGAATAATTTTTAGCATACAACATAAATAATATTTTATTGGCAATTTGGTTGGAAAATTAATGTGCATACAGTTGGCAACTTTGGTAATTTATGCAAATAAAACGATCGTAAATTTGGCATTAAAACGCTTATTAAATGATCGTTTATTAGCCAAGGCCCAGGCCCAGAACACTATTCGAAAGGATTAGCTCGCCCTCGCGCTCGCCCTCCTGGCCCCTGTTGCATGCAACAAGGTTGCGATTTGTAGCAGCCGCATAAATTAAGTGATTAACAGAATTGTTCCTAAATGTTGGCAGCTACTTACACGATTGATATAATTTACGATTCTGGCCAGACCCTGAGGGGCAGAGAGCGGCAGAGCGGGAGAGCTATTGATATATGTACATGTATGTAGCTGGATTGCACTTGATATGTGGAGCTCATTGGCTGGGCAAAAAGTGTCTATAACTTCTGGGAAATGTGGCCAGCGGCTGGCTCGCATATTGTATAATGTATTAGCTGGCGCATTGTGTGTTAATTTGACAACGACAACAGGCTGGCATTCCTTGGGAACGGCAGCAGCAGCAACAACAACAACACTTTGCCGCCATGGCGACAAACGAGCCTTGTTGCTGTCAAAAGTCAGAAATATAACCATATAAAATCAGTCGGCATGACCATTGAGCTGATCGCTGCTCGCTGCTGTCTCAGCTTCTTCTCCCTCACAGTTCGCTTCAGTCGTGGCCATCATCAGCATCATCATCATCATCATCAGCATGAGCATCATCATCCTGAGCATGAGCGCAACAGGATTAGCAAAATTAATGCGGCAACCGCTTTAAAACATCTCTTTCTCCATCCCTCTCTCTCTTTCTATCTCTCCCTCTCGCTCCTTGCTCAATGAAGCTGCGATCCAAGCTGTCAGCGCTTTTGAGTCCTCAACTTATCAGTCCGCAATAATCAAACAGTTTTGCTTCTCTCATAATACGTTTAGTATTTTCCACGCATTGTTGCCTAGCTGAATTTCACAGGAATGTTAATGGAACTTGGAAGGATCCGTTGTATTTGACAGCACGGCTAGAAAAACCAAATAGGGCTAATCAAGAGAAATGTTTTCTATCTGATTCTCTAAAGAAAAAAAAGAAATTTATTAATAATATTATTGTTAGTATAATAATTATTAATATTATAGTATAGGAACAGACAAACATGGCTAAATCGACTGAGTTTGTCATCCTGTTGAAGAATTTATGTACTTTGTGGGGTCGGACTTGTTTCCAGCTGCCTGTTACCTAAATTTACACAAAACAATATTCAAAGTAATATTAAATAATCAAGTTTACTTTGAAAGCATTTCAGATTTGTGCTGGGATTTATGTTCGCTTTTTGATTTATGTGTGAAACTCGAAATAAAACAATTTGCAAGGGAAACAACGGCTTATAAGCTAACCTAGATCTTTCTTAAAACACCTTCAGTGCAGCTATATGCCTAGGCAGGTAAAATTGTCCCATTCATAATCGAACGTTGTTATTGTATTCGAAGTCGGGTTCATTCAGAAAACAGTCACAGCATACCACTCAAAGAGGGGACTTTGTTGGACGTATCTTCAGAGATGATGGAGATGAAGATGGAGATGACTTAATAATTGAAATTTATCAAAATGAATTAAGTAAATCGTCTTTAAATTTTAAATGCCACATTAATTACAACGTCTTAGAAAGAGAGAGAGAGAGAGAGAGAGAGAGAGAGAGAGAGTCATTTAAAAAGTGCCTGACAAATGATGCAACAATTTATAACAACCCACCGAGAGGCAGCAGAGAGAAACGCAAAGATCTGCCGTTGTCGGCCCACAACACGAATTTATCACAGAAAGCTAGGCAATGCAATCGAAGGGGCCAGCTGGGCAACCTTTTCAATGTCACAAGTGAGGCCAATAAATTTCAACAATTTACAACGGGCAATTCATAAATTTATTAATGAATTAAGTTATAAGATAATTTACAGTTGATGCTGATCGAAACGCAATCTGCTGAACAAAATGATCATCACCGCCGATCGCGGCAATATATCAACTGCAGACTGGACGTGGCCCAAGCCGGCGACCTAATCGAATTGTAGCCAAGCCAGAAGCAGAAGCAACAACAGCAAAGCCACAAACCAAAAGGCAGCAACTACAGTGAATTCTCGGAATTGGAACGGCCAAATGGGCAAGGGCTGCAAAAATTTAAATGAAGCTGTGGATCGGACTCGAACCGAGACTGGAACTGGGCACTGGACACTGGGACCTGGGACTGCGGAACGGGAGACGTGCTGTGGTATGGCAACTGGCTGCAGTTTGTCTGCCCGGCTTATTGCCGGGCATTTCTATGCGAGCACATGATTAGCTGGTTGGCTGCGGTTCCATAATCGTTATCAGCGGCACCATCATCGACAACACAGACAACAGCAACAAGCTGTTGGCTTTTGCATTTTATGTTTCGTATATGTTTTTTTATTGTATTTTTGTTGCTTATAAATTGGAATTTAAAATTAATTAAGTTGTCGTTTTGCGCTTTTATCCAATTTATAACTAATATGACACCGATTATACGAAATATGTTCGCTAATTAACGAACAAACACCGCAGCCTGACATACACCATAGGTGCACCCCCCTCCCCCCCCCACACACACACACATACTCACCTGTCCCCCCTCCAGTCTGGCAGTCGCTGTTCATCTAACTGGCCAGAACCAAGGCAGACAGACAGGCAGCAGCAGCAGGGTCCACTCCAGCCTGGCTGGCTGGCTGGCTTTTGGCTCTTTGGATCGTGTCCGCGTGCTCGTAATCTGCTCGCTGAAGACGCGTTGTAAATTGTCTGACAAAGCTTATTTTATTAATTTAAGCCATAAGCGTTGGCCTCGTGTTGTCGTTGTCGTTGCTGCTTTGGCTTTGGCTTGTTTGTTTGAAGCTCCTTTTGCATACAACAACACGGCCAAAAGCATCGCCAATTTATTGCGCATCGTAAAAAGCCGTTTGCGTTTTAATAAGCCATGCCAAACACGCGGCGGCTATTCCGTTCCGTTCCGATCTTTTGGCTCAGCGATTGTTAGCAGCAGTGGAAGGCGTCGATGTTGACGACGTTTTGGTCATTTGGCTTTAACCAGTGGACAGCGCATTGGCCCAATCCGAGCCTAAACTCTCTCACTGCATTCCTGGGCATAACGAATTGGACTGGCTGCGGGGTAATCGAGTGTGTATATGTGTGTGTGCTTGTGTGTGTGTGTTTGTGTGTGCCTGTCGAGCAATTGGGCAATTGAGTGACATTGGTTTATGGAGACAAGGGGACGCATAACGGCATTTAATGAACAGCATTATGGCCAAGCCAGTGTTGGCCAATAAACATTATAAAGTTATTGCAAGCTAAGACGGCGGCCATATAATTGAGTTATGACACTTGTTAGTTGTCAATCACGGTCCTTATGCGAAGAAATTGTGTGCATTTGTTACTTCAATTGAAACTTAACTTATTTATTACCTATTTTTATTTATTTTTTAATTAAATATATAAAAGAGCACATTATTTGATCTTCTCGAAAGAGAATTGTGATTTAATGGCCCCAAGTTTCATTTCATTTGTTTTAGCATAAGGAACCGCAACTCTTGCGTTGCTGATATGAACTTTCGTTCTCTCTCTCTCTCTCTCTCTTTCTCACTCTCTCTTTCCCAAACTATGTCTCCCTGCCGTTAATACACTTTCTATATCAAAGACTTCTCAATTTGTTTAATTTACGGAACAAATCTCACTTATTCGCTCTCTCTCTCTCTCTCTCTCTCTCTCTCTCTCTCTCTCTCTCTCACTCTTTCTCTCTCTCTCTCTCTCTCTCTCTCTCTCTCTCTCCCTCTCTCTCTCTCTCCCTCTCTCTCCCTCTCTCTCTCACTCTCTCTCTCTCTCTCTCTCACACTTTCTTACCTTTCTCTCGCTCTCTCCCTCTCTCTTTCTTTCTTTGTCGCACTTTCTTTCACTCTCGCGTCCACTAGTGCTCTGTCCCTGTATTTGTCTTTACCACTCTCACCGTACATCAAAAATTGCCTTTCTATGCGATTTTCATCGTGTTCTGTCAACAGATGTTTCTTCTAGTTAAATAAGCAACTGATCCATCTCTTTACAAATTCTAAAATTCAATTGAAAGCAAACTGAACCTGCTCAGTGTGAATGCAACCTGATTTCATATGGGGAAGCAATATGAGCACTGCCCTAATACTTGGCAATAACAACATAAAAATAAATATGTCAAAATTAAGTAAGCAGCCACAAATTCACACACCACCAGGAACAGCACAAATCGACAACAACATGCTGGCGATAAGCTGGTCTCAATGGATGAACCACAAACAAATGTAGAAGGGAGAACACGAAACTCTTCGTTGGCAGCGCATGTTGTTGCCGAGTGAGCGACCATAAAAAAGGCGTTGAAATCAGTAAAAATAGCCATGGTTAAGAAATAGTGCTGCCAGCTCAGAGCAAACAACGCATTGGCATCAAGATGGGGCCATTGGCCAATGGGCCAGGGCAGAGCTAACAGGCGCGTAGAGTTTGTAAGGACGAGATGGGCGCAAAAATCGTTTACAAATAAATCAGAAAGCGATAAATAAGGATTTTGTCTCGTAATAACTCAGCGGGAGCCATTTAACATGCAATCATAACGAATCGATGCTGAACGCTTTAGCGGGCCCAGGGATATGCAGCCAGGAGCACGGGCCAGAGCCAGGGCCAGGGAAAGGGAAAGGGTACGAACCCAGCAACACGCTTTCACACCAGGCAGCCGAGTTGGCAAGTGTGTGTCGAATTGTTGTTGACTTGTTGCAGTTGCCGGTGCTTCTGCTCGGTGCAGGCCTCAGCTGCTGCTGTCTTCCCTGAAGAGGGTATAATGATTATATGCAAGTGTATGTAACAGGCGAGAAGGGGGCCTCTCCGACCCTATAAGTCTTATATACTCTTGATCAGCACAAATAGCCAAGTCGATCTTGCCATATCTGACTGTTTGTACGGAGTTATTAATGATTCGATATTACAGACTATAAGAGCTGGAGACTTGAAATTGCTTTTCGACTTTCAGGGTAGGTTTTTGTGACCATAACTAGAATTTATAAGAGCTAAAGACACCGAAGATCCGAAATACTTAACTCAATTCCTCATCCAGTCCACGAATGCAAAATATTGGCTTAGCCTTGGCCTATACACACTTGTATATGACTCATATAGGTCCTGAAAATATCATAAAGATAGAACGTATTAATTGATTTGTGAGAAGAATTCGCGGAGGAGTAGCTTTATGATCCTACTGAAAGAAGTTCGAAGCTGTATCGAGAGAATCTCCAAGTCGTGCATTCCCATTTAGAGCACTTGCTTGTTATTACTGTTGTTGTTGGATATTCTCGCGCCTCTGGGCATGGAAATAAAGTTGCAAACAGGAACGCAACAACTTGTGGCCTGACCAGCGTCTGAGCCTTTAGCACAATGACAGAGGCGTTCGTGGTTTTTATGAGCAACGTTTTTTTTTTTTTTTCATGATGCCTGCCCCAATCACAAAACATGCCCAAAACATGCACTTGGCTGCACTTCATAATTCGATCGAACGACACCACATTTCGCATAATCCTTAGCCATACGATTCCTGCGATTCGGCTGTGCATGTTGAGACTGCGTAAGGAACAACAAGCTCGCTTAATTATGTTGTAAAACAATCTGCCTTCATTTGGTGTGCAAATCCTGCGTCCTTCTACTCAAATAACTCTTTGGCCGAGGGAAGTAATTAAAATTACAAAAGCCCGCGCTGACGTTATGCCCACAAAAATGGCTGCCAGACACGCAGCCGAGGCGTCTACACGATTTTCCATGACTAATTGCCAGAAGTGTGTCACAGGAAAAGCGGCCCACTAACGACCCGGTGGAGGCTCAACCTGAGCCTGGGCCTGGGCCTGGGCAACTGACAGGTGAGCTGCCAGGCTGACTTTGCTTATGGGGTCAGGCACGCATACGTGCATACTTATCTCGATGCAATTGCAACGGCAGTTAACCTGGCTAACAAGAAATTAAATTCCATTACGCGCTCGTAAGTCAATTGCTCAGCACTGGCAATGGGCTTAGGTTTAAGTTAACCAAAGTTAGCAGGAAGCGAATGCCAATTCGAATAGATACAAATTTACTGAAAATTTGTATGAAAAAAATATAATATTAAAAAATTATGTATAATATAAAAATATAATTTTTCAATTTTACTTTATTTCGAAATTCTCTTTTTCAACACAATTGTATTTTATAATTTAATAAAATGTTTATAGAAAAAAGTAACGAAATTTGATAATAGTATTTTAGTATCTTCAAGTAAAAAATTCGTTATTCCAATCTTTGAACCACTGTGCAGTCGGCCCAAGCGCACACAGCTAATGAAGAGGTGGTAATTTATGTGGCTATATTCACCTGTTCCTAGACACGTTTTAATAAGCCAGCGACTGAGCCATGAATGGGAACGAGCTGGCCAAATGGAGACGTAGACATGGCTAACCTGGCAGGTCTTTTATGTGGGTCTCTAACAGCCTCTAGCTGAACGTTGTCTGAGCCAGAGCCAGCGTCGCGGCCAAGTGCAGGATTAATTAATTGCTTGCTGCTGCTGCTGCTGCTGCTGCTGCGCCTGCTGATGATGTCTGCGGCACACATGACGTATACGTGACATTTGAGAAATGTTCAGCCGCTTAATGTGCGACATTTTGTTTGTTTTTACCAACTGCTAACAACTTTTGTCAGCCTGCCGCGGCCTGAATGTCAACTCAACTCTAACCAGCACATTTGTTGTCTGCCTGGATGGCTCTGCTTTGCATATTTTGCTCAGCCAACTTATAATGATGAGCATCCATCGCTCCATTGAGCCAGACGACAGCGTTGTCAAATGACTTGCGTAAATTTATCGTAAATGCCATCAACGGTAGCGACTCGTCCAGCTCCCTTCCATATTCGACATGCGTTTGGGCCAGTTCGTTGGCCAGCCGGCGAGTCAGTTAGTCAGTTGGTCAGCTTGCCAAGCTGGGCTAATCCTCGTTAATCCTTTCGACTGCACGGCTGCATGGCTGCACATAAATTTAACTCCTTGTCTGTTGTTGTTGTTGTAAAGGTGTCACCCCGCCCCCGCAACAAGTATATATATATATATATGATATGCTAATGAAATGCAGCGCACAGTGCGAAGCTCCTATTGAGCTCCGGGCATGCGCCACTCGGCAGCGCAATTTGCATGGAAGCTCAGAAAATGTGCAAAACGAGAATTCGACTTGCGTTTTGAACGAATTGCAAGTTGTTGTTGTTGTTGTTGTTGTTGTTGTTGTTGTTGTTCTTCCATCTGCTTGACACATTTAATTGGAAGTCAATTGCTGGCCAGGAAGTAAGATTTGTTAAAAATGCTAAAAATGTATGTCGATGGGGTCAACATTTGTGCAAATATCGTAATAATCCGAAAGTAAACCTTTTCTCAGTTGGCCAATATATATTGGGTATATATATCATATAAATATAAGATAAAGCTAACTAACAAAAACTTTTGCTCTTAATCCAAGAGCTGGTTCCCGTTGTTTTTGAGCACTGCAAAAACTGTTTGAGAAACCTAACATTTTTTCAATAGTATTGAAAAATAACAAAAAAAATATTTCAATAACAATTCATGTCCCTGCTCGGGCGCCATCGCCTGCTGTAAACTGGTTCCTAATTCTAGACACAAAATTATTCCAAAACTTTTTTTTATTTTAAAATATCAAACTATGATCATAAGACAAATTATTGTTAAATTATTTTTGTTATTATGTTTAGTTTGAAATTTCTGTTGTTCTACCTCAACAATTAGCCTAACATATTATCCAAACTCTGCGCCTAGGCCAGGTCTTACGTAGCGGCGGCAAACGGCGCTCCACTTGAACACACTTGGGTGACATTCAATGGGACCTGGGCTTGTAGTTTGTGTCTCATTGTCATGCCCGGCTTATTGATTGGAATACAATGGATCCTTAAAGTGTGCTTACAAGCGCCGTAACTCAAACAAATTGCAGCCGCCTGCAAACGCCTGACTGAGTCCGAGAAGACAGCGACGACGACGACGACGACGACGTGGACGGGGAACGACACTGATCAACAGGCGCGGCGATGTGGATGCACCAGGCAGAAGCAGCCCAGGCCTGGTCTGGGCCAATGCGTTTTACATGATGGCTACACGACAAGACAGGAGCGGCAAGCCGCACGGACCGACGGATGGACAGATGGACGGACGGACTGCTGGACTGCCAGCTTAACAAGAACACGATAAGCCCGCGCCCCAATCTTGTTGTTGTTGTTCTTCTTGTTGTTGTTGTTGTTATACTCTGGCTTTAAGTTATTCCAAGCTCGCCACAAACACACGGACCAGAGGCGCTACTGACGCGCTTATGTTAAATTTACCAAACAAGCGATTTGTATGCAATTTCGCGATCGCCTCAACGCAACGGTCGGAGGGGCTGGGCGGTTGCTGCTGAAATCCAAATCCCAGCGAGACATCATGACGTCGTGGATTTGGAGAGGGCTGCCATGGCAGCTATTGCTATTGTCTTGGCCACAACGTTGTTGTCGTTGTCTGCCTCTCCGTCTGCGCCTGCGTTCCAGCCGCTTCCTTTTCCGCTCCCGCACCCGATCCCGTCGCCTTTGCCTTTGCCTTTGCCGTCGCGATGTCTAGTTTATTGGCGTGATTTTTTATTTGCATTCGAAATGTTTGCCTGCTGCAGTCAGCGAGTTGTTGTTGCGAGTTGCTCCTGCACGTGATGTATGCGACGGCGGCCGCCCGGCACACAATTGCCATAAGTTTGTGGCCGCTCCGCAATTATTTGCGGAATTCCTTTTCGAATATATATTGACTCTGACTCCCAGCGCAGACTGCCGACTGCCGACTGCGAACTGGCGGACGCCTTACGTGCCAGTGTGCATGTCCACGGACTAGCTCTGACAGCCATACAAGGAAGCTTAACCCAATGCCAGCTCCTCGTCGTCGTCGTCGATGTCGTTGCCGTGGGTTGGGTTGGGCATTTCTGGTCTCGCTTCGATCGCTGCCAACTGGCTCCTGACGTTTTGTGGTTTATTCTTCTGTTAATTTGTCATGAATTTTCGTTTTTAGTGCATTTTTTAAATGCATGCAATTTGTGAAGTGTTTCCCAAAGGGTGAACTGTTGCTGCTGGAAATGTGATGGAAGTGGCGCATTTGAAGAATTGTATGCCCATCAGGTTCTTAAGATTGATTGATTGACAGAACTAGTGTGTTACTTAATAATCTATTAGGTTAGCTTGAATACGCAGTTCCTTCATTGGAATTATTTGGATCCTCCATTTCATCTCTCCCTTCATCCAAATAACATTTTTAACGATCATACTATTATAATTCATACTATTTATAATCAGTGTATACTGAGCTAAATGTTTAAAATTATTCTCTGACTTGCGAGTTCTGGCTCTCCATTAGCTGCATATTCGAGGCACAACTATCAGATTTGGCTAAAGAACCATTTCCAATCGAGCACAAAATCGAATGTACACATGAAATTACAGCCATATATGTATCATTCAATCCACCCACTCGCATTAACACCCATTGCCAGATGTAATTTTCCAATGCGGAAAGGCAAACGGATCGCAACTGCGCCGGCTTCTTGGTATGCATAAGGAGGCGCCTCGTGTTCCACTACCTGTCCGCCTGCAAGTCAATTGTGCAACTGCCCCAAGTGTCAAATTAGACAAAGAGCAGGCGCAGACTCAATACAAACTTGCAACTGGCAACTGGCAAATGAAATGCTCAATGCTCGGCCTGTTGCTGCCGGGCAGGCAGGCAGGCAGGTAACTGGCGTCTAATTTTCCACGAATCGAATTCAGGTGAGGAGGGGTGGATTTTTCTTTGTTTTTGTTTCTGATTTGCATTTGCATTTGCATGTGGGTGGTCAGCAAATTGCCAGAACGTGAGCACAATTTTTAAATTAACGGCAAGTGGTTAGAACGGCAGCAACAGCGGGCGACGGGCGGACAGACAAGCGCATTCCAGCCGCAAAACTGTTGCAATTAATTGCATAAAAAGTTCTAAACCGTCAGCATTTCCCGACTCCCCCTCCCCCCTTACACCCAACTCCTGCTGATAGAACAATGGCGTCTACGACAACAACAACAAGCGTGGCCATAATCGGAGCCACATCGTCGTCATGGTCGTGCCTTTCAGTTTGAAACGTGATCGATAGACTGACTACTAGCCTGGGCCCTGGCAATATCAGCAGCAGCAACAACAACAACAACAACTGCAAATTGGACTCTTTTAGCCGTAGACGTAGACGTTGCCAAATGTTTTGGCCTTAGTCAAATTATGTTCTTTGCCTCGTTTGATAATGAAACTGCAAATTGAAGTCGTTGTTGCTTTTATACCCATTACAAAATAGTAAATAGGGTATATTGTTTATGTGCAAGTGTATGTAAAAAGCAGAACAGCCGAGTAAGCCGAGCCAAACGAATCAACTTATCGATCTCAGATACACCTATCCTAACTTAGCCAATCGATAACCAATCGATGAAAATCGATCAGAAAAGATTTCTTTTGGCTGGGATATAGGTATAAAGATCGGACTATAAGCGCCGAGGTAAATTAAAAATGTCTTTCGCATACATAGTATCAGGTCAAAAATAGAAGAAGCCGCAGCAGAAGAATAAACCTGAATATATACATAATAGCCTTAAATTTTAATATATATACAATTTTCCATGCTAATTATATTTAAGCCCTATTTTATAAAGATCGGACCCCGAGGTTAATCAAAAATTCCTTTCGCATACATTGTATAGGGTCAATAAGAGAAGAAGCAGGAGCATAAAGTACGCAATGTGTGTGTTTGTGTTTAGTAGAATGTTTGAATCTGTGGGTATCTGCTAGTCGGGCATTTCCCACTAGAATATTCTTAGCTATGGTTGTTGTTGCTTTTGCTATCGCTGTTTCATCTCAAACTGTTTGCTCACACCGTCTGGGGCTGCGATTTTGCGCATCGCTAATGATTACGTGTTATCGTGTTGTAATTTTGCATAAAACTCTAATGACGGCCTCTGCTGGAGTGCAGTGTGCATCCAACCCATTCCAACCCAATCCAACCAAGCATGCATCCCAGGCAACCATCCGTCCAAGCCATCGATCGATTCAATGCTTCGGGTTATATGGTTTAGATCATGGCAGCGGACACTAACTAGGCTCATCATGGAGCGTTAACAAGCTCATTTTTTTAAAACCTGACGTGCTGAGCGCCCAAGCGGACACGGGAACCAGCGGACCGGAGTCGCGACTTGGCCAATTTTGTTGCAGTTACCCCGAACATAAATCGTTAATAATGGCATTTATTGTGTTATGCATCAAACACTTGAACTATTTATACACATTACATTAATATCAGAAGAATGCGAGCAATATTTGGTGCCATAAATTACCATATCTTGTTGCCAGAAACATAACCAACCAGAAATAGCCCATTTATGGAAGGTTAATATAGATAGAGCTCTCAAATTTGTACACTTTCGTTATCATATACAATATCCAGCTCAAGTGCACTTTATTTCAAAAGTTGACGCATTACATTAAGATCTTCATATTTTTAGACATGCTTTGACAGTAACATTCTTGCTTAAATGACGAGCGCCTCTCTATGAGATTCTCATGCATTTAAGTAACAAGATTTTATATTATTTATTTTAATATGTCATAAAATATAGGGAGCTACATAAGAAGCTTTGACCGTTAAACTTGCTCTCCCTCTCTCACTTACGTTTTCTTTATCGCTTACATACGCTTGTTCTCAAACATTGCCCTTCTATGTGATTTTCATGAAATTAAGTGAGGCTTACAGATGTGAATCAATCACATATATCGACTTGTTTATAAAATAGTAATGTTTTGAAAGTTTTTTTTTTAATTAAAACACTTTTCACTCTCTTTAACTCGCTTATTGTTTGACTAAATTATTTTTTGACTTAATTCAATACTATAAAGTATTTTTGTTTAATAAGTGACAGCCAGAGAAATTTGATACGTTTGTATATATAATTGAAAAGTTATGATCAAATTTTCTTTTAACATATTTGTGGTCTTCAACCTTCTGCTGTAGGTAACCGTAACACATTGTTTTAATTTTCACCAAATAACCAAAGTGACAATATCAACAAAGATCATTGGATCTGTCTTCATCAGCCAATCAATACCTACAACAAAATAGACATAGCCCATAAAAGTGGTAAAGTATTTTGCCATATTGTCTGAATGGATACGAACACGTTTATCCACGTTGATTGAACTAAATTTTCATTAACCTGGACTGCCCGTAGACAAAACGTTTTCCCGCTAAAAACCTACTCGCAGCCCGCTCCAAACTCGAACTCGAGAGCATATTAAATTGAATTTTTATGTTCTCACAAAAGCATGAAAATTCATGGAGCCGGGCATTGGGAACGGATCAGCCATAAAACTGAACTGAAACGCTCGCCACGATCAGGGCTGCTGCTGCACTGTGTGTGTGTGTGTGTGGGGGTTAATAAATGGGCAATCCCCCCTACTGCCCCTCCTCTGCCCCCTTCGACGAGAAGCGCTGCTAAATTATGGTTATTTAAATAAACAGCACACGATTTGATTTGGCTGAGCAAAAGTGTTGCCATGGCCGCGAAATGCGAGCGCCTCTTAAATTGGACAAGGGATCAGGCAAGGCGAGAGCTCTGGAAATTATGTTGTAGCTGCAGCGATCGTGCTGCCCAGCGCAGGCGATAGATTCGTCTTGGGGGTTGTGCCATCAGGCCATGATTGAGTAACGCCCAGGACTGGCACTGGGCCGTCTAATTATTGAGTTCAGCTGGTGAAGCAGCCGGAGCAGCAGCAGCATGAATCCCGGCATCATTAGCTGATGAGCAGCATAGCCTCTGATGGCTTTGATAAGCAAACACATAAAATGCAATGTGCGTCGTCTCTGCCATACGGCATGACCTTTTGCTCCGCCAACTTTTGGCCTCAGTTCTGTCTCTCTCGCTCTCTCTCTCTCTCTCTCTCTCTCTCTCGCTCGGGCGTTGCGGCGTTTTGTTTATTTTGAAGCTATAATTTAAGCGAGTAATTGCACGCTGGCGGCCAGAATTTGTAACTAAACTGCAAATTAGCAGCCAATTCTCTGGCCGATTAATAACCATAATTATTGGCTCAAACGCTGACGAGCGAACGTCGCATCGCAGACGCAGACGCAGACGATGCTGCTGCTGCTGCTGCTGAGGATCTGGATCTTGATGTGGATGTGGAGGAGCTCGGCTCTGTGCAAATTGCGCCAGCTCGGCCAGCTCAATTGCCAATTCGTGATACAGTACAGAGAGAGAGAGACGCGTATAAGAAACGGGCAGCAATTTAAATTGTGAGCGCGTCTGGCTTAATTACATAAAGCTGGCAATACAATGCACGAGCTGCGTCTCTGGACATGGCCGCCGGCGCACTCGTCATTGCTGGGTCGGATCCTGGACCTGGTCCCTGCCCTGCCCTGCCTTGATGGGCATGTGTCTAATGAAGGGCCCTAATTAATGTGCGTAGCCTTTTTTTTTTGGGCTCATTGGGGCAGTCGAAAAAGTGAAACTGCCTAACGTGTTGAAATGCAATGAGTCCAAGGGATTTGGATAAATTGCAGCCAACTCCGCTTGGACCCGGGACAAATTAATAAACGTCGATGCTCAATTAAACTGTCTGCCGTAATGCACGCTATAAATTGCAACTGAATGCGGCCAGAACGAATAAAGACATCGCATTGCCAATTGCTGCAGGTCTAAGGCAGGTCAATTATCAATAAAATTATTAACTATGCGCCGAGGTCAGAGAGACGAAGAAAAATGTGCAGGAAAAATAATGGCTTAAGTCATTGAAAATAGGTAGATGTACCCAAAGGCTATAAAGACAAAACCAAACTTAACTAAAATGGTTACGAATAGTGTAACGAACCGTACTCCATTATAATTATACTACCAACTTATGTAAAGAATAAAAATAGCTTCTTTAACTATTTGTATTCTACAAATTCTCAACACAGAAATGCTTAGCACTGTTACTTTAACATTAGACAATTATATCTCTAGATAATGTTTTAAAATAAAATGTATTTTTTACATTATGATAGTTTACGTTTACTCTCCGAAATGCAATAAATTTTATCAAATTAATCTGTTCGTTATTTTAAAAAAAAAATGTTAAAACTCCCTTAACAGCTAGCATAACAGTCGATATTCAAATTCGATATATAATCAAGTTTAACAGAAGCTGAACATTGCGTTAGCGACTCGCATTTGCGTTAACATAACTGGTTCTTGTCTTTGCTATGAGTTTTGCGACCTTTGCTTATTGCCTATGAAAAGTGAGATATATAAATAAAATAACTGAAAAAACAAATACCAGTTAGGTTCGCATGCTTTTTAAATTTTCTTTTTATTTTCAAAACATTTATGTATATAAATAAAATTCAATTAGATAACAGCTGTCAATACAATAATTTGTTTTGTTATGCTTGCCGTTGTTAACAGCTACAATTAAAAGATAAGCGATATCAAAACGGTACACGCTTTTGTTTAGAAATGACCAAGTACAACAAAAATTACAATGTTACAGAAATGTGAAGAAAGGCACAAGTTTTTAGTTTCGAGAATTAACATCGAATGTTAGAAGTGGACAACTACAAACAGAGAACTAAGTGGTCGTTTGTGCTGAACGACAGAAGGCACTTTGACTTAACACGTTTTGGTGTAGATTTGTGTGATGGAAGGCTGGCCAGTTCGAGGCTGCAGCTCATCCACTAGACATTCTTCTTCATGGTCATCTCGTGTGCGGTGCGCAAGCGCCGTCGCAGCTCGTTGGGAAACCGTTCGTAGCATTTCTTGCACACCGGCTTCTCATCGTACTCGTAGAATTTTGATTTCTGCGTCATTTTCGTATCGCACACGGAGCAGGCAAAATGATGCACGCACCACGCCTTGTTTAAAGCGGTAAAAACTAGAGGGAAAACAATTAAGATGTAATTTATGGATGTACGAATGGGGGATACTGCTGCAGAAGTTAACATACCATCTCCGCCAATGACCTGGTTGCACACAAAGCACAGATTGCCAAAGAGCTGATGATAATGCGTTTCGCAGTATGCCAGGCCGCGCTTCTCGTAGTGACGATGACCCAGGAAGGGCTTCTCGCACTTGGCGCACACGAAATGCTCGACGTGCCAGTGCTTGCCCAACGCTGTAACCACACGCTCCTCAATTGGTCGACGACAGGCGCCGCAAATGGGAATGCCCATCTTATCATGACAGCGTAGACAATACAGTTCGTTCTGTTCAAATGAAAATATGTATATACTATTTAAAATTATCAAATTGCAAGCATTGCTATATATCCACCATATCGTTTGCGGCCAGGCCCGGGCGACTCTTGACCTCGCGCGCTGTGGCATCCAATTCTATGCCGCAGGCCGAGCAATTGAAGTGATAGCCATGATAGACTTCGCCCCGGAAGCGCAACGGTTCCTCGTCAATCAATCCGCTGTTGATTTGTGGATTAGTATGCAGTTCCAAAAATATTTTAAAACACGTCCACTTACTGACACTTTTGGCACACATAACGACCTGTTATCTCGGCCTTCACCTTGGCATTGCATTCATGGCATAGCGCACGATTCTGGTTGCGTATGAAGCCACTGTCGGCCAACTCTTTGGCGCACAGCTGACAGCGGAAGCATTGCGGATGCCAGCTGGCGGACATGGCCTTGATAACACGCCCGATAACGAATTCGCCGCACTTGTTGCAGCAGGGCGCAAATAGCACATGGAAGTCCCGTTCACAGTACTTGCGTCCCTCGAACTCGTAAAAAATGCCATCCTGAAACGGACGGAAGCACTGAGCGCAGCTGTGAAAAGGCAAGTAGACAAACGAATTAGAGATTGACTTTTAATTATATTACAGTTAACTAATTGCATTTGTAACTTCTCCCATGATAAAAGATAAAATATAGTAAAAGCTTTACTAACGCCCAGTTGTTAAGGGCGGGCATCTCTTTTCTTTCTTACCTATAGACACAAATCTACATATTTTTTAACACGCTTTCAGTTTCGTCATATATATTCCTTATGATGACAGTTTACTATACCGGGAGTATACATTGTGAACTTACACAAAGCACTGCGTATGCCAAAGCTCGCCGTTGGAATTGACAATCTTTTCGGTGGGCTCGAAACCGTCGGCGCATCTCGTGCAATGCATTGCACCCAGCGACATGTTGATGGCCTGGACTCTGCAAGGTCACAAAAGAACAGTTGAAGATTAGCATAATTATAATATAGGGGGCACACTCGATTAGCAAGCAGTTACACTTCAGCTTTGGAGTACATCATGATGATGGGGCTTAAGCGCACAACTGTAGGGCAGCGTATGAGAAAGGCAACTGGAAACGGAGACGTTTGGGGGACAAACACTTTGCGTGGCTGGCTTATCACGTAAGCGAACAAGCATTGTTGACGTTGCTGAATCATATTTCTGACGAATGTACAGAAAGCTCTGCATTCCTTGTGAACTGAGTTTGGCAATGTAGTCGGCAGTAGCTTTGGCTTTTGCAGTTCGAGTGTAGACAGTTGAAGTGCAGTCGTTAAACGTTGCGGATGTGCGGAGGATCAGTAAATGGAATCGAGTATTGATGGATTTGCATGATTTGAATTGCGCGCCACAGCAACAGACTCAAGACGCGCACACACAAACACACGCACACATATTGCAATAGGTAAACAGCACACAGATACTGAAATGTGCGGCGGCGGCGTCTATAAATAAATTTGAATGTTGCCATGACGTCATCGATGGAGTAAACATCTGGTGCTTTAATACCACGAAAAATGCAACTTGTGCGGACAAAAAACACCCTGCAGATGCTTCACAGATACGAATAACATAATGATACGCATAATTGCATTTTAAAGTGCGTTTTACGTTGAGTTTCTTAATCAATTTGATTTTGCAGCACCTTGATCAAATAAATGAATGAAGCCAGCGAATATTTGGGTCACATTTTGCACTGGACCACACTTGGGCGTTATGATGATGTAATGTCGTTAATATTCAATTCAATGAAATTAAATGTTCTGCTGGTTCGCTTACTGAACGGGCGGCATTTCTGGTAATTGGCTTTCACTTGTTGCAGCTCGCCTCAATCAATGTCTACGTACGCGTTCAACGTTTTTAGCTCACTGAAAACGGCAAACAAAATATCAGAAAAGTGTCTCTTCAGTGTTGATCAGTGTTGATAATTCAGCCATTTTCATGCTGAATCCGGTTACTTGACTATAGTTTCATGTGATTTTCTCTCAATTTAGCTTGTGATGTTAGCTAAACTGGCCAACACTGGTATTTGTGTTTGAAGCCAACAACAACAACACAGGTCTTGCCAAATTGGGCGTAAATCTCAATCTGGAATCCTTTACATTGTACATTTGAATCGTGCACATTTTCAATTAATGTATTAACTTTACAATTCTTTTTACCTATTAATGGCACACAATGTTTAAAGCAATATTAGCTTTTTAATTAATATTCTCACTCAAGTATAATTAGTTGCTAGAGTAGTATCGAAATGTTCGGAATGAATATGTTCAATTGAGCGACTGGCTGAACGAACGAAGAAATCCAACTAGTTGAACTAGTTCGTTTCTGTTACCTTTGTGTCATCAATGGCCCCTAAAACACGACGTGTGTTTCTTTTAAACTTGGTTTATCTATTAATGTTTTTAAGCAATACTGTCAATAAATTTTAATGCAGAATCATACAAATTAATCTGTTACTGTACTGTATATCTATGATTAACGGTTGAAGTTGCACCTACAATACAAAATTTTCATGGAGACATGACTTTTTATGTTTTGTTATATATACGGACTTTTGTTTTACAATGTAGTGAAAGTATTTTATCATATTAATACCTCTATATTATATGTTTATTCATTAATTCATTTTGAATTAGATGGCCTGTCGAAATATACTTGTATCTATGTCGTATCAATATTCTACTTATTTTGGCACTGTTAGCATGGTATTTGTAAATTATTTAATTTATTTGGCAATTTAATGCAAAACTAGATAGGTTCAGCAAAAAACCTAACCTATTGGGACCTTCTTTATGTATGGGACATACACTAAACAACCACACATTAAATAAATAAATAAAAATAAGTTGCCGGGTTTCTTTCAAATTATTAACCGGGTTAACAGCAAGAGCCGGTGTTAATAACAGTTGATAAAATGTAATGTATAGCCTCTGTTAAGTATGACATATGAACTAGTGTGACCAAAAAACTTTAATTGGCAGCCGGAGAAAAAACGAAAACAACCGGAAAATAAGGAAAGAAAACAGCCGGCAATGGATCTCGAATTAGATATTATAGATTCTTTGCATGCACTTGGGTACAAAAAAGTGGAGCAGGAAACTCTGTGCCAAGCCCTAGACAGCGGCATTGGCAGCGGAGACTTGCGCGAACTGATTTATTGGCTAGCCAATCAATTGCATGTGCTGCGGAAGACCGACGAGCATGTAGCCTCTAGCAGCAAGGATCACAACGAATTTGCATTCGAGCTATCGCTGCTATTAACTGAGCTGGGTTGCCCGTACCGGCAGTTTGTAGCGGTGCCCATGTCGGAACGTTTCCAAACGCGCACCTCACTGCTGCATCTACTAGATTACCTCACCTCGGAGCTCATGGCCACAAAGATGTCGCTGAAGCTGCAGCCCGCCGAGCCGCCCAGTAAAAAATCCAAAACTGAGTCGCACCTACAGGAGACAGTGACACAGCTGACGGCAGACCTGCAGCTCGGCGAGCTGCCAAAAAACATCAATGCAAAGCAATTGTTCGAGCGTCTAACGCCTAAACTGGAACAGCGACTGAAGCAGACAAGCCCGGCGGTGATCAGTGAGCCGTTGATGCGTACAAATAAACCCTTGACTGATGCTCAGTGGCGTGTCTTGGAGAGCATGCACAGAGATCTGGATGCGGAGTACAATCTGCGGCGACAAATGATGCTAACGCGCTTGGAAGCGACAGTTCAAAGTTTTCAATGGTCCGAGAGCATGAGGAAGCGACAGGGCGAGATTGGAGATCGTTTTCAGCGTAAACTCAAGGAGATTGAGAAGCTCCAGTTTGGCGGAGATGATACCAACATTGTGGCGCTGCTGGCGGCGCGCGCGGATTTGGCGATTATTGAGAAGACGAGCTCAGCGAATGTGCGCAAGAATACGGCTTCGAAGATAGAAAAACATGTGATTGGCAATGTGCCGGATCGCGGTGGACGCGCCAATGAGCACGCGCCACCGCCGCCAGAGATGCCTTCCTGGCAACAGCAACGTGCCGGCGGACCTGGTGGTGGTGGCGGAGGCCGCGGTGGTGGTGGCAACTTCCGTGGCGGACGCGGTGGCGGACAAGGAGGTGGTCGCGGTGGCGGACAAGGTGGTGGACGCGGTGGTGGTGGAGCTCCAAACTGGCAACAACAGCAAAACCAGCAGCCGTACCAACATCAACAACAGCAGCAACGAGAGCAATGGACTAACAACAGCGGACGTGTCCAGGGCTCTGGCTGGAATCCTCAGGCTGGGGCACGCGGCGGAGGTGGCGGCGGCAGCGGCGGCGGCTACCACGGCGGCGGTGGCGGCTACCACGGCGGCGGACGCGGCGGCGGCTACAATCAACGTCACCAGGGCGACTATCAACGCGGTGATTTCCGTTAAGCTAAATAGACGACCGCATTGCAGTGTCAATTTCGGCGTGCGGTCATTAATAACTACCAAAATTGATATTTATTTATATTAGAACATTTCATAGTTTTTGTTTTCCCTACTTGTCCAACATAAATGAATCCAAATGTTGATTGTTAATGGGAAGCAATTAAAAATAAAAACTATGTCATCTAGAACAAAAATCTCGCATGTCGTTTAATCTCTGAGGTTAGCTTTTTCACTTTCAATTTTATTAATGTCGATCTAATTTTGCATTTTATTCGGTTTGCCCTCCCAAATTGTAAGCCCATCAGGCAGAGACGTCCCTAACTGGGCTCAAAAGGGGTACAAGTTGTGCAAATATCTCTAAAATAGAACGTAAATGTTATCTTTTTTGGGGTTTAATATTAATCAACACTATTTCCAGCAAGGTTTTGTGCATACCTATGTCAACCGAAAGGTGTTTTGACACCTTAGCTAATAAGAGGGGAAAAAGTTTTTAAGATTATTCTCTTTAAAATTTTTGTTTGTCGAGGATTTTTCTGCTACAAAATTAATTTAACCATCAATTTATTAATTATCAAAAGGTAAATTTAGAAAAAATAATTCAACTTGGAAAATAATTTCAAGTTAAAAACTGAAAAGGTGTCTTTTGACATATTTGGTAGTTTGGCTTTGGCTTTGGCAGCAAGTGGTAGAGCCTACGTCCATGGGTAGGTAGGTAGCCAAGCATCAAACACGCGACACTTGATTGCCATTGAGCAGCGGCACAATCTACTCATCATCCATTCTGGTGATATGGCCTGTGTGGCAATTAACGTGTTCAATCAGCATGAAATCCGTGTCGAAGTCAACCAAACGACAAACGATATAGACGGGCCCACAGAGCGTCCAGTTCAGTTTGGTCAAAATATTCACAGAGAACGGAAGCTTCTACCCCCAGTCACATTACAAATCCTCAAAAACAGTTTAAAGCAATTAACCGAAATGTTCCGCTACAAGCCCATTCTGGCGTTTATGCTATTAAATGGCATTTTTGTGCCTGGCAGCGCACAAAATTTGCTGGATCGCCTCAGGCCCGCCAATCTGACGGGCATCGATGACATCAAAGTGGTGTCTGGCACAAAGGTGAAGCGCTACGAGCGCATGACCGTGCCGCTGGGCGGCATTGGTCCGGTGATTGGTGGCATTGGCGCTGCCGCGCTGCTCAGTCCGCTATTGCATCCACAGCCGGCATACCTGGGCTACGCCTATGTAGGTCTTCGCTCTTTTCATTGCGACGGCCATTGACAAGTGCTTCTCTACAGGTACCACAGTGGCAGGCGGGCGCCAAGCTCATGGGCGAGGGCGAGTCGGCGTCTGCCGCCGGCATGATCAGCTTCCAGCAGCTGCCCTACAACAGCGACATCCGGGTGACCATCAATGTGACCGGACTGCCGCCTGGCAAGCATGCGCTGCACATACATACGTACGGCGACGTGAGCGAGGGTTGCAAGTCAACTGGCGGCCAGTTTCCCAATAATTTCGTAAGTACCATTGAATAATAACTGTCTCTGAGATTCACATTTCCCCTCCGGCAGCTGGGCAACCTAGATGTCAAGGCAGACGGCAGCATATCGGCCGTATTCATGAGCATTTACCTGCAGCTGTTCGGCTTTAATGGCATCGTCGGCCGCTCCGTGGTCATACACAGTAAGCCAATCGATTTGAACACGGCGCTCAATGCGGAGGTCTTCTCATCCGCGCTGACGGTGCCCAATGCGTTGGCATATCAGAACGAGGAGATGTCAGTGGGTGCGCCCATCGCATGTGGGGTCATCAGTCTGATGAGCACATCCAACACAGCCTCGAGCGGATCCCCTCCGCCCACCAGCCCGCCAACACCACAAGGCGAAGCCTAAATTTTTGAACAGCTATTAAAATAATTCATCAGCAATTTTCATATTAATTCACAAATAAATTAAATATAATTTTTATAGTTAGTTAACTGACAACAATTTCAGCTTATTTTGTGCGAAAGAGCGGAAAAGTACGAAAAATACCAGCTAGTGTATTATAAAGAGTGTCGAACAGTCGGATACGATTGCGACAGGCGTTCTTAGTCTCTGGCCAATTAAACACAAATAAAATGCAGCTCAGCTTTTATTATTAGCACGTGCTGAGCATGCCCAACTATTTGTGGTCATCCAGTTTGGATTTCCAAACTTTCTTCGGGCGTTGCACTAGGCCTTTGGGCACAGTTGAAGGTTGAGTCTTGACATGATTGCCACGAACAGGTGCGGTCGTGAAAGTAAAAGCCGTTGCTGCCAGCTTATCGGTGCGCTTCTTGGGACTTTGCTATGGTGCTGCCTGGACTTGGGTCAGGCTCAGTTGCAGCCGCAACTGGAGCAGTCGAGTACCAAAATTGACTGGATCACATTTCCCTGGTCGCGCAACAACAGAACGAACAAGCCAACCCATCTGGGCGCGGGCTTGCAGCTAAAGGACGACTACGATCCGGCGGATGTCTCCGGTTTCAGCGGCTTCGAGCGTCACCCTTGCCGCCGCGTCTGTCAGCAGGGTCAGTCGCAGAGCTGCTATTATCAGCTGGTGGTGCACAACTATCGCCGCCTGGGCGCCGAGTGTCAACGTTGTCAGTATGATGAGCGTGCCTGTGCCGCGGAGAATTGCATCTATGGCGATGGCGTCTCCTCGCCTGTTATGGCCGTGAACCGCATGGTGCCCGGCCCGGCTATAGAGCTGTGCGAGAACGATACCGTGGTTGTGGACGTGCTGAACTACCTGAATGAGCCCAGTACGATGCACTGGCACGGCATACACATGTCGCGCTCACCCGAAATGGATGGCGTTGCCCATGTCACCCAGTATCCGGTGGAGCCGGGCGAGGTGTATCGCTATGAGTTTCAGGCGGATCGCAGCGGTACCCTCTGGTACCACAGCCACTTGGGCTGGCAGCGCGGCTTCGGCGTGGCGGGCAATCTCATTGTGCGACAGCCACATCAGGCGAATCCCCATGCGCGTCTCTACGACTACGACCTGGTGGAGCACGCCATCATGGTGCAGGATATATTCTACGACTACAACATCCAGCAGGCGCGCAATATTCTCATCAATGGCAAGGGACGCAATCATCTGAGCCAGCTGCCGGATCAGGATGCCAGACACCGCTACGAACGTCTGCGTGTCACGCCCGGCTATCGCTATCGCATGCGCATTGTGCTCAATGGAATCTTCAATTGTCCCGTGGAGTTCTCCATTGAGCAGCACAAGCTGCTGATCATCAGCACCGATGGCAACGACATTGTCCCCGTGCTGGCCGATGGCTTCTTTCTGACCTCAGCGGAACGCTTTGATTTTGTGCTGGAGGCAAATCAGTTTGCCAAAAACTATTGGATACGCGTCCGGGGCTACGAGCAGTGCGAGGAGCGTAAACTATATCAGGGCGCGGTGCTCAGCTATCGCGGAGCGGCTCGCAGCGAGTTGCCCCTGGGTGACATAATGGAAGATCAACGGGGCAGGGAGTTGGACGAACCTGCCACGTTTATCAATGATTTTCGTTTCAAGCCCTTGAATGCATCGATATCAGCGCTACGCAAGTCGAATAAGGACAAAGATGTGGGCACTGTGTCCCTGCGCTCCGTAGAGCCGGTTCCTTGGCCAAGCTATACCAAGTTTCTAACACATTATTCCAGTTTGAGCATGCGGCAGGCACAGAATGGTGAACAGCTCTTCCAGATCGACGAGATCAGCTACATTTCGCCGGGCATCTCAATGCTGCAGGGTCGACATCTGTACCAGGATGATGGCTACTTTTGTAATCGCAGCTCTCTGGCCGCACAGGGACGCAATTGTGCACGGGAAGTATGCGAATGTGTGCATGTCATACGCCTGCCCGCCTATCGTCCCATCGAAATGGTTGTGGCCAACCACATGGATGCCACTCATCCTATACATCTGCATGGCTTCACCTTCCGCCTGGTCGGCCAGGGCGTGCTGGGCAGCTTAAGCGACCTGAGAAATGTAAGTCAGCCAGATCTACCTTTAGAAGACTTAGCTTTAATATTGTTCTCTCCACAGATACGCGAGCTGGATCGCCGTGGACGTCTGTCTCGTCTGTCCGATGACTATGCAGCCGTGGCTAAGGACACCGTACAGGTGCCTGGACTGGGTTACGTCATTTTGCGCTTCATCTCAGACAATCCGGGTTTCTGGAGCTATCACTGTCACATCGAATCACATGCAGTCCAGGGCATGGCGGCTGTACTCAAGATCGGCGAGAACTATCAAATAAAAAGCATTCCGGCTCGAGTGCGCTGTTAAATTACATACATAGATCTTAGGAAAAACAAGTAAGAGGTTCCAGTCCCGGAGCTGCCGAATTGGGAATACGCTGAACTCTCTAAATCCAAAATCAAATGCATGGCTCGCTATGTACTCGTTTGCTTTAGTTGTAATTAAAATAATTTAAAAAAAGTTTTCTCGTAGCTGACCGCATTACTTGCTGCCGCCTCTACTGAACAGCAAGACCAATAACTGGCCCCTAGTGAGAAAAAAACGAATTAAAATAGCAGCACAGAACACAATTCAATCGCAATTGCAATGCTATTGATATAATTCAAAGGCGACGAGAATGAATGTGTGTGTGTACATGTATTCAAACAACAACATCTTATTGTGCTATAGAATATTTGTGTATTCTCAAAAGTCAATTGCATTTAAATTGAGGCTTATATTGGTGGGCATACATTTGCACAAATACATTATACCCTTTTACCCATTTTCAATGGGTTCAGGAATATAATTATACCGTAATATGAATGTGTTTGTAAATGATTTGTTTAATGATCCACTTAAATTTTAGCAAATGCCATTGGATCGGGAGAGGGTCCAGAGGTAGTCGCTTATCGGCAGATTAGGCTTAAGTCTACAGCAAAGGTCTTTAAAAGGCGTGTTCTATATATTTAGAGAACACAGTCCAACCGCAACATGGCCAGAAACCTCATCGTTATTTTGTCGTCTCTATGCATTTGGATAGGTGCTCGAAGTGCTCCAGCTGGGCTAGACTCAAGTGTCTTTGAGGGCGCAGATTTCTTCCAACTCTTTAACGATCCGGACGGACATTTAAAATTGAACCCCAGACTGAAAACGGTAAGCTGTGAAGTGGAGAGGCCAAAAGCCATATATGAGGCTAACAAAGCTATTTAGGATGATCGCATTAGAGCGCACGGATATCCGGGAGAGCTGCATTATGTGCCCACCGAAGACGGCTACATAATTGGATTATTTCGCATTCCCCATTCGCACAAGCTGCAGAATCAGGCAAAGTATCGTCCCATTGTGCTGATGCAGCATGGCATATCGGGCTGCTCCGACAATTGGATCGCCATGGGTCCCGATAATGCTCTGGCCTTTCAGCTGGCCGATGCGGGCTACGACGTCTGGCTGGGCAATGCACGGGGCAATACGTACTCAAGGAACCACTCGTCGATATCCACGCAGCATCCATATTTCTGGCGCTTCAGCTGGCATGAGATTGGCTACTTTGATATTGCGGCTATGATCGACTATGCACTGAAAACAAACGGACAGGAACAACAAGCCATTCACTATGTGGGCCACTCGCAAGGAACAACCGTTTTCCTAGCACTTATGTCCACGCGTCCCGAGTACAATCGGAAAATCAAGACAGCCCATCTGCTGGCTCCGGTTGCCTTCATGAACAACATGGACAGCCTGATGGCGCGAGCGGTTGGACCCTATCTGGGACATCACAATACTTACGCCCTGCTGTTTGAGTCACAGGAGCTCTTACCCTACAATGATTTCATACTGTCTTTTATCTATAACACATGCGGGCCGGACTCAAGGTTTCGAGACTTCTGCAGCGTCTTTCATAACAGCAGCACCGACGGACGCTCCAATTCGGTTCGCCCCAGTACGGAGACCAATTGGAATACCATATTTAATATATTTTCTCCGTAGAGTGCGGTTGCGATCAATGCTTTAACAACTCCCGCCGGAGTATCCACCAATCAGTTCTTGCACTACCTACAGGAGCAACAGTCCGGACACTTTAGGCGCTACGACTTTGGTACCAAGAGGAATTGGATGGAATACAATGCGGAAGTGCCGCCGGATTACCCAACCAATCTAATTACGTGTAGCACACATTTGTGGTACTCGGATAACGATGATATGGCCGATGTTGGGGATGTCTTGCGTTTGGCTGAAACATTGCCCAACAAGGAAATGCATCATATGGAGGATCCCATGTGGAATCACGGCGATTTTGCCACTAACTGGGAGGTGCGCAAATATATTAATGAGCCAATTATTAAAATCATAAACCAATTCGAAGGGCTCATTTAATTTGTATTGCTATCTAAACATTTACTGAGATAACTAAAGCACATAATGCTGGATACTTTATAATTGCCTTTTAAGTAATAGAATCAAGTGCATGTTTTTCAAAAGCAAATATCAAGGGGGCTGTGCCATTATAAATTTTTATTATTTTATTGACTAGCCGTGGATCTATAAAAATTTATTTATGTACAAACAATTCATTGAGGCCTGAAAGCGAGCTAAGTGATAAGTGAAGCATTTTAAATCTGATAAGCTCGCGTGATGTACGTCAACAACACGCTTTCCTAATTTTTTCTACCGGTAAAGACGAATCTGAAGTAGCTCTTATCACTTTCGGTTTGAAAGTGATAAAGAAAACATTATACCCAGTCTATTTATTGAAGGGGAGGATTAAATGTATCCTGAGCTTGGCGAAGAAATCAATGCAACAATTCAATTTCATAACCATCTGATAGTAATAAAGACATTGGGTTAAGATTTTAAATACTCGAATGTAGTTTAAAAGAATATGAAAAATAATATTGCGAATAAGATTATGGTATTCGACTAAGACAATATTAAATTCTTACATTAAAACTGAGTCTAGAACGCGAAAAGGTTGTATTTACTTAATTTTCTTAATTTTTTAACAAAGATTATATATTATTGATGACTTAATATTTTATTTTGATACCCAGAACAACTCTACCGTATGTTAAGGTTCTCTAATACAGACAGAAACATTAAAAAATTATAATATCAATATACCCTATTCTTATCCATATAATACATTTGTTGTTGACTGTTAGATATGTAAACTAGCCTTGCGTAAATCAAAATGAAAAGATTTGTCGAGATTTATTGAACATACCAGACTGTTAGTTATTCCAAAGGATCAACTGCACATCTTTTAGATACTTTAGCCCAGACACAAACCACAAGAACTCGCAAGCTTTTGCTGTTGCCGTTTAACGGCCGTTAAATATTAACTTATTTATTTTAAAAGCATGACGTGTATTGATCAAAACATGCCAAACAAAATAGAAAATTGATTGCAATATATAAGCAATTTATATATATACATGCACATGTGCACATTCAATATATATCCAATACACTAAATGCTCAATCAACTCCTTTTAGCGGAGTTGAACATTTACCAACACTCAGCTCACACTTTGCAGCACTACCTCACTAGCGTGGCTACATATATAAATGCGCATTTATATACATATGTTCGCCAGAGTAGACACGGATCTACTTGGAGCAACAACAACGCAGTGCTATCTTTCACGTGTATTTTTTTAACCAAATTATTGACTGTGATTTGGTAGCTGCATATTTCAGTTTTGTGAGCAATTACAATTTATAGATACGGTAAGTGCTGCCATAAACAGGTGAGAACAAAAACCCGAAATGATAAAAACCGTATATGAACATTGTAAAATAGAGCATTAAGTATATACAAATATAGATATATGATCAAAGTATTAAGTGGATAACAAACACAAATGTGCAAAAGTTGGCTTGTATGCCATGTATGTGTGTGTGTGTGTGTATGTGTGTAACTATTGATAAGAGAAATTTTCCGGCTTGCCGAGTTCAATGCACTCGCACTGCAACGGGAAGTATGTACCCATATTCCATTGCCGGTTAACTTGGTGTAGAGAAAAACCTGTTGCAAGGAAAAACTAGCCGAACAACCTCTCTACGCCAATTGGAGTTAACTTGAACAGGAAAAGATACGAGTCTTGTGGTTTTGCTGCCAAGATGACTTGGTAACAATGCCAGGCACAACGTGGTTTTCTATACATATCAAAGCCCAAATTTCAATTTCATAATAAACTACAATGAGACAGCAGACAAGAAGGGCCGATAAGGCGAGATGGGTTCAGCGACTGCCTGACCCCGGGCATTCTGCCAGATGGTGTGAGCCAAACAAACAACTCATTGAACGAATTATTTAATTGCGAGCAGGCAGCGGAACAGCACGGAATACGCAACGGCACATTGACTCATTCGTCTCGTAACTAATCCACAGCAATGTCAGCGAATAAGACTTACGAGCGTCCGGCCGACTTTATAGATCCTGGCCAGCCCTCGAAATGCACCTGGCATCTGGGCACCAAGGAGCAGACGCCCCATACGCAGCGTGACATGCCGCGCCACGGGAAGATCTCACCGGATATCTTGACAGTGATCGGCAGCACGCCCATGGTCAGGCTCAATAGTATACCCGCCAAGGAGGGCATCCAGTGTGAGATGTGTGAGTATGAAGGGATTTGTATTTTGCCAGACAAGCGAAAATGATTAATTGTCAATTCTTTCAATGTTTAGTATACTTTTTCCAATTGTGTTAATCTATTCCGATGCGCGTATTTTCATATAGCTTTTTTTTTTGTAATTTTTGCACGAGCACATGTTTCATAATTGCGACTGATTAACTTTCACTATCTCATGTTTATAAATTGTGTGTTTCCTCTAATTATATTTCGTTAATCTCATTTAACAGTCATTTGCCAAAGTATACTTATTTTTGTTGTGTTCAATTAGATGCCAAATGCGAGTTCTTGAATCCGGGTGGTTCGGTCAAGGATCGTATTGGCTATCGCATGGTTCAGGATGCAGAGGAAAAAGGACTACTGAAACCGGGTTACACCATCATTGAGCCGACATCCGGCAATACGGGCATTGGTCTGGCCATGGCAAGTGCCGTAAAGGGCTACAAGTGCATCATTGTCATGCCCGAGAAGATGTCCAATGAGAAGGTTTCTGCACTGCGTACACTGGGCGCCACGATAATACGCACGCCCACTGAGGCGGCGTACGATTCGCCGGAGGGACTCATCTATGTGGCACAGCAGCTGCAGCGCCAGACGCCCAACTCTATTGTGCTGGATCAGTATCGCAATGCCGGCAATCCGCTGGCCCACTATGATGGCACGGCCGCCGAAATACTCTGGCAGATGGATAATAAGGTGGATATGATTATTTGCGCAGCTGGTACTGCGGGCACCATTAGCGGTATTGGACGCAAAATCAAGGAGCAAGCTCCCAATTGTCGAGTTGTGGGCGTCGATCCGTTTGGATCGGTACTGGCGAGTCCACCAGAGCTAAACAAGACTGATGTACAGTTTTATGAGGTGGAGGGCATTGGCTATGACTTTCCACCCACTGTCTTTGACGAAAAAGTAGTCGATGTATGGACGAAGGTCTACGATGCCGACTGCTTCCCCATGAGTCGTCGCCTCAATGCCGAGGAGGGTCTGCTCTGCGGCGGCTCCAGCGGTGCCGCAATGCATGCAGCTCTGGAGCATGCACGCACCCTTAAGCCCGGCCAGCGTTGTGTGGTTATACTACCCGATGGAATTCGCAACTATATGACCAAGTTTGTATCCGACAATTGGATGGAAGCCCGTGGCTTCAAGCAGCCAGTCAATGAACATGGACACTGGTGGTGGAATGTGCCCATATCGCAGCTACAGCTGCCTAAGCCAATTGCTCTGCTTAAGTCGGACACCAGTTTTGGGGATGCCATTGCGCTTATGAAGAAACACCATGTGGACCAGCTGGCCATGGTCGACCAGAAGGATGGGTATGTTACATTACAAACAATCAGCTTCTCATCGTCCTAATCTCACATGATCTCTTTGCAGCAGCGTGCTGGGCGTTGTGACTCAGGAGACACTCATGAATCAGATTGTCAGCATGAATCGCCAGTTGAATGAGCCGGTGATTAAGGCCCTTAACAAGCGAATCATTCGCTTGCTTGAGACTGAAATACTTGGCAAGCTAGCACGTGTGCTAGAGGTCGATCCCAGTGTTCTAATCATTAAAAAGGCTGCCGATGCGAAGGATACGATCCTGGCACTGGCCACTAAGCTGGATGTCACCTCGTTCATTGCCTCGGGCAATGACGCCAAGCAAAATGGCAACGGAATTGGTGATCATTAGTGCCCCCGGCGAAATCGAAACGTCTTTCGCTTGCAATAATATATAACTTAATATACTTAAACCCCAACAATTGTGTGCATTTAATATTTGATATTTTGTCTATTAAAAATAAGTTCTACTCGATGCCTATGTGTTCTCTATTTAGCAACATTTTGTTACTTAATCATGAGATTTAGACCATCCTGAATATTTAACTTATTTTTTTACAGATCTATATTATATTGATTTTTTACCTTTCCATGAGCATTATATTTTTTAAGCTTCTCTAGTTCTTGTATGATATACGCCTGCAAGAGTATTTAGAGTTCCACACTTTAAATAAAGTAAGAAATCTCTAGTTGGGAGTGCAACTAGAAAATACCCTAAACATATACTACCCGGACACTAGGAGGACCTACGTTCCAAATTTTAAGTTTCTAGGTTCAGAGATCGAGATGGACATGGCTAGATCGACTCGACTTTCGATGGTGACCAGGAATATGTTGAATTTACTGCCTGTTACAAACACTTACACAAAATCGGTTTACCTTTTTTTAACACTCTCAATGGGTTCAGGGTATAATAACGCTTCTCTTTAACAAAACAGACATTCTACAGAAAACAATTGTTATAATATTAAAAGTCTTAGAAAATGCGTTTTGGTGCTGAGAACTGAAATGGCAAGAACATGTTCCGTCCCCATAAATAGACGCCACACAATGGCTTAGACTTCAGTTCGTAGCGACTGTTGGAGAAGTCATTACAATGATTGGAGTATTGGTTCTATTAGGTGCTCTGGCAAAAATTGCCAACGCAGTGGACTACTGTGCTCTGCCCACATGCTTGGACAAGCACATTGCCTGCAACAACAAGGGAGTAAGTTGTTAGCCTTGTCAAAGGATATCCAAAGTAAGCGATTACATTTTATTCCGCTGCAGAACTTTAGTGAAGGGTGCCCAAAGGATGTCCGAGAAGTTAAGCTTGAGCCCCATCAGAAGTTGATACTCACCTTGTTCAATGAGCTGCGCAACACCGTCGCCGGCGGCAAGATTGAAGGCCTTCCCAAAGCCTCACGCATGGCGAAGATGGCATGGTGCGAGGAACTCACCCACCTGGCCCTACTCAACGTGAAGACTTGCCAATCGCTTCCCGATAAATGCCGCAGCACCGAACGCTTCGCATACGCCGGCCAGAATAATGCCATATTCAGTTACAGCGGCGCCGAGTCTGAGTACACCGATGGCGAAATTATCAAGGAGCAGATTGAGAACTGGTTCAACGAGCGCAACAATGGCTCTCCCGAAATTCTTGCCAGTTTCCCCGAGGAGCTGCCCAACAAGAATGTGGCCAAGTTCACCATTGCCGTGGCCGAGAAGAACACCCATTTGGGCTGCGCTGCCGTTCGCTTTTCTCGCGATTACTACAATCACTTTGTGCTCACCTGTAATTTCGCCACAAGAAACATCATCGGTCAGCCCGTGTACACTCCCGGAGAGAAGGCCACCGCGGGCTGCAAGAACCGTTATGGCGCTGCCTTCGACTATCCCAATCTGTGCTACGCCAAGGAAATTTATGACAACGAGAAAATCGTTGATAATATTAGGGTGTTTTAAATACAGGTTGGGTGACCTGAATAACTAATTGCACTGATATTATCAAGCCATATTTACCCATAATAAAGTCTAATCGCAAGCAAATTAACAACTTATATTCAACTTTTTCAGAATTCTCTTCATGCTCTACATATACTCAAAATTTCCAAATATTTTTCTTTTCGATATTCATTAAGTAACATTAGCTAATTAGTTCCTTTTCAAATTAAGACAATATTCAAAGACTTTAAGTGAAATAGGGCGCATTGTTCCTGCAGTCCCAAGGTAAAATGAATAGACATTAAAAAATAATAGGTTTCCAATAGATCTTAAATGATTATATACATAGCTAGATTAACGCCACAGCTTCTGTTTGCTTTGGGAATTCAGAATTAATAAGTTTTGAATAGATCGTAAATAATTATAAACAGGCTTAAATTTATGCAACCGATTCTGTTTGCTTCAATGCTTTCATGTGCTCCTCGACCTTTTTATGAGACTTGGTCGTCAAATGCTGCAAATAATGCTTCTGTAGCTTGAAACTCTGCTCGCAAATGTCACAGCTGCAAAATGGATTGATAAGTAAATTTTAATATGCTCAAATATTGATCAAATTTTTTGCTGAAACTACCTAAAATCACGGCTCATAGTATGCACCATTTGGTGGGACCTGCAATCGCCTTTGGTCACAAAAGTCTTTTCGCAATAGTCGCATTGAAAAGGACGCAAACTGCCAGCCATATGTACTCTGTGGACACATTCGTTTATATATGAGAGTCTGTATCTCGAGATTTTTTTTTTTACTCACCTCTCGTGTGTGCTACGATTGCTGCAGTGCCGAAATGATTTGCCGCATGCATAACGACATGGATATGGGCGAACATTGTCGTGTGTGCGCTGGTGATTGTTCAGTTCGGCTGTCGTAGAAAATGCTGCACTGCATAACTTGCACTTATGGGGTCGGGTTCCGGAGTGACGAACAATATGGTTTCGAAGATTAAATCCAGTGGTAAAATTTTTTCCACACATGTGGCAAATATGTTGGTCAGCCTGTCCATGAACTCTTCTCTTGTGCTTCTTTAGGAAATGCCTACTATGAAACTTTTGTCCACACTCTTCGCACTTGTATCCGAAATAAACTCCTATGCTCTTTAGATGTTCAACGAGAGGGGCGGAGTATTTAAAATCGTGTCCGCAATGCTTGCACACAAATCTAAAATCATATGTTTACTAAATGTAAAAATGTGTATACAAAAAAAAATATATAAACAAACCTAGTATGAAGTTGCATGTCATGAGACTGATGCATATGCATCTTTAGTAAATCCTGACTAGTAAATGTCAATCCACACTGATGACACTGGTATTTGTGGTTTCTTGGCTCCCTTTTGATTTTCTTTTTAGACATTGGAGATGGCGGCGATGGTGTTGATACTAAGGGTTGAACGTCTACTGCTTCATAATATTTTTCATCATCGGAATTGTCGATTTCTTCTAATCGTTCTTCTTCTATGAGTAATTCCGAATTGGTGGGACTGTGTGGCATAGTGGACTCTGAATATGACATTGTTTCTTGTTCGATCTCCTCGTCCTTAACTTGTACTTTGATTAGGGCTTGTGTCTGTGACTCAATGCAAACTCTGCGAAACTTAAAAGCAATCTCTAGACTGTGTTGGCAGTCTCCGCAAATAAGGTCCGAAAATTCTTCATCTTGTTTCAGCTGGAAGCAATCATGAACAATTTAACCTATCATAAAACGCATTTCAGCACAGCTCTACTTACAATCAGATCTGTAAGCTCTTTGATTTCGCACAGAAGCTCATGGTTTTCTGGTTTAAATAAATTCTTTGCGGTGCGAGAGTCTATTGTTTGCGCGCATGTCCTGCATACAACTGGCCTTGGATTCTTTGGATGTTTTATCTTCTGTAAAGAACCGACCTTTAGATATGCGATCAAATATAGGCACAAGTGTGTAACATACATATGCGAATTGTGACGCTCTAGTCAATGAAACCACGTTAGCATCATCTTCAACATCATCATTGTTGTCGTCGATGTCGTCGATGTCGGCGTCGTCATTGTCATCACCGTTATGAATTTCGTAAGCGATGTCCAAGTATTCAGCATCAGTATACTCGTTGTAATCATCCAATTCAGTGTTGGTCGTAGTAGTATCGTCCAATTGAACCGAGTCCGAAGATGGGCTAAAGAGTTTTAGGTTAAATGAGTTTCAGTTGGAATCAGTAAAACAAATACATACTTTCTCTTCCTTGTCAAATCCTGTAGGAAAGCCATATCATCGGCAAACTCCCATTGAATCTCCGGGGTTTCTAGCGGATCGGTTTCGCCTTCATAGTCCTCACCAATGCGTGTATATGCCGTCTTGCAGTGGTAGCGGTAGCTCTGGCGCAACGAGCGCCAAGCGACCTTACATTCCTGTGCTGTTTATAGAGAAGTTAATCCAAATTTATACTATCCAACTAGCTTAAATTGAAAACTTACGGTCTCGGCGCAGTTCGGCAGCCACCGATTGCCAAGCCGCCTTAATACTTATAAGATCGTTGTGTTCACTGTGTTTCAGATCCCAGAGTAGACGCCTGACCCTCACAGCGGCTATAAGCCGTGACTTATCCTCATTTTTAAAGCGAAGACACTTCTTGCGATGAATACCACGGCTTCTGATCATGTTGACAATTTTTTGGCGAAGAATTATGCAAATTAAAAATTCCCGCTTTACAGCCGACAAGCATGTAAATGCGGTATGCTTGTGTTTGATGGTCAATATTTGAAACAATTATTATTTTCTTCAGATTGCAATATTTTATGTGGTTACAATCGAGACAACCAATTAATTTATTTTTATTAATTTTTTATATTTTTCGCTGTAAGAACAGCGTACGCTCCTTTGAGAGTAAATTGACTGGATAAAAGAACATTCACACAAAATTAAAACAGCTGTTCAGTGTCATTCACACAGAAGCAATTGTTGCAATGCAGTCCATTGTGAATATAATTATTTTTTTTTAATATATTATTTTTAAATATCAAATAATAATATGAAAACAAAATTTTCGAACAGGCAAGAGATATAAGGCATCTAGTCACTATTAGTTTTACTCTTATGCAGTTTGGTGCGTTGATGTAATAACAAATGTGAAGGTCGTAAAAACCATTGGTCGCACGGTTCACAGCTGAAAAACAAATAAGTTAAGAATATACCCTGTTAAATATAATTAAGTACGTACTGATAGTTTCGATGATTCACATGCACGCGCTCGTGCATTTTTCGAACTGAAGTGGATGTAAAGGTTTTATCACAATATTGGCAAGCAAATGGCCTTTCGTTCGTATGAGTCCTGCAACAATGAAAAATGAATTAGCTTGTAGATTTCAAAATATGTTTAATAAAACCTTTCATGAACTGCTTTGCTGCTCGTGCCCCGAAATGTTTTGTTACAAAAACGACACGAATATGGTCTTGCGTTCGTGTGCAAGATCTTATGGCGCTGCATCTCGTTTTTGGTATAGTATCTGCTCTTACAAATGTCACATTCGAATTCCTTTGTGCCTGTGTGACGCAACATATGTAATTTTAAATATGTGGAGCATCTAAATTCTCCGCCACACTGTTCGCAAATCCATGTTTTTGTTCTTGTGCGCCTGTCTTTGGTTTTCTCGGGTTTGTTTATTTTCTTGCACTTAAAGAGAGGCGTACTTTTTAGGGGAGTCTCTGATTCTTTTATTTTTGCCTGTTGTAGTTCATCATGGCTATTGTAACTTTCTTTTATAACACTTATTTTGTCGAAAGCTAACACTGTTTCCACATCTGTTGTGCTATTAATGATCTTTACTTTTTCCGCCAATAGTTTCTTATGAGTATCAAGGCAGCTCGCACGAAACTTTACAATTTGATCCAATATGGATTTGCAGCTAATGCAAATGTGCTCCGGCAGGCTGTTATCATCTTCAATCTGAAAATGTTTAAATAAAGAAAAGCTAAAAAAAGAAGAAATATTACTTACCAACATGTCGGTTATGTCTTCGATTAAAGTTACTAAATGGTAGCTGAATTCCTCAAAAAGCCTTGTGTCGAGCTCCTTATTTATTGTTGTGCCACAAGTACGGCAAAGTGTGCGCAAGTCATTCATCGTGTGTTTAATTAAAAACAAAATGCATATCTACTTTTTAAAAGACGATTGTTTTTCATTTCCGCGCAAATAACAAATGCGTACGTAGTCCACAGCTGACAGTCGTATTTTACAGCTGTTTCCAAAATTCGTAGGTGCACACAGGTCATTCACAATATTTAAATAGGCAACGAAACAAGATACCAGCATAGAAGTGCATTAGCCTTGCTATTATTTCTTAAATATAATTTAGAATACAACTAATAAGAATAAAAGCTTACATTTTAAATTGCTGTTAGCATTATCAGTTGATACTGTTTTTTATAATTTATGACAAATTAATTGCATATTTTAAAATTCCAGCATTTTTGGGTGAATGGCATTTTTAGTGCATTTTAGTGACATTCACGTGTGCACACTTCCAGAATTTTAACTTTGTTTACGGAATACATTTTAAGAATTATTGCAGCGAAATGTCAATTCACTGTAGAACTTGTAGGGAACCGATTTTCAATCTGAAACCCAGAAACATTTTTAGTCATGAAAATGAAGATATTCGGCACAACCTCCTCGCAATTACTGGCATTAAGGTAAACCGCTTTATTCCGCGCCGGCGTCTTTTTATTGCACAAAGCGTTTTTGAACAAACAATTTTTTTCAGTTGTTTTATGATCCGTGCTTGCCCAGCCATATATGTTCCTGCTGTTATTTGGACTTAAGCCATTCAATGGCCTTTCGAGAGCGCTGCTTAGAGTCGGAAAAGCAACTGGCGACCGTAAAGAAAGAAGGAGTCAATAAAACCGAAGCGTTTCCATTACACTCCAGCCAGATCGATCCATTGGATGACCAGGATCTTAGTGAAGATGCAATTAAATTTAAACATAAATTCAACGACACAGTTGACAACCCCGAAAATAGTACAGTATCAATTCAAAAAGAAGGCAAACTAAAGATGGAAGGACGAAACAAACTGTCGACTCCAAGCCATCTATCGCCTCGAGTACGACTTGTGCGTTGTCGAGATCCACGTACACCACGCCAAGCAGCAACCCAGCCCGCAAAATCAGTGCATACAATCCCGCCAAAGAATAGAATGCATCCGTTGGGGTCAGCGTCACATCCTGCTACAGGATCAAGGTATATGACAGTTCGGCCAACGGCATCTATAGCTCCAAGGCCGTCGAAGAGAATAATTAAACCAGGTGTACAACAAAAATATCAACCAGCTCCACACCATGATGAAGTAAGCAAACTAAATAGAAATAGGCTCCCGCCAGAAGAGAAGAAGTATGTTTGTGACAAGTGCGGATGGGTCTTCCGTGATTTGAGCAACTTGAAGGATCATGCATTGCGACACTCGGGAGTAAAAAAATTTGAATGTCAGGAGTGTGGCAGTAAATTTTTCACCCGGCCATTATTATTGCTTCATATACGAGTGCATCACAAAGGCGAGAAGCCTTTCGTATGTAAATACTGCGGCATGGGATTCCGCAACAGTCCCAGTCGTTGCCGGCATGAGCGGTGAGTAAAACACAACGTATCTCTTTTGTCATTTGACTAATTTGTTAATTCAAATACAAATTTAGAAAATATCATGCCAACGAATTACCTTTCGAGTGCAACCTTTGCACCAGAACGTTTATAAGCAAAATAAGCCTGGAAAAGCACAAACTAGTGCATATCACTGGAGAAGAGACTTATAGGTATATATTATTAAACATCACTTTAACGTCTTTTATATATTATTATTATTCTTTTTTTAGCTGCAAAACGTGCAACAAGTCCTTTAAGGGAGCACAATATCTAAGAAATCATTACCTTACAAAGTTCCATCTAAAAAGAGTTAATCAGATGGTAAAATATGATTTTGATGACACGGAAATGACTTCGGTCAGCGATGAAGATATAGACTTTGATTTTCCCGATTCTATTATTGAAGAAATAGATGAATAAACCATTAGCCGCATTTTTTTTATTTGTTTTTTCATACAATATTTATTCAATTATGTATTGGTAACCTGCTACTAAAATTAAACAAAAAAAAAACATAATAGCATTTTATATTATAACTATTATATAATTTTAATAAATATAATACAATATAAGTTCGACATCACAAGTTCAAATATTTTCTCGGGCTACACACTCGATTATTGTTATCGAAATTTCCATTTAGCCATTCACATGTTCACAAAAAATACTTAAATAGAATAACAGCCCTGCTCTATCAGGAAAGCTAGAACAAGGCCGAAAAACATTTGATGTAAACTTATGGTTGATAAAATGTCGATTCAATGCAGAACGTGTGCAGCGAAGATTTTTAATCCAAATGCCAAAAATCTCTTCGAGCAAGACGACAATGAGATATTGCTTAATATCGAAACACTAACTGGAATCCGGGTAAACATTTGCCTCAACTTTGTTAGAAGATATATGTACGTATGTCTGATATCTGATTATAGTTGAATGAGGACCAGCATATGCCCAAGCACATTTGCACCTGTTGCCATTTGGATCTGTACCATTCGATAGCTTTTCGAGAGCGCTGCCTAAAAACCGAACATTATTTGCAGAGTGCAAATCAAAAGGCGAAAAAGTTAGACCCGCTAAATACAGGCCAGACAGAAGTTGGTTCAACAAGTGAAACATCAAGTCAACCTTTTGGTGCAATACAAATAAGTCATATAGAGAATCACATATTGCATACACCAGATACAGAAGCGTTAAGTCAAAATCCTCCGCAACATCGCATTCTTCGCGCTCGTAAGCCAAATTGCAATGCTAGAACAGAAAAGCGTACAAGGAAACGCAGAAAATATTCCTATGTTCGCAACTTTGCCAAAACGTCGCCTGTTACCAATGCACAGCCTGATCCAAACGCTGAACATCGTCAAGAAGCTGATAGCTTAAAAACTTCACCACCTTGCAGTCGTAGCAATTGTGAACAGAGTCCTAGTAGATCAAAGGAAGAGTCAAATGAATTAAATGCCACCTTTGACCAAACTGAAGAGTTTCAGGAAGCAGGGCTTGAAGGCAGTCCAGCTAAGGTGTCCTCTGCTGCCCAGTCCTTAACAGCACAAGAGAATAACATTGCGACCAAGAAGGATAAACCCGCTGGAGATCCCAAGGTCTATATCTGTGACCTTTGCGGTCATCAGTCCACAAGTCCAAAAAACTTGGATATACACATACTGCGTCATAAAGGAGAAAAGAATTTCGAATGCGAGGAATGTGGCGCAAAGCACTATTCCAAATACCTACTACAATTGCATATTCGAGTGAAGCACCAAGGCGAGATGCCATTTGTGTGCAGATTCTGTGACCAGCGGTTCTATTCTGGCAGCACACGTACCCGCCATGAACAGTGAGAATATAAAATAGACCAATTTATAAATTTAACTGAATACTTGTGTTTCACAGAGTACGGCACATAAGAAGTTGGTCGTATGAGTGCAAGATTTGTGGAAAAAAATACAACACGAAATCGTGTTTGAATAAACACGAATTCCTGCACTCAGGCTTGCGACCATATCGGTATGTTAAAATTAAAACTTATTAAGTTTATGTTCTGAATTAAATTCTATATTTCAGCTGCGAATTGTGCAATGTGGCGTTTCCGCGAAAGCCAGGTTTAAGGATTCATTGCCGTACAAAACAGCACCAAAAGCGGGCTAGCGAAGCGTTAAACAGTCAGCTCGATGGCATAAAAGATATAGCCGCACCTGACGGAGCTATAGTGTTTCCAGACTCAATTATAGTTGAACTTGATGTATAAATGTATATTGTTATAGCACATAGAGAATGGCATTTAATAAGAGTACCATCTGTTTGCTATTCACAACGCAACGTATGCAACAGCTGTACCTTTGTCATTCACATGTTTTGTCTTTGGTTGTATGATAATAATAAAAACACGCCTGCCACGCTTGGGCAGGGCAATTGAACTGTTAAAATGTCGACCTTAGTTTTGTGTAGAACATGTGGCGAAAAGATTTACAATCTGAATGCCAAGAACCTCTTCGATCGGGAAAGTTATGAGATGTTAGACAAAATCGAAATACTGACAGGAATCAGGGTATGCCTTCGATTAAAAAATGATGGATGTGTAAGAATTTCACGTTTTGTTTCAGTTAGATGACGATGAGGATATGCCGAAACACATTTGCGCCTGCTGCTATTTGGATTTGAACCATTCAATAGCCTTCCGGGAGCGTTGTATAAAAATACAACAACTTCTACATAGCGGAGTGGAAGCAAATGCAGCTGCACCTGATCCACTGAATACCGCAGAAGGAAGAGTCACACCTCATCCGACTAAAAGCAAAAAGCAACCGCAGCGAAAAGTTGTGCGTGCTCTCACGGAACCATGCCATACCTCTCCACAAAATCACATTGTTCGCGCACGCTCACCAAAGCAACAATTGAGCATCAACACCAGAATGAGAGATTCTTCAGGTCAGCTCAGAAGACGTGTTATCATATTGCGAGAGGCAGAGACAGAGTGCGATAAGACTCTTAATATGTTAAGTCATGCCAAAGCGTCTTCAGTGGACAAAAGCAAGCGTATTGCAATGGAGGAAGCTCAGCAATCAGCGTCAGAGGATTATGATAGTGCCACATCCGATGGATCCAGAAACAAAATGAAATGTAATGCGAGGCAAACTGGCAATAGCAAGACCTACGTCTGCGATCAATGTGGCAAATGTTTTACGGATTCCAGCAATTTGAAAGTGCACATATTGCGGCATACAGGTGTGAAGAACTTTGAGTGCGAGGAATGCAACACAAAGTACTTTACACGGCATTTACTCAATTTGCACATACGCGTTCGGCACCAAGGCGAAATGCCATACGCATGCAAATACTGTGATCAGCGCTTCTTCACGAGCACCAGCCGCTGTCGGCATGAACGGTAAGGCTAATACTCTATTTGCACTGCATTACTCTAATTATCTAACTTTGGTAGTGTAAAGCACACTAGGAAATTGACATATGCCTGCCGGCTTTGCGGAAAAACGTATCTCACAAAATCCTGCCTAAATAAGCACGAATTTCTACACACAGGCGAACGACCATATCGGTATTGTTAAATTACGTTTTTAAATTCTCTATCGTTTACAAGCTGATATTGTCTTTCAGTTGCGAAATATGCAATGTGGGTTTTCCCCGAAATACGAACTTGAAAATTCACTACCGTTCAAAGCAACATCAAAAAAGAGCCACCGAGGCGCTGGATAAACAATTCAACATTATTGAGGCGATCTCCGATGTGGAAACTGACATTGATTCAATCATTGAAGATTTTGATGTTTAAAAATGTGACGCAGTCGAAAACAATTGAAAAAAAAAGCACGCATGGCCATGAAAAATATTTGACAATATATCTTTTAATACAATATATATTTTTAATACGTAATTATTTATATTTCAACACTTTTATTAAAAAGAAAAATAACTAAGCTTAGTTAAAGTTGCTGCTCCTTTTATCCTTAATAGGCCACAATATCCTTTTCTGTTACAACTGTTAATATATGTACTTAAATGCATATGTATTGATTTTGTTTTGTTGTTATTTTTCTTATCACATTTGCGTTAAAATTTTTATAAAGCTAACACAAATAAACTATTTAATTTAAAACAAGTTTCCAAAAGCCCTTTTGTGATATGTGTATTTTTGTTTTCTGCAAAACTTACAGTAAACATTTTAGCTTCCTAGCTCTTGATCTCCATTTAGTTAGTCTGTAATCAATATAAGAATGAGTTTTAATTAATGAATATTTGACTAGCACTATTAATTTTAATAAAATTTCAAAATGCTGCTTCTTATTCAATTGTGCAGCCATTCGCCGCGCTCTTGTCTAATTTGCTATTCACAGTAAACGATGTATTTTATAAACAGAATAACAGCCCTGTCTATATGATTTACAGGTGCCAAGACATATAAACAATTCCAAAATAGGATTACCAATAACGTCTTATAATGTCAGTTGCATTTATATGCAGGACGTGTGGCAAACAGATTGACCGTCTCCATGCCAAAAACCTTTTCGCAGATAAGGGCGATGAGATTCTGAAGAAAATACAAGCCTTAACTGGCATTTGGGTAAGGATGATTGTTTCGAAGCAGACACAAAAATTGATTGATTTCAATAAATTTATAGTTTACAGATGAGTTAGATATGCCGGGAAAGATTTGCGCTTACTGCCTGTTAGACTTGGAACATGCCATAGCATTCCGAGAGCGCTGTATAAAAACTAATACCATGTTGATGCGTCAAAATTTGGAAAAGAAACAGACCTCCAATAAATCCATTTGTCCATTTGTCAATGACAATGATCCACTATCAAATGATAAAAGTGGACTTATTGAGCTCGAGGATGGTTGTGACGCAACAGGTTCCGCATATTCCCAAAGTTCCCCACAGATGCCTCCCAGAATTTCACGCGCCTCGATTCCAAAATCTGTGCCGGATCTTCAGTATAAAATTACATCACATATTCCATCCCGGAGATATTTTTGCAGGCAATGTGGTATGTATTTTGATGATAAATCAAATTTTAGCCGACACCGTCAAAGGCACTTGGATGAGACAACAGACGAAGAAAATATGCTTCAGACCGCTTTCGACCTAGCTGAGACTGTTTTTGATAATGAACAGTCTACTTTGCCAAATGTGCCTGCTACCCACAACTCTTACAGAGGATTGCAGAGCTCCAGCCAGACGAATGAAACAATTAAACCATCGAAAGCGAAAAAGACGAGAAAAAGTGAGAGCTCGCCATCCAGCAGCGCGTCCCGTGCGCCTAACAAAAGGATTCGAAGGTTGGGGAATTATTTTTGTGATCAGTGCGGCAGGCATTTTAATGACAAAGCGAACCTAAATCGACATCTGCAACGGCACATGGGAGTTAAAAAATTTGAATGCCCGGAATGCGGACACAAAGATTATACGCAGCATCTAATTAATTTGCATCAACGTATACAGCACCAGGGCGAAAAGCCGTATGCCTGTAAATATTGTGGCGAACGTTTTGCGAACAGCATGGCACGTTTACGACATCAACGGTAGTAAATATATGCTTTATTTTATTTTGACTTTAAAAAACTTGCGATTTTTCGCAGGAGCCACATGGAGTACTTGGAATCGAGTGCAGAGGTGCCAGCCTTTACTTGTAAGTTATGTAACAAGTCTTTCAGAAAGAAAAGCATCTTGGATACTCACGCTGTCGTGCACACGGGGGAACAACCTTTCAGGTATATATAAACACGGTGAAGTTTTCTTGTAATTCTTATGGAGCATATTCAAACTCCACAGCTGCGATATATGCAATGTGTACTTTAATCGGAAGTCAAGCTTACGTGCTCACTACCGCTCGAAGTTTCATCAGACAAATGCTACGCTAAAACTAGACAAGACTGGAGTTGAATCGGAATAAATAATAAAATTATTTTTAACCAATTGACTGTTTGTTATTCAATTACTTTTCCCGCCAGTTAATCGGTTATCGGTAATTTAAAAAATATCGATCGCATATCGATTACACACTGCAGGGCTAGTAGTTGTTTGCCAACCCTGGCACTAGGTCTGCAATGCGACGTCACAAATAAAAATAAATTATAATAAAATGAAGTGTGCGGTGCAAAACTGCGCCAACAAGTTCAAGTCAAGACAAAAACACTCCCAGCAATTGAGTTTCTTTAGCTTCCCCAAAAACCCGGAAATTTTAAAAAAATGGGTCTCGTTTTGTCGCAAATACAACAAAGAGAAACTTAAGGCTCCTCTGAAGAGTGTCATTTGCAATGAGCACTTCAAGGAGGAGGATATCCAAGGAGCATTACAATTTCAAATGGGTTTGTGTTATCGTTTATAGCTAACTTAACCATCGCCAATCAACTTTAATTGCGACTTGCAGGCCTGTGCTCAAAGAGAACGCTGAGACCAGGAGCCGTGCCTTGCATCAACAAAAACGATGAAAGCGAGGTTGAACGAGAGCGATCCGAAAAGCGAAAGAACAAGAAATTGGTCGCTGAGCTGTTGGAGGAAGCGGCTGCACGAGAAGCAGCTGAGGCCAGCGGAGCAATTGTCATAGCTCCAGACTTCATCCGAAATACTGGCATTGTCTCTGTGCCCGACTTTGTGAGTGCCACGGGCAACGCCTTCATTCCATTTACACCCACGCCCAGTGAGAGCGATCCTTTGGCCGAGGAAAGGGCGGAGCTAGATTTGTGCACAAAAGGTAGCTGCAATAATGAAAGACTAACTGATCAGATAAGGTGTCGCACCTGCTGTAGACTCTTTGTTGTCGATGAAAATACTAAGGATCTTTGCGATGAACAAAATGCCGTCATGTTATATCACATTGAAGTTATAACCGGCATTTGGGTGAGAGCGTCTTTTAAATTGCACCAAGTTGAATATACAAATATTTGTATTGCAGGTCCAATGCAAGGAGGGAATGTCACCGTTCATGTGCTCCGGATGCGTCAATAATCTGCGCACAGCCATTGATTTTCGGGAAACATGTATCCGGGCAGAACTGCAGCTTACCGGGGGCGACGTTGATGAGTTTCCGTCTGTTATTAAAGAAAACGGCAAAGAAATGTCAAATGCACAAGATGCGGAGCTATTGCAGATTTGTGAGAATGATGCAAAAGATGATTTTGTATCAGTATTTCCGGCGGAAGATCAAACTGGTCAAACGACTGTAATTGAGCCTTTGTCCCTTGCAGCAGGACAGCAAGTGAATCTGTCAATACATCCATCGGCTGCAGATCCAAGTAGTATTGCATTGGGTGCACAAATTTATGAGGATCTTCTAAATGAATATAGGGGCAAGGATAAGCTGCCTCGTCCGCGACAAAGAAAGGCAACGACCCAAAGGCCAAACGCGGCAAGAAATCGAAAACGAAAACCTCGGGAACCAAAACCGAAACGTCCCAAACGCACAAAAGAGGAAAAAAATCGTATACGCCGTGAACAGATCAGAGCCATGCCACTAAATCATGTGTGCGATCAGTGCGGCGCCTCTTTTCGAGTGAGATGTAATCTAACGATACACATGCTGCGTCATACGCGGACGAAAAACTACCAGTGCTCCGAGTGCCCTAAGAAATTTTACGATGCCTATATGCGAAATATTCACATACGAGTGAGGCACAGAGGAGAGCTGCCATTTGAATGCAATTATTGTCGAAAAGCATTTGGTTCATCTAACACGCGTTATCTGCACGAAAAGTAGGTGAATCTTTTGACACAACAACTTGTGCAACATTAATATAGAAATCGTCATTACAGAAAGGTTCATGGAGCATCTCCACGTATTCACAGGAATGTGAATCGCTTGAACAAAAGAATTGAATTGTCAGATGAGCAACAGGAGCAGCAGCCGCCGAATGAGCAGGACCAAAAGGAAATTGTACGGCACTTTTGTTTGTATTGTGACAAAAGCTATGCGACCAAATATGCACTCAATTGGCATAACAATCTGCACATCGGGGCCAAGCCTTTCAAATGCAAATTCTGCGACATGAGCTTTGCAGATCCCCAATCGAAAAAGAAGCACGAAATGAAGCACGATAGCAAACGTCCGTTTGAGTGCGACATTTGTCTAAAGGGCTTCTATGTACGCAGCAAGCTAAAGGAACATGAACGTATTCACACTGGGGAGCGTCCCTATAGGTTTGGCAATTGATTGGCAACTAAATATAATTAAACCTTAACATATATATCCCTTTTGCTTTCAGGTGTGACGTCTGCAACGCTTTCTTTCGATATAAATTCAATTTATATTCGCATCAGTTCAGCAAAATGCATAAGGAAAACCTGCAAAAGCTGACAAAGATTGAAATCGTTGATGATTCAAATTAAGCTAGAATTATAGACTATCAAGTGTTTTAAGTTATGTAAAGTACACTGCGCATTCTTTTAATTAATTTTATTAAAAAAATACTCAAATTGACTAATTAGTTTTGCCTAATTCAAGATATAGCATTCATATTTAGCGATTTCTTTTGTTGTAGTTGTGACTTTTTGTTTTTAATGCGCGCGTTAGCAATATGATTTGATGAATTTATATGCTGGGTTAGGTTGCCGGCACGCAGAAACCATAGATCACAGACGTCACAGCTTTAATAAAGAATAGGACAAGATTAAACAATTTAAATGGTTTTAAGCTAGTTGGACTTACTGAAATGTGCGTTCACCTCGTTTGATGAGCTCCGTTTTTGACTGCGGCGCTCGACCTTTTTTGCAAGCCTCGCTGTAAATCAAGGTATTAAACACCTACGTGTCCCTTAGTTACATTTTACTTACCGTTCGTGGCGCACTCGCGAGCTGTTTGTACTGTATTGTAGTCCGCAGAAGGTGCACTCGTAGGGACCTTCAGTGTGTTTCAGCTGATGGCGCCGCAGCAGATGCAATGTGTAGCACTTTTCGTTGCATTCCGGACACTCGTAGTTCTTGGTGCCGGTGTGCCGCAACAGATGCACATTGAGATTGCTGCCATCTTTGAATTGGCGACCACAGTGCTCACAGATGCAGGGTCGCGCCGATGCCCATTGTCGTTCGCGATCCACAATGCGTTTCGGTTGTTTATCGTTGGTCAGTTTAATGTACATGGTTCTCTTTCCCACACGCATTGTATACTTGCGGGAGCCCATTTTAGATTTTCTATGTGGATCAATGTGCGCTGGACTTTTTGGATGTAATTCGGGTTCGGCTTGGGTGGCAGCATGAGGCGATGCATCACTGGGCGGCTCCTCAATATCCTCATCAAAAGATATATCCGCATAGCCATCGGAATCAGGCTGATCCCCATAATAACTTTCGCTCGTCTCCTCAAAGTCTTCCTGCAGCTGATAATCAACATCGTCGTCGATCTGTTGTTGCTGTGCGGACGTTGGCTCCAGCTTTATATCGACTGGTTCCTCAATACGAAGTGGGTCAGAAATCTTGGCTTGGTCGGACGTTGCAGGCGAAATATTGTTTGTGCTCAATTTGGCCTTACGTTTAACGAGAAAGGCTTCAATTTTTGAGCAGCGTTTGCGAAAGGAGTTAACCTTCTTTACCAGCGTTTGGCAGTCCTCGCACATATAGATAGGAAACCCGGCCACATTTTCCAACTGAAAGAAATTGATATAAGCATTCGATTGGCTTGAATACGTTGTTCCATACCCAACAGTTTGTTATGGTGCGCACGCAGTGCAAAAGACGACGACCCATGGGTGAAAAGATGTTGATGCAACTTTCTGCGTTCACCGTTTTGCCACAGGTACGGCAAAAATCTTCCATTTTCATAAAATCTACAAAAAATCGTTTGATTTGTGAACAGGACAGAAGCTGACAACGCGACCGAATCTTGAATCTGAAAAAATACCGTTCTTTGATAAAAAGAAATATACCAAAAAATACGACTATATTGTAATAAATATACTGATGTCGGGATTTTGCAATTATATCAATATGTAAACACTTTTTTTCTTTTAACAGCTATTCAATTTTGATTAGATTAACATATCTTAAATCCAATCATGCAGTTCTAAGAAAACTTGTTTCTTAACTTGATTCATTTAAAAGATTTGTGCAAGATATAAAAAAAAAATTATAATTTAGTTACGTTTATCAAGTTTATTTGTTTTTTAGTCACCGTTGAAACATAAACGGAAAGTAAAAAATTGATAGATGTCAACCTTAATTTGAGGGAAATCATTAACTATTTACATCCAAGACATAAATAAAATATATAAGAGCTAATTTGTTTTTATTCAAACTCTCGCAATAAACTAATATTCGTTTCTCTTAAGGCATGCAGTTTGGAACGTAAGTGAGCCTTTAAATGAGTATTTCTTTGAAATGTTTTGTCGCATATTTTACAGCTGGAAAGTTTGGAAAAAATTAATAATAAATTTAAGCTTCTTTTAAGTAAAAACACTTACTAAAATGATCGCACACCATTGTGTGTTAAATCATGTCGCTTCAGAGCAGACGTCGAAATAAATGATTTATCGCAATATTCACACGAGTACGGACGCACATTTGTATGGGAGCTAAAAAATATAGAAATTGTTAGCTAAATAAATGAACTACCCAGTTTTTAACTGAGGAGCAGTCACCGTTCATGGATTACACGCGTCGTGCTGCTGTTGAATGTCTTGTCGCAGTACTTGCAGGCATAGGGACGCTCGCCGCGATGCACGGTCCGCTCATGCAGCTGGAGCAAGTGTTCGGTGTAGAAGAGTCTGCTGCACTCCTTGCACTTGAAGTTCTTGACACCCGTGTGCCGCAGCATATGCAATTTAAAGTTGCTTTGGTCCGTGAAATGCCGGCCGCACTGATCGCATATGCAGTCCCGACGCCGCTGTTGCCTACGGCGTTCGATAATTTGCTCCTCCGTCAGGTTCTTCCAGCTGAGGTAGGTTTTCTTGACTTTGTGTGTTTTAGTCTCTACGCTGCTTTCATTCGACTTCTCTTTGCAGGGTTTCTTATCAGCGCTTTCACTGGTTTCTGTGGGTTTGATCAGGACATTGGCAAAACTTCTAGTTTTGCTGCTCTTGAAACTAGGAGACGTACTTATGTCGTTGTAGCTATCATATTGACTTAAATCCTGGTCGGCGCTTTCCCGAAACTCTTCGTTTGTTCCTTGGCTATCGCTACTAAATGCGCCTGTCATCAAACAGTGGGTATCTTCGGTGAAGCCCTCAACAAAACTAGCCTCCATATCATTTGAACTGTCCTCTTCATTTTCATGAAACTCTGCTTCCTCATCATCGAAGTCATCCTTTGATCTATTGCTTTTAACTGATACTTCCTCGACATTAATATTATTTTCCAGTTTAATATTATCATAGCTGTTGAATTCATAAACTAAGTCCGAGTCTCCTTCCGAACAAGGTTCGACCTGGATGTGGGTGCTCAACAGTTGCTCTTGAGTCTTGATGCAGCGCTCACGGAATACTTGTATATGATATACGGCTTGTTTCAGGTCAAGAAGACAGCAAGCGCATATGTGCGATGGCAGCTCTGGACTGCTTACCAGCTGTAAGCAAAACAACTATTACCATTGTTTTAACATCATATTGAAGCATAAAGCTTTACCGCCGTTCCGGCTACCATTTCAATGTTCATTAGTATTTCAGAGTTCTCACGCTCAAAGAGATTCTTGGCGTTCATGTTGTAAATTACAGTTGCGCATGTACGGCATTTGAGCGTCATTTTTTATTTAATTTAACTTAACATAATAGTATTTTAATTCGTTAGTAAACAAAAAAAACAAACGCTTCAAAATACAGTTTTTTTTTTCTATAAAGGAAAACAGCTGTTTATTGGAAACTAAGAATCACTGTGAATGCACTTCAAAGAAGAGGAAGCGAAGTATATTAATTGTGAACTAAATATTCGCTTGCATGTTTCAGTATTAAATTTAAAGTATGCAGTAGAAAAAATGTCGCATTTGCTTGGATCCCTTAATCCTTAATCCTTGACCTTTTTGATGAACAAAATCGACATTTAATACGGAAAATTCAATCAATCACAGGATTGTAGGTTGAACATTGAACATCGCACTTTTGATTTGTTTTATTAAACATACATAAATTGATAGATTACAGAAATCCAAGGACATCCACGGTACCTCATGTGCCCCATGGACTTGGGATGCGCCATAAAGTTTCGCCAACGCTGCATTATCTTGGAAAAGCAGCTATTCCAAGAACTGAATTCAAAAATAGTTTTCTGCGCACCAAAAGAAATCAACTTTGAAGTTGAATAAGATTTGGAGGGCTTAATAGAGGAAGTCCATGAAGAATGGAGAAGCCTCAGTTTAATGTTGACCAAGGAGCAGCAAAATGTAAAGCAGCCAAATTCCGACTATGAATAATAAAAGCAACTTTCGAGAGCATAAGCTCCGGTATGCAGCTGTGTCATCTGTGATACATGGTTCCATAAAGCCGGGCACCTGCAAGCCCAACTGAACTGTCGCAGTCACAAACCTAAGGCTCAGGCGACAAAGCTGATTTTGAAATGTTTCTTAAATTTGTACTTTTTATTTACAGTAAAGATTTTAATTTAACTTATGTAAAAACTAAATAATTGATTAATCCGTTACGAATGACTAATATATCTCAGAATGACGTACCGCATCGGTAGTCTGCAGAGCTCTAACAGTTTGCTGATGGGTCATTGTTCCCATGTGCTGCTCCAGCTGGTGTTTGCGGGAGAATGTTTTATTGCACGGCAAACATCTGAAAAGAAAATATATTTCATTAAAATAGGCTTTAATTGAATTGTCATGCAAATCTTAATGGCTCTCGACACAGCTTTTTTTTACAATATACAATTTAATGCCACGTTTAGCAGGTTGGTTAATTAACTAGCTTGGCATAACTTTAACAAAATGTGACGAGACTTGGCCATTAGATTTTAACATATGCAAAAAGTCGAACGTACAAAAAGGGCTTTTCGCCCGTATGCGTCAACATGTGATTCTTGAGGACATTCGAATATGAGAAAGACTTGCCACATGTGCCACACGTAAAGGGTCGCTCGTTTGTGTGCGTTCTGTAAGGAAAATTAATATTAGTAATGAAAAGATAAATTATTGTCTCAGCCGGCACCTTTCGTGGCGTATATTTGAGCTGCGATCAGCAAATGAGCGGGAACAGTATTTGCACGTAAACGGTTTCTCGCCTGTATGCACTCGTATATGCCGATTAAGCTCTGAGGGTCCGGCGAACGTCTTGGCGCAGATCCTGAAAAAGAATTATAAGTTGAAAAATTGGGCTAAAGTATTAAACTTATATGGTAAGCTGCCAGTAAGAAATAAATACTCAAGCAAATGAAATTTAGTTAAGTAATGATAATTACGCGTTTGACACTTGCATAAGGTGTTATCATTAAGGTTTTTTATTCCTGCTACTTCTCGGTCTATAAGCTATTGATGAAACTCGGCATAGATCCATCTCTTAACTTGGCATAGATCTATCTCCTAACTTGGCATTGATCCATCTCTTACAGACAGGTCAATATACGAATCGGACGAAGCGGACACCTCAAAGACAACTCTTACATCTTCGTTTCATTATCGTTACTCAATTAAATCATTTGCAAGCTTGTGCTGTGTCAGCTAGTCTACAAACATACTCGCATTCGAAAGGCTTCTCGGACATGTGACGACGCATGTGAATATTGAGGGCGGCCCGCTTCGAGTAGATATTACCGCATATTTCACACATGATGTTTGTGGAGGTGTCCTCATTTGATTTACTGGCCGTGGCAGCTGGTTTTGCCTGGCCATGCTTCAGCACTGTATGTGTCGGATTCCGAGGCCGTCCGCGTCCACGTTTGCCATGCCGCGATTTTCGCACCTTTGGCTTTCGCAGACGCTCACTGGGATCGTAGTCACTGTCACTGGCATTGCCAAGCAATATGTTCTTGTCATCCAGATCTCGAGTCGCCTCGAAATCATCGTAGGCCGCGTCCGTCTCCGCCTCCTCAATTGTTTCCTCCAAGCGCTCTTCTAACATGGCGTCGAATTCAATATCTTCGTCGGGATCGATAAACTCGTTGGTAGCCTCGTAAATGTACTCTACCGTATCACTTTCAATTTGCGAAGGATCATCCGTGGGCTCCAATTTTAGTTCAGCCTTGAAAAACTCAACAATCAAATTTACATTTAAGCCATTTGCATTTACTTAAACGGACTGGAGCTTGTACCTTCACAACGCTGCTGGCAAAGGTTCGCTCGCTCTCCTGGCACAATTCCCGAAATTTATAGGCGCTCGTCAGGCTACCGACACAACTGCAGCAGAGAAGGCTCGGCATATCCTCCAGTGGCGGTAGCTTTTTGTTGAATGTTGAATTGACATGAGAAAATGTACAGGTTGCAGTTTGTATGTATGTATATGTCTGTGGGCGTACCTTAATGCTGCCGATTTCCTCTATTTTCCGAACCAGGGGACATTGGACGTCCTGTTCGTCGTAGAGAGGTGTCATGGTGTCAACATTCATATCTTCTGTTAAGCATATTCGGCATATCACATACTCTGGCATGCTTTGATTTTGTTTTTGCAAAACTCTTAACAGTAATAACAAGAATAATATGTTAATAAGGCGTCTTTAATTTATTTGCAGTTTGTCCTTAGATTTTTATTTTTTATTTTTGACAGTATGCGAGTGTGACCACATTATCTAACAACTATTTTGTTTGGTATTCTACTTGAAGAAGCGACTGCGTTGGTGAATGGCAATTTTTTGCCATTCCCACTGTCGGGGATGCGATTTCATGATGCACTAAAACTCAAATATATGGCCCATCAGTCATTTTGCACAAATATATGCATAAAATCAGACTTGCAATTGAGCCTTTCTCATTCTCTTGAGCTAAGAAAAGGAATCTTCTATAAGTGCCAGGCATGAATGTTAAGCTAGAAACATGTTTTGATAAAACGCTAGTTCTGCTAACAGGTAGGCACAAAACGCGCGTTTCGGCTGCAGTGGAAACAGGCCAAAACTGACGTGCTGATTACAAGCTCGGCTGTGGCGCAAAATGAACGAGTGTGTTTTAATTGCATTTATATGGTGATTGTTGAGTATTAAGAATGGAAATTTGCATAAAGTGGACCCTGTGCCGTACCTGCACAGCCGATACAAGTGCCCAGCTGCAGCCGCTCTTCGATGATGCCAGATTAGCGAAGCAATTGCGAGAATATGCTGGGATTGTGGTAAGACCCACGCAATTTGAAATTTTGTGAGTTTATTTTCATTATAATTATATACAGGCGAAACCAGAGGATGGCCTGCCCGACCAAATATGCACAGACTGCATTCAAAATCTGCAATCGGTGCATACATTTTTAATGGGCTGCAGACGGGCCGATGCACATCTGAGAAATGTTGTGCGTCGCACCATGTCCTCGGGCAGATGCTTTCCGAGTATCTCCTTGGACGAGGACACCGATAGCAGCAGTCCATCGAAAGTGGGCAGGGATGCACGTGCACCCAAGCCAAGCATTTCTCATCAGCAGAAAAAGAGATTCAAAACACAACTCGTGAAGAGTTTATTAGCCGAGCAAGAGACGCCTCAGCCAGAAACTATTGAGGCACAGCAGCTATCGGACGAGGATTTAAGTAGCTGTGCAGATAACAAAAATGAAATGCTTGAGCTCATTGCCGAGAAGCACACTGTATTGGAAAAGTTGGCAGATACGTCTGAAAAGAACGACGAGGATTATTTACTTGTCGTCAGCAAATGTGTGCTAAATCTGACCGAAGGCGAGGCGACAGACAACGAAGGCAACGAGTACATCATAACAGATGTGGCGGACAACGAGGACGACGATGATGACCACGATTACAGACAGCATGATAGTTATGCAGCTGAAGCTGAAGCTATTGAGCCAGAATCTGGAACTCCAGCGGTAAAGCGTCTCGCTGTGGACAGCCAGCCCGATGCTGAGGGAAAATCTGCGCTGAAATTGGAACGTTTGCAAATGGAGGAGCCTGCTTCGGCTGTCGCTTCGCTTACGGTTGACCTGGGCGCAGCCTGCGAGCCATCAAGCTTCCCCAGGCACAGCTGCTCCATGTGCGGCAATTCATTTCCAAATCAAACCCAGCTCAAATCGCATCTGCGCACGCATCGCAACGAAAAGAACTACGAGTGCGAGTAAGTTTCTTATGCCACATCGTCTAATGCAATTATTTATATGTCCATATTTACAGGCTGTGCTCCAAACGCTTCAACGCCGCCTGCAATCTAACAACCCATATGCGCACCCACACGGGCGAAAAGCCATACGAATGTGCCCACTGTGGTCGCCGCTTTGCGGACCGGAGCACCCATCGAAAGCACGAACGGTTCGTAATTTGACGTCTAATGATAACTTTAAGCTCCTTTACTAACTATCGCCTTGTGACTAACAGAATGCACACAAATGAACGACCTTATGCGTGTGACATTTGCGCCAAGACCTTCTCGCTGTCGACAACATTGAAGGCGCACGCCCTTTCGCACTCCAAAGAAAAGCCACACAAATGCCTGACCTGCAACAAAGGCTTTCGTCTGCCCCATCAGCTGAAGGCTCACGAAAGAACGCACGTGCATCGCTACGAAGTGGGCATTATGCTGTACAACCAGGATGAAGGCGACTATTCCAGCAGCTAAGAGCTGCTCGAATTAAACATTAATTCTAATTTCAGTTATTAAATAAATTGCTCCTATGGTAGCTGTAGCATCTATTATCATAATCTTATCGGGTAAAGTAAGCCAAATATTTGTTTGTTTGAGCAAGAAATATAAATATGTATATATAGCGCGCACTATATACAATAGAACGTCGAGGCTGTTGCATTCAATGGGACAATACGATTTTAAAATATGGTCTACTGATACATCAATGTTGTTTAATCCACTATAATTTAGAATATCTTAAATTACTCCAGATTCTCCTGGCTCAGAATGTAGCTGCTGGAGCTGGCGAAAGCTTGCTCCTCTTTGCTTCTGTGCGTCAGCGTCTGCAGATGTGCCTTCAACTGGTGCAGCAATGTAAATGACTTGGAGCAAATGTTGCAGCTGCAAATAATAATATTAACAAATTGATATAGGCGAAAAGTGCTTGGGCTTTGCTCACTTGAAGTTCTTTTCGCCGGAGTGCACCAAGCTGTGGTTCTTGAGGATGGCCGTGTGCGTGAACGTCTTGCCACACTCCTTGCACTCGTATGGCCGCGTGTTGGTGTGCACACGCTCGTGGCGAACCTTCTCGCTGCGGTCGTAGAAATGACGGTCGCAGTACAGACACTTGTAGGGCCGCTCTCCGGTATGTCGGCGTATGTGTGCGCGCAGTTCGCCCATTTGACGAAAGGACTTGCAACAGATTCTGGGAGAGAGAGATGAAGCGTGAATTGGAAAATCTTTGCCGCCTTATAGGTAAAAATGCAGCTTACTCGCATTGGTGCGGCTTGTAGTCGGTGTGTGCCATCATGTGGGCCGTGAATGCGGCCTTCTTGGGATAGACATTGCCGCACAAATTGCACATATATTTCGTGGGCATGTCCTCAGTCTGTTGCTCGTTTTTGGCAAGCTGTTCGCCTTTGATCTTTCGCTTTGATTTCAGCTCGCTGTCCGGTTTGCGAGGGCGACCCGGCTTGCGTTTAGCTGTCGTGGTGGGCTTTGGTTCAGGCGATGGCGTTGGCGACAAGAACCCATCGTTATCATCATCATAATCGGCATCACAATGCTCCAGCTTAAGTGGTAGGTCAGCGTCCGCTGTTTGGCTGTCGTCTGGATATATCAGAGCCGGCTCGACTTCTATGGGCTCGCCCTCGTCAGCCTCGTACGCCTCCAGCTCGGTTATTATTTCAGGCAAATAGTGCTTTGGGCACTCGTCCAGCTCGTCCGGCGGCATTGTGGCGTCTGCAACAATGCTCTCGTCGTCATAGTCGACCACATAATCACTGCCCATCTCCGGGGAGCCACCGGACTCTAGCTCCTCGCGATCGAGCGTTTGCAGCTGCAACGTCTCGTACAGATATTCCATGTACTCGCTGTTGCTGGAATCAATCTGGTCGTCTGGCTTCTCATCATGCAAGCACGAGCTCTCCAAGTACACTTGCGAATTGAGGCACATTTGCCGAAAGCTGAACCACATGCGCACAAAATCGCAGCAGCGCTCGCAGACAAGAGACGGCAGCTGCATTGACCGGCGTATCTGTAAATAAGGCATTTAGAACATGTGTCGAGCTCATTCAGACTGGGTTTACTCTAATGCCGCAACAGTACTCAATACTCCGGCTCAAATGCTGTTTATCAAAGGCTGCGCTATGGATGCCTTCATCCTCGCCGTCCGTATTGTCGTTCTCTGTGGAAAGTGCTTGCATGGTGCTCTCGTCGTATTCTCCTAGGCAAACACGACATTTACTTGCAACGACCGGCGTCTTTTCTAATGCGTCCATCGGATGTCTTTACGCAGCAGGTCTAATGGTTTTGTGTGGCCAGTTTTAACTCGATTTTCAACAATTTTTCTTTTGTTTACCGTTCACGATAGATGGTCGATATGTTGCTGTGGCCAAAAATGGCGCTAACCACATTCAATCGAGTTGGCAGCCCCCGACGCTTGGTATGCAGCGCAGAAACTGATATGATAAAATGGCGAGCAAAAAGACAAGCAAATCTTATATTTGTATTATTAATAATTATATATATTTATGTGTGTTACAAAGTTATTGACTTTCTTATGCAAAAAAGTGTTTATGTAACCCTGGCTTTGATAGGGCTATTTATGATCAAGTCGCATATATGTTGAAAAATGTGCATATATATTCTTTTTCAACAAATACGACTTTTAGCTGCGCCCAATAATCATAATAGAGATTAAGTTGTTCATATAAAGATATTTAGAACTAAAACTACACAAATTTAGTAATGTTAAATCTACAAATATGGGCGTCTAGGCTTTTGGCTTCTCCACCCGGCCGTTTTTAACGCCATTTATCTTTGCAGCCTTTTGGCCTTGTTTGGACTTCTTTAGCTTCCTTTTCTTGTCCAGGACACTAAAGTCAAATGTATCGGAATCCTCCTCGCCGCCGTACTTCTCCAGCAGACGGTCCATGAGCGAATTATAGTTGCATTCGCGTTGATTTTTTCGCGACAGTATCTGTTGCTCCAGGTTGCCGTCGCCGCCGGACGACTCTTGTGCCGCTTCGGCGTCCTTATCGCGTCGGCGCTGGTTGCGCTCCTTGATGATGGCGGCCTCCTTGGATTCTCGGGCATATTTCTTGTGGCGCTTATTGCGCTTGGCGGCCGGCTCCTCGGTGAAGATCTTGTACTCGGGCACCTCGTCGGCGGCTATCATGGCGGCGACAATTTCCTTGAAACGCGGCTCGTCCTCCACTTTCATGAACGGCACATGGTTCATGATGTAGTTCATGCAGCCTTTGCCGCCCAAATAGGCCTTCTTAATGTCCGTGCGCTCCAGCTCGGAGCCAATATATTCCTTTTCAAATTTGGAAATATCTTCCTCAGTCAGCGGCTTGAATATGTTGCTCCACAAGTCCAGCCAATTGGTCAGCTTGCCCTCGTCGTCGTCATCTATGATGCCCTGCTCGTCGAAAAGCGCGCGCTTCTGTGTGTCGGTGAGCACCTGATAAATTTTGGAGAGCACTTTGAACTTCTCCGTGGATTCGTCTTTTTGCGCGTCGGGAACTCGGTCGGGATGCACCAGTAGCGACAGCTTATGGTATGCCTTTTTAATCTCCTTCTCTTTGGCATCCTTTGCAATGCCCATTAGCTTGTACACATCACGGGTCTCAAAATACTTTTCGCATAATTCCAGTGTCGACATTGTTAGCTTTAATTTTCCTGCGGTTTGGATCTTGTGTCAGCTGAAAGTGCTCTAAGGTGTCGATATGCTGCCAGTGCTAAAAAGGCGCCAAAACAATCATGGCTAAGCTGCCACTCTGTGCAGTAATGAAAATACCAAATTAAAGTAATACAGCGAATTTGGTATTTATTAGTAGTTTATTGCTTGTTAAGTTGGCTGCGATTTGGCCCACTTCCTTTTCCGTGTTAGCTGTGAAAGAAAAAACATGCCGGTGGGTGCGAAATTTTACAAAAATACACATTTAAACAAAGAAAAATTGCAAATGCATACGCAAAAACTGTGTGATAGCATGCGTATTGCAATCTAGTGTATACGAAATATGCATTTGCCGTGATAAAACACGCATTTAGCAACTAAAACAGTGCAATTGGCAACAGCCAGCCATATGTGCGTTCGTGGGCAACGCATGCTAAACGCGCGCATCCCCCCGTGTGTCCAATGGGATTGCAGACAGTTGTGAAATACAATTGCACACTAACGATTAAGTTGTGTTGTGAATCTCGGCAAATACTCTTGCTGTAACTGTGACACATAACCAAGAATTGCATACACAAACAGTGATTATTTTTGTTTGGTTACCGTTACAGCTAGCAAAAGATTTACTGCACCCTCTGCCCGCTGAGGAGAAACGCAAGCACAAGCTGAAGCGCTTGGTGCAGCATCCCAACTCCTACTTCATGGATGTCAAGTGCCCGGGATGCTACAGAATCACAACCGTGTTCAGTCACGCCCAGGGCGTTGTGGTCTGCGCCGGCTGCGCCACCATTCTGTGTCAGCCAACTGGCGGACGTGCCAAGCTGACAGAAGGTAAGGCATATTTGATTACAACAATTTTGGCGCATCCAAACAATCTAGGTTTCAATTTATTTTCAGGCTGCTCGTTCCGTAGGAAGCCACAGTAATTTGGGGAGCTTCTCGATGAACCACAAATTATTAATTTTTTAATAAACACACTAAAAACGTAAAGAAACCACAAATCCGTTGAGCCCTTTTTCATTCAAACACTGACAAATTGCTGTCAATTTAGTAGGCGTCGCATATTTGCAAATTGGATTGTGGATACAAGTGACAAGCAACAACAACATTTCGGCAGCGGCGACAGCAGCAGCAACAATTTTGTTAATAATTAGTTTAAAACTGCATGTAAAAGCAACAACAACATCAGGCGAGGCGCACAATGTCGAACTTAGGATTGAGCAGAAACTGGCTGTAAAATAGAGTAAACGCTTTTTATATAATGATTTTGGAATTTGTTCTTTATGTTGACGCGTTAGCTTCAGTTTATTAAAAAATTAACAAAGTTGTGGTTGACAATGTAAAAAATAGCGCGTTGCATTGTTTTTTCAGTCTAGACTGAATGTATCCAATAAATGTTATCGCTTTTTACTTTGTGCCTGGTCCGTTATATCAAATCAATATGTTAAAAAGAATTCTCATTCAATGCGGAGCTGAGCAATGTTATAACGCATATCTCAAAATTGTATTCTATAATGTATGGCATTGTCAAGAGCAGAAATACTTATTTAAAAAAAAAAAAGCATTGCATTGTTGAAAATTTAAAGTGCGCGCCGATTTCTCGACAGCAAGGTTGTAGCGATACCCCTCGTTAGTTCTGACACAATTTCGATATCACGCTAATCGATGTTTTTAATTATTCGTCTATGGTATGTTAACTTGACAGTATATCGATCTATTTAACAGACTCTGTACTAGACGTGCTAGAGGTGTGCAATGTCTAATTTCGTATACACATGCAGCGATATCACGAACTCCTTAAGATTTCGATTATTTATTTTAATGACTAAAGTCGTTCTGGTAATTATTATATAAGATACATAAATAATGTTATCTATGTCATATATACTGAAGAATAATTGATTTAGGCAGATTGCTAGAAAAGGCAAAGCGGCTATATTCCTTAACAGCTTGTTTCGTGAGCATACATGTGTTGTCATTTTGCTCACGTGCCCATCTCTATGCTGTTATTCGATCACTCTTATAAGAAAAATTTAACAGCGTTTTTTTCAGTGATATTTTTCTTGTTCGTGCGTGACGTCGCGCGACTGTGCCGCTGACGATTGTGTGTTTTAATTAAATCATATTTAAGAATCTTAAAACGCAAGAAACCTAGCTGGCACAGAGTGGTAACGGCAGAAGATTGGCGCGATATAATTAAGTGCAGCAGATATTCAATGCGCCGCGCACAAGAAGCGACACAACAAAAGAGAAATAGTACAAAGAAATTTGTCTTCCTGCTTTTGGCCGCCGCCGCCGCCGCCGCCGTCGCCGCCGTCGCCGTCGCTGCCGCTGCCACAGAAGAAGAGAGCGCAAAAAGAAAAAAAATGCAACAAAATACGGAAGCAGAGCAATAAAAACGCAACAATAACGTGGACTGACGATAATTGTGCAATTATTGAAAGAATTGTATATTTATTTTCGGTTGCAAGTTCTTTGTGTGAGAAAAATATACATACACACATACATACATAAAAATAAATTACTAGCAATTCACATAAGCAATAACAACAACATCCACAGCAGGCAGTGAAAAATCTCAATCTCGCAACCAAAACGACGAAAGCAGTGGCAGAAAATTTATTAAAAAATAAAATAATTTGTATAATTTTTGGCTCATTTGCTAAACATATCAATTCAAAAGGAGCACAAAATTTTGAGTGAGGTTTTCAAAGTTGTTATTTATGCAAAAGTGCGTCGCCCAGCAAACACATTTCTAAAATGGATGACAAATTCATCGTATTCAATGCTGCACGCGATAATAACCTGCCCATATTGATGGTGAGTACCTACCTACCTGCTCTGCAATTGCTAATTCTGCCCCTGCTGCTGATGCGTGGGCGGCTGCCTGCGACTGCGACTTGCAAGTAAAAATCACAGCACAGCACAACTCAGCTGCTGCTGCTGCTGCAGTGCTGCCAGCCTTGTGACTAATCAATAAAATTCTACACACAAACACACCACACACACACATACGCGCGCAATCGAGCTATGAGAAAGAGAGAGGCAGAGAGAGAGAGAGAGTGGTTTGCTCGGCAACAGCGCCAAAACAATAACAAATACAAATGTGCACACACACACACACACATGAATGTATATACACATAGCGTTTGTTTGTTTGTTTGTTTGTGGGCGTACATTTCAAGCTCCCTGCGACTGTGGCACGCTTTTTGCATAATAAAGTTCTTAAGCTTTGACTGCTTTGGCTTGACATTGGAACACTGCAAATTGCGCTGTTGCATTTGGCTTCATTTGCCCTGCAACGACGTGTAGGTGTGTGTGTGTGTGCTTGTTTGTCTGTAATTTTATGCTTTTTATTTGTAATACCCTTTTTATTTATATTTCTGCTATTTTTGACACGAAAATCTTTGCAAACTATAAACTCGATGCTAATGTTAGAATTATGTTAGCTTGAGCGATATTTTTGATAACTGTAGCACAGTTACATTATTCCAGATTTTTAATTTTTCCATATAGTGCATTTATTCTCGGCACAACTTTAAATATAATTGATATAATTATTTCGTTCATGGTCGATAAATTGCTTAAGATTTTAAGTTATGAGTACAACTTTTGTTATATGTAATAGGTCTTACGCTTTGATAATTACTCTTTACATTGGCTGCAGTCATTTAACATAAGAGTGTTAGTAACAGCTCCCCACACTACAGGTCACTGTTAGGAAGCGCGCATCAAAGTAATTTACTGACGTCATAAAATGCACAGAAATGTAAAGCACATTTCAGGGAATCTTTTTTGTATGTTTCTATGTGTTGCTTTCGTCCATGTGTGTGTGTGTTTTTTTTAGTGTTCCGTTACATTTTGCATTGATTCACTTGCGCTGTTTTCGTTTGCGTTATCTTATCGCTATCAGTTGGAGACACAAACAAGACACACGACTACAAAATATCATTCTCCTTTTTTCTTCTGTTTTTAGCTAGCTTATTATTATTATTATTATCTTTTGTTTAATCACTTTGATTCGTATTTGGGCCACGTTGTGTGATTTTCGGCTGCTTGTGTTAACATGTTAATGACAGTCAAAAATTCAACAGCTGAAATCACGTTGCGTTCGGTTTTGTTAAACGCTTCCGCCATTGTCAAGTGCGTCAACTCGACGGGGCAGATATTGCCTGCCTCCCCCCGCCCCCACCCCTCTCTTTGTCGATCTCTCTCTCTCTCTCACTGTGTACATATGCGTGTGTATGTATGCATGGTGTACTTTCGCATCTGCATGTGCTGTCAGTTATCCTTGAGAGCGTTCAATCACCGTCGCAGAGAGCAACAGAAAGGCTCGACTCGCACCGGTTTTGTTCATTTTTAGACTTCCTGACTTGGGCTCGGCTCTGGCTCCGAAAATGTGTCATTTATGGGGCTGAAGACGTCAGGAAGCGATTTAATTGTTGTGCGTGTGTGTGTGTCCCAAAATAGCCGCGTGCCTGGGCTGAATTTTGTGCTTTTATATATATATATATTTTGCAAGGTGTTTTTGCAGCCCCAAAGCAACTGCTGCTCCATATTGAGTCAACCAGCTCCGATCTCGAACGCCAATGTGTGCAACTTGTTCTAGCACATGTAACTGGTTTTTCTCGCTCTGCGAACACTTTTTCTAGTTCGTTGGCAATGTTGTTGTTGCTCTTGTTGTTGTTGTTGTTCTTGCTGGTTGTTTATGTTTATTCCAAAAATAAAAGCCAAAACACATAATATCGTACTTATGTGGTAAGTATATGTGCACACATACATGCATGCAAGCATGTACGCATGCATGTATGCATAGATATATGTATGCATGCTTGATGTATGCGCACACGAAGTCCAAGTGCCACTTTGAGCTAAAGTCACAAGAATACGTATTTCGTGAAGTACGCTACGTGTGAGCTGTGCTTTATTGATGAGCTTTGTCAGTTTGAGTCAGGCCGAACAAAAATGAAGTACTTTTAATAAGAACGCAAATATTAAAGGTTTAACGAGTGATTTGTAATGGGCAAGAAATAAAACAATACAGGAAATGTTTTAGTTACAACAATTTCATAAGGAATTATTAAAAAAAAGCAGTTAAAATTAGCCATGAAATAAACCGACTAAAAAGTAAAAAAGTTAAAATCTGACAAATGTATTTGAATTAAATAATTGTAATCGATGAGATCAAATGTTTTTGGAAAATTCGAAAAAGACTAAAGAACCCAAATTGTCTAGCAAAGACAAGGAAATAGCAGAAACTTTAATTAAAAACTAAAATACAAATCACGTGTTGCAAAATTTCCACAAAACATGTTTAAATCAGCATATCATAAAATATAGCTAAATCATAAAATGTATTAAAATAACCAGAATAACATTTAAACGAAATGTGTTGGAACTGGATTTCGGATTAGTCAAACTGGGTTTTGTTCAAAAGGAACCAGTTCAAAAGTCATAAAGAACATGAACATTTATTAATGATTGACAAAAATAATTCAATTATAATTTCATAAAATTAACTTAAAACGAATATAAATAGAAATTTAAACATTGTAGGCTCGAAATAAAAAAAGGCAAAATAAAAGGAACTTGCAAAACAGGAAGCGAACTTTTAAATGAGAGTAAAACTTTATTTAAATTATAAACCAGCATCAAATGAGGAATTTCAAAAGTTGAACGAACCGCTTAAAATGAAACATTTTCAACATTTGCATAATATAAAACATTACTAATGATTGAAAATGCATTGCTAATAAAATAGGCAGAAAACGGGATTTGAAATGATCTAAGCTCTGCTTAAATATCATAAGAAAAGTGAGAATGCTTTTAATACTCTTTGCAAGGTTGCTTAATAAAATAGTTAAATGAACTTAATGAGCCTTAGTAACATTTAGCTAATTCATCAGTTCTGATAACTATCGGGATATTGGATATATTTTTCAAGAGCCATCCAAGTTCGAACCATCAATTTGCATGCCAAAAACATGATTCAACTTTGGTTAGTTTTTTTTCCAATTTAAGATTTGCAAATGCACAGCATTCAAATTAAGTAGATTTTTACATATATATGTACATACATATGTGCACATATGTTCGTATTATATGTATGTTTTTTTTTTGTAGTTCGGTCAACAGCTGTTTTTGAGGTTGAGGCTGATTCTTTGCCTTTTCGGTTTCTTTAGTTTTGTTTTGTGCTGTACATTTGCAGCGCAAATTGCTTGTTGCTGTTGTTGCTATGTTAACCTCAAAAAGCGAATTTGAAGTGAGCGAGCGAGAGAGCGCAAAAGAGACAAGCACAGCTGAGCTTTATTTGCAGCATCATTCAGTGTGGACCTACTTCTTTTTTTTCCACTTGTTTAACATTTAACTGCTTCTTGATTATTAGTTGTCAGTGCTTTGTGCATGCGTGTGTGTGTGCCCCTCTCTCTGTGCATGCTTGTGCGTGTGTGTGTGTGTGTGTGTCTGTGTCTGTAAATATAAGGTCAGAGCGGAGCTCTTGCTCTATGGCTGGTTTGCTTTGACTTCAATTCTGCTGCCGTCGCGTCGCCGTCTCATAAAGTACACGAGAGCAGCGACTCGCATGTGTACAATGTATTTACTCCCCATGTACCCATTGTACATTAACAGCAATTAATAGCAGCAGCAGCAACAACAACAACAACAATGCATCTCTTGTGTCTGCAGACAGTTAAAGCTGAGTGCGTGCGATAGCGTTCATTGGCTTTATCTTTAGCATTATCAGCATGCACTCGCCGCCGCAGCGGGTATGACAGTTTTGCAGCCACGTTTGTCATGCTTATGCAGAGCAAAGTGGGTGATAATGGCTATAAAGGTGGTGGGAGGGGGGCCCTAACTGTTATTCTCAGCAATAAGATAAGACTTATATATGTCATGCTCTAATTAAAGCTTTGACAGTTATTTCGATTTTTAAAATATGATAAAAAGTTGCAAATTGTATGCAAGTAATTTATTCTCTGAATGGGCGATAAACGAAACACTTAAAGTGGAATACCCCTAATCTAGAGCTAGGCAGCACTTAATTTGTTTTTTATTCTTTTACTTTTGTTTAATAATGCTTAATATGTAAGACAGAATAAATTTAATAAATTCAGCAAATGTTTGATAGAAATATTACAACATTTTAGAAAAATATTTGATGTGAACAGATCATTATATAATTATATATATTATATATAAAATAATGTATATTATTATTTAACAAAAAGTGATTGCCAATCTTGGTTCACAGTCCAATAACAGCTTAAAGCTCATTCGTCGCCAAATACATGCATCTATATATTTGCATATGAAGAGATACTGATCTTTCAGATTTTCTACGCCCTCAAAAGGCGTAGGCAATATATTTGTGGGTTGATCTTTAGAGGGGCCCATCGGTGATCTACCAGCTAAATTTGTTGGCTTTTGCTTTAATTAAGCTTAGACAGTTTTCAGAATTTGTAAAACCTTAAGCGAAAGGGTATTTAAACGTCGTTGCCTCTTAAATAGAAGTGTAATACCCTTTGTTTTGAAGAGCGCTTAACTAGTGAAGCAGGCAAGAGAGAAGGACGCACACTGTGAGAAATAAGTCGACATTTCCATTTCCCTGTGCAAGATATTCAAAGGATTGTCAATAATCGAAAGTACCTATATTTTTGTCAAATTTATATAATATGGACCTTAATAGGCACATAGAAGCGTGCACCTCATATTTATTTTTAGCAGGTGATTTTAGCGCAATGGGAACAGCATGTGTCACAATACTGACCTTGCATACCACATTTTGTTAATCAGTTTTTCCGGCTGCGAAATCTTATCGACTTTCCGTCTGAATGCGCACTTACATACGTCACAAAAGGCAAATACTTTACTGCACTTACTTCTATTGCAAGTCTCTCGAATCTATCAGCTAAGTCTACAATATTCTTGTTGTGTTCCTTATAAAACTTATCTACCTACTCTCTTCAATCTATCAACTATGTCTACAATATATGTTATAGTAAGAGTTATAAAAGTCTCTTCCAGTTCCTTATAAGTAAGCCATAGTTAATCTATACTAATCTCCCAAGTCTCTTTAATCTAACAACTAAGTCTACGATATATACTTATATACTTATACTTCTCGAGTTACATGCTGTAACTAATCCTAAAAGTGTCTCCAATCTTTCAACTTGTTCTACAATATGTTTCTTCGAGTTCTTTATAAATTCCTGGTGATAAGCTATATACTTTATATACTCTTTGCATAAAGATCACTCGCTAGAATGGATAAGTAAAGATAAAGCTAAAGATAAAGTTGGATAATGTTACAAATCTTTTGCACACACATGCATTTTGAGCACTTTAAGCAATTCATTTACTTGACACCTGTTCGCTGTTTGAGGTGACATATGGACGTTAGGTTCAGGGCGCCACTGAGTGGCCTTTGTAAAATGCTATAGTATTTCTCGCAGTGCATTTTATCGCACCTCGTAACGTATTTACGATGCCGTTCCGTCGATGCCAATGCCTCTAGGGAATATTGCGTGCTACCGTGCTACGATTTATTCCAACTACATGTAACTATCTTTAAGTATAGCCATCCGTATCTGTATCTCCGTATTTGTATCTGTATGTGTATGTGTATGCGTAGATGTATCTGCTGTTTGAATTTAGCTTTGTTTGTTTGTTTGGCTTATTCCGCGATCGACGCCGTCATGACTTTGAAGTTCGTCGCACGATTAACTAAAGCAACAATGCCCACAACAATGTGAATGCCTTCTGGCTGATTATACGCCCATCATAAAGCATTATAATATTATCAGCGCCTGTGCTAGGCGTCAGAATGGGGCTCAATGCCTATCTGCTCGTCTATATGTATGTACCTATATACATACATATCTATCCAGTATCTCTGTTGATGTTTGTCTGTGAGTATCTCTGTTGATATTTACCAGACCCTAACAGGCCTGAGGCTTATGCATCAGCTTTAGCTTTATAAACGTTTCTCCTTGGGCGAATTGAATATAGCTCAATACTATATTTGAGATACAACTTGGGCTGATAAGCTAAGCAGCTCATGTTGTCAGTAGATAACACATTCATTCAATTTGCATAGATATCAAAAATATGTGAATAGTGAAATTAAAACATTAATAAAGTAACTGGGAAAGTTCGAGATTGTCTTTGGGAAATATTTAATTTGTGATATAAACAGTTTGTTTTGTTCAAGGAAATCTGGCTCCCATTTAAGTGTTTATTCCACATGAGGTTAGGTTTTTATGGCAATGTTAATTTTTCTTTAATTAACTTGATCATTTTTTTTTTTTAACTTTTTATTTAATTTTAATTGATAGAGCAGAATAAATATTTATGAAAATTAAAGTGTTAATAATACACGCTTTTTATTTAAATTTGATCTAGTACAGGTTTTATGTTATTAACATTTTCAGCGTAACAGAGTTTCGTTACATTCTGTTGGTATGGAAATAATGTTTGGAAATACTTGTTTTTCGTAGAGTATTTTTCCACGGCGCATCAAAACAAAGCGCATCAAAATCGACCCTGACCTCGACCCTGCAACGTGTGAACCCCAACATAAATACGCAGACACATACATACATACATAAAAACATATATGCATACATACTTAACTGCCTTAACATTCATAAATGCATACATAAATATATGCACACATAAATGCGTATATACATACATACATACACACATACATACATACATACATACATACATGCATACATGCATACATACATACATACATACATATATACCTACCTACTTAACTACCTACTTTCCTACATGCACACACACATGCGTACATGCACACACACATCATAAATACATGCATACACACATGCATACATGCACAGATACATGCACATGTATGCATAAACTTATAGATACATGCACACATACATACATACATACATAAATACATACATATATACATGCACATATAAATAGATAAGTACATACGTATATACCTACCTACTTAACTACCTACTTTCCTGCATACTTACACACATACATACACACGCATGCATGTATACTCATAAAAATATGCATTACTTATTGTCAGATGATTTGATTTGTCTTGTCTGCGGGCAGATATATCGCACCAGAGACGTTCTCTTGTTGAACCCGTTAAAAGCACCGTTGACCTCAAGACGATAGCTCGCAGCCTTTTCTGTAGTTTCTTACACCCTTGAAGCGACTGTGCAGTCGCGCCAGTTTAGCTAACAAATAAGCCAAATAATTGAGCGACGTGGCTGATTTGAATGTCAGGCTTGTCGACGAGCGTGGGGGCAGGGAAGGGGGGGGGGGACCTTTAAATTGTCGGTTGAACGCACCAAAGCGGAGACCAAGAGCCAGCCGAGAGCTGTGAGACATGGAGAGACGCGAGCACGCGGGGAGGTTGATATCTACTGCTGCATATCGACATTGAACTCGTTCAATGTCAAAATTATAATAAATTATGCGTGCACGGCAAACAGAAAATGATCGCAAAGCAACAGCAACAACAACAACAAATACAACAACAATGCGACCAACAGCAGCAACAATTATGGAAAGTTGTTTATTGTTGATTGTTTATTACACGGAAACAATATTTGAAAACGCCTTTTAAATGCTGGCGATTTCAAACTGATTCGCAATAGATTTTCGCGACATTTTCATAGCGGTAAATTGCAAGGTAAAACGCCCGGATACCCCCCCCCCCCCCCCCCCCCCCCCTCGCACACTTTCACATGATTTATGCGCATTTGATGGAGAACAAATGTCAAGTGTGCTAAATTTTTACCTTGTTTCAAAAATGTACATATACATGCGAACATGCATACATGTCAGACATGCATATATGTATGCATGTACACATGTACACATGTATTTCGTTTCGTTTATTATTGCTGTCTGTTTTCACGCGGCGAGCAATTTGCGCAACACAAAAGCAACAGCAGTAAATACAAATTAAATACAAATTAAATACACACACACACACACACACACACACACAAGCACATGTATATGTATATATGCATGCGTTTAATTTCGGGAAGTGAAATTTCAAATCTGTTTTTCGTTGAAACAAGCAAAAACCAAAACAAATTCTGAGAGCAGGCGCAATTATTGTGTGTTCCCCTTTTTGCTTGAGTCATTCAAATGTTTGGATCTGGGAAATTTTGAAGAGTTGACTAACAAAACACGCTGATTAAAAGTCTCTAAAGTTCGACTTCTTCTTCTTTAGATACACATTAAGAAAACGTATTTATTTGAGGAATTGCTGTGACTTATTTTATGTAAATAAAGTACATATATTAAGTGGGGCCAAGTCACATTAGTTACAACAAGTTTAATCTTATACAGTTGATTTTTACTCAATGAAACTAAAACTAGATTGGGGGATAGGAAAATCAAAAATAGCGATTTTCCATTTTCATCAATTTCGAGAGTAGCATGCAAATACAATAACATTAAATGAAATGTTATAACATTAAATATTATGTTAATAACATTAAATATTATGTTGATAACATTAAATGTTAATTACATTAAATGTGTCTTTCATGGATTTATTTCTTAATTTACCAGCATTTTTTAGTCTATAGTAGAAAACATTTATTTCAAACAAGTCTAGAAGTTCAATATTATATAATTATTTATAAATGCACATATTTTATACGAAACAATCAGATATTTAATTTAATTAGCATACATAATATAATAGAGAATATATTTAAGTATTTTGCATTTAAGTATTGAGCAATAATATAAAAATACATTTGACAGTTGCACGATGCTTGTAATATTCCAATTCCAGTTCCACAACATTGTCTTTCAATTGTTCATCAATTTTCAATCAACCCGATGACAGTATAATCTATGCAAAACTTAATAGATGTCTAGACATATGTATATATATATGCTGAGTCAAGAGATCTTGTAGTTTAAAAAGTCTATTTTTAATTATATGTCTCCTGTTGGGTTAAGCACAATTAAGCTAAGCTAAAACTAGTGAGCATGAAGAGAGAGAAAATAGATTTTTTATGTTTGTCGTAGGACGCAATCTTCCCCAAAAATTTCTGGAATGTTGCGTAGATAAATGCGGACCAATTGACTGATATTATGCTAAATTTTTAGCTAATTTTTTTGTTTCGCCTTTTAACTTATGTACATCTTGATTGATTACATACACTATCCATGTGATAGATATTACCTATTTGAGCTATAAGATATAAATACATAAAGTCAAAGACCAAAGTTTTGGCAATTGTCGGATTTATCCAATTTACCGACTCATATTTACTATTTTTTATTTTTTAACAACAACCCTTAATTTTAAAGGCAGTTTTTAATACGAAGTTGGTATTTTAATACTATGTTCGATACGGTCACACCATTCTTTGCCAAAATGCAACTCTGTATGCACCGTTATTTGAATGTAAAATGAATGTAAATCAAACAATGATTCCATAGTCTTATTCCCGACTAAATGCACAAGAGCCTTTTCTTACCTTTGGAAGAGAAGCTTTTCCAATGAAAATACACATTGATTATGCACCTTTTTATACTTGTTCTATTAACAGAACTTTTAATGTTAATTACCTTTTGACATTTGTGCACATGTCGGGTTTTCCACAATTATCTATACTTTTCACTGAATTATGTTACAACTGGCCGCTGGGCCAAATGTGGCTCGATGCGTGGGTTCATATCAATTACCGCATAACGCATGCCACCTGTGTGCTACCTGTGCTCTACAGCTAACGGTACAATTGTGACGGCCTTTGTACTACGTTTGTGTGTCGCACAACCCGCCCATTGTCTAAATTGCCTACAGACATACATGTACATCATACATATGTACATATGTATGTCTGGGGCGGCACCCGTGAACTGTTGCGGTCTGTCCGGATTCCGGGCAAGGTTAAGCGAGACTTTGGGGCAATCGCTGTGCTTGGCGTCATTCTGTTTGTTGTAGTTAACTGTTGTTGCATGACTCATCAGATATCGGTTGGCGTGAAGCGAACTTAATCTCAATTGAATATGCAGCCGGGAACCTGCTTCTCATATGTACGTACATGCATGCATACACACATGCACACATGCACACATGCATAGATATACGCATGTTATAAATGCGGAAAAGCAAACAGCTGCCGTTTGTTTGTTTGTTTTTTTGTTTGTTTGAGGCTGCTGATGAAAGCGAAAAGTTCAGTAGCCCAAGACGTTGCTCTCAAGTCCAAGTCGTTGGACATTTGGGATTGGGATTCTCTTTGGCCATGGCAATGCCATAAACATTTAATGATGCACCACAAGGCAAGGCTGTGCTCCCGATATGATTGAAATATTAAGGCGTAAATTGTTATATTCAGCATATAGACATGTATTTAAACTTATATTTATCTTATTATTGTTTTTATTGTATTATTTTGAAAAATTTTCAACAATTTCTATCTTTGAGAAATGCGCTGCTAAATGTTGCCAAAATGTGCTTGTCACGCGCACGAGCTGTTAAATGCGTAGACAAAGGGGTTGACACGCCCGGGCAGGGGGGGTCGTTGTGGCCATTTTGTGACGCAGAATAAGCACGAAGAAAGAAAGAACTGTTGCTCTGTCTGCGTCGACAGAGAGATCAGGAAGCGTTAACATACTTATACGCGTGCTAGAAGAGCACAAAAATAAGTTGCTCTCAGTTGGAGCCCGAAGCGAGAGTGAGCGACAGAGTGAGAGCGAGAGAGGGGAGGGGGGGGGGGAGTGGGAGAGGCAGAGCGAGAGAGCGTATAATGCCAAGCCAATGACAACAAAACGAAAACGAACAAAAAGGAAAAGCATAAATAAATAAATAAAATGCCGCACGGCATTCACAAGGTCTTCTGATTGAGTGCTCCCCCAGCGGCTTTTTGTGTGTGTGTGTGTGTGTGTGTGTGTGTGTGTGTGCGCGTTGTTTTTGTTTTTATATTTATTAGTTCTCTGCGTTTCTATACTCTTGCAGAGTATATTACTATTTTGTCACGAAATATGTAACGCGTGGAAGTGGACCAACAGCAGAGTCGTTATAGCCAGGCCCGACTGTCTGTTTGTATCACAGACAATCGATTCTTGTCTGATAAACAGAATCTTATCAACAATTCTTATCTGCTATATCAGAGCATTATATGCCTATTATTAGAGCATATACTTGTGATTATTATATCATCGATCGGAAATGAAGATTTCTTTCCTTTTATAAAAACACAATGCAACTATGCCTGCAAGGGTATTTACTCTTCGGCTTGCTTGTTTTACTGCTTATTTTTTTTTTGTATTTATTTCTGGTTTTAAGAAACGGACAGCGATGTCGTTGTTTTGGGGTTTGCTCTAATTGAGACTGATAAGTCGAAAAGTTCTCTTGTCTTTGGCCCAAGGTTTTCTCTAATCATTTTGTTTCCTATCGCCCAAGGGCTTTACGAGTGCGGGCCTTTTCAATGCAGGAAATTAGCAATCTATTCTATCTAAAGCACGAGGAGAGGCAAAATAGAAGAGCATGCTTGTGGATAGATTTATCCCGATTTGCATCACAATTTCTAAAAAAGTTCGTCTAGGCAATGAAAAGAAAAAGTTGTATCAAACTGGAACCCTTTTGTATGTTATTTTATTGATATTGATAATGTTAACAAATCAAAAATGATATAGCAAAAGAAAAAGAAGAAGCGAAAACAATATTTGATTAGCAACTGCTAATCGACACCTGTCCCCGTCGCAAAATATATATGTATGTATGTATTTGTCAAATCGATAAATCAGAACTCATTGTTCTGCTTTAAACTTTAGCATGAGCTAATATTTTATAAATATTTGTATTATTTGCAATAGGCTTAAGCCTAATCATTATAAATATACATTTTAAAGAGCTTTGCTGAGAATCGACTTGAGTTGGCACATTACAACATCTATATAGAATGTTTCAAGGGTTATGAATGATGAGTATATTTTAACTCTAGACATGCACATTATCCTCTTGCGATACGACTAAATATATAAATAGGATATGATATGATATGCAACTAAAAGCAATTCTTTCGCAAGCTTAAAAAGCTTTGCAACACTTTGCAGCACTTTGCAGCACTTTACAGCACTTAAAATTCAAACCAGTACAAACCAGTATTGGTAAACACAATTATTGTTGGTAAACAAATTATAGCCAGACTTTAAATAAAGAGATGTTCTTTGGGAATGTTCCTTTGGGAATAATTAAAGAAAAGCGCAAGATATAATATAGAGAGATGTGCTATTAAAACATGACCCACATGAGAGCAGTGTTGTTAAACGCCAGAACTTGTCTTATGTTCTGGCTATCTTTTACATAGATTCGTTAGCAATTTAATCAGACAAATCGATCAATATATACTTCTGTCTTTTTATCGCACACATTTAAGCTGTTGATAAGAATATTTAATAATATAAATATATTAAATTTGTCGCTCTTGAACTTTGGACTTTTGTTGGGTTTCCTCAATAATTATCAGAGAAATATTTAAAAAGTTCTTGATTCTTCATTGAACTCTTGACAATATAAAATTCAATTTAGTTGAAAATGTCTAAAGACTGTTGTGCATATTTTATATAAACTATTGTTTAGGGGAACTCCAGCTTCAATTGGAAGTGGGAAGCGTTCAATGTATATCGGAGAGATAAGTTTGAGTTATTTGAGATGGGCTGAGAAACCTGTCTGTCAAGTTTTTGCTTCAATAACCCTTTTTCCCAACGTGTTTATATGTGTGCTTGCGTATTGCTAACCAAATTTCTTTCAGATTAGATTTATAGCAAATCGACAATGTTCTTAAGAGCCCAACTACCTTGCATTAAGCCAGGTGCAATCGCAGACCAGGTGGCAATTGTGAGTGCATATTCGAGGCGCTTAGGCTGGAGTTGAAGGCAACACGCATATTACACATATTACAAAGTACATAGACTGCCTGCCCTTCTATATAGACTGCCCACTGGACATTGTTTCACCTGCGCAGCCCGGCCCTCAGGTGCTTCGGTCGCAGCTAATAACATAATTAACATACAGTGAAAACAAAACACGTTGGACATCAATGAAATGCGATTTCGAATTGGCATGCGCAAATAAAATAAAATGCAAATCAAACAGAAGAAACTGATATCATTGTATAGCCGAAGTCCGAATACACTTGCTGCTATTTTCATTTAATTTATTTGGAAGTTCTAGAATTTCGAACAAAAGAAAGGAATAGGTATATTTTAATTAAAATCAATTTATGGTTTGAAAAGTTTTTTGATTTTCGGATTATATGATATGAACACAAATATTAATATGAACATAAATATCCGATATCAAATGTTGGAAGAGAAGAGGAACAGAAGAGACTAGATCGCATAGAAACATATATCGACTCGGCTGTTGATGCTGATCAAGAATATATAGATATATACTTTATGCGGTCGGAGGTGTCTCCTTCGAAGCCTCATAAGAAAGCAATAATACCCCCTAGAAGGGTATACAAATGATAATTGGTGTGCTGCGCGTAAATAAGTAATTTGAATAGACAATCGTTTGTGATTATAACAGCTACATGATATAGTGATCCGATATGGCATATTGACTTTGACATGTGATAAGTAACATTGCTCTAGTTGGGTATGTCCGACTAGCGGATACCCTGCAAAAGATTAAATATGCTTGATCTGTATATCTATATATATCTATTCCAGAAGCTACTCGCCAAATTTGTAGACTCTAGCCTAAGATTTGCTCAAAAAATAGAATTTTTTCACGTTATTTATCGATTTATCTGGGAAGTGGGGCAAATTATCGGTTATCGGCAGCTGGCTTGCACTGGGAGGACCTACGTTCCAAATATCAAGTCTCTAGCTCTTGCAGGTTCTGAGATCAACTCGGCTTTTGTTGCTGATCAAGAATATATATATACATTAGGGGCTCGCAGATGCCGCCCTCTGCCTGTTACATACACATGCACAAAAACGTTATACCCTTTATAAACATATTCAATGGGTTGAGGGTATAAACAGATGCAGCATTATAAAGAGATCCAACCGATTCTTTTGACTCTCATTCCTTCAATCTGCCAGTGTATCATGGAGTATATATATATATATAAATAATAAATAGCTCACAAATTTACAAATTTTAATTAGCACTTTGCGTTTTTTGTCGCACTTTTCGCCAGTTGTTAAACAGATAAATAAGTTTTTTATGCGCATAATAAATGTTTATCAAATCGAATATCGTTCCTAATTGCAAATGTTATTGGCTGCGTATATGAATAATAACATTCTCGGAAATACCTATATATATATATATATATATATATATATATGTATGTACATTTATATGTAATTCTCATGTGAGCTTGATAAGAAATCTACTGATAAGCGCAATATTTGATTTCCCATGTAAATTCGAAGCCAACGGGCCTTAGTTACAAATGATGTTGCGCAACATGTTGCTGCAACATTCTGTTAAAATCATTTGCCGTACATGTTGCTGCAGCATGTTGTGTATACATATTTTGTATTGACTTTCTTCTCACTTTTTGCCAACTGTTTGACTTTGTTTATGATGAACGCAGTTCAAATTGTTTATTTTTTTTTGTTGTGTTTTAAGTTAATCTATTAATAATTATGTTATTAAATTAAAATTTCTATATTTGGTTCAATTATTTAATAAATATTATAAGAAAATACAAATAATAATACTAATTAATGAAAATAAAGAATAATGTATTAGAGAATGTGACATTATGTCTTTTATGCGCCAAAGCTAGGCATATTCTAATCTAGTACGCTTGAGCATTCAGATAAAGTTTGCTTTAATATATTCATATAATTCGTATCCTAGTTACTAATAAGAATTGATATACTAATTGTATTTTATTGTATTTTGGTCAATTTCAGAACGTGCTGTACAAGAAAACGACGTCAGAAATTGCGGCATTGATATCGGCTAAAGTGAACGGAGCCACACCTTTGGTCATCTCCTGTCGGAACGGACACTACGACATTGTAGAATATTTATTGACAAAGTGTCGCGCCAATGTGGAACAGGTTGGCTCCGTTAGCTTCGATGGCGAGCCCATCGAGGATGCGCCGCCTCTCTGGTGTGCCGCCGCCGCCGGCCATTTGGGCATTGTCAAGATGCTGGTGCGCCGTTTTGCGAATGTGAACAGCACGACGCGAACGAACTCGACACCGTTGCGCGCCGCCTGCTTCGATGGCCACTACGAGATCGTCAAATATTTGGTGCATCACGGAGCAGGTTTGTTGCCGTTAATCCTAGCCATAAATGGGGCGTTTGTAATCGTTGTGTGTTTGTCTCTTGCAGACTTCGAGGTGGCCAATCGGCATGGCCACACCTGCCTAATGATAGCCTGCTACAAGGGCCACTATCGCATTGCCCAGTATCTGCTGTCGCTGAATGCGGACGTGAATCGCTGCAGCATCAAGGGCAACACGGCGCTGCACGATTGCGCGGAGTCGGGCTCACTGCAAATCCTGCAGCTGCTGCTGAAACACGGCGCCACCATGGACGTGGACTATTATGGCATGACGCCACTGTTGGCTGCCAGCGTCACCGGACACATGCCCATTGTGGAGCACCTGATAACGTTGCCGTGTGTGAGTCGGGTGGCGCGCATCGATGCACTGGAGTTGCTCGGCGCAACATATGTGGACAAGAAGCGTGACATGGCCGTTGCGCTGACGCTGTGGCGACGCGCTCTCGAGGAGCGTGCACAGGAGCCGCAATTGCACAAAAAGGTGCAGGAACCGGTGCCAGCCTACGAGCTGGTCACCGAAGTCACCACCATCGAAGAGCTCGAGGAGCTGGTACTCGATCCGGATGAGATGCGCATGCAGGCGCTGGTCATACGACAGCGCATTCTAGGACCGACGCATCCAGACACCAGCTACTACATTCGTTTCAGGTAGGCGCAGGCGAATAAGAAACCGAAAGAAATCGTTTTTGAATATAATTATCCTTTGCAGGGGCGCCCACTATGCAGACGCTGGCCGCTTCGATCGGTGCATCGAGCTCTGGTCCTATGCCCTGACTATGCAACAGAAAATCTTGCAGCCGCTTAGCCCCATGACGCAATCCTCGTTGCTCTCGTTTGCCGAGCTCTTCAGCTTTATGCTGGTCGAGGCGGGGCGTTTGCTGCCGCGCGGACGCATTGTGCCGCCCATTGAGGCGGATGGGATGCTCACGATCTTTCACAAGGCCGTGCTGGAAGTGGAGCGCGGTCAGGCATTTACGCTGGAGCAGAATCAACATCAGCATCTGCTGCCCGCCGCCAGCAAACAACTGAACCAGTCCTCATCGACATCATCTTCCTCCAGCTCATCATCAAACTCAACCACAAGCTCAACATCCGGCTCAACGTCCGGCTCAACGTCCGGCTCATCGTCGACCACGTTGCTGTCGGCGCATCAGCACGACTGCAATCATGATCCCAATGCACTTAGCCGCACTCTGGTCAGTGCCCTGCACATCGGTTGCCTGCTCAGCTCGCTGCTCGAGGCGGACAGCTTCTGTCCGGAAATGCGGCATCAGATCATGAACGCCCTGTATCGCCTCAATCGTCTCAAGGTGCACGTGCGCTGCGGTCGCACAGCCCTGCACTATGCCTGCTATCGCGAGGGCACCCTGGTCGGTCGCTATCCCTCGTGCCAGTTCCCATCGGCATCGCTGGCCAAGGCGCTGCTGGAAGTGGGCGCCGATCCGAATGCCGTGGACGATGCGGGCAATACGCCGCTTCATCTGGCCGCCACGCTGCAGCTCTATGTCGAGCCGCTGGCTCACACGCTGCTCGAGGGTGGCGCACATCTGGTGAGTGCCACAATATATACCTCAGCTATTTTGATAACTAATCAGATGACGACGGTTTGCAGGACACCAAAAACGATGCGGGCGAGACCTTCGAGTCGCTGCTGGCGCCGACACCTCTGCACAAGATCATCGACACGATGAAGTACACAACGCTTGCGTGTCTGGCGGCGCGCACCATCAAGCAGCATGGCATCAAGTATCAGAAGACTGTGCCGCCGGCGCTCTACCAGTTCATTGAGCTGCACTAGGCGACGCTTGTGGGCACATCCACACTCGGACACACACACACACACAGAGACCGCCCGCCCACCCGCCATCGAAGCCATGCCACGTGGATAGACATAATATACCTACAACTACTATACCTACTACTATTACTATTATAAATATAGAGAGCTGATCGGAGAGCGTTACTAATGACTAGGAACTGATTTGTGATGTTTGCAAGCGAAGTGCCCAATCCTGGCGCCAGGATCAGGATTGAATACAATGACGACAAGTTTGACTAAGATGATGCTGCTGATGATAATGATGATGACGATGACGGTTTTGTCAGTTAAACAACAACAACAACAACAAAAAACGAAAATGAAAAACAAAAAAAAAAAGAAACAAAGAAAAACAAAACAAAAAACAACAACAACGACAACGACGATGACGACATCCAACTACAACTGAAATTCGCTGTTTATTATTTTGCTTGCAAAATGTGTTTTAATTGTGTTCTTGCTAATCTAATTTTTTTCTTTTGTATGTATGAATTATGATAATAATAATAATAATATTATGTATACGCCACGTGGCGCAGTCGGGCAGCTAAAACATATACATATGCACGCCTCCTTTGGGCTGCAGCCAAGTCCTCATAGCTGCCGCGACCCAGCCAATGCGGCGTATTGTTACGCGTATTTAGTGTGTACTCCCTCCCCTACCCGAACCCGCCCCCGCCCCCGCCAACTGAGCCGGAGCAGAGTTTGAAGCAAATACTATAATAATATATTTTATATTAATTGCTTGACTCGATTCTTGATACACTCGAACGATAATTGGTACGATCCACAGCTTAAGCGTCCGGCTAATTTCTAGAAACTTAGAATAAGCATATGCATACGCATACATACATTATGCACTGTAATATGTTTTTAAATGTAACGAGAAAATATCGAAACGCATGCGAGTAGATGGGGCATATGCCAGGTGCTTGGAGGCCTTTGGGTTGTGTTTATGGAACAGAAGCAATTGTCAGTCTAATGTTATGCATTAGGACGTGTCGAATATGCATCTGCCACGAGCAGCATACATACATACAGAACTGAAGAACAGTGGTGGCCAGAAAAAGTGGTTAACATTGTGAATTGAGCTTTACACGTTTTGTTTATTGTCATACAAATTTAAAGCATATTAGTACATTTAATAAATGTAAATTCTGTGCGATTTTCTTAATGTATAATGAATGAAAAGCAATACTTGGTTTCAAGCTTAAGCCCTTATTTGCTGTATAATTACTTTTAGCTCGTTCATAAATAAATAATTTATCGGTTTTAGTTTAATGTTTCAAATCAAACTTGATCAAGGCTTGATTTATAAAAACCTAGAGTGAAAAACTTTGCAAAATATGTTTAAATCATTTTAAGAGCATTTAAAAAATACCACGAAAATCAACAGTTTTCTTGATTATTTTAAAAACTAAGTTAAGTTTGTCGTGTTCAACATAAGTGGTAATAATATTTTAAGCGTGCGACTTTGATAAAACGAAATGCACTTTGATTTTGCTCAAATATGATATCCGAATTTCCGATTGTATTCAGTTAATTACTCAGGAACTGTAAAGGAAGCTTGTCAGATTTGACTGGCACAGGCGCGACACTTTTTCTGGCCAGCAGTGTAGCCGTTATATGATTCAATTACATTGTCATGCATACAAAAAACGATTTACCGACCTTACACAACACTCACACGCACACGCTTTGTGTGTCTGTGTGTGTGTGTGTGTGTGCAGGCGTAGTATATAAATATTTTATCTATGTTAAATTATGCAAATTGTGTTACGGATAATGTCGAATTTGGCTCCATGGGAACAGCAATTGCATTGGAGAGCAGGCTTATCGAGACGAATAGTTGCATAAGAATGTGTTGCTAATACTTAGTTGTTATCTGTCTACATACACACACACACACACACACACACACATACTTATCTTTATGCATGTGAAACCTTAGTTTGCGAACACAAAACTGATAATTATATTTTAAAGAAATCATTATAAAAGCATTTTGATTGGGACGCAACTGTATAAAAACCAAAGCCAACTGCTTGGAATTCAGACAGAATGTGGCTTCCATTGCTGGGCTTGGTGGCCATTGTCGGTGCACAGGGCCAGGAGTATTTTGAGAACTACTACAACGAGATCGATATCGACGATGAACAGGCGGAGATCAAGACCCGCAATGCCATGCGCTCGCCGCTCCAGCTGTGGCCCAGCCGGCGACTATACTATCGCATTGCCGGGGAACTGAGTCCGGCGGAGGCGGACAATGTGCGCAACGCTGTGGCCACCTTCAATGAGCGGACGTGCCTGCGCTTCGAGGAGCTGTCGGGAGCGGCTCCGGCGGGCAGTCGCTATGTCTACTACAAGAAGTCGGCCAAGTTGTGCGGCACCCGGATCGGGTATAATCCCATTCCGCTCCTGGGCGCCGGCTCGCATGATGTGCAGCTCTCGCCGAAGTGTTTGGCCACGCCGGGCATTATACAGCACGAGACGCTCCATGTGCTGGGCCTGTACCACGAGCAGAGTCGTCCGGATCGCGACGAACACGTTGTGGTTGATTACGATAATATTCCACGCAAATACTGGCCACAGTTCATGGCCACCTCAGAGTCCACGACAACCACCTATGATGTGCCCTACGACTTTGAGAGCGTCATGCACTATCCGAAGAACGCCTTTGCCAAGGATCCCAGCCAGCCCACAATGCGTGCCCTGATCGATGGTAATCCCGTCGAGCGCGAGATGGGACAGACGCGTGGCCCGTCCGAGGGGGATTTGTTCAAAATACGCAAGATGTACAAATGCGAAGAGTCCAGGTGAAATGTTGTGTCGGGCGGAGATTTAGTTTGGCAATAAAAAAGATGCGCGCTTCAATTATTTATAAATTAAATGCACAGATATATTCCTGAAAATATGGATATATGTATATTCCTGCACAGATATAATCTTGCGTCGAAAGAAAAAAAGTACCTTCGTCTGAATGAAGCTTGCAATTCTCTTAGGATTATGAAATGAGGAGAGAAAGGAGGTCTATCCTAGGCACGCCGAAGATTTAATACCCTTTTGCTTTATGATATAGTATTCCGATGTTGATAGAATTTTGCATTTATATGAGGAGCATAGTTAAACTAATAAATGCCGAGTTTGGTCAAGATATCTTGAAAAACAAACAATTTTTCCATACAATAACTTAATGGATATATTTCTTTTGTAAACCGATATTGGAGAACATTTATCAACACTGGGCATAGAACAGATTAGTTAAGATATTATTAGATAGAATGCAAACAGAACTCTTCATACGAAAAAGAATCGAATTCAATATATATATCTATAACTATATATATATATATATATTTCTATATCTATATCAAACGGACATATCTATATTTAAACGGATATTTATGCCTCGTAGATAGTACAATTAATTCGAAGTCAAAATATTTAGAATCGTTACAAAAAATATTAAATAGGCCCTAACAATAGACGGTTTACTGCTGTTTAAGCCCTTTTTTTATTTTTGTGCAAATGTCAAAGTCAGTTAACTGAATAGAAATCGGGCTGCGAACCATCGGAGGGAAGTGTGAGCTTTGGCTTGATCTGGGCAGACAGCCAAGGAAATGAATGTGCCCAAAGTGCTTCGGTAGTGTCTCTTTCAGCCTGAAGGTGTGTGTGTGTGTGTGTGTGTGTGCGTGCGTGAGAGTGTGTGTGAGACAACAAACATTGCGCTCTGCAAGCACTTGCAATTGAAGTGAAATTAATTCATTTGCAACTGGGACCTAATTTTTTATCGACTAACCGTAACTTTGGCCTTAAGAGCATTTGCATATGAAATGTGCGCCGGCATGATAGCTTAAGAGAGTGCTCACAATGGAAAGTTCGAAAGTTGAAAGAGCGCATGGAATATGTGCTTGGCACACTTGTTGTCTAAACTTTGCACCACTGTGCCAAAAGCTCTCTCTCTCTCTCTCGCTCTCTGTCTCTCTTTCTGTGCGCTCTCCTTAGCGCCTTTGGCTTTGCCGACGCGTCCGCTGTCGGGCTCGTCGTGCCTTGGCCCTCGCTCGTTTGTTGTGGTGTGTTCGAGTGCCTGTTTCAGTATATTTAGTGCAGTCGTGTCGTTCGGTCGTTCTAACGGTAGATCTAGCCGCATAGCTTTGGCCCAGTCTAAAGACATTTCTCCCACACATATACAGCCATACAAATAGCCAGCTCTCATACATATGCACGTGCTGTGTGTGTGTGTGTGTGTGTGTGTGTGTGTGCGACAACGAGCTGAAAGTAAAAGTTATTCAATGTGCAATGGTAAATAAATAATTAAGCTAAAATAGCAGTCAAGTAATCAAAGCAAAAAATTAAGAAAGAGGAGAGAGAGAGAGAGAACGCGAATACAAATTTATATGCAACACTAAAGTGTGTACAGTGTTCGATAACATGAAGAAAATGCCTAATGAATGCCGTTAATCTTGTGCCGCCACAAAAAAAGTGTTAAACTAACAGTTTTGAAAATGCTTTAAAATGAAACACAACATCTGTTCGTACAGTGGGTACAGATTTCATCAAAATTCGGCACACTTTACGCACGTGGGCGTATGGCCAGCCAAGGACAGCCAGGCACACAATATTTTGTTTTTGATCATGAAGGCCGCAACAAAAACAAGCTAGGCCCCTTTTTTTCGTTGCCAGTTTTAGATTAAAGTGCTTTTTTTTTTGTAAATACCCAACCTAGAAACTGTTGTTATAAATTGAGCTAGGAGTGAAATGTGTCATACATTTTGTAATTCGAATGTCTTTAAATGTGGACACATTTTACAATAAAAGAAAAAGTATTTAAAGTGTTGTTTTCAAGCAAATTAAAGTGTTGGACAACGTTTCAATAAATTAACTTATAATATGAGAAAAAAAAATACGCAGTAAATTAGCAAATTTTGGATTAACTTTCCGGGCTGTTTGGCCTAAGCTGACACATAAATTACAACCGTTACGATTTGCATTTCTACTGAAAAAAATCGCTTGCCCGGCTGGCAACCCCGGGACCGCAGACAGGCCCGGCCCGCAAAGGAAAACATTAAATGCATGAAGGGTTGCCAGATCTGGCACATGTGTTAGCTATGCGAGCTGTGCCAAAAAAAAAAAAAAAAAGGGATAAAGAAATTATTTTGCGCCGCATTTTATGCTACGCTTTTCCTTTGACCAAAAGCCCATTCCAATGTCCATGAAACCTTAACCTTTATTTTTCCTGTGTTTGATTTGATTTTTCAGTGTGATTTTAAAGCATTTTGCAAGACTTCAGCAAAGCATCCAACGAACTAACTTTATGTCAAACAATTGAAAAACAAAATTCACTTAACCCGCGACAATTACAACAACATTAGACACGCTCAGGTGTAACATTCGCAACTATAAAAAAAAAGGTAAATTCCATTTAATATTTAAGCTAATTAGCTGATAATTTCGTATTCTATCGTTTGGATAATACAGATAATCGTCAAGTGGCGTAAGTAATGCCTGGTAAAAAGAGGAAGAGAACACAGGGTATACCTAAAGGGTGTTTATATTAATAGCAGACACGTGTCTCGTAATTCTGGTTTACTTAACTTTGTTTGCGGTTTATTTGACGATGACAAACAGCGGTTGGTCAAAGGGGCGGGGCGGGGCGGGGGTTAAAGGCAAGGGTGGGCGGGGGGCAGAGGAAATTGGGGAGTTTGAGGCATGCGGCATAAAACATATATATTTGCGGTAAGTCGATGAGTGAACATTCTCGCACACATATTCAATTAATTAATCAATTGATTTAATTGATTCTATGTTGTGAGCCGAATATCCGTTCGAGTGAAAAAGTTCTTGAGCTACTCTTCAGATTTGTGAGTCAGATTTGGCAGCAGCAGCAAGATATAACAGTGGGAAATTTATAAGAATTGGAGAATGTTAAGAAGGGTTTTATCTAATTAGATCTCTATAGATCTCTAGAGAAGCTAGCATAGTATTCTGATGTGAACAACTTGACCAATTATGGAAGTAAAATAAGGAAGAAACTTTTAACAGTTGGAAATGACAATATAAGCTCTTTATGTTGTCTTGTAACGGATAGAAAGCATTTCCGAATAGAATAGATAGAAAGCATCCCAATAGGGCTTATATATTCCTGATCAGTCTCAATTGCCAAGTCGCTCTAGCCCTGTCCATCCGTCCGTCCGTCCATCCGTTCGTCCGTTCGTCCGTCCGTTTATCCGTCCGTCCGTTCGTCAGTCCGTCTGTCCGTTCGTCCGTCCGTCTGTCCGTCCGTCCGTCCGTCCGACCATCCGTCCATTCGTCCGTCCGTCCGTCCGTCCAACCGTCCAACCGTCCGTCCGTTCGTTCGTCCGTCCGTCCGTCCGTTCGTCTGTCCGTCCATCCGTCCATCCGTCCGTTTATCCGTTCATCCGTCCGTACGTATAAAATCGTCGATATCGGAAGCTAAAAGAGCTAGAGACTTGAAATTAGACATGAGTCCACTTAGTACTTGCGCAGTGCGAGTTTGTTTTCGATAATCGATAACTTGTCAATATATCGAAGTAATCGATATCGAAATCCTGTGTTTTGAGCTAATCCCATAGGTTTCAAGAGCTAAAGTCACCAAAGTTGCCATGTAGCTTCTAGAATAGCATATGCAGGTCAACTATCTTTCATTTTATGGCGTTTTTTGTGTGTCTTCTGATCTCTGCCAAGCGAATAACTAGGGGCAGAATGTATAGAGTCTAGCATGGCTGAATTTGGTGTTGCTCGAAGAAGCTTTAGGGCATCCCGCAGTCGGGCACTATCCAAGAGGGGTGAAGTATTTTGGGAACTTACGCATATGAATCAGATGCATTTTTACAAAAGTGCTTAAATTGAATGCATCTTCATCACTCGAGGTAATAATATTATATTAGAAATATTAGAAATTTCCACTTTCTAGCATCAATCACCAGTTAGTCAGTCAGTCAGTCAGTCAGTCAGTCAGTCAGTCAATCAGTCTATCAGTATATATAGAAATATGTAATGAGTAAGTCTGATATATATATATATTTAAACTCTAGAAGTTATTTGTAAATAATCAATACCAAGTCCCGACGCTTCTTATTTGCGTACTTTGAATACTTTGATAACAGACATGTTTTTATTTTTCTGAAGTTCAAAATGAAGCTTTTCGAAAATGTGCCTGGGCTCAAACTCAGCAAGGTTAAAATGTTCATAAATACAAATTTCCAGTTGAAGACTTTTTTTGAAACTTTGAGCAGGGCTCGAATGAAATTGTATACAAAAATAAAATGAGTTCAATGGGAAAATACATATATTTCAAATAATAATCTGGCCTAAAAATGGGACAATACACAATTACGTAAGAGCTGCTGGCGGACACAGACAAAGGTTCTCAGTTTTAACATTGACACGAAAACCTTTTTTTATGCCAATGGAATAAATTGTGGAATTTGTAAATTTGCATTTCCATTTTAAGCTTATTTGTTGCATCGCAGATTATCTGTGAACGTGAATCTATATGCATATATATATATATATTGATCAGTTCAAATCATCCGGATTAAGCGTTTTTGTCCGGCGTGAAATAGTTTTTCTTTTTTTGTTTTTCATTTATTCAAATTGGGTTTTTGTCGCCACAGTTTATTTTTTGCTACAATACTTTTCAATATTATTATAAATATATTGAGAACAAATAAAAGCACGATAAAAGAAGAGAGAAGTGCATTTAATATGCATATGATAAATGTGAAAATGTGTAACAAAGGAAACGCGCGCAATGCGAATATAATTAAAGTAAATTTATACTGGGCCAGTGCGTATTGTTTTTAATCAAATATAATTACACGGCCTGCATATTTCATTAATTAACTGAAGGCGACGGGGCGTGCTCGTACCGCCCCGCCCCCCTGCTGTCAACGCTGCCAATGACCCATACATATATATACATATATATATATATATATATAGTATATATATACACTCTTCCATTTGGCCAGAAGGAAACAGGAGTGTGTGTTGCGCAGCGCCTCGAACTGCATTTTTTTTGTTTTGTGGCAACGCACTTTTTAATGGAAATTATAATGAGGCGATCTGGTTTAATTATGCATCGCGAATCCAGAACGAATCCAGGGCTGGCAAACTGTACGGACACGCCCGGGCACTTACAACATCAACGTGACATGCTTTGGCTGCTTAACCCAGGCGCTGCGCTTTTCCCTTGACCCACGCGGCGTATACGCAACGTCCACCTTGACACTAATTACAGCTAAAAAATATTTATATATATATATAGCTTGTGGCAGTCCTGAGCCAGTTGCTTACCTTGGCTAACCCCCCACCACCACCAACAAATGCCTTATTGTTGCGGTCAGGATGTAATTCCTGCGGGGGCGTGGCCGACTTCTTGCTCACGTCAAGCTTTGGCATTGCACTCCAACATCCCCTGCGGCATGCAGCAGCTTCCAAAGGATTTGTTTTTTTTTTAGAATTTCTCTTAAATCTAGTCGTAGCTGTGCACGGAAAACATTTTTATTTCTCGAAAATAACATACTTTAGGTTACTTATTGATAAGGTTACAATTCTTAGAATTCTACGTGATAATGTTGAAAGTTGTTGTTTTTAGCTTAAAGTAAGAAAATCTCATCTGAAATGGAATATATTTCAGAAGGATTTCAGGTATAACATAATCCAATGCAGGCTATATGGAATGCTAAAATATACGACCTTGGCTGGGAATCAAAATAAAGCCGAAATCATCAATATAAAGAGTCAAACATTGTTGAACTAAGAAACAGATGGATGATAACTATTGTAAGTGACAGTCTCAGGGGAAACGACTGTCAGAATGGCCGAGCTATAGTAGGATAGGGAATTCACATTATGAATGGCATGCTTTCACAGAGGTATACTTGGCAACTCTGGCAGCAGGTCCCATGTATGTTAAGCATTATGTTAAGCACTACTGTTAACAAGATGCAGTCTGTAACAAGCGTTTCACATATAAATAACACTCATACTAGGGAAAGAATACTTAACATACATAAACTTAATTTATTATATAATATTAATAATATTTTATTTCTTGGGCAACAGAAGGAAAAGTCTTATAATTAAGTAAATCGAATCTAAACAATTCTTTAGTTTGCGAGTAAATGCTTTTAGTTTTTGTAAAAAGTTTGCTTTTATGATCCCCTCTGAGTTATCTCTCGCACTGCAAATCGAAAGTATTTTTGTGTAATTTATAATTAATTAAGGCCTTGCCCAGATTAAATTGAAATCTAAAACCATATTTGCCCTTTAGCAAGTCTGCTTAGTAATTAACGAGAAAAAGGGGATGTATTCGGCACGCCGAAGATTTAATACCCTGGCAGACCCAACCTTTTCTTAATGCTTATGCCGTATCTTTGCCCGTACCTAAAAGCCCAGGGAAAATAGTCAAGGCCTAGTATGGTTAAGATATCTTGACAAACAAAAAAGTATTCCATACAACAACCTAAGTTTCGACCGATCGTTCCTATGGCAGCTTATCATATAGCTAGTGGGGATATGTGTATGTCTAGCTTTAAAACTGTGGGACTAGTTCGCATAGAAATAGAAAGACTTGCCGACGGACAGACAGACCTGGCTATATCGACTCGGCTGCTGATGCTGATCAAGAATATATATACTTTATGGTGTCGGAGATGTCTCCTTTTGTGCGTTACACATTTGACCACAAAATTATAATACCCTCTGCCAGGGTATAAATATAAGTACATATATTTAGATCTTATATTTTTCGAGTTATGCTTAACAATTCTTGCAATATCTATACTTATTAATATTCTGGGAATGGCAAAGGCTGCATTTGCTCTGCGTTTGATATACGAGAATATTGTTTAAATATTACAAGACTCTAGACTTAATAAGCTCGTCCTTCTGATCAATTATATATATATATTCCTTATTTTCAAAGAGTTCAGATTGAGACTTATTAACAATGAAGCTTCTCATACTAATAATGTACTTGTAAATGAAGTTTATACAAAAGTTGAGTGGAGCAGAAAAAAAAGGAACAAGTAAGAGGTTCTAGCCGGGAGCTCCCGACTAGGCGATACCCTGAACCTTCTTCTTCCAACATCAAATGCATATATATATTCTATTGTAGAAGCTAGATGTCAAGCTTGGTGACTCTAGCTCTTATTATTTGCAAAAATTGCCCAAAAAACAGGATATCGATATCGATTTTTATCGATTGCTTGGAAACGGAGTAAGTTATCGATTATCGGAAACAAACTCGATTTGCGCAGACACTATGAGTACCTACATCTCTAGCCCTTATAGGTTCTAAGATCCTTGCGTTCATACATACGGACAGACGAACAGACGGACATGGCTAGATCGACTCGGCTATTGATGCTGATCAAGAATATATATACTTTATGGGGTCGGAGAAGCTTCCCATACTTCTTATACCCATTTTTGATGGGTTCAGGGTATAAAAAGGAAATATGTCTGTGAATGAACACAAAGCAAAATTGTTCGCAAGTGAAAGAAAAACTATGAGTAAAAGCATCTAATGACTTATTACAATAGTTAATAATAACAAATGATGCCCGGATAGCTAATATTTTCTAATTATTTTAAGTACACTGAGTAACTTTGAAAAACTTAGGACCTTAGAACTTTTAATTATTTGCTTTTAAGTTGAGAGAAGTTTTGCCTCTAATTGAAGTGCAAAAGCTGAAGGGTTAAATGTACTGCTTAAATAAATTAGTTAAGTTGTCTTAGTTTAGAGTTATGGAAAAACGCAGTCAAGAATAAGAAACATCAGCTTAAAAATTATATTAAATAAAAGGAGAGCTTTGACGTAACTGAGATTCAGGCAAAATATTTGAAAAGAAAGAAATTGTGCAGCGGGAATATTTTGTTGTTGGCTTTTGGCAATGCGATTTCCACAAATTCTAATGATAATTATGTAAGGAAAATAACATAGATTCTCATTAAAAAATTGTTTGCCAAGGCATCCCGTTTTGATTATCATTTTTGGGGCAACATTTTCCTTAGAAGGAAACATTTGGCATTTTTTGCTCTTGTTGTTGTTGTTGTTGTTGTTGTTGTTGTTGTTACATTCATAAGGCAAACAAACAGAGGATAATATATTAAATATGTGTCTCAGACTGCCTGCACCTAGACAGAATACACAGGACATACAGGACGAGGCTATACAGAGGGAGCGAACGTGCCGGCACAGTCACAAATTTCCATTTATTTTGCCTTTGACATTTGAATTTTTAATGAAATTCCAAACATTTTCCAAACATGCTTTTTGTTTTGCTTACCATCGTTGCAGCTGCCGACGATATAGAAGGACGAGGCACGAAGGACAATCGCAATCAGAATCCTGCGCCGGCCGCTAATGAAGATGAAGTGATGCCCAGCGATATCGTGTTCAAGTAGAATTAAATAGAATATAAATCGCTGGAAAAATGACAGCGATTTCTCAGCACCAGCCGAGCAGAACAAATGCTAAGTAGTTTGCCAGCAGGCCAGCAGGACTAAGGACAACAACAACAAGAAGAAGCAGCCGCAGCTCGAGCTTGAACCGGAACAGGAACTGGAATCGGGCCCCGAGCAAGCCGGGCAATTTGTAAGCCGGCTCTCGGCAATTTCACGCATCGCGGCGGTATGGCGGCAGGCGCTAATAAGGCGACCAGCCACGCCCCCAACTTATACAGTTGCCAAAAAGAATCAAGTGCGCACAACAACAACTGAGCGAGAGTGCCAGCAGGACTTACCCAAAAGGACGAGTGAAATATTATGGCAACTTTTCAAATGGAAACGCGCCAACGGCAGCCGCAACAAACGAATTTAAAACAACGACAAGGACAACGTTCGACAGGACAAGGGCAAGCACAAGGACAAGGGGAAGGGGAACAGGAGATATTCACAAATTGCACACGTCTGTGGCCCACCTGCTCGACGGTAGCCAGCGTCGAGTGCAGCAGCAGGAGCAGCAGCCGGAGCAGCCGAAGGAGCAGCTGCCAGCGGGTCCTGATAATGCTCAGCCTGTTCGTGATTGTCATCGTTGTGATATCCGGCAATGGCGGTAAGTGACAGTGGAATTCACATTCACATTCACATTCACATTCCCATTCCCATTCCCATTCCCATTCCCATTCCCATTCCCATTCCCATTCCCATTCTCATTCCCATTCTCATTCTCATTCTCTGCCCCTTCACATCAGCTTGGCCCCCATGTAATCAAATTTCGTTGCCTCTCGCCAAGCAAATTGCAATTGTTGTCAAATTGATTTGACCAATTTCATTTATTGATTTCCATTTTTCGGTATCATTCATTGCATTGTCATGCCCAATGAGTTGAGCGTGTAAAAGCGAATGGAAACTCAGCTCTGGCAACTTGGCATTTTTCAGCCTTACATAATTCTTGTTGTCGGCGCTGAGTTTTTAGGTTAGGTAATTAATTTTGTGCGCCCGTTAAGTCTGGGGAAATCAATGTTTCGGCCAGGTCCGGGACCTGCCCACCCCTGCCCGCCCTGTACATCAAAATCCCCAGCGATTTTCATGCCCTGATTGAGTGAATGTGAGCCAAACCGTGAGTATCTGCATGAGTAACTGCAGCATAGTGTATGTGTGTGTCTGTGTGTGTGTGTGTGTGTGTGTGTGTGTGTGTGTGTGTGTGTGTGTGTGTGTGTGTGTGTGTGTGTGTGTGTGTGTGCTCACTTTCATTTTTCCACATGCCGTGTGCTCGCTTAATGACGAGCCTCTGCCTCTGGGCTTTGGGCCACCTGAGTGGGTCGGCTAGTGGGCCATATGATCATTAGTTCTTAATGAACTGGCCAGGTCCAATGGAAAAGTAATCAGTTTATATGATTATGTTATATTAATTGTCTGTTATATCTGTGATATTTCAGTTTTAAAATAGCAAATGCAGGCTTTTGGTTAAATAGTTCACATAGATATCAGGATTTCTTATAGTTCGAAATATGCCTTTCTAATGGAAATTGGGAAATAATAGAGGAATTGACATATTGGTTAACTCAATTCGATTGGGTTAATGGATTGAAAAGGATTCAGTTTTAGATTGAAAATTCTTTTAGATTTTCGTTTTTAATAGTAGAACAAAATTGGATAAAGGCCCAATAATAATATTATAATATTCTTCGAGCTCCGTGGGCTAATATCTTCTTATCAGCTGTACAAAATGGCGTCTTATAAGAAAGCAGGGTTGTTTCGGCAGGGGTCTTCCTGCATGTCTCTGCCGACAGGGGTCTTCCCACTTAGAATTTGGTAATTTGTATATATAAAAATTAGCTATTATTATTTATTGTTTTTGAATATTTAAAACTTGTGTAAAAATTGTGAACTTGGAACTTGGCGAACTTTTTGAAGTCGAGCAAATGTCACAGCAAAATTTTGCCAACAGTTTTGTCATCTGCCAAGAGTCGGGAACCCCAATCAAGCAGAAAATAAATAAATAACTAAACAGAAAAGAAAAAAAACCAACAACAACAACAACAACAAAAGTAAGTTGAACGAACAAATATTCAAATAACAGACAGCACGCGACTTTTCTCATTTCATTTAGCGCATACTTTGCTAAATTTCATTTTACCAACAATGCGACAACAACAATAAAAGCTCCGCATTCGCATTCGCATTCGCATCCGCACGAGCGCAATACCTTTAAATATTTAAATAAGTTTCTTGTGTTTGGCTGACGTCTGCACAAAACCGAACAACAACGAATTCAACATTTTTGAGTGAATTTAAAAATTTAAAAGTTTTCGAGACATCATTTTGGCTAAGGCAGGCACGCCCACACACTTACACTCACACGCACACAAACACACACACACTTGTGTACACGTTTCACGTACAGAGGCGAACACGAAAGTGTGCAAAAGTTTTGACATTTCAAATGTTTCTGACAACAACAGCGCCATGTTAATAATAACAACAACAGCAACAACAATCTAAATTACAACAACAACAACAGCAGCCGTAACGGGAACAAGCAAAAGAAAAAGAACAGCAACAGGAACATGCCCTGCGGTCGGCTCTTGTTCAGAGCCAACGCTGACGCTGACGCTGACGCCGACGCTGGCGCTGACGTTGACGTCGTAACGAGCCGGCATATGACTTTTTGATTTCTGCAGGGCGCTTTTTAGCAAGTATATTGAAGCTCTAATTTATGTTGTTGTTGTTGGTGCTGTTGTTGTTGTCATTACCGTTGCGATTGCGGTTGCGGCATCCCAAGCAGTCAATTTATTTTAATTTCTAGCCAGCGGCACTTTATTTATCATGTTGTTTTTCCAGACAGACACCATCCTGAAGCGGGTCGGGTGTACTGCCAGTAGAGGGGGGGTTGGGCTCGTCCGAGACAGACGGCCAAAGCCAGTCGGGATTTGAGCGTTGCTGCAACGGATTAGCAACATTGCTTGCCTTGGCAATTGACCAGCGAACGGGAAAATCAACGTAGACGTTGACGTAGACGTTGACGCAGAGACGCTGCGCACGCTGGTTGCTGCTATTGCTATACTCTGTAATTTGACGGGCAAGCGAGTATATTAGTGGTGCAATGTTCGTTTGTTTGTTTCAAGAGAATTTGCATATGACGGCATTTTTTCAGTCACAAATTCTGAATTATAAATATTCGGCAGTCTTCAAGCTAGAGCATTGGCACACTAGTTAACAAGAAATGTTTCTTATTTATTCAGATCAGCCTCGACTACCTAGTATTTATTTGTTTATAAAGAAATATAGTTTTTTGAGTTATTCGTGGAAACCGTTTTTTTCCTTTCAGTTTTTATAGGTGTATCATATAATGTATACAAACATATTATTATAATTCTCTTAATGTTTCATTAATGATCTCGTCTTACATTTCTTTGTTTTTTTTTTTTTTTTTTGGTGAAAAAATCTGCTTTTTAAAACAGCACAGTCACACTTCTATTTTTATTGTTTTATAATAAATATTATTATTATTATTATTGCCGCTTTTTGTCTCTAACGATTACCATTTTTAAAATTCACGTATTTATCTATTTCCGAACATTTTGACGCTTTGGATAACTTGAATATCTGGCAAATGTAGCTTGTGATAAAATGCGGTATTTTTAATAATTAAGCCGCAAAACATAGTTTGCTTTTTGGTATGTCGAGGTACTCTCTGTGTGTAAGCTAGTGTTAATTATGATCGCCTTTATAGATCAAGTCAAGGTTTCCAGCTTGAGAGAGACTCTCTTTGAGTTACAGCTTAAGATATGGCGAGTATATAGAGTATTGCGCAGTCAGGCATGCCAATCGAAACATTTTCGTCTTGCTGCTATTGTTGTTGTTTCCTTTGTTGTTGTTGTTATTGTTGTTGTTCGCGCTGTCAATACAACTAGTGCCACATGCAGCAGCTAGGATATGCGTCTTATCTGGCAAAAACACGACCAGGGGGCGGGGCGACTAACAACGCAACAAACGAGCTAGATAAGTTGTGTGAGCGTGCGAGTCTGTGTGTGCGTGTGTGTGTGTGTGTGTGGCCGACAGTCTTGGGCCAACGTGCACAACATGTTTAATCTAATAAAGTCGCTGGCTGCCAACTATAAAACGGTCGCCAGTGCCATAAAAAGACTCTGGCTGGGCGTAATAAGCGAATCAAGTGCCCAGGCCTCACACACACACGCACACTTGAGATAGGAAAACAAATGCACACACACACACACTGAGAAACATGTGTATGTGTCTTAAGCAGACGTATCGGCGTCGTCCTTGCTAAGTGATGGGATAAATGGCGCTGGATAAAAATTGGTCGTAACTGAGCACAAGAACAGCCAACAGCTACCGAGTGGGTTTTCGCTATAGCGAGGCTCTGCTGTAGCTTGTGTGTGTGTGGCAAAAACATGAAAATTTGATAAACGCAAAACACACAACAAAAAAAATGGCGAAACGAAAGTTTATGCTCCATATATGCGCTATGCGCACTACAAAGTCAGAGTACGTGTGTGTGTGTGTGTGTGTGTGAGTGTGAGTGTATTTGTGTGTGCGAGTGTGTGTTTGTGTGGGTGTTAGTGTGCGGCTGTTTGTGTGCGTAATTTGCTAATTACCTAAATGGTTGCAAGGTATTCGAGCCAAAACTCGTTGAGCGTGTGTGTGTGTGTTAGCGTGTGTGTGTGTGTTAGCGTGTTTGTGTTATCGATGGAAAGCAAACAATGTGCTGCATTCTGGCTTAAACACAAAAAGTTTAACATGTGCTTTCTGAACGGGCCAAAAAGTTGAAACCCAGTTAAGGCTGTTATGGCCAAAACTGAACTAATTGAACAATTATGCTAACGATATGGCATACGAAAGGTGCCCATTTAAGTTTGTAATTCGATTTTTGCGAATTGTTTATGTAACCATTTGAAGGCTATTTTCGTAAGTTAGACCCTCAATTCATATAAATGCCTAATATCTGTGTTCATTTTCTGGCCATAAAAAGCTATTTGAATGGGTTTTGGCCCATATTTGAAGGGGTTAACAGTTACTTTTGCTGATTTTACGTTGAAATAATAGTTATATTGTATTTGTGCAAAATCCAAATGTATGTAATAGGCAGAAGGAAGCTTCTCCGACCCCATAAAGTATATATATTCTTGATCAGCATCAATAGCCGAGTCGATCTAGCCATGTCCGTCTGTCTGTCCATCCATCCGCCCGTCCGTCCGTATGTATGAACGCAAGAGTCTCAGAACCAATAAGAGCTAGAGACTTTAAATTGAATAGATGTAGGTGCTCCTAGTTCCCGCGCAGATCGAGTTTGTTTCAGATAATCGATAACTTGCTCCGTTTCCAAGCAATCGATAAAAATCGATATCGATATCCTGCTATTTGGGCAATTTTGGTAAATAATAAGAGCTATAGTCAAACTTGACACATATAGAATACATATAGAATATATATATGCATTTGATTTTGGAAGAAGAGGGTTCAGGGTATCGCCTAGTCGGGAGCTCCCGACTAGAACCTCTTGTTTATTTCTGACATTGTTTAACTTGAAAGTCTATTGAATGGATATGAATGTGTAAGAAAAAGATTATTTTATTTTATTTTAGGGTTTTTGGCATTAAATATAATCAAGGTCAACCAAGGTCATGCAAAATAAATTCAGATAATTTTGGAAGTCCGCAAAGCTGATATTTTCACATTGTCTGTATTTACATTACATTAAGGCCAAGTAGAAAATACTTTTAAATTTAAGTGATTGTCAAGTGTTTGACATTAAAGTCATGATAAAATAAACATACAAATGTTACATTTGAAATGATTCCTGGCAGCACATATGCTGAAATCGATACGGAAATGGAAATCCGAACATTTTCAAATATGAACCGGATGCAATTATAATAATGATTTCCTAAACACATGCCATGCGACGAGTATGTGTGGCAATAAAATGTGGAGAGACAATTGTTTGCAGTTTAAAATACATATGGGTGGAGAGGGGGGGGGGGGAAGGTTAGGGCTGGCTTGTGTCCTGCTTTAATTGCCAATTGAGTTGTATTCCGCAGTTTGCACTGATTACATTGTTTTTTTCTCTGTGTTTTATCCTTTGCAGTGCTCGCCGCGCAGCGTGACGCGTATAAGTCAAAGGACATGAGCAGCAGCAATAATGCCATACCAAGTGAGGGGGACGCAGCTGCCGCTGCAGCTGCAGATGGTGTTGCCGGAAGCGGAAGCATGACCAGCACAACCAACAGCAACGGAAGCAACAGAAATGGCCATGCGACAGGCGCTGGCCAGGCCATGACAACCGACAGCAGCTCCAGCTCCAGCTCCAGCTCCAGCTCCAGCTCCAGCTCCAGCTCGAAATCCAACTCCAACTCCAGCTCCGGCTCCAGCATATCAACCACAACTGCAAGAAGCGGCATAGCCAGCAGTAGTCTGCACAGAGGCAACTCGATAGCATCGCTGGCCGCCGCTGCCGGCATCAATCGGAACAGCATCGATCTGGGCGAGGACTCGCGCAGCAGTGGACCGTACTTCGACAGGAATGCCTCGAAGAATGTGACCGCGCTGCTGGGCAAGACGGCCTATTTGAATTGTCGCGTCAAGAATCTGGGCAATAAAACTGTAAGTAAAGCCACACGAACCAGCTCTGGCAATTGTTATGTCATTATGTGCCATCAAAATGCGATTTACAAAGCGTCTGCGAGTGTGTGTGTGTGTGTGTGTGTGTGTGTGTGTGCGAGTTACATTTCGTGTTTTTTAGCTAATTAGCACGTAAACTGCGCCCACATGGCGGCATTGGCTAATTGTTCCGCTGCCAAACAAAATGATTAATTATACTGAAACAGGAAACAGATTTTACTTTAGCCAACTTTCGGCTTCGTCGTGCTGTGTGCCAGGAAATGCCGCAAACATTTCACAAGCACAGTCTCCCCCTCTCCACCTCTCCACCTCTCGCCCAACCTCGCACCAACATCAATGCCACAACACATCCGGCCTAGGCTTCAGCCAGCCAAACAAACCTGGCCAACTATTCAAATCGACTCCTGGGACGCTTTCCACACGGTAGCTCCACAAAACCCAAAATAAAAAACAAACAAGTTAGCGTGCAATAGTTGCTGTTTATCGACTACGTGATACCCTGTACTCAGCGTTAAGAGGCTGTTAATTTCATGCAAGCTTCCTCCCACACATATTTAGTCAAATATACATGTACTAGGCTGAGCTTTTTAGCCCTTGGCTCGCATCTCGCACCATGGGTAAGGCTTTTTTGAATACCTTCGGTATTTAGAGTCCGATTCTTTTGAAATAAACACGTATTAAATATGATACCCAAATGTGTGCGCTAGAGTCTTCCGGTTTAGGTTTTATTTAAGTTTCTATTTAATCTTTTGGAGAATTGTGAAATATAGATTATCGGGGTATACTAGAACCTACCTCTTATTCTTATAAGCTAAGATATTTGCTTAAAAAACCTTCAGATAAACTTAGGAATATTATGAAAATGCATATGAAACAAAATTCGAAATACAATAAAAACTTCAGGTTCCATAAAGTTTTTGAGATAAATGAAAAATATAGATAATACAATTAATAATATATATACTATATAGAGAATAGGGTAGGGCATGCTTCCCTCTGCCTGTTACATAAATTAGCTGCAACTAATATGCCCTCTTCGTAATATTTTTCCAACGTATAAATATATGCAAACGCTTTCGTTTTGTTGTTGTATTTGCTCTGGGATTTGTGTTTTTTTGTTGCTATTTTTTTTTTTTTGGGTTTTAGTTTTGTAACCTGCGCCGTAGTCATTTGGTTTCCGTTGCTTCCTGTGCCGCCGCCGCCTACGGTCCGGGCTTATTTTCCGATAATAATATGTTACATGTCTGCATGGCAGTTCCTGGGCTCCCAAAGTGGGCTCCACCTGCACAGACGTTGCCTTTGCGGTTTCGAAAACTAATTTGCGTGATTATTAAATTCGAGTAGCTGGCCCGTTCCGGCCTGTCTGCAGCTGGTCGGTGGGATGGTGGGGGGGAGGCGTGAGAAGTTTTCAGGCCCTGCGCTAGATAGTTTTCAGCACACAAAGATTTGGGTCAGGCTTGCTACAAACTGTTGGCAACTCCATTAGATGCCAATTAGTTGACTAACTTCATCGATCATCGGCAGACAACCGTCGAGTTAATTAACGATTCTTTATGCCTGGCACACTCAATTATTTATGGCTTGCCGCCGGGTGCGAAATAATAGATTTCAGTTAGTCCATGTGGACAGTTAATAAATATAATATTCATTTAAGGCTGGCATGCGCTTGCTTTGCTATAAAATTGCATTTAATTTAGCCAGCAATTGTGCTACAAAAAAGATAAGCTGACAGCAAGGCAATGATAATAATGTTCCAGATAGAAAGACTTTCAGATTATATTACTTTAATCTTTTGCTCTTTGGGTCAGTTCTCCGACTATGTTTAATTAAGTACAGGTACTTATTATTACTTGCTTTAAAAGCAAGACGCAGCCAATTTATTAAAAAAAGCATTCATTAGCTTGAGTTAAGTACGGGCAGAAGGCTTTCCTTTTATGCATACTTCTGACAATTTTTCACACAATTTCCAAGGTTTTTGCACATTAATTTCTTGCACTGTCAGCTGACAGTCTAATTAGCTTTCACCTTGTGGCATGCCACAAGCCAAAAATTGAACTTTTCAACTCAATTTCCATTTCCGTCAGGGTATTCCAACACCAAACCCCAGCTGCATGCCAATGAAGTAATACATCATGGCTGGCTGAGATTTACCAAGAACAAGGGGGGAAACTTAAGCAAGTCAACAGATAAAAAAAAAAGAAATCTGAGGTCCCACCTTCTGTTTAATGCGTGTGCCGAGCTGGGTTAAACGGCGAATTGATGTTTATGTTTCTACATTATTAATGACGTTTTTCATTAGAGTCGCAGTCGGAGTCGACGATTTTACGGCTGATGTCGATGCTGATAGCCGCATGCGGGCGGTAATGAGTTCAAAAAGGGGCGTGGCAGCCAACACCACAAACAAAAAAGTGCCTCTAAATAATTCAAAGCAAAAGTAAAGTCTGAAGAAAAAGTTTAGTTCATTAGACTATGCGACTTTGAGATACCCTGCATAGAATAAGTCTATTTGCATTGAAAATGCTTATAACCCACTTTTTTTGCATTGAAGATTTTTCATTCACATTTTGTTTAAAGTCAAGCTGGCAGCCTTGATTGAAGCTGCAGCGTATATGCCTTGCCTTAACAATGGTAACGGACTGGGTGTAGTATTACAAGCGTCTAACAAATTTTAAAGCATACTTTCGTGCGCTCTGCAAATTGAGCTATAAAAACGTCAAAGAAATTGCCGTTGATGTTGTTTGCCCAACATCGAAAAAGTGTATATTTTGGCTGGCATTGCAATCGATACACAAATTTTACGATACTGTAAACACGCATAATGCGCATAAACTTGGCCAAAATAGGGCGTCGCTTTTGAAGTACATTTTCGCTGGCTGGGTTGGGGCTGTGCTGGGGCAATGTGGCATGTGTCTTATAGCTGCTTAAGCATTTGGTGTTAATTACATGCAACTTTTTGCTCAAGAGCTGGGCAAACTTTAGGCCTGGCTGGCACCTGCACAAGCTGTCCGTCGACGAGTTTCTTGTCCATTAACTTTGCCGTCGCGCCTGTAGTCAGGCAGCATGTTGCCTTGTTGAAATTAGAAAATGGAAATGAAAATGCACACAGCTGACGTATGACATGCGACATGTGACGGCGCGGGGCGGTCGAGAAGACGCCCCTAAATCACAGTCACTTAAAAATGTTGAGCTTAGACACACACACACGTTAACAGCAGGTGGTTGCCAAACAGGTGTGCATTAGCGCGGGCGTGGCGCTTGCCTCAAATTCGAGTTGAGGCAGCGCCAAGTTACACTCTGATAAGGATGGGCGCTGCCTGGCCAACCCTCCAGATGCTCAGCTGTCACATGTGTTGCCCTGCGTCAAAGTTTTTTTTTTGCCAGTTGCCAGGAAATTTGCATTTGCCGAACCCAAACTTGGGGAAAGGCCCCAACGTCAAAGATTGCGCATGAAATAGACTTTGTAAACTGTTTGCCCAATAAATTAAACTAAACATGCAAATTTTTGGTTGCCACAACAAATGAAATCTCGTTTTCGTTTTGCCCTCAACTTTTGATTTAATTTCATCTTTCAGATGCTGCTGCAGGTCTCCTGGGTGCGACATCGGGACATACATTTGCTAACAGTCGGCCGTTATACGTACACATCGGATCAGCGCTTTCGGGCCATACATCAGCCCCAAACCGAGGACTGGATGCTTCAAATTAAATATCCCCAACATCGAGACTCTGGCATCTACGAGTGCCAAGTGTCAACCACGCCGCACATGAGCCACTACATCCACTTGACTGTTGTCGGTAAGTGTGTGTGTGTGTGTGTGTGTGTGTGTGTCTGTGTGTGTGTGCTGGATTTCATTATCAAACTTTAAATGTACGCAAATTTATGGGCGAATATTTTGATCTGAAAGAAAAGCATTTGTTTGAGACGAAAATGTGACTTCAGCTATTAAGTTCTCGTCGAGCTATTGAGATAATTAAGTCGACTAGTTTAAGATTCGAATTTGAGTAAAGATATTGCAACGACTCAGCTAAGATACTTTTCCGATGAGGTACTTTTTTGTTGAAAGGTTAAAAATAATAAGAAGTTTTTAACTGAAAACCATATCAAAAACAATTTTAAAAAACTCTTCAGATAGAAGTCCTATCAAAGAAAAAGTATCTTATCGGAAAAGTATCTTATCTGATTAATCCAGTCCTTGGTTCATTAATAATTGCACACATATATGAAAAATGGCTGCAAGCGTTTTCTTTAATAATTTTCGCTGTAATTAAAATGGGAAAGATGATTTGCATTTTATTGGGGAGGAGACAGACATGCCTCAACCAACTCGAATACTTAAGAGTTTGCACTGGACATACATTACATATGTATGCCATCTTTAGGCCCAATATCATAAATGGGACAGTAAACACATTCGATAATGGATTTCCCACAAAGTAAGGCTGACAAATAATCAGGTTCAATATAATTAGAATGAATATTGAAGGAGTTTTAGTAATTAGCTGCAATTGAGCTAAAATATAATAATTATTTTGCTGGGGCTTGTAATCATTCGCGCTTGTACATAACATTAGGGACACGCAGTGATAATGATGTTTGTCTTCATGAAATATTTGAGTTTGATTATAGTTTGTATTATATCGGAATTTTTATTATCCAAAAGAGGTTTCCTGTGTACCAAAGGCATGCAAGCAGAATATTATACTTTTGCCATGAAATGTGTTGAGCACAGAAGGATACCTTTTGCTCCCATAGTATATATATATATATATATATATATATATATTCTAGATTAGATACAACAGCCGAGTTGATATAGTCATGTCCAATTGTCTGTCTATTGTCTTGATACCTTGCAGAGGTATTTCGGAATTGGCCGTATCGGACCACTATTTCGTATAGATCAAGACATCTTGACCCACTTCGGGTTTTACTACATCTAAACTATAACTCTCATACACTTGCTAAAAGTTACAAGGGTATTGAGTCTTCGGCGTGCCGAAGACAAACTTTCTTTCACGTTGTTTTTCGCTTGAAATTTGGGAAAACAATTTGCTGTGCCTTTATTTCAATGATGATGAGCCAGCCCTACATATAAATACCATTTGCAAAAATGTAAGGTAAACTTTAAACTTTGCTACAACGTCGAGGGAAAAGTTCAAGTGCTTGTGGGTCAGCGGGCGCTGGGAGGGAAAGCCAAGGTAAAGGGTAGGAAAATGCAAAATCTTTTGAAATTGTTGCGCATTTAAATTACACTTGTATTTCCAATGAGCCAAACTGAAAATGTGTATTTACCTAATTGCTATTTCATTTGGGCCATTTCATTGAAAGTGCGCGAAAAAAATTTATATTTTATACCCTGGACCCATTAAAAATGGGTATAAGGGTATATTGTATTTGTGCAAAATCCAAATGTATGTAACAGGCAGAAGGAAGCTTCTCCGACCCTATAAAGTATATATATTCTTGATCCGCCGAGTCGATCTAGCCATGCCCGTCTGTCCGTCCGTCCGTATGTATGAACGCAAGGATCTCAGAACCAATAAGAGCTAGAGACTTTAAATTGAATAGATGTAGGTGCTCCTAGCTCCCGCGCAGATCGAGTTTGTTTCCGATAATCGATAGCTTACTCCGTTTCCAAGCAATCGATAAAAATCGATATCGATATCCTGTTTTTTGGGCAATTTTGGTAAATAATAAGAGCTAGAGTCACCAAACTTGGCATATAGCTTCTACAATAGAATATATATATGCATTTGATTTTGGAAGAAGAGGGTTCAGGGTATCCTCTAGTGAGGAGCTCCCGACTAGAACCTCTTACTTGTTGTTATTGAGGGTTGGGTTTCAATTGTTTCATGATTCGATTGCATTGTACTTAAACTGAAAAATTTTATTTTGTATTTTCGTTGCAGAGCCCTCAACGGAAATAATTGGCGCACCCGATTTGTATATAGAAAGCGGCTCGACCATAAATCTCACCTGTGTCATACTCAACTCACCTGAGCCGCCGGCCTATATCTTCTGGAATCACAACAACGCTGTAAGTGTAAGGTGTTTTTTTATATAAACTTATATATTCCCTATGTATTTTCTTTTGGATTTTTGTCTATTTCGACAGGCAATTACATTGGGGGTATCATCAAATGATGAGGGATCTGAATTTAGTAACTTTTAAATTAGCTTGGAACTGTTAAACTTTTCTTTTCTTTTCTTTTTTTTTTTGGAGAGGGGTTTGGTTTTGTGTGTTCTATTTTGTTGACTGCAAGAAAATGCTATTTAAGCACTATGCCAAGCGAGGGACCCCGAAAAACCCGTTGAGGCAAGGGTTTTAAATGGATTTTGGTTTGGCTCTGTTCCCGCTGCTGCTGCTGCTGCTTCTGCCTCTGCTGTTGTCAGTGGCATCCCATTCCAGGCGCTGTTAGAGCCACGTTTTAGTTTTCCAATTTAGGTGTTTTGCTTCATGCTTGGGGACTTTAGTCACGGCCATGTTTTGGCTTATTGTATGGGGAATTCGAAAGGGTTCCTGCTGTGCGCAGCCCTTCTATTGTTATGTATTTTCTATAGACCATAGCCATGCTTTTAAGCAGGGTTGAGTGCGAGCCAAAGTGAAAGTGAAAGTGAAAGTGGCAGCAGCAGGGTAGAAAGTTGCCATTAGTGCCAGTTTGGCCATGGGCAGATTTAATTTTATTGTTTTGCTTTTATTCGCAATCTTTTCTCTCTTTTCTGCCAGCCATAATTTATTCTACTCGTTTCGTTTTTTGCGTTGCTTTTAATTTTCTAGCTGCGTGCAACAGTGCGTATGCGTAATATGGGCACAAACAGCTTTATGACATAGAAAATGAATGTCGCATCAAATCTAACTCCATGCGGCATTGTAAAAGTCGTTCGCATACAAATTGCGATTGCTCTGTCTATCATTTCCACCTCCCCCCCTCTCTCTCACGCTCTCTCTGTTTTCTTTTATGCAATTCTCGTTACTTTCTCTTTGCAGATAATCAACTATGATTCGCCTCGGGGCGGCGTTTCGGTGGTCACCAACAAAGGTGAGACGACGACATCGTTCCTTCTGATTAAATCGGCGCGTCCATCCGACTCCGGGCATTATCAGTGTAATCCATCAAATGCAAAGCCCAAAAGCGTAACGGTACACGTGCTGAATGGTAAGTAAAATCAACGACAATCCAACACAAAAACCATCAGACAAAACTACTTAGAATGAACAAAAAAAAAAAAAAACATTGATTAAAATGTATAAATGTACGTATGTAATTAATATTTATTGCCAAGCCGAAAACGGTATACCCTTTACAGGCAAGTGTTAATTGTTGATAAGACTTTTCTTTAAGCATAAAAACTTATTAAGTGTATAATATTTATTTAATGTATAAGCTATGCTTGAGATAGTTTCTTTTTAACTTTCGTTTAAATTTTGTAACTCTCAAGTTTACAAATTCTTAATTTAGCACTTAAATGAAGATCTTGTGAATGTGTAGAGTTTTAGGGTGTTTCTGTTTCTTATCCTTCCTAGGCTTTGGAATCCTTTAGAGTATACTTGGACTCAGCTATTGACGTGCCAATTTATATGCATATTATTATTTTGTAGTTTCACAATACTCTCGCTTTTACGCTAAGCCAACATTGTGCTTAAGTTTAACTACCCTGATAATAAGATTTAACGCAAACGAAGAGCACAATGCACGAAGGCGAAACTTTAGCGTGATGGACAGCAGAATGAATGCCAAGAGACTAACTGCGTTGAGGGTATTCCCGCGGAGAATGCACAAAGACTTACGAAAAGTGCAGAGGCAAGGCATGCTAATGAAGAAGTCCAAGGGGTTGGGAAATGCCACGGCCAACATTGTAGCGAATGCGGGCTTATGAATGCTTTGTGGCCAAAATCTGAATGCCCGAATGGCAGGGAATGTATCAAGAGGTGCTCGCAGGGCATGTTGAAGTAATGCTCGGTCGGTTAAAATGCTGCAAAGATTAGTCAAAACTTTGGTTAATAATTGTAAGAGAAATGCACTTGAGTGAAAAAAAGGTGAACTGAAATGCTAGTGAAGTAATCCTTTTGAGAAAGCTTGGGATAGTTTTTTTTTACAAGTGTGAGAAAGAAAGCTGTTGGGATGAACTTTAATATGAAAAGATTAAAAAAGCAGGCCATAGAAAATTAAAATTTGTACAATAAATACCCTAAATGGGGAATAAAATAAAGTGCGACTCAATCGAAAAGTTTACTCTAGTTTAAATTTAAATAAATTCACAAAACATTTTAGTTTGAATTCCTTAAAGTAGAAGCCCTTCTAGTGTCTATAAATGTTTGAATAGCTGTAGCTAAATTTCTTTAAAATTGAAAAAAAAAACACGCCAAAGGTTCTCAACGAACTGTATCCCAAAGCAGGGCTCAGCCCGTCTTTGGGCAGCCATAGAAATGCAGCTACAGGTAACACAAGCATTGACACTAAATAAACCAGGCCAAAAGGTGTCGAGTGGCAAAGGAGGGAAGAGCGTGCCTGCTGTGCTGGAAGTAACTCGACTATATATATATATTGTGTTTAAAGAGCGTACAGAAAAAAGAAGAAGATAGAAAAACCCAACAAGTGAAGTTCACGCTGTTAACCGAAACGAACAGTGAAAATATTGATTGGAAAATAGCTTTAACTGGTTGCGTAGTCAAGGCAGAGTCTTGCAATATGCTAATTGCCTTAACAATAGTTGTATATTCAATATTTACTACATTAAAAATTAACATTAACATTACAATTAACATTAAAATCAAAATGAAAAGGAACAGTAAAAACAAATACAGTTTTCTGTTGCCGCCCTCTTCGCGAGCACAGCAGTTAACATAATGTTGGACTGTTAACAGACTAACGAAACTCCCAGCACTTAGCGCTGCTCCCTCTGCCCCTCCCTTCCGCACTGTTGCACTCCTGAAATTATGTTTATGTTGCGCTTGGTCTATGCGACACGCTACCCGCAGCGTGCAATTCGCCTTCCCCCTCACCCGCAGCCGTGTTTGACTTTATGCAGCATGCCACTTCCTTTGCGACTTTTCGCTAATGTCAAGTTGTCGTCGTCGTTGTCGCAACGGTGTCTGCTAGATAATGCCACAGCGCACACACACACACTCACACACGCACACATACGAACATATAGCTGGGTGTACTCATGCCTAGCGCCGTATTGTGCATGCAATGCGCGTTGTTTCCGTTAACTGCTTTGGCACACTTGTTTCTGATTATTATTATGTTTTGTCTCTTGTTCTGCTACTTTGCATTGTTGTTGTTGCCGCTGCCGTTGTTACATTTTGTTTTGTTGTTATTTTTATTATTATATGCCCGTCAACATTGTCTGCTTCTTCTTGCTGCTGTTGCTGTTGTTGTTGTTGTTGTTGTTGTTGTTGTTGTTGTAGTAGTTCTGCTTTTGTTTTCGCCGTGTCTCCGTGCCAACAGCTTCGTTCACACACTTTGCGTCAGGCTTTGTCGCCCAATGACAGTTGCTTGTTTGCCTTTCGTTTCTCTCGCTTCTTTTGCTTCACTTTTTTGCATTACTTGGCTTTTATTGTTTATCGTTAGCTGCCGCATGGCCAGCTAGTGCGAGCGAGACGGCATGCTGCACGCGCAACGACAATATGAATTCCTAAAATTATGAGTTTGTTTGTTTTGCGTCGTGTTTCTTTCAATTTGAATGAAAATTGTAAAAAGCGCGTGTTGAAGCAACTGTTAACGCAACAAATACATTTAGCTTTTTATTTGTATTTTATTCTCAAGTGTGACCAGTCAATGCAGGCTGTAAAATACCGCAATACAAAAACTTTAATACTTAGCATTTATTTAATCAATTAATTAAAACACTATCAATTATAGTTAAACTGCTTTAACATTGATTAGTGTGCTGATAGTAAAAGGCTAATCCTTTTTCCATTTTCCAATTGCAATTAGTTAATATTGAAAATCTTGTAACGGTATTTATAAGCTTATTTCGTTTAAGTCTTTCAATCTGAAGTTAAAGATTTAATTATGAAATCTGCCAGTTTTACACGACAAATATTTTTACTATCAGTATTTCGAATTTCCATTCGTCAAATTATAGAAAAATGTTTGAAAATTATAGGCTGTAATACTTAAATCACTTTAAGATTTACAATGATTTATAATAGTTAACAGAAGATAAGGATGTAATACCTTAAATAGATTATTTATTGGTATTATTTTCATTATATTTAACAGATGGCTTAAATTTTTTTAGTATTATTGTGTTGTCGAATCGACATCTTCTAATTACTAATATAAAAGTCTTCATAATGAAGAATAAGTAACTAATATCTACCTATACGTACATAGCGTGAGTAATACTCCCCTTGAGTCCGTTTCGCAACACTGTACCCCAGATGCAGCTCTGTTGCCCTAACTGAGTCGTAACTGTCATCAGGTTTGGTTTCTGGTTGCGTGTTTCCGTGCTTTATGTGTGCTTTCCAGCGATTGAATGGGGATTTTGCCCGTTTGGCTTTTGCAGCATATTTTACGACTTGGTCGATTTTCCGTGCTTTTCTTTTAAAAGGATTTGTTATTGTTTGGTGGCTGTTTTCGGGTTTCTTTACACCTTTGACTGAGCTGATAATCTAGTTAGTGCTCTAGCCAGATTATGTGGCATTATGTCCATCTAATAATCACCTGCGCTAAGCATTACCCAACTGTATGAATAAAATAAAAAAAGGCCATAAGGACACGTGCTGCATACATAATAAAGAGTACTCGAACATACACGTACACAACATATTTTTACCGTTTTTGTTTCACCCAATAATTGAGTATGAGAACAGCAATAAAGATGTAAATTAAACAGGTGTTTCTCATTCCGTTTCCAGGGGAGTTCCCAGCAGCAATGCAGCACGCGGCACCAGCACATCCTCCCATGTCTCCAAGTCGCTATCTCTTAGTGTACCTGTTTGTGTGCTGCTGCAGTTTGGCATTTGCCAGGCACTCCATGCGGCCCTCCGTGCTGCAGCCGCGGCGGCGAAGTCGACCCTGCGGTTTCGACGAATCCCCACCAGCCGCAGCAGATGTCCCGGACGAGGACGAGGCGGACGAGGACATGCCGGCGTCAAAGCGTCTGTGTCAGTATCTGGACTGGGACACATCCTCCAAGGTATTTTAAGCCTGCTCTACTCTACGCTGCTGAGCGTCACATGGCGAGGGCGTGGCCCACCGCAACAGCAACAACTTCAACAATCATCAACATCAACAGCAGGTGCAACTGCAACAACAACGGCAACGTTTAGGCAAGTATATGAGGCAGACATAAGGTGAGCAGCCATTCAAAATGAAAACGAAAGTAAATATATAGAAAAACAAGAAACACTCTCTTAGACTCTAGACTAATACTATAAAGTAAACTCACACACACACACACACACACACACACACATATACATATACATACACTTATATGATAACAACTTAGCCTAACTAACTCAAATATACACACACACACACACACACACACACACGAACACAACAATACATACATAAGCTGTAACTATATAATAGTAACTACTATGTATAATCTATTGGCTATTCCGTTTTTCTATGAACCCGTGACGTATACGTAATAATTAATCCGAAAAGAATACAAAGAATGGAAAAAACTAATTACAGAGCCAAGTTGTCGCCTTTTCAAGTACAACTTTTGTATCATATGGTCAAAACAGTTCTGTTGTCTAACTTTTAGTTTCGAATCTTGTAAATAGGCAGAATCGCGCTTCTAAGCCCGCCAGTTCAGTGAAGAAGTATTTGGATTAACTTTCAAGGTATATTTGGCCCAAAAAACACACAACTTTCCAACTTTTTGATACATCAAATGAATATACAATAGAAAATTCGCTAGAACTTTGTGTAGAGACTTAACCGACACGAACACTGCTCAAAACTCGAAAAAAATTATGAAAAACAATGGGGAAAACAAGCTAAATGTTAAAATGAAAGCGCTTTTCCAGATGCCATACTGTGACTATTCCCAATGCAAAAACTTATTTTATAAACTCAAATAGGCGTAAAAATAAATGTTTAACGGCAAGCAACTCAACACACATTAAGCAACAAAAACAAAAACAAAACAAAATAATCATAATTAATTCGAAAAAAAAAAAAGAAATTCAAATGAAAAATTTTCTAAATGTTAAACTTCAAGTGCGCAGCAAAAATTCAAGTACTGACTAAAGCATATACAATTTAACAAAATATACATATTAAATAAAATATATAATGATGGAAAAAACACTGTAAAAATGATTTCACAAAAGCAAAAGTTAAGCTTAGGAGAAATGTTTGTCTAGATGTTGAAGTCCTTGTCGCAAAATTATCCCAAAACATCAAAGACATCAAATCATGGCAACGATTCAGAAGATATATTCGAATATTCCTATCATAAGTTGCCTCGTTTCCAAATTGTTTCCTTAATGTTTGTATAAATGGCATAAATATAGATTATATATTTAAGCTTAATTGGGTTGGCGCAAAACGAGCTGAAGAACTGAGGTTAGATTAAATATGGTCGAATTCGTGTTGCACATTTCATGTTTTTCTATGTTGTTAATTGATAACACAAAATATATATATATATATATATAAATACATAATTAGGCAAATATTATGAGAACAAAAATTCAATTCTGCAAAATTATTATTAACACAAGTTTCAGTTTAGGTTTTGACAACTTAAATGCGGTTTGCTGGACAATCTGTTGAGAATTTTCGCATATTCATTTTCAGCCATTTCTGACTATAATTTCAGCTGTTTTTTAGCTAGTAAAATAGTAAAGCATGTCTTTACTCCAAGTTCTTTTTGTTATTGTCAATATATGTTACATTGAAATTTTCGACTTTTTTTGTTAAGGTTTTTCTGTACCGAATTCCATAAAATGCATGGACCTGAAATTTTCCGATTTTCTAAGTGTCGAGCTATTCAATTTGAGCGACTTTTGATCATATTAAAACATTTTATTTTGGTTGCCAAAAACTTAAATAAATATATTTGTTTAATACGCGAATACTCTACTTTTTTTAAGATTTGTCTCAAAATATATACACGAAGGTTTTTCAGTTAAACTCACAATCAAAGGTTAATAAATGTGCTTAAGACCTAGAGGAGTTTTTCAAAATCGCGTCATCTAATATTATTTGTTTTGTTGTAAACTCTTATACGACAAATTGAAGCTTATTCACTTTCAAAAAACTGTTGCTTCAGTTGAGAATGAAATTATTGGTGCCGAGTTTCAGCTATTTGTAAAATCGGACACTTTTTTAATTCAGTTTTAAGTTCTGATTTCAGTTTATTTTTAAAATCTCAACAATACATATAAATACATTGCATTTGCGTATTATAAGTAAATTATTCATATGCAAGTCCTTAAATGTTTGTGATCAAAGGAGTTTCCTGCAACTTATTCTTCTCTCTACCAAAGGCACAACTATAAGGTTAACCTTTGGTAGAATCTATTTCCAAATAAGTTCTTCTGCCTGGTTTCACTTTGTAAAAGCTATTTCGTTAATTACACACTTTATTTTACAAACACATCACCTTTGTCGTAGCAAGTATATAGAAAAGTAAGCATACAAAACTGTGCAACAGCATTTGCAATTAAAAATGAACAAAAAAAAAAAAAGAAAATGGACAAAAAAAAACCAATTAATTCAGTGTTTATATAATGGTATATGCAATAAAAAAAAATAAATGAGAATAATAAACATTGAAAAAGTTTATAATGCTATCGATAGAAATATATACAAAACTGGGAAAATAAGATAAAAACGAAAAATTGAAAAACTGAAAAAGTTGCATTAAGCATGTTTAACAGCGACAACTATTCAACCCCAACTGCGACTCGCTCTCACAATAGTTTTCATTAGCTTTTCAACAAACAATAACAAAAAGTACAACAGATACAAAAAATAAAAAAGAAAAAGAAAAGAAAAACTAACAAAAAACTCAGCTATGCATGTATTCAACATTCACATGAGATTCAAAATAATTTAGCTTTTTTTTTTATACCCTGAATCCATTAAAAATGGGTATAAGGGTATATTGTATTTGTGCAAAATCCAAATGTATGTAACAGGCAGAAGGAAGCTTCTCCGACCCCATAAAGTATATATATTCTTGATCAGCATCAATAGCCGAGTCGATCTAGCCATGTCCGTCTGTCTGTCCGTCTGTCCGTCCGTCCGTCCGTATGTATGAACGAAATTTTAGATGTAGGTGCTCCTAGTTCCCGCGCAGATCGAGTTTGCTTCCGATAATCGATAACTTGCTCCGTTTCCAAGCAATCGATAAAAATCGATATCGATATCCTGTTTTTTGGGCAATTTTGGTAAATAATAGAGTCACCAAACTTGGCATATAGCTTCTAAAATAGAATATATATATGCATTTGATGTTGGAAGAATAGGGTTCAGGGTATCCCCTAGTCGGGAGCTTTAAGAGAGACTCTTACTTGTTTTAAGTTAAAATTTTGTGGAATTTTTCATATCAAAGTAATTTTGTGCATTTAATAACAATTTTGTTCAATAATAGAATGAAATTAATAATTATGAATTATTATTTTTCCCATTTTATGTGCAAGCATATTGAAAATTTCTTCTTTGATATTTCGTATTGTTTTCAAGCTTTTAAACAATCATAAGCAAAACATTTCACCAACAATTTCCCAACACACAAGTAAGTACGGCAAACTAGCTAAATGAAAGTGACAAATTCTTAAGTTAGTTAAGATCTAAGCTAATTAAAACGAAAACGAAATAAAACTGCAGACAACTGACGTAAATATTGTATATGTAAATGTGTATTTATAATTATTAAAAAAAAAAAGTAAAGAAAAACAAACGCTATATATATATATATATATGTATACATACAGTATAGTCTATTTACTACAGAAAAACAAAATTGAATTAATGATGTTATTAAAGCTAAACTGAATTTGAAAGTAACTTTCAATTAAATACGAGAAAACCCCCAATAAAAGCAAAGTACGACAAAAACAAAACAGAAAGGAAAACTAAATCTTTTAAGCGTGTAAGAATTTAAAATGCAAAGTCTTGTGAAAGTGCGTAAGAATAAAAACTGAAAAATTATAACAGAAAACGAAAAAATAAAAACAAAATACCTAAAGCATATTATGTCAACTGTTAATTAAGTTGTTTTAATGCAAATGGGCCATGAATTAGGGTCAAAGAGTTTCAGCTCAACTATGAGCTAAATGCTAAGAAAATAAAAGCAAATCATTTTTCATAGCTGGACAGCCGAACAAAAGCCGCACAACTGTGGGCGAGCCAAAGAGAGATGCGGCTGGAGCGATAACATAATGAAATGAGATTAATCATACGCCCCGTGTAAGCATAATGAATGCACAGCAAAGCAATCGCTTAGATTTACATTCTGTTAACAGCACGGATTCTGTCAGGCTCATCATTTATAGAGCAGCAGCAGACTTACGCAACGCGTCTTTATGGTTTTTAATAAATATTAGCACATAGTTAAACACTTGAGCGCACGCTGATGGAAAATCAATAAATATGCCAAGCGCCAGTCGGTGTGGAGCGTCGCCTAATGGACGCTGCAAACTGTGCTACATAAAGTATACGTATATATATGTTTGTATATATATGCGAGTATATTTTATTGACGAAACGTTGCGCGTCCGTTCGCGACTTGCAGGCTTTCAGTGCCAACACAATCAACATCATGCTCATCATCAGCGCCATCGCCATCCTCCATAACCATCCTCCATAACCATTAACCAACGCGGGGGCGACCTGGCGACTTCATGCAAAACCACTCAAGGACAAGTGGGCAATAAGCGAAAAACTTTTATTGTTTTATGTCGAAAAGTTGTCTATATGGTATGTCCGTGTGTTGGTCGCTGCTGTTATTGTTTTGTGTCAAGTGGCGACCGGCAGCCCAGCGGCGATGTATTCTCGCCGCCATCGCTATCATCGTCGCATAATGCGCCATATATAATATGACCAGAGGCCATATAATGCGCCATCCTGTATGCATGGGATCACAATCTCGCCATGCTTCGGTCCTTTAGCGCTGTCGAGTGCTGCACAAAATGCAATTGCCGTGCCGCCGTGCCATATAAGAAAAGGGAACGGGCTTTCGGCCATAATACTCAATGGCAGTTGCCATGCAATGTAGCTGCTAATGATGTCCTGCTTTATGATGTCTGTTGCGTAATGTGTGAGCTGCAGCTGTCCGAAAGCCGTGCCCTCTGATTTGCGTCTCTGATGATTATCGATTTCGATTTCGCCTGGCATTCAATCAACCTGTCGTTGTTTGTTTCTCCTCGCAGTCAGCCGTTGCGTAATCAGCTTTCAAATCAAATATAAACCTGCGACAGCGACGAGCTTTGCCCATTGCAAAGCCGATTTGATCGCGCAAACCTAATTGACAGAATTGTCGGGGATTTGTGTTAGCTAATTTTGTTGGACCGATTGTTCAAATATTCGTGCATACATATTTTATAAAATTTTATGTGCATTTTAATTGGTTTTATTGTTCGGGCTTTGGGGGACGCTGTATTATCATTCAAATCGTTAAAGTAGTCTACTACAATCAGATTAAAGAAACATTACCAAAACAGTTTTGAACTTTGGGCTCAGGAGTTAGTCGAAAGCCAGCTTTGAGGTTGTAATTGGAATGTGAACGAGTATTGCGCAGTCGGTTGGAACAGACTGCAACATATATTATTTGAATATTTTATTTATTTGAAATATGTAACACTCAATTTATTTTCTTTATCGATAAAAAAGAGTCAGCATATCTATGAGAGCTAGAGATTCCATATTTGGTAAAGATGTCTACACAGATCCAAAATATTTCATTTTCCCGACTTCCAAAACTTTAAAACTATCTTCGGTATTTAAATAAACCTGATATATATATATATATATTATATATATATTTTAAGTACGAAGTAAACCATGCAAGCATTGCCCATAGTATGTGTGTGTTTGTGTACGTGTGCTTAGTAGGAAGCTAGAAAGTTTGTAAGGGTATCTCCTAGTCGGGCTTTCGCAACTTATCTCTTGTTTATATACAACTTTGGGTTTTAATGCTATTTGTGCTTTGCATGTAAATATTTTATAATTGTATTAGTTGATGCTTATAATTTATGCAATTTGTTTATATCATATTTCAACAACTAATTCAGATGAACTGCATTTGCTTCAGCCAGGTAAAGTTATCGAATAATGCTGGGCATGGTTCGCTGTAATTTAACCTGCCTGTCAGTCAGTCTGTCAGTCGGTCAGTCTGTCACTCTCGCAGTTAGTCATCGAGGGAGCCCAAAAACAAGTGCCATATATGTATGCAAGGTTGCTGTTGTTGTTGTTGTTGTTGTTACCCCACTTGGTGCTCGAGTGTGTGCTGCAGTTTATGACTGTAATACATTTTTGGCTATTTGCCCCTTCGCTGGCCCGGCCTGGCCTAGTTGTTATTTGCGGCTTTTTGGCAGCTTGACGCTTCTTGGCCAAAGTTATTGAATGGTTATAGCAGCCACTTGCGATAAATCAATGACCAGCCACGATGCGAAATCTACGTTGACAAATGGACCGGGCATGAAGTAGACTTCTTCCACAGCCAGCTTAAGTGTGTGTGTGCGGGTGTGGTTTATTTAATTTACCATAAATATATATGAGAATTTATTATAATGCATGTTGTTCTGTGCATATTGATTTCAACAGGCAATACTTAATTAAGGCCATGCTGTGGGCCTTGCCACAGATGCCAATCTCCAAGCTGAGCTCAGCTGGCAGCGAGCATCAGGCCAGAACTGGCATTTAGTTGAACACAATCTGCCCACACCAATTTTACAGTTAGAGAGAAATATTTGATTAGATTCTCGAGAGACAGAGAGATCCGGCTGGCCGGATAATCAGCATTAAAAAGTTAGTTGGACTTTGCAGTCGACGGTCCGTTCCGGTTTGCTCTATACTCGAATAATTTTGCATAGAGAAAAGTGCAATAATATACGTCTTGTTGTTTTAACTGCAAGTGTGTGTGTGTGTGTGTGAGTTTTACATTGTGTCTGTGTGTGCTCGTGTGTGCGTGTGTGTGTGTTAAATAAATACAGGCATGCTGCACACTTGCTTACATTTATTACGGCCATAATCCGCAAGTCTTATGCGTTTCCATATGCGGGGGTTGGCGCAGGGCTCGACACATGTGTGTGTGTGTGTGTGTAATGTGCTCTGCTCTGCTTAGCCCGCAAATAGAGCTATAATTAAATTAAAACTTTTACCATTTGCAGCACAGTGAAAACAACAACAACAATTGAATTCCAGCCCACAGCATATCCAGCTGAATGCCAAGAGAATGAGTTGTCTAGAGAGCTCTAGAAACACAAAAGCCACCAATTGCACTACAGGGCGAATACTTGATGCGATAAACTGTTTGAGATTAGGCGTACTATGGCTTATGTGGGTGGCCAGCTTGCTAGCGAATGTTAGCAGGAATCAAAGAATGAAATAACGTTAGAGTCAATGTAAGCGCACAGGAGCATGGGCTAGGCAGACCTAAGCAGTATGCGGCAGACTTCATTTACTTCTACTATTACTAGATAATTTGATATACTTATTTGTGTATATAAAGATGTACACGTTTTTTATTTAAATAAATTTGTTTTGTAATAAGCAAACAATTGAATTAATATTACCATAGCATCTATTGTTGTTAATCTATGTGTATGTCCCGACTGACTTACTGTTAAACGTAACTTACCTACTTCGATCAAGCTACATGCTCAGGTGGGGTCAAAAACTCTTCGGCAATTAATGAATAATAATATGTTGATATAAATAAGAGCACGAAAAATCTTTAAAGGGAATTATTGAACTACATATATACAAAAATATAAATATATTTGACATAACTCCGCGCGGAGATATGACGTTCCAAAACGACATAGCTCCGCTGGGAGATATGACGTTCCAAAACGACATAACTCCAGCGGAGATATTATGTTCCAAAACGACATAACTCCGCAGAGAATGTGGACTTTGCAAGCGAAACGTTTTTTGGCCAACAACTTTTTTTTTAATAATGCTATATGATAGTAGGGATCCGTACGCATTCAAAAAGGTATAATATTTTAAAATCAGATTATATTTACCCGAGATTTTCAAAAAAATATTCAAAAAAGTTTTGATATTCAAACCTACCTCGGGTAATAGCTCCGCTTGGAGATATGACGTTCCAAGACGACATAACTCCTCTTGGAGATATGACGTTCCAAAACGACATAAGTCCAGCGGAGATATGATGTTCCAAAACGACATAACTCCGCGTGGAGATATGACGTTCCAAAACGACATAACTCCAGCGGAGATATTATGTTCCAAAACGACATAACTCCGCGCGGAGATATTATGTTCCAAAACGACATAACTCCGCGCGGAGATATGACGTTCCAAAATGACATAACTCCGCGCGGAGATATGACGTTCCACGAGGACATAGCTTCGCGCGGATATATGACGTTCCAAAACGACATAGCTCCGCGTGGAGATATGACGTTCCAAAATGACATAACTCCAGCGGAGATATGATTTTCCAAAACGACATAACTCCGCTTGGAGATATGACGTTCCAAAACGACATAACTCCAGCGGAGATATTATGTTCCAAAACGACATAACTCCGCAGAGAATGTGGACTTTGCAAGCGAAACGTTTTTTGGCCAACAACTTTTTTTTTAATAATGCTATATGATAGTAGGGATCCGTACGCATTCAAAAAGGTATAATATTTTAAAATCAGATTATATTTACCCGAGATTTTCAAAAAAATATTCAAAAAAGTTTTGATATTCAAACCTACCTCGGGTAATAGCTCCGCTTGGAGATATGACGTTCCAAGACGACATAACTCCTCTTGGAGATATGACGTTCCAAAACGACATAAGTCCAGCGGAGATATGATGTTCCAAAACGACATAACTCCGCGTGGAGATATGACGTTCCAAAACGACATAACTCCAGCGGAGATATTATGTTCCAAAACGACATAACTCCGCGCGGAGATATTATGTTCCAAAACGACATAACTCCGCGCGGAGATATGACGTTCCAAAATGACATAACTCCGCGCGGAGATATGACGTTCCACGAGGACATAGCTTCGCGCGGATATATGACGTTCCAAAACGACATAGCTCCGCGTGGAGATATGACGTTCCAAAACGACATAACTCCAGCGGAGATAAGATGTTCCAAAACGACATAACTCCGTGTGGAGATATGACGTTCCAAGACGACATAACTCCTCTTGGAGATATGACGTTCCAAGACGACATAACTCCTCTTGGAGATATGACGTTCCAAGACGACATAACTCCTCTTGGAGATATGACGTTCCAAAACGACATAACTCCTCTTGGAGATAAGATGTTCCAAAACGATGTTCGATAGCTTACTCTGTTACCAAGCAATCGATAAAAATCGATATCGATATAATGTTTTTTGGGCAATTTTGGTAAATAATAGATACACCAAACTTGGCATATAGCTTCTAAAATAAAATATATTTATATGCATTTGATGTTGGAAGAAGAAAGCTCAGGGTATCCCCTAGTCGGGAGCTCTCGACTAGAGCCTCTTACTTGTTTTTTTTTTGTTTTTGATCCAAAATAAAATATAAATATATATATTGATCAGTGCTGCAAAGAATATAATCATATTAGACGAACTTAATTATTTATTAGTATACAATAAATAAATACAATATCTTATTATTTATAATATAATTTAATTTATTATTGCTGATAGTTTATCTTCTAATATTCTTGAGTATAAGTAATAGTAATTAAATCTGGATTTAAATATATTATGAGTCCGAGCATCACCTCTTAGTGCTCTGTTTAAAGTTTTATAGCAAAAGAATCTGTTTGTGTACAAGTGTAGAGCATTAAGGTGCTTCAATGCACAGGTTAACCACAAGAACCGCAACACCTCATATATATATTTATATATGTATTATTTTTCTATATTTTTCTATTCGACTAACTCTTAGTGCAAATTAATTTCCATTTGAAAATCCACAAACTGTAATTTTACAAGCACTTAGCTCTGGCGAGCAGCAGCTGCTGTTGCCCGCCAAGCCGCTGGGCACCGTCGTCTCCGTCTCCGTCTCCGTCTTCCTCGCCGTGTCCGGGCACGATTGCGTTTTCGGCTGCAGCTTCCGTTCAAGCCGAGTTGGGCGTGGCAAAGCGGATTACGACAAGAACTGGAAGTGCTGCAACACTGGCCAGCAGCTAACCATAGACTTGAACACGGACGGCACTTGACCAACACTTGGGGCTTCAGCTGGCCAGTGACTGCGGCCTGGTCCTGGTCCTGGTCGAAGTGCAAGCGTTTTTCGGCGCATAAAACTTTTAAATGCAGAGATAAAAGTTGAACCTAAAGCGAATCAAACAGAAGAAGAGCCATAAAAATGCTTATAATACAGATTTCCAACACACACACACACACACACACACTCGCACGCATACAAGTAAGTATATATGTGTGGCAAATGCTCGACACAGATGCATATCTGTTGTTATTGTATGGAGGTTGTTTGGTAAATGGGGGTCAGCTTAAAGCTTGGGGCCAACTTGGTTGTGGCTGCTGCTTGTTGTTCGTTGTTTGTTCTCGTTGTTGTTCTCCTTGTTGTTGTTGTTGTTGCTGTTGTTGCAGTTAGTTACAACACGATGTGCATGTGCTGGCTATAAATACATATGTTTTAATTTCCGCACTTTTAGGTCAGACCCAACGCCCCCGAAAATGGGGGCCAGATTAAAGGCAACGGATGTGGACGTTGGCAAACTTCCGTTTTCTCTTGCACTTCTTTAAAATGCTGCTTGTATATGTATATATATATATATATGTGTGTGTGTGTGTGTGTGTATATACTTTTACTCATTTTCATCATATGAAAGGCATAAGGATACTGACTGACCGTTTTGTCGCAAACATTGCAAGTTTTTATTTTCTTTTTTCGATTTTCTGTTTATGTTTTTGTGCGCATTTCAACAACACGAATGTCCGATAGCAAACACACAAACACACACTCACACACATACTTGTGCATATGAATGCTGTTAGAATTTCATAAACATAATCATCTGCTATGCGACAACAACAACAACACACACACACACACACACACCATCACGCAAAATTCATCGATCTTTTTTCTCTCGCAGCTCACACAACTCGGTTAAATGACTCATGAAATTGCTGCTGCGAACCATTTGTTTGTATAGTGCGTGTGTTTATGTGCGTGTGTGTGTGTGTGTGTGTGAATCTAGCTGTGTGTGTGTGTGTGTGCGCGCGTATAAGTTTCAAGTGCTCGCTGTGTGCGCTTATGGCAAAGCAATAATGTTTGTGCGACTGCCGCTGCCATTCGGTTAATAATTTAGGCTTAAATACAAACGAGCTCAAGCTGCGTTGCGTATACGCCATGGTGGACATTTCAAACGGGCAACGCACGCAGGGTCAGCTTAGAAGAGAGGCGGGGCGCCATGTTGACACATGTGTACACGGCGTACATAACACAGAGACCGTGGCAAAACCCAAAGTAGCCGCAAAGCCAATTGTTGAAAGCGTTGCGGAGGCGTGCGCGGGGCATCGTATGTCAAATAAATCTAAGCGATGCTAAAGTCCAAGTGCGGCCGTGTTAAGTGGGCTCAAGACAAGGTTGATTGGGCGCGAACTTTGCACACGATTGCAAGGTGGGCTCACGGGCCAGGGGAACTTAACAGCTGAACACATAAGCTAGCGGACAAAGTAGTCGAGCGTAGGCCCAGCTAAGTCCGCGGAAGGGGAATTATTTATTTGCACGAATTATAAAAACAACAGAAAATAAATGCAAATAAATGTAAGTGTGGTGTAGCAACAAAATTAAAAAAGTTTAATAGAAAAGTATAGAATGCAGCACATAATACCAGAATAGTTAGGGCATTGAAATATTTTGAGCTCATCAAAAGAAACTGTGAGATTTTGTTGTGCAAAATTGTGTTTAATTTTTCTAGAGAAAACCTATAATATATTCATTTGACAATTGTCAAACGAGTTATCAATAAACAATTTATCAATAAACTATTTTAATAACTTTTATGACGTACAAACTATTCAATAAATGTAAAAACAAAAATTGCAATGTCAAATGTTTTATTTGTTAAATAATGCAAGTGTTAAAAAATTGATATCTCGTAGGTGCCACAGATCTTCAACAGATTTATTTTCTTAAATATAAGTATGTAACATATTTATAATTTAAAAATATAACTTTCAGAGTATATTACTTTTCTTTTGTACAACAAATTGTAGAAGGTGCATGATAAGTCCGTTGTACTATTTAAGTCCCAGTCTCTTGTCTAAAGTTATCAAAATTCTATTATTGATGAATTCAAGAAAATATTACTTCTAACAATTTTCGAGCTATGCAAATATGCCACAAATGTATCGCAAGACAAAATAGTTTTTATAGCATTACAATTTTTATATTTGTAATATGTGATAATTATTTTTGTGAATGCAGCTTTATTTAGAAATATATTATTTCAGCTAATTCAAATATAAGCTGCCAAATAATTGCATCAAGGAATATGTGCGTTAATTTTGGAAAAGTGCAAAATTTTCTTCATAGATAGAACCCTTGCTAAAGTCGACATTTGTGTTGTTGTCTAAACTTTGCCTAGTTAAAGTATGCTGGCAACATTTTGTTAAGCTCGCACGTGCTGGACGATACATTTATGTTGGGTCGGACTCTACCGCAGGCAGGCTATTTTTGGTTAGAATGTGGTGCCATCAAATTACTGGTCTCATTTTCTATGCTGAGTCTATTATGGCCGCAAAGTGAGGCAAAGTTGAGGCAAAAATGCGACAAAAATGGGCGTTAAATTTCACACTACTAAACAGAGGAGAAATGAGAAAAAAACAACAAGCCAGAAAGCAGAAAAACGTAAAAAGTATACGGGGTCCCACATGCGATGGTCACGCAGCGGCAGCGAAACAGAAAATATGCAAATTCTTGGCAGGAAGGCAACAGCCGGACAGCCAGAGTCCTGTCTGAGATGGAATGCTGAACTTTGAACCGGCTCCTGACTTGCTCGCTAATGCATTGGCATGTGCTAAGAGCTGGCATCAGCAAAAAACATTCTACCTAGCTGGCCAACAGAACACAAGACGTACACATTTATCAATTTTTTATTCCGTCTGTAGACTTTTTTTTTAAATTATGACCAAGACGCGACCGTCGGACGCTTTTGCTGCTCATTACGATCAGAATGAACAGAGAGACGCAAAATGGAAAATGCAAAATTTAGAAGACTCAACTAGGAGATGCCCTACCCAGGCTGAGATTAGAAAGTAAGAGCTGCTTGAAAAATAAAATATATATATATATATATATATATATATATATATGCATGTTTTGTCGAACTTTACATTTTTTTAAATCTTTGCCAGCTAAAGGTTCGATGTCCAAGGTTTAGTTTATTAATAACTTAAATGAAAACTTAGTTTGGTTTAATTTGTATTTTTTAGATACATTTCGATAGCACTTTGGCAATTGTCTTCAGCTCAGATAATTAATATGTAAAGACATTTTTAAATTATATATTTCTTATTGTATTAGCCATAAGTATTTTAATATGAAAAGAGTAACATGAATTAAATATTCAAATTAAGAACTACGATTAGTAAAAGCGAATATATGGAGCTGCACTAGAGAAAAATAAACTAAAAGTATAAATTGTATTATTGATGCATCTTTAATTTGTCACGTTATTATAATTTAATCAACCCTGAACTTATCTGCTTGTCTATAGTTTTTGTCAAATAATGAACAAGCAACAAAATTAAAGCAAAATAACCTGTCAATCCAATAAAACCAAAAAAACATTAAACAATTTTGTGACTTGTTGTTTAAATTAATTGCAAATAAGGAAGTTTTATATAGGCGTGGTTCAACATATATGTTTATAGATATGCTGGCCAAATAAGGAATAGTCTAAGGTTTGGGTATTCTTTTGATTTGTGTTGTTTCTCCCTTGAAATATCAGAGGGCTGCAGTAGCTCAGCCTTGGCCAGTTGGTTGTGTCTGATTGTGGGCTTCATTGAAGGACGACGCCAATGCAATGTCTATAGAGCGCGGCAACTTAAATTAGTTTATTTCTGCTTTGTTGGACGTGGACTGTTGGTGGAGTGCACAGTTTTGGGTAATTTCTTTTAATAATTTGTACTGGCTGATAACTTTGGGCAAAGTTTGTGTGTTTCTGTGTGCTATCTGGGACTTGCAGCAAGTTTGGCTGATTGAGTTGCCTTGCCACGAGTTTGGCTTTAAGTTGTCAGCGGCGATCTTTGCCAGTGGCTTAGACGAAACATAAAAGACAAGCAAACAATGCGTAAAATGTTTGCGAAACCCCAAAAAGGAATTAATTACAGTCAACGGCCATGCAAAGACGCAACCCGAATCCTTTTTGCTTGTGCTTATTTACTTGCATCTCGCTTCGCAGCCAGGGTACGGGGTTTATCTGTTTTAATGTGCCGTCTCATTTCCGGTTGTCTGGATACCGGATTGCGATGGACAGACAACGCGCAAAAAGTTGCCACGAATATTTACATACGAATTTTTCATATAGCGCACTCTTAACTTTTAGTCTTTGTTATACCCTGCACCAAATGCCTCGATTAAATATTTAGCCACTCACTTGACACGCCCAAAATGCTTTAATGAACATTAAAATGGGCGATAAACAACATTTCGAAGACAATTGGCAAATCTATTCATGAGAAACATTATAAATATCGTCTGACGGATTACTTAGGGATCATCCCATGCAGCCTGATCCTTACGAATCGCTTTGTTTGAGTCCGATTTTGATTTGAGCAAGAGGTTCTGAGCGAATGTGCACAAGAGTTTTCTTCACTTTGCTTCAGTAACTGGCATTGATGAAAGGAACCTTACTCAGGACTAAAGCTCCAATAGATTCACCTTGCATTGGCAGCTCAGACGTGTTGATGTGAGATCCAAAATTGGAATTTTTTTCGTATTAGCAAAAGATGGCTCCAAAATTTCACGTTGTTTTATTATTATTATTATTATTATTATTATTATTTATATAATTTTTAAATAAGTTTTCAAAGCAGCTTCACTTCGTATTGTCTACCTCCCCGATGCTTTCCCTGTTTAACTGAACTCGTATTACAAATAATGCTTGAATCTGGCAACAAGAAATATTTGGTAGATTTACTTTCGTAGCTTTGTTTATTAAATATAATTGTTTGATTGCAAATAAAATGAAATTCTGCTAGCCGGTCTAGCATAGAAAACAAAATTTTATTCTATTTGCAACCCTTTAACAATTTATTCAATAAGCTTGTGCTTCGTTGTAAAAGTTTATTAAAATAAAATCAGAAGAGATTTTGAGTGCTTCAAGAATTTGTTTGAAACTGTTTTGCCAAAAGGCTTTACTCCCTGCTTTTGGTTTTGTTTTTTATCTCGTTTAAGCTCAAAACCTACTTTTATATATTATTTTTTGTCTAAGGTGTAAGGGTGTGCAGGCGTCGGCTTATTGCAATACGAATTTGTTGCTTTTTATTGTAGTCTGTTTTAACATTTTTGCCCGCTGTTTAATTTAGCGGATGCTGTGAAATATTTTTGCTGCGGCTTTAAGACAAAACTTCATCGGGCGTAACAAATTTGTGCTGCCTACTTGCAGGCGCAGGCATAGATGACTTGCCCCAGATATATCACTCAACGCAGGGCAGGACCACCTGTAAAAGTGACTGAGAAGTGGCCATGGCCAAGTGACAAATTGGCCACATCAATTACAGAAATTTATTTTGCTGCTTTGTTTGCACTGCAGACGTCTCAGAGCCCGCAAACGCCCCAAAGCCGCCTACAAACTCATTTGTTCTACTTAATTTGGGTTCTCTATGTTCCGCTCTCTCTCATTCTCTCTCTCCCGCTCGCTCTCTCTCTCTCTTTCTCTCGCTCTCTTTTTCTCTGGTCATGCTGTCGATGTGTGCGACGGGTAGTCTGCATGAAAAGGGGCAAACGAAATGCGCATTTGGCATTGTTTTCAGTCTCGGTCAAGTGCGGAGTCCTGCTCCCCTCAAGAGTACGGGGTCTGCGGGGGGGGGGGGGGCCTGTGGCTGAGTTTTTTGACAGGGGTTGGGGTGTTGAACCAAATGAGTTTTATGATGAGCTGCTGCGGCTCCTCGTCCGCTGCTTTTACTGATGCTGCTGTTGTTGATTTACGTTTGTTTTGTTTGCTCGCAAAATGCTTAGAAAGCAACATCAACTAACAGTTTTCCACACTAACACACACACACACACACACACACACACATGTGTCTACATGCGAGTATATATGTGGTGTCTGCTTGGCTAGCGATAAAAACTCGAATTTTCGTACTGAAAACAAAAGTTTTGCATTTGATTTATGTGCACATCGGTTTAACTTTGTATGTAGCGTGAAATAGTTGAGGCTAAATGTAGATATTGTGCAAATGTTGAGAGCGCTCTTCAGGGAAAGCGAGGGAGGAGGTGAGGATACTCACTGCAAAGTTGGTTAACTGGGCAGTTCATAAATTCTAATCATTATAAATGCTAAGCCAAAAACCGTTGGGTGAGCAGAAGGGGAAAGTGTGCTATAATTATAAGGATTATTAAGGATTCTGATTAAGGTTAGCTATCGGACTGACATTAAAGCACAAAAGGATAAATATAGACCACAAAAAGAAGAGAGTTATTATAAATTATTTAGCTCAAATACATTCCATTATAAGTTAACTGTTTAAGAGCCTAGCTTGCTAAATTTCATTATATTTAGGTATAATTAAAATGATGAATATTTCGAATAAATTCTAACAAATGTGAATAGTCGCGTTTTCTATCCCCGGATATATATGCAAAGCAGCTTCTCTGGTAATCTGTAAGCTCTTTTTGTAATTTATCAATTTGAGCAATGGAAATTATATAATTGCAGTGTGTTTTTGGCTTAGCTGAAAAGTAACCAGTCATATATTCATTTTCGTCTGGTCAAGGTATCCTCCAGTCGGATATTCTTAACAGGAGCACTCTAACTTCTTAATTCTTCGAGCAGCTGGGCAAGAGTCTTCCCCTTCAAGCTGGGCATCTTTAAATATTTTTGCCTCATTAACTTGTCTTTTAGCCCCCGCACTGTCTTTCATGTTTATCATGTTTCACCCACACACACACACACTCACACACACATTCTCATCGGCAACAATTTCAATTTCATGTGATGCGTTCCCCTGTTGTCCAGCTGACATCATAATAACATGGCAAATGTCTTCATCAGAAATCAGCTAACCAATTGGAGCATAAGTGGCATTCAATCATTGTCACTGACAATGATGATAACATCCTCCCTGCTTAGAAGGGAAAATTCTACAGCATTTTGTCCATTATCTAGGTTAGCCACAATAGTAGGGTGAGGCTTAAGCGAAGAGCTGCCGAGAAATCGGTGCTTCAACAAGAAAGTGCCAAAAGTAAAACGAAAGAGTTAAGTAAAGTTTTGCGTTATGACCCTGAATGTTATATACATGGCATATATATTCGATATTCTGGAATAATAACAGATTCTTTTCCTTTTACTTCGCGCGACGCTTTTAAAGCATGTTCCCTAGGGTCATCGTCTTTCTAACATACATACATACATCCGGACTTTATTTGGGTTTGGGCTTTATTTTTTAACTTAGCACATGTGAAATCGAGACGCTCACACTATTCATGCGACCTGGCAAATATCAATTTACGGCTCATGAATTTCGTTCGAAATAATCGACTGCATGCGCATTCGAGTCCCACTCCGGTTCCACTCCGGGTCCGGTTGGGGGGCACTTCAAACAATTGCGCCGCAATTTATGCTATACAATTTGTGGTACGACCAGGAACACGCATGAAGTTTTCGATTTGCCAAGCTATTTTTATGGCGCCGGCAACATTTGCTGATACGATTTTGGCCAATTACCGTATTGCCAATTGGCGATTCAACTCAACTGAACTGAACTGAAATTGTTTGCGTGCGCTTCATTGAGGCACATCCATCAGATACAACCGCAAAGAGATGGCAATGTTCAAATGCATTATGTCTGCGAATGTATGTGAGTGTGTGTGTGTGCTTGTGCGTGTGATTGCATTTGCGTGTGTTTTTATGGCCACTCAACAAGCTGTTAGCTGTTTGGCTAAGCTCAGCTCAGATCAACGCAGCTCTCAGCTTATCTATGAAAAACATATATTTAAGTGGGTATCGATTTTGATGTTGGCAACGGCCGCAGCTAAAGCTAATGCCAAATGCGGCTCCCCGTCGCAGCCGCATTGGTCAACCCCATCAACAAGTCTCGCTGGTGCTCGCTGGAATCGGTATTGTTCTCACCCTTTGTTTATCCACGCCCTGGCTAAGCGCTTGAATCAAAAATCTTTCGGGTTGGGTCTGGTGCGCATTCACTTGGAATGCGAGTGAGACATTGAGACTTTGTCATCGTCATCGTTTTATGCAAATATTTCTCGCACATGCCGTTTCTCGTTTCTCCTTATTCCGCATTTCCATTTTAATAAAACAGTAAAAGAAGCATATATTTCACACTGAAACTTGAATACACTCACTCGAATGCCTCCAAAAATTAAACAAATTAACAAAATCCATTGCCCAAGCATTATCATATCTAGAAGTACACTCATTTTCTAATATTTGTTTGATTGACTTTTGCCTACTTAAATGATTATCTCTCATTGACATACTTTTGCCAAATTTAAACAAACTTCATTTGGGTTTGAAAACAAACTAATCTGTAATAAAGATTTAATTTGACTTTGCCCGTGAGAGTGTCGAATCGCCAGGTTTGCAATTGTATTGAATGTCTCAGCTTTAAGCCCGAAGCAAGTGCATGATGTGAGTACGCCCCTTCTTTTTGTTGTTGTTACAGTACCCGCCCTTCACTTAGAATATCATTGGTATATGTACTCACAATTCCAGGGTAAGCTGGCGATCTAATGATGTGTAAATGCTTTGCTCTTGTTTAACAGAGGGTTGAAATTCTCGGACTAATTTAAGAAAAATGTATTTTTGATTGCATGATTTCTGATGTTTTTGTTGTTCTTCTTGTTATTGCTGCTGCACTCCCTTTTGCTGTAATTTGTAAAGCCAGGCCTCAACTGCGTTCATTTAATGGCTGGCCAGCAAAATGAATACTTTCACATTCGAGTAAACAAAACAAAATAAAGAAATTTGGCTGAGTAAGTAATAACTTAGTAAAAACGTCTTCTTGGGCCTAAACAAATATTGTGGCATGTAGTTGGCGACTTAAATAAATTAGCTTTGATTATGGCCAAGGCCGATTGGTTGCCTCTGCCTTTGCCCATGCCTCTTGGCGTGCTTCCACATCGCCTCGAGCGAACAACATTATCCTGAAGATTGAAATACTTATATAGAGCAAATGCTTAATTATATTGTTGGCCGTCGATGACGCAAAAGGCAAAAAGCCAAAAAAGTAAGCACGCAATAAGCATATAAATTTCTCATATACCCTGTAGTCATTAAAAATGGAAAACAAAAGAGTCTAATAAATTCAAATGTACTTTACTGGACAATGGCATCATACACATGACCAGAAAGTTTCCAGCTGGACGAGCTTGTTCCATCTAACCAGGAACAAGTTTGAGTTTTTGATAAACGTTTCTATATCATAGGATATACGTTTAGATACTCTCACGTGAGGTACTTTCCAGTGAGGATTTAAGGGTTCGATAACTCCAATCAGTTCTTTAATAATCGATATTTATCGAACTTATGTGGAGGGTTCCTTAAGTATGCGTAGTTCACAAAATGTTGATTGTTTCTTCGTTTGTAAACATTTACAATTAATTTCTATAAAGCTGACTAATCCTCTTTTACAGATAAATTTATATATGTATATATACCCTATATATCTGCTCCATTGTTAATAGACCTATACTTAGTTGCCTTTAAATCTACCATTAATAATGCTGTATGCAAAGATATTATATTTTTTTTGTTTTATGCGTTTCATTAACTTTTTCTTATCTTTTCTTTGTCAAATTATCTGGGTTTTGTTTTGTGTCGTAATTTTTATTATATATTTATTTTTTGTTTCTTTTTGTTTTTTCTTTTGGCAATTTTTTTTGCATTTTGTTTCAGTTTCCGTTTTTGTTTATCTTTGCAGTTGCCGCCCGTCCTCTTGACACTTTGATTTGTTGTTTGACTTTGCTTTATGTTTCAATTTTCCACTTTCATTTTCCTAATCTTTTCCATTTCCCGTCTATTTCTGTCCCTTACCATTTTTCATCTGTCCGTTCGGGGCCTGCAAGCGTGCTATAAAACCAAAATAGCCCACTCAAAAACCCGTACACCTTACACACACTCACACACACACACATACACAGACACACATAAAGCTCTGAGTGCTCGCATCTTGAAAAAAGGCACAGCCCAAAATTCAACGCCAAAGTGGACAGTGTCCGTATCCCTGGTTCCTCCTGCCCCACCCGAGGCCAGACGAGAAATCTCGGAGCTGGCCAAACAGAGAATATTTAGTATTTGGGCTTGACTTTCAGTTTGCTGAGCGAATGGTTGTGCAAGTTCTTGGTTTTTGTTTTCACGGCTTGTTTATTTTTGCTAACACTTATCAAAATATTGACGATACACATATTGTTTTGCGTTGACTTCATGGGGCATAAAGATATCGGGGTCCACGCCAAAAACAAAGCGAAAGCAAAAGATAAACAAAATCACGTGGCCATATACTCTTGAATTTTTCAGCACATGTGCGTGTGTGTGTATGTGTTTCCCTTTTTTTTTAGGGATATGTCGTAACTTTCACTTTGTTGCCAGAGTTTTCCATGCTTTTCCCTATCCCCATCCGTATCGGCTACCCTATCCGCACTTTATTTGCCCCATTGCTGCTTAAGTTACTTTCTGTCCACGCTTGAATTTCTTTGCCCCATTCGAACTTGGCTTGTTCTCTGTCTTTTGCTTTTTTGCCCTCTGCTGAGCTAAGCAGCTCATTTTCAATCGAGCATGTGCATGTGTTGGCTTTGCGATTGTGATTCTGATTTTTCTATCTATTTGGCTTCAGCTGGCTTTTGCACGCCGCCCTCACTGTTTGGCATTTGCTTTGTTTTTCGTCTGTTATTTTCATAAATAAATTTGCATGCGAAATGACATTGTTTATGGCATTCCTATATATGAAGAACGCATGCTTTCATATTTCTCAGACTCGACCCGGCGTCTTCGTCTTTTTGTCACACGTTGTTGACAGCTTTGTTAAAATATGTTTACATGCTCAAATTAGTCTCAGGCTCAGTTGCAATCTCTTTGACATCCGGTTTCTATCGTCTGTTTGTCTGCGTCTCTGTGTCTGTGTGTCTGTGTGTCAAAAGTTGACATCCGAAATGAATTCGTAATTGAGTTTTGTCCGCCGTTCTGTGTTCCTTCATTCTAATTCTCGCCCGATTCGAATTTAATATTATCAGCCTAATTCGCATTTATGTTACATATGTACTCGCATATGTATAACATGCTATAATTATTTTTTCTTGAATATATGCATATCAAGCCTTCTGTGGGCCCCCCCACCTCAGCCTGATAGCATGGCGCCATGGAGGCGACTTATTTGTCCCAGAATTACTTATGCTCTGATGTGCTCTGCTCTGTTCTGCTCTGCTCCGGCCTGCTGTGCTGTAATTATTTCAACATTCTCATCACATTTGGGTAGAAAAGAGGCCATAATTATTGAAAATAAGCCAAGCGCAGCAGATTTGTTGCCTGGCTCTGGCGCAGCTCCCCCTCAGCGCCAATAAAATCATTTGCTGATTAGCGACTTCTGCGTAACACATGCCATGGAGTTTCCTTATCAGAGCAAACACAACAAATTTATAAAAGTGGATAAATATGTATTCTAGTGGCTAAACGTGGGTTGCTCATACGCCATGTGAGCCGACGGAATCGAAAACTCTGTCACATCTTTGCCGTTGTATTCGTTCTTTATTTATTTCTGTTGTCGTTGCTTTTGCTAAGAATTTTGATAAGAACTCCGCCAGAACATTTTTTGCCAGATTTAATGTGACTCTTCACGAGCTGCTAATGTTCTTAAAGGGATTAAAGTCAAGTATTTACGAGAAATATCTAAATCAAATGACTGTAATCAATAATCTCAGAATATGCATAAGAATAAGTTTGTATATTTGAATGAAAAGCCTATTTTGTTCCATACCCATAAGAATCTTGGGCATCGAGACGCTCTGTGCTTAAAAACATATTCAAATACATAACTCTAAGCATTCTGTGAGGGGATCTATGAGAATTCAATTAAACATACATGCACTAAGAAAATGGCCGCAGTATATATACACAAACATTGTTGAGAGAAGATGGTTGGCGGTATCCACAAGTTGGACGCACTTTACTTGTTTTTTTGTTGTTTACTTACGTTAAATGTAAAACCACATTTCGACTTCAACATTCCGCCTATTGACGAGCACTGAAATCCAACCAAATGCCGCCGTTAAGGGAAGAAATAAAGCCAAGTGGATCATACATGTTATCCTTGCGAGTCTTTGGATTGACTTTTACATCAAAGTTGGTTATAATTTCGACGAGAGCTGCTTTAATCTGGGCCAGAGCCAAGCGAATACCTGCAGGACATCAGGATGTGTGAGTAGAACTAGGATTAGGTCAACTGTTATTTAATGTACCTATGCAGATGCGAGGACCATCGCCGAATGCCATGAAGATTCCGCGCTCGCGATACATTTTGATCGCATTGGGCTCTAGAAAGCGATCGGGTTGATACTCCTGGGCATTGGGAAAGTAATCATTGTCTAGCATGAAGCAGAGATGAGGTACAAGGACTGTGGTGCCCTTCTCTATAATGAAATTGGGTCCGTTTCGATTGGACAGCTCGATGGGTCGAGTGCACAGTTTGTTGGATATCGGAATTGGTGGGAAGAGTCGAAGGCACTCTGTAAGGGTAAAACTGAGTTGTTGTTAATATTCAGGTGATCCAATATTTACCATGCACACAGGCATCCAGGTAGGGTAGCTCGACAAGCCTTTCGAATGCAACAAAGCCCTCATTGTTCAGATGTGCCTGCAGCTCCTCGCGCAGCCGCTGCTGTGCCTCGGCATTCCGTGCCAGCAGCAGCAGAGTATGGGCCAGAACAGAGGCCGTTGTCTCAAAGCCGTCCAACAGAAAGGTCATCGACTGGGCAGTTATCTGTCGCGTGTTAAGGCTCCGCTTTTTGGCCAGCTGCAGAATGTAGTCCAGAAAGTCGACGCGATCGGATTGTAGGCCAGCTGCCCGTTGGGCATGGCGCGTGTCAATCGCTGCCTGCATGAAGTCCACGAAGAATGCCTCGACGTGCTTGGGCACAATACGTAGCTTTTTGATTTTACTCAACGAGGGTATCAATGATATTGCGACAAAGTTGAGCACAAGGCTCCAGGACTGTTGGAACATTGCCTTTATTTTGTCCATCACTGGCGTGGGATTGTCGGTAAAGCTCTGAGCGCTAAGGCCGAGCACGCAATCCGTGACCATTTCTGTGGTAAAGCACAGGCTGATCTGTAAGATATTGGGTTAGAGCAATTTCTGATATTCTCACAATCTGCCACCCACATCCTTGCCATTCAAGCCATCAGGTGCAATGCGAATTTGTTTGCGAATAAATTCGTTCATCTTCTTGCATACTTGGTTGGTTACGGGGTAAACCGATTTAATCTGGGAGTATATATAATTTAATAAGCTGATATTGATGCAGTTCTCACAAGGCTTACGCGACTGATGGTTAGTCCTGGAGTTATATCGGCGCGGCGCTCTTTCCACTTGTCCCCGGTCAGTGTGAAGATATTGCTACCAACTATAAAGTCGGACTTCTCATCCACCAGGTTGGCCAGTTCGTTGTCCTGGAAATGTTTAAAGTCCGAAACGAAGACACGATGTGCCAGCTCCGGGCTTACAACCAGCAACTGAGGTGAGCGTGACGAATAAATGCCAACTGCATCATATTGTTGCTTGTATTTGCTGTAAAAAGAAAGGACAATGTTAAAGAAGAATATTAATTAAATGTTCTATGAGAAATAGAATCGCAACAATTACCAATAAATCTCATTAAGATCTTGTATAGCATGTTGCTTCATTTTGATCATGTTAGGATAGTTGCCGGTAAGTATTGCCGGGCTCGGGCCAGGCACTTTCCGCTTGCGCCAATAGCCATAGTTCCAGATGAGGAACACATAGCCCAGAGACGCCGCCAGCATCAAGAGAGTAATTGTTACCAAAACCATTATACCAGCTGTTGTATCAAGTTTCCAGCAGCAATTACGTTTGCCAAATGTGGTTCGAGCGTTTACTATTTTGCGTATTTATAGGTAGTATCTGTATCTGGTTCTAGCTACTTTGTCGGTCAGTTTTCCCGATAAGGCTAATCAATAAATGCTTTTAGCTGCTGCAACTGCCAGCTAAACAGTTGAAATAAATTGGCTGATAACGTTAATGTTTATAGCAATTACTTTTCATTTCGAATTCTAACGCGTCAGTGAATGTTAAAATGAAAGTTGCGCTGAAATTGTGTAATTCTCCACATCTTTAGATCGAAACGTCGATTGTCAGCATGGGCATCTCCTGGTCGGGCACTCCCCAGTGAAGCACTCTTACTAATTATATAGCAATATTATTTAACTAGTACTTCACACGAGCATTTCACTTTGCATTCTAGCTGCGATACAAGTAGACGTAATTGATGACAACAATTATGTGGATAATGGACATATGCATATCTCAAGGTTCTTTAAATTTAAGAATTAATATTTAAGAATCCATACCATGTACGTCAATCGACCAAATTATAATTTTGTAAGCTATAAATTAAACAAAGAATTCTATAATAAACGTCTTTTTAATTTGCGTATATATGTACATATCTGCGTATCATACCCGACGTTTGGGGTCTGCCCCATCTGAGTCTTTGCTTTATCATGATTGTATGTAGAAATTGTCTTAATCGTAAATAACACACGATATGGGCCAAAACAGTTAAAGCGGTTTTGGGAAATTCTTAGAACTGGCCTATATCAAAACTCGATTTATTTTCATGCATTTGTATGCAAGTTTATATAGTATAATTATTAAAAAGCCAAAAGACAGCTGAGCAACATCTTTACTAGAGAGTAACTTTATATGCCCGCCTAGCCCTTGTTCACAGGTAATATTTGTCAGTTAAATTATTGAATTATTATTATTAAATCGGACCATTATATCATTTAGCTGCGATGGATATTATATTTTGCAAGTGTATTAAATATTGACTTCGATCTTTTTAGATGAAGGTAACTTATGTGTAAATCAAATTGAATAAATCACTTTATCGAGTAACGATTATCTCTCGTGCTTGAGCCAACGCGTGATAGATCTCTGATTTATTACTCTGAGGGCAGAGCCTCCGACAGCTTAGTTCCATGTGGCTCTCTATTGTAGGTCGCTTCTCTTAGAATTTAAAAATGAGCAGCAAAACATTATAAATAGCCATTTTATCATTTTTCAATGAGCTCAGGATTTTATGAGAGCAGCCGCTCTCTGCGGCGCTATTAGCGCGAAAAGTCTTGCGACACTTTTTGCCGCTCTGAGGACTCAACGTGTTGTTTGCTCAGTGATAGAAGTTAGTCCCATTGTCTACGCGATGCCATCAACATCTTGATTGTTAGTCACCAGCCCGCAAATGTGGCCAACAGGAGAGAGCCCAAACGGCAGACTGAGCAGCCCAAGCGGCTTAACATAAAGTAATCTAATGGCAGTTAGTCGCTCGGTAAGCACTCCCAAGCACTTACGCAGCCTGGAACGGACGATGCTGCCACCTTGTAGCAGGAGCAGGAGCAAGAGCAAAAGCAGGAGCAGGAGCTATCGCTATTCCCAGGACGCAAATTATGCATTAAGCTGTAGAAAAATGCCGCATAATGTTATCAGGCGGGCGAGCCAAGGCAAGCCGAAAAGAGCCCAAAAAAGGAGCTGGCAAATGCTGCCCGTCCGATACAAGCAGAGCAGAGTCTGAGCTGAAGGTAAATGGTGACCAAGGTGATTTCCTGTGTCTTAGCCTGTGTCTCGGCCAGATGACTCAACATAAACAGTTGGCAAAGCGAAAGCCGCAATCAAAATGTGTAAATTAGCACTTGATGCAACTGGGTCTGCCATTTCCATACCAATGCCCATCAGGCATCCTCTGCCTGGCACGATGCTGAGCTCGGCCTGGCGCTGGCTGACAGACGCTCGTGGTTTCGCTTGTCAGCGTCGACCTGTCGACTGTCAGGCTTCGCCATGTCGTTGGTCGACCTGTATTCATATATTTCATGGCAAATTGCAATTTCCACTTTAATCTCCGCTGTGCTGTGCTGGCTCAGACTAAAACCAGGCAACACCCATACGCCCACTCAGCTCTTGTCAACGGCCGCAGCTTATAATTTCGTTTATAATTACATTGACAGCAAAAGCAAAACTCAAGTTGTAGCTGCAGCGGTTACGGCTGCAGCAGCATTTGCTGAAATTCCAGCAAAAAGTGCCCACCTGCAGGCGACGCTTTCCTAATTAGCCCAAAGTACAGCGCCAGCAAACCATTTCAATGTGCATGTGTGTCTGTGTGTCTGTGGGTCTGTGGGTCTGTGGGTCTGTGGGTCTGTTTACCTGTGTGTGTCTCTGCATGCCCCGTCATGGGGCACGTGGTAATTCGTTATTTCTGCCCATCAGCCCTCTGGCTAATTTGAGGCACCTGCCAAATCCACCAGGTATAAGTCAACTGTCAACTGGCGCACATTGCTTTGTATATTGAATATGAAACTATTTTCGAAAGCAGGTATGAGAGAGCATTAACAATGAAGTCAATTATATTTCAGTATTGAGAGAATCTAACATATAACCCTTCCGTGCTATGTTTTAATGAAAGTTCTTATATCATTTCTTATCATATTAACAAATAACAAGTAAAGCTTGGTTGCAATTTGCAGAGATGAAGAAGTAAAGAGAGAGGGAGAGAGTCGGCATCCAATTGATGTTTATAATGTTAATATTAAGGTTAATATTAGGCTCACTCATAGGTTGTTGTTGAAAGGTTTAAGCCTAACTTAGTAAAGGCAATGGCAACCATGCTTATTAACTAAGGCCTAGTGACATCTATGCACAAAGCTCGACGTCCCGAGTCAATTTGGCCCAACATCGAGGTAGTTGTATTAACACGACAGCAGCTAACACTTGCTTAAGCTGAGAAGTTGGACCTAAGCATAGAAGATGGACAACATTGTCTGGCTAAGACCAGGATTAAATAACCTCAATAACGTAAGTTGTATTGAGGAGCCCAGTGGACCAATTTAATTACTGAAAGCTCGCCCGTCTAAGCCAAGGTAAATTCTACTAGGCTAAATCCCGCCCGTTTGTATTCACATTTAATGTTGATGTAGACCAATGTGCAGTGGACACAGGAGTTGCGATTACAATTTTCAATTTGGATTGTGAAAAAGCTAAAATATACTTTTCAAAATGTTTGGTTCACTTATTAATAATGAAATTGCTTTCAAAGTAGTAACTTTGGTTTTTGCGAGTTGAAAGGTAATCAAACATTTGATGATGCCCCATTTTTTTCTAGAACAAATTTCAGTCATGTCAGGTATCTTTACAAAAATGTAAGCAAAAGTCACTTCTATGCTAAACGAGTGTGTCAACTGTATTTACCTAAAGTTCATGTCTAGTTTCTTGCCAAAAATGTGTACAATTTTAGTTTGAAATATTCCTTGGATTTGCCAGCCTTGAATAGCCCTCGAGCAGGAAAGTACTTAATAAGCTGTTCAATAGCTCTCTTGGCTCTCGTTGGATTCTGTCGAATCCTTTGTGATATGCGTTCAATTGACATTTGAATGTGCTGCTGAAAATACACGAGCTAAATAGAAGTACGCCCCATCTGCTTTTATTGTGGGTGATATCAGCAGTTGCCTCTCTCTGCCGAAATGTCACCTCATATCATATCAATGGCTGAGGCCATTTACCGGCATTTCTGCATTTGGCAAACCTTTTTCTAATAACGCATGCCCATTTATCTGTGTGGGGGGGCAAAAAAGTAATAAGCAAATAGTTGGCATAATTTGGCTAAGGACCAGCTCGAGAGCTTGAAGCAGCAGCAGCCGCCGTCAGGATCCGGTGACAAACGTTGAGCGAATTTCATCTTCCTTGCCAGGGGATACTGACCACTGACGTAATCAAATCGGCAATCACTAAAAGATATGTGTGCGCATCAATGTGCCCGAAGGGTTGGTCCAGTGCTCAAATATTTGCCCTTCCCACTCGCCGAAATGGCAAAAAAAAAGGACGAGGCTGGCGTGTGGCCTGTGCCTTGCCTGCAGCATATTTGGCCTTTCCCGGACAGTGCGTAAATTGCCATTTTCAAACACATTTCAATACATTTTTGGGTTATTTAAGGAAAGTTACTTCTGCACTGTGTCAGAAATTATTGCCTGGTGCGAAGTCGAGAGAGCTTCCCGAATTTTATTGCTTTTGCAGTTTGTCAGCTGCCCTGGTGACTGGCAACTTTTCGCCTTTCGCCTATCGTCCATCGTCCATCTACTGTCGACTGTCGAGTATCGACTATCGACTGTTGCATATTGCGTATACGCCGCGTGTAACGCGAGTGTAAGGGAAAAACTTCAATTTTTGTCGCAGCTCTTCTGTTATTGCGCTGTCATTTTATTGTCAGTCGCTGACGCTGACAGACACACAGACCGACAGTTGGGTCGACAGACTGACAGGCAGTCGGCCAATGGCAGCCTTTGATCTTGCCTCGTTCCGAAAAGTATGCAAAGCATTTTACAGCTTCCAGTATTGTGTTCTGTGTAAATTGCGCACATAAGCGAAGCGCACGTGCATGAAATGGCATCCCATCCCTCTTACACCCGCCGTGGCCCCCTTGCCCACGTCCGCATTCCAACAGAGATGCCAGTCCGAAGGCGTTGCATACTTCTTGGCCACCTAATGGCACACGGCAGCCAAGTGACGATGAAATTTTCAAAAAAATGTTAATGTTTTGACTTTCTTACTGAACAAAAATGTATTACTTTCCCTTACAGTATTATAAAATGTAAACGTGTTGGAGGTATGAAGATTTTCACTCATTGGGTGAAGGAAAATCACTGTTTTAATTATTATTATATGTAAATATTATATTATTATATGTATTGTATGTATATAGAGTTAAACATATAACGATATTAATATTAATATGCTGGTGAGTATTACCCGGATTTGCGGGGTCATCAATTGTATAGCTATGTAAAGGTATTATAATTTAGTCATTAATTTAAATGGAAGGAAACATCTGGCCATGTCTGTATGTTTCTATGCGAACAAATCTCTCAGTTTTACAGCTATATTCTTAAAACTTTGCTTAGGTCCGTCTTTTGAAAATAAGTCGTAACTTTTTTATTTATCAAGATATTTTAATTCAACTATATCTTATAGATCTTATCAAGATCGCATCACTATATAATAATGCTCTAAAGAATCGGTCGATAAATGCGTTTTTTTATAGCAAAATATTCTGTTTTCCAAGATATTTTCATTAAACTCAGCATTTACGACCTTCACATAAGTGCAAGTCCGCAAAGCAAATGTCTATAAACGTATTTATTATTCTAAGTCTCGAATATATAATTGTCTTAGATGGTAAATAAATAGTTTTATACAAAATTTTACCACCAATTTGTTACAGTTTGGCCTGCACACGAATTACCAATCACTCAGTCAGTCCGGACACAAAGTTTTAATTGTTGTTGCAAAATACGCTTATCAAAATCTATTGATTGACAATTTTTTAGAAAATTGCTTGAAAGTTGTTGAATTTAATTTCATTTCATTTTACCAACCATTATTATAACCTATAGCTACAAGGTGTTAAATTTGATTAAACTTTGATTGATTTAAATCATATTGTCGGGAATCATTAATACTAGTTTCTTCTATTGCTACGGCTTCGAAAATATAATACGAAATACTTTAAGTTTACATAGGTGATTCGGGCAATATCTGTGGACAATTTAGACGGCTTTAATGCTTACAAGTTGTTACTTTACAAATAATTACAGAATCATCTCCCCCTTTTTAGCTGTGGCAGCTGTTGGGCTCGTCGTCCCACTCTGAGCAGGTTCATTGCAGAGCCTCGACTGCACACGCTTACATTATATTTTATAATCATTTTACAACCGGTGTGATATTTAGAATGTTACCATAAGTTGCTTCATTTTACGTTGGCAAAGTTTGTGTTGCCATGTTGCCAGCCTGCCAGCCTGGCTGGCACAGCAAACATTTCAGCTGCTCTCCGGAATGTTGTTGCTGTTTTGTTTTTTGTTGGTGTTATTGTTGTTTTAGTTGCTGGCAGGCAAAAAGTTGATGCCGCCACATGGTAGCTGTTTTGGCAGTTTTATAGTGTTGGCCATAAAGTACTTAAAAGTTTCATTTTACGCCTATTTTGTAGCCAGTGCCCCATTATCGGAGCCACAGAGGGATGCCACAGAGAGTGACCGGTGCAAAGTAGCTGGAAGCGTCAGTCGAAAGAGCAGCAGCAGGAGCCAAAACCTGTGCGGCTGCCGTCAGCATCCAATTTGCAAACAATTTAACAATCATTGCTTTTGGCTTGTGAGAAGTCAACTTCTAGCAACACTTGCACACACACACACACACACACACACTTAACGTGTGTTGTGACGGCCATTTTAATTGCCTGCCTAAACAAATAACATTCAAGTAGCTTGTGTCTTCAATATGGCCCAGCCGTAGCGGATGCTGATGATCATGACCGTTGCTGGCCTCCTGCCGCCAATTAATGCCAAAATTGGCAAGTGGCAAGTGGAAATCGGATTTCTGGCTGGTGCGGAGGGGGGTCAAAGTTGGCCAAGAGCAATTGGTTGGTAATTGCCTAAAAACTCGACCCCAAACTTGTGCCTATCAATATTCCCCGTCAGCTGAATGGCAGCGTCATCGCCTTCTCTTCGCTCTTTGCTTGAAAATTGAAGCTGCTTGTTGCTCGTTTTCATAAAAAAATGCAATACAAATATTTTCCAAGCATTCGAGACGAGCCATTCAACGTTCTGAACAGCAGCCTGTTTATACCAAGTATGTTCTTTTATTGCCCTGATAAAGTTATTTTTGTATGCAATATATATATCCTGGAAAAATGTTAAGAAGGTGCATAATATTATATATCTTTGACATTTTCGAATGAAGCAACAAATCTTTTTAATTCATAGCCCTCCTTCATTGAATGCGAATTAAAATTTATTTTTTTGAAGATAAAATGCTTTAAGACAAGCTTTGAGTTTTGGTAGTCATTAATTTCGGCAGGTCTTCTTTGAATCAGAACGATAACCGAAGTTTTGCCAGTGTATGATTTTTACGGATTCTATATTTAATAATATCAAGCTGGGCCAAAGGTATCTCCTAGTCGAGCAGGCTTGTCAGTCGCATGCTTGCTTACAAAATGTTTTTCTTTTTTACATGCGGCTGCCATTTCTGCCACTGGTGTACTTAATGGGTTTCATGCTGGCGCAAAGGTTCCTTCTTTCTGTATTCGAAGTTCTCGAAAGTTGGACAAATGATAACTGAAAGCAGTAAAGGCGCGGCATTTGGGTTCGAGCTCGAGTTCGTGGTCCAATCGTGGCCTGCTCTTCAGCTTGCAAATTTATCATGGCCTACCACAGAAGGATATGAATTGTTGGCCAGATAGTAATTGGTCGTTGCAGAGTAAACGCACAAGCATCTCAAGAATGACGCAAAAATGGTGTTGGTTTCCAAAGAAAACAAAAAAAAATCCTGCAACTCTAGTCCGAGAGCTGGCGGCAAACGGAGCATTCGGTTAGTGGTCAGTCTTTAATTTTAAGCATTAAAGTGTGGATAAGTTAGAGCAAATCTTTTCAAACAGGAATAATCAATAGAAAAAACCATATTTACTATTCGAATTGCAAGTGCTGATTTTGTTTTCTTATTAGGGATATTGCTAAGATAGCCACTGGACGCCTTTTTTGGTGTTAATACTATATATACTCGTGTTTATAAGCATCAAGTTTTATATGTTTATGTATTATAATATGGAATTTGGAATAATGTAATTTTTTTGTTTGACTGTGAACTGACTTCCAAATTTTTAATTTTTATATATAAATGGGTAAGTAGTATACCCTATGTAAAAGGCAAAAGGAAGCATCTGCGACTCCATAAAGTCTATATATTCTTGATCAGCATTAAAATTCGAGTCGATCTAGCCATGTCCGTTACTCTATACGTTTGTCCGTCCTATAAGAGCGAGAGACTCGAAATGTTTCCTTTTTAAGCAATCTAGATACGTATTTTTAAAACAGCCTTAGAGAGAAATAAATGTAATGAATCAGGAGCTTCGTAAGATTATTTTCCAACTAAATATATCTAATAATTGTTTTTGTATTGTGTATAAATAAAGAAGATCGTCAGCTTTATAAAGTAGGCCATAATCTGAGTGCATCTCAAGAGAAAATGTAATTACTTACTAAATGGGTATTAGTAGATAATATTATGAGGCTTCTTTGTGGATTGGTAAGTTGTCTGCGAAGGATTAGCTCGTTATGTAATCATTTCAAGTGCTTGTCAATGAAGTTGTCAATTTGAAGTTTGAGGAGCGCCAACTTCAGGCGATTGTTTATTGGCTGCAGCTGCTCATTAAGTGCAACATTGTTTTAATAGTCGAGCATAGTTTTGAATGGCTTTTTATAGCAAGCAGGGTCATTAAGGAGTTTTCGTATTGATGTGGCAACATTCTTAGAAACTAGCTTGTGGCGTGATGGCAACATTTGTTGCAAGCAACAAACGACTGCAGCTCAGCCAATGTTGACCCTGCCCCTGTCCCTGCCGAGCTTATCGCAGTGTCGCAAGAAATTTTAATAAGCCAATCAAAATGTAAAACATGAACAAACAGTGCTCAGTTTGCCGAAGATTGATTGCCCTTGCAGACATATTACTATGCACGATATGAATATATTTTTTTTATACAAATAAATTTCCATGCTATGTGATATAGTATAGCTATTTTTAAAACCACAAGAAATTCTTTGTAGCACAATATAATTTTTGTATATGGCCTCTAAAGCTGTCTCCTCCACAAATCTTGCCCGAATTGTAATACTCTCTGGCAGAATAAAGTGCGAAGCATGGTAAACATGAATCGCATAAAATACAAATTAAATGCATGCCCAGCGGCAACCCTCGCCCTCGTGTATGCCATGCTCGCTCGTCAATTGGCGCTACTCGCAGCTGATGTGTTTTGTGTGTGTGTGTGCCGGCCATTTGTGATCCCCAGAGCGGCTGTTCCAGTTCGTAATTGTGCGCGGCTCGCGTTGATTTGCCCAACTCAGCCAAGTTTGAGTAATGTGGGTGTTGCTTCTGCGGCAATGGCATTCCCCGGATTGCTGGTCTGCTAGCTTATGCCATCGTACGCTGCCTGCATTGCAGCACATTCTGTGGCCGTCTCTGGGGCTGCGCGGCAATAGCATGTTGCATGTCTATGCATGTAAATGCTCGACTAGAACTCGACTCGAACTCGACTTGCTTGGCTGGTGCGTTGGATCGTTGGATCGCTGGCTGGTTTCAGGGTTCTTTGCTTTTGTGTTTGCACAAGTGTCCGTTGTGGTTGAAAGGTGAAAATGGCGCTGGCACATTGCAGTCGTGCATCCTATGCCACCGCCACCCCGGCCTTAAGCCAATTCCCTGCTGAGGCAACGCTAGATGAAAAATAAACAGCATGCTCTGTGTCCATGGCCCGCCAATTCAACCTCTTGCCCTTTGCTTTGCTTTCGCTTGCCATTCAAGATGATTTACAGCGCTTTGTGCCCCATAGCATAGGGCCTGCCAGGTGGCGCATCCTTTGCTCATTTGCCTTCTGCATTTGTCGCATAGTCGTCGTCTGTTTTGAAAGCATGCGCCATCAGTTCAACATGCATTAGACGGCCGCAACTTGTAGCCTAGCCTGTCCTGGCTGTTATGCGCATTATTTAAGCGTCTTTTTATTTGCTGTCTGGCGTTGGCCCTTTGTGCTTAAAACTTTGCCATCAAAAGCAACGGCACAATGAAGATACACTGTAGGAAAAACAGGAGGAAAAATAATAATAATAAAGCACTTGAAACAAACGTTTTCAGTAAATTTAACATTAGCTGCTTTGTGAAAATAATCAGCGAAAGGTTCGCCGAGCCGAGCCTAGCGGAGTGCCGGAACCAAAAGGGGGCGCGCCTCCGTCTGAAGGCGGGGGTTGTGCAAAACTTTTCTTGTCCGGCTACTGCGCCTGCAAGTAGGCAACATTCTTTGTTGTTTGCTGTTATTATACTTGCTTGCCACGCGTGCGAGTGTGCGTGTGTGTGTGTGTGTGTGTGCGTGTGTGTGTGCCTTGGTATATTTACAAACTCTGTAGCATACTTTTCAGCTTGCGTGGCTGTTGTGTGTTAAGGTTAAGAGTTGCCAAGTCCTTTTGGTTGCATAGAACTTCCATTTCCAGGCGAAGGGGCTGTCAACTTTGCCGTACATTTCTGATTTATGTGCCGGCGCAAGACTCAGAGAGAGAAAGGTAAATAAACCGAAAGGGAGGGCAGCTTTTTTCTTTTGCATACTTTGAGGCATGCCTGAATTTATTTTTATTATTATTTTTGTTGTTTTTTTGTACTCTGGCCGCCAAAGTGGGCAAATTATTTCAATTTCTATTATCGCATTTTATGATTGCCGAGTTGCGGCTTTTTATTAAACAAATTTTCCAGGAAAATTCACTGGCATTTTTCGTGGTTTGTTGCTGCCTTCGCTGCCTGGCTCACTTCCACATTGTTGTCGAGTTCATGGCGTTGTGCAGTTTATTAGCCCAGTTTTAGTTATGGTTTCAGTTGCTTAATGCCCAGTTTTCTCGATGCACCATGCATATTGCTACCTGTGTTGTTGCTGTTCGTCTTACTTTAAGCTGTGCAGTATTCAATTTAATATGTAATGCTTGCGCAGCTGTTGTGCAAAATGCATTCGCATGCAGTACGTCGGTAATTAAAACTTTTACCAAATAAATCAAATTGCCAGCCCCGTGTTAATGTTGAACTGTCGCGCAAATAAGAAGTTTCGGATAAAAGTTCAAATTGCGCTCAGCCATCAATTGACTCAAAAGTCGAGCCAGACAATGGACGAGTGCAAAAGTGCGCCATACTTAAAGGTCAGAACAAATTTGTGCAGCTGCAGCTCGAAAATGGCTGAGAATTTTGACAAATGCAGTGAGAAAATGAATTGTGTAACATTTTTTTGTGGCTTTTCCTAAAGAATTCAAACAATTGTGGCAAACACAATTGCTTTCCAAAGACTGACTTTTGCGCCCGATTGAAGCTGGTCTCAAAGGAAGTGTTAATAGTGCGAGCGAGGCCAAGCTAAAGTTTTAAAGTATGGCATAATTTTAGATAAATGTGTACAAAATCATGGGAAAACTGTCATTTAACAAACTATTCCATCAAATTTGTAGTAAAACTCATTAAGAAATGCCATGTCCACTGAGATTTTAGCTCGGTTCCGCACTTCGTTTACTTATCCTTAAATGGTTGCCAATGCATAGACAACAGGTGATTTCTTTTATGTATGAAAATATAAAAGATGGGAGACGTCCTCTCTTGTTAAACCCAGATCTCCGGATGTTGTACTTTTGTTACAGTTTATTTATCTCAAGTTGGATATTTGATATAATCCTCTTTCCGACACTCAATCAAAGTCCCAGTCATGTTGCAAAGCCAGCTATACTTCCAGCAGCACAGATGCCACTCAGAGCACAGCTGCACGCCGGCCACAAAGTGTTTATATTGTAACAACTCAGTTACTTTACAATTGATTCACTCAAACACTCTTTCACTCTCACACACACACACATATATACAGACATATAAGCATCCGGTTGGCTGCAGCCATTTGCCATTTCCTGCCTTGACTTTTATTTCTGCGTTTCCGCACTCAGCGTTTGGCGAGTTTTTATGCGTCGTGCTCTAATTTTTTAAGCCAATAGTTGTCCAATCAATTTCAAGTGCTCACCACTAGCTAGAATCTACATAAAGATGCCAAAGAGGCGATCTCAACACTCACAGGCCAGCTATTAAATACATTGTTGACGCAAGGCGATGACGAGGTCGTCGCTGGACTATGGCGGCGTCTGGCGAACCGCCTATGTATACATTTTGGGCCAGCCGCCGACAGGGACTGCAACAGCAACAATTGCAGCATAAGGAAATGCAGTAAAGGGCATAAAAATAATGCTTGCCAAAAAACCGACAGAGCACCGAGCAAAAAGCTGCAGGAAAACTGAGCACAATGAATGCCCGAATATGACCAACAAAGTGTGAGGGCTTTTCCACATATATGCCCTGCACTCAAGCGTTTAGAGTACATCTGACAAATATAACTAAAAACATTGTTGCGAATCCTATTGCCACAATTAATAACTATACTTTTTATTTTCTAAGCATTTCTTGATTAATTTAAAAAGCTAGCTGTCTGCTAAATAAAATGCTTAAAATATTTCTGTTAAATATACTATTTATGTTAAATGCAAAATTATTAAATTAAATTTCCACATTTTTATATGCAAGATTCGTACTTTATTTTTGCCCAGTTCTCTTATCCTTTATGATGAACCCAACTAACTTGAAAGAATTGTTATTTTTGGCTTTAAAGTAAATGTAAATGTGCAAGTATTTTATATTTGGCAAGCAATAAGCCGCAACACCACAATGCGAGCATAGTTGAGTAAACTTTGCTCAAAATGTATAAACAAGTTTTACCACCAAGTCGGGCTCGTCCTGATAAAACCCTGCTTAATTAACAGGTATTCTGCTCCAGGTGTATTTAATGGTTTGTGCTTTTGTAAGTATTATTGCCAGAGCTACACTTCGACGGAGTGAAGAGCTATGTGCTGCTTGAGTATTAAAGTGAAATAAATTTGCGTATATTTGGCTATAGGGTATTTCCTAGTCGATCTCTACAGTGTTTCGAGAAGTGTGGCAAAGATGGAATCTTGTAGCACTTTAAGCGTGTGCATGAATATCTTTTGGCAATGAAAATGCCTGGGCAGGGGCAATGCACGAGGCAAGGTTCTGTTCTGATTCAGCTGCCATTCTGCGAGTTGTTGCTGCTGCTGCCTCGCCAAATAGACTGTTGGCGGAAAAATTGAAAAACAAATTGCTGACATGGAAAACAATGCATCAAATATTTAATAGACACTGGCAGGCTGTCATTCAGGCCGCTCTGCGAGTGTCTATTTTACAATTAATGAAAAAAATCTAGCCAAATTATTTTTTCGAGCCAACAGCTGCCAACACGTGGGAAAGACAGAGTCTGATAAGGAGAGAGGGAGAGAATGGGAGAGATGGATGAAAGACAGGCGTGGGCTGCCAAAAATATGGGTCATGTTTGCCATGGTGTAATGTATAGAATGATTGCAACTTTAAAAAGCAAACAAACAGGAAAACTGCTGCTTGGGAATCGCCACCCACCAAGTGGGTGAACGAACCAACAATGCAAACAGAAAACTGTCTGCCAGGCTGAGGCACTGGCACACGCCCAGGAAAACAGACAAACAAACAAACAGAACGTCCATACAAATGCCGGAGTCTGAAACTAGGCCTGTCGTCGCCGGGGCACATGCATCATGCATGCAGTCAGCAGTCCGCAGTCCGAAGTCCGCAGTTCAGTCGGAATCGCAGTCGAGTTGAGGCATCGACTGTGCCAAGTTGCAACTGCATCTGTGCTTGCCTCGTGGCACTTGCAGTAGCTGCCAGTAACTGCGGCTCAGTCTCAGCCTTTTTATGTGCTTTGACTGCTGCACGTTGTTGCTGCAGCTACAATTGCCGCTGATTGCAAAAGTATCTGAATTGCATCGCAGGGCTGCAGAGTGTCCCTTGTGCATGCTTTTACTGCCACATGTTAATGTTAACACATATATATATGTAATCTGTAAATTGTGTAGAATATTATTATTTTTCCCTGTTTTATGATTTTTTTATATTTACATTCAACAAAACTTGGGGATCTTAAGTTGAATTTTGAAATACTCAGAAACGTTTTAATGGAAATTCCACCCGAAAGTGTGTCTCAATCTTTAGCTCAATCTCAAATTGATTTAAGAGGAGAGATTTGTATAAAAATTTATTTGAGATATGTTCTTGTATGGGTTTCACAATAGTTAATAGGTGAAGTTCCTGATGGGACGGACAAATATTAATTTTCCAAGGGCGGTAATTGGGTCGGAAATTTATGTTTGAAAAGCAGCCAACATATATATATATTGATTTGATATGGTTTATAATTTGGCTTGAGATGAGATTGCTTGGAAAATTGTACAAGCCGTTTGACGAAAGAATAAACTTATATTCACTCTAGCTAAAAATAAAATTTTCCTCGCTCCGAACGATAATTTGAAAAAATAGATAACTTGTTCGAACGTTTTTTGTTAAGGTCTTCTCCTAAAAGCCCTTTCAGTTGAGCAGCTACGAGTAAAATAGCTAATAGACAAGTGAAATCATATTATTTAAAGTATACTCTTGACGACATTAACTTAACGTAAACGGCTTTCAGGTGTCACTTCGAGTAGCTGATATTGTGCCTGGAGGCAAACTAATAGAAAATGCGAGTGGATGTAGCCCTGGTTGACTAACAGCAGCTCTCGATTGCTGATTACGAACGTATCTATAGAAAAAGGAACGAAAAAAGATTATCATCGACATGCAACTGGAAGGAAGCATCTACCTGGCCGTGCGGCAACGTCAGCTACACTCACTATCCACTCAAGCAGTCAACACACCGGGTCTGCGTCTGAAGCAGCAAGCGGCAAACGGCAAGCGGCAATAAAAGCCGTAAGAGTAAGCCGCTTTCATGGCTCTCAGGGAAAGGTATACAGGGAGCAGGGACAGCAGCTTGAATACGGTTGATTTAGTTAATAGGAAACAAATATGTATGCCTGCAGTGTAACAGTTACAGCAGTTACTGAGCAAGGACTCAAGGACTAACCAGCTATGACTTAAAGAGTGGAGTCATTGACTGCGTGAATAGAGCGAGTTTATGTGCGGCTGTTGGGCGGCAAGGAAAGGGGCGTGCCGGCGCAATTACCTGTCGGCACTTAAACGTTTCATAAGTGCCTGGCAAATGAATTGCAAATGATTTGTAAAAACGCCAGCAAAAAGTTTACAATTACAAAGAGAAGAAAGCCACTCGCTAACTGCTTGCTCCGTGGGCTGCTGTTCAAAGCCTTTCGCTGGATTAACATTGCCAAAGGCAGCAGCATTAGAAAAAAAAAACCGCTTTTAACCCAGATTGAAAAACTGGAAATTAGTTTTTATTTAGGTTGGCTGCCTGCCTGTTGCTGCATATGCGCGCGGAGTTTTTACTGCGCTTGCAGTTAATTTTTAATGCCTGGCATCTAAAAACTGTTGCTCTTGCCATGTTATTATGCGTTTTATGCTCGCTGCTGCCAAGTCATTTACAGCAACAACAAGATCAACTTCAGCAACAACAACATTGGTCTAGGCTGGCCAACAACGTCTCTTAGTAGCCGGGCTAAATGCTAATGCATAAAAATTGCCGCAGTTGTGAATGGAATGCAGCTGTTAAATGTAAAATCATTCTGGCAACTAAAAACAACTTGAAATCTTTTTTTATTTTGTTAAGTAATTTATTTTTTTACTTTTATTGTTGCCAATTGCGCGCGATTTATGCAAAAAGTACTTCAACAAAATAAGAGGAGCACAAGGCAAGACCCTTTGACCCCTTGATCTGCAATGGTCCTTGGAATACGCCCACTTTGAAGGTGTCCTACGAGCTGCCAAAGTAGAAAACGTAAACTACCTTGATAAAATCAGTATAATTAAATATGCTCGCATAATAGCTAAGGCTAGAGCATGGATTAGCCAAAGGCCAATAAAATATATCAAATATATTATAGCTAGATGTATTAATTCTAATTTAATAATACAATTATAAGCAATGATGTTGTTTTAAATAAACTCAGTTGTAAACTCGTTTGTTTTAAGAAAAGATGCCAGCTCAGTTTCAATAACATGTCCGCAAAAGTACTTGCGTGTTTGTCCAAAGTTCAGTATTTGTATTCTTGTGTATTCTCCTTGAATGCCTCATGTCAAGTTTTCTATTATGCAACTTACTTTTATCAGACTCAATCCATGTATATGTTGGTACAAAACTTTTCCAAATGAAAATAAAGAGCACAATTCCAGGAACACACACGCGCACACACGCGCACACACACGCACACACACTGATATATAAATATATACATTATCATGCCGAAGTGCAAGTCGAGTTTTCTCGCTTCAATCGATTTCCGTTTAGCAAAGAAGCAAAAGAACCACTAAAAAAGTTGCCTACCGATTGGCAGTTGCGAATTTTTCTCTTCTGTTCACTTGAGTGTTGTGTGTGTGTTGTTGTTGTGTGTGTGTGTGTGTGTTGTCTGTGGCTATTGCTTTTAGTTGTTTTTGCACTTTCACTTCACCGTTGGCACGTTTGTGTAGTTACCATTTGTTCCGCTGCTGTGCAAATTATTACATTGACCCAGTAAAACAGCAACGCGTCATGTGTTTGACTCGAAATCCTCGAAAGGAAGCGGCTTAAATTCAAGGATTTCTCGCTGTGCATGCTTGCCAGCTAGTGCGAAAATCGAGTTAAGTCTTAAGGTAACCAAAATCATAAAACAACACAAGGCAGCCAAAATTAATTGCCCGAAACGACGGCAGGCAGCAAAAGCAATTAACTTACAATTGTACTATATATTTTATATGTTCTGAATTTTGTTTTTTATAATTTAAACAACGGTTCCCTTTTGCCCTTTATGCTCTGCCATAAATCAAAGGCAAGCGCCCTAAGTGAAATTCAAATGTTGGCCATATGGCTTGCCAAACTTGTCCTGAAACTTCCTGTTCATTGCTCCTTCTAGGCAGTCGCTTGGCTGGTTCTCTTTGGACGACTCGATTCGATTCGACTCGACTCGACAACTGGCGGCGCCTGCGATCTGCGTACATGCAACATGGCACATGTGGCACATGCGGCACATGCGGCTGTTGCTTGCACGACTCTGCTTGTTGTAAATAATTCATTTTTTATTTGCTGCCGGAATGAACTTCACCTGGGTAATCAAGTGCAGGCGCAGTATTAAAAATTATTATTATTTTTTGATTTATGATTTAGCTTATGTTGCTGCTGGTTTTCAATATTTGTATGGCCGACAACGTCGTTAAAAAATTAATGGCTGAGCTTGATTTCTTCTTTGTGTCCACTTCTCTAGCAAACACCAAAACTTTCCATAGACTTTATAAAGCAGTATATGCAAAAGATTTTTTGTTTTTTTAAGAAAAATAATAATTATCGGCAATAAAATATTAATATTATATTCATATTGATTTCAGGGCAAATTTGGTAAATTCGAACTCTTTACTCATTTAATATGGAGTGTACCATATTAAATATTAATTATTTATTTTTTATTATTATTTATTATACATTTCCGGCTTGTGGAAAATCTAAACCCATACTAAATAATTTAGATAAATGTTTGAAAATGCATTTGCAGTTCATCGAACTAAACAAAAGTTGGAGTCAATTTTTTGCGTCAACTTTTTTCTTTCAGATAATTAAAATTGAAAATGAAGACAAACTTTGACCCGACTTTATTTTTTTATTACGTCTCAAATTGATTCTTGCGCCAGATATTTCAAAAATAAATTGGAATTCGAATGGTATAAGCTCAGCAGTTCTTTCCATATTCAATATTTTACCAAAAACACTTTTTGACTATAAATAATATGAAATCGGATATCGATATGTTCACTTTCATGCATGTGCATGCTACAAATTAGCTGCTCATGACTTTATTGGCCTAAAACGGTAAAGTATTTTTTAATTTAGAGTGCAGATAAAAAAAGTCGATTTTTTGGGGCTTCAACTATGTTTATTTTTTTGCCCCTTTTGGGTAAATAAAATAACTTGCATTGCATCCAATTTATGCTTGTGTTCTGCCCCCTCCAATAGACTCTAATTCAATAATGTGTGCCCAAAAGGGACAAAAGGGAAAAAAAGCAGGGTAGACAAAATAAAAAGAGAACAAATTGGCAACAATTTAAAGCCTAACCGCATGCGGCGCCTTTTTTGCAGTGGTCAGCGGTCAGCAAAAAAAGGACAAAAAACATAAAACGCTTCTATGGACATCACAAGCAAATAAAATGCAAAAAACTCTCCACACAAAACACAAAACAAAAATGGCAAACAATTTTGGTTGAGGCGTTGCAATTAATAAAGGCCACACACGTTGATGCAGGCGCAGGACATTGACACGGCAACAACAACAACAATAACCCCCACCTCGGGCCCCCTTCTAGGGGCCACTCGAGCAACAACCACAAAAATGGGCGTAACAATCGGCCGTTTGCAGCTGAAGGCACATAAATAAGGGGCGTGTCGGACGGTACAACCGAGTACAACTCGACAGCATTTTGTGGCATGGGTTGGTTTTTTCTTGTTTTGTTATTGTTTCTTTTTTTTTTTGCCTGCTGCCTGCTGCCTGCTGCCGCTTGTGTTGTGGGCCAAGTAAATCTTCAATGTTGTTGCACAGGCGATAAGGCAAGATAAATGAGGCTTTAATGTAAAATAAATTAAGCACTTGTCGTGTGTATTATGTGGCACCATTGGGTGAACGTCTCAGCTCTGGCTGCTTCACTGGCCCGGACTGGCATGCCAGGAATGACATTTGATTATCACGCGGCTTCAGCGCGTCTTTGGCAGCGTGCAAAACGCGCGCGTTACATAAATCAACGCCAGCGTTGACATCGACGTTGAGGTCGACATTTGTGTCGTGCATGGCATAACAATGCCAACGGGCTTTAATTAAACTACACTTAGAGTATTCTATTGCCAGTGTCTGTTACAGGACCTGCATGCCTCCGACTACAATAGGAAGCGTGCGGCAAATGTGTGCCATAAATTTCTTCAAATTCATGTGCTTCATGTGCAAGCTATCAGCTCGTGCAAGGGCCCGATTCCAACTAACTTGAAACCATGTTAAAGTAAAAATAAAAGGAGAGAATCCGATAAAAACTTATCATTAGCTTAATTAAGTCCTTAACAATAACACCTAACGGTGCCGTATATTAAAACTAAAAGTGCCTAGTTTTGGGTATTTAGTATAATTATTTCTTTTTACAACTTTGTACTTATTTTATAATATTAGTGAACGTCGCCTTTCAATCATTTTTTGTTAGCTTATTTTAAAATAATTAGTATGTATTTTAATGCGAGTGTAAAACTAAACTAAATAAAAAGAAAACTAAATAAATTTGGCTTGCAAATATTTTAATTCGATTTTGGAACTTAATTAATTGGCATGTGGTGGAAAATTTCATTATCGCTATATGCCGCTTGTTGCTCGATATTGCCATTTGTAACATTTCCCCGACGCATACAAACACAACGTTTGCTTTTCATTATAATAAATTAGTTGTTTATGCCGCTTCGTATCCTCGATTGAATTTCGTTCATACATATTTAATGCCGCCATTGTCATTATGTTTTTCCGGCTCTGCTCCACCCCCCACCCCCCGACCGCCCTAGAGTAAACTACAACAAAACATTTTGCCACGCTCGCGTGCTGCATGTGATTAACAATAGACGCCGGTTCAACAATTGCCAGGTGTGATAGTTATCCGAACATCGCTCAGTCCCGGGTGGGCTATAAAGTGCTAGACAAAATAAGCGCCTGTTCTACAGGCTACATGTTTTTAGATTGCGGATGGAATTTCAGAAAAGAGTTAACAGCTCGCTCGAGCAAGTTCATACCTCCTCCTATAGGCCGAACAGCAGTAATAGACTGACATTAAATAAATATTATCTGCGTGACAAATAAATTGGTCGAAAAACAACAATATTATTGGACAACATTGGACGGGTTTTTTTTTGAACGCCATAAATTAATTAAATTCTTCATATCCGTTGTCTAATTAAATGCACTACGGCAAAACATGGTAAAATGCGCATAATTTTCCATTCAATATTCAATTAAAATGACAAGCTTAAAAAAACTAGGTTGCATAACATTTATCTCTTTTTATACATATATATATATTTTTATACTTATTCATATGCATAGTAAGTACAGTGAAACCATCAAAGTTGTTTTGTTTCGATATTATTTCTGTCAATAAAAACTCCAATTTTATTTCATCCTAGGAAGTTACACACTTGAAAAACTTTCAACTGAATATATAATTCTACAATATATATGAGACAAATAATAATAAAAAGTGCAATTATTCAGAGCATAGAATCGCCTCGCCTCAAATATTTTATTGCTTCCTAGTAATTAGTTTGTATTTTTTTTAATGAATAATTCATGGGCTTTACTCAGGAGTGCATTATTTATTTTGTATTCATTTAACATACATGTTAAAATATAAAGTCTAATGTTGCAATGAAACATTTGTGACACTGTCATTTGTCATGACTCTGCTTGGGAAATGTCTATTAACAAGACAGAGTAATTATTTGTCATTTAGTTCTTTTATTTTGTCTGTGTGAAATTTCGTACTTTGCAATAATGTTCGTAAATCCGAGGTTTGGCTAGTCTAAAGGTTTACAAGACAGTTGAAAGGATTGATGATCCATACAGAAGCCACTTTTACAACCCAAACAGACAGTCATATGATAAATATACGACATGCTTATAACTTTGCTAATAATTTTGAAAATATCATCACTTATATCGAAATTTTTGATTATTTTATGTACGTTTCAATACGTATCCGATATATGCGATACATGCAGTTAGAAATGTATAATTTGGAAGTCTACTGGTCGTGTGGCAAATCGAAAAAATCAAATTGTTTACAGAAAAGGTGGACAAATTTTCGATATAATTGTATTAAGAGGCTTGAATCTTGGTATATATACTTGAGTATACCCTCATCAGATAAGGTACTGGGATTGATGAGTTTTCCAAAGGTTGATCTAAACATATTTTGGCTACGCTCACTGGAAAACTGGAAAATCGAATAAATGGATCCTTATAAATTTTGCTGAGACAAGCTGTATTCTTCTTTATTTTAATTTAAAGGCAAATAATTTTGAAACTGATCAATTGGTAACTTTTTAGGTTTTTCAAGTCAATGTTTACGAAGGTAAATGAAGGTAAATGAAGGTAAAAGGTCAACTTGTATATTTGATTAGCATCTACAACATCTATAAATCTGAAATCTGAAAATACTTTATTCCTGGATTCAGGGAGTCTTCTTTTTAAGCATACTCAATTAAGGTACTTAGTTGAACGACTATGTAAACAGATGAATGAGGGAATTGCGGCATTTTAGCTTGTGGCAGTTGAGAAGTTATCAAAATAATGAAAATTAAATGACTGTCGAAGTGCAATTAATTTGCACATGCTTGTCGTGTCGGCCATGGCGAGGGATATGAGGTTATTTATGATGATAGGTGCACAGAATCACATTGGTTGCTGTGCATTCCATTGAAATGGGGGCAAGTTCTTTGCGACAGTCCACATCTATTTGAGGCTTACAACTGTGCGCACTTATGGACGCTTCGATTACTTGCCACAGAGTGGGAGAGTCAACCGCAGGCTCCATATTGGTATCCAGAGGCCCGTGTTGTGCCAACTGTCTGTCGGCGTGTGTATCTCGGCTTGTTGCTTACGACCTCAATTACATGCGCAAATAAACTGCAACAAACATTTGCTGAGAACTCGCCGCTGCCGCGTCCAAAACAGGAGCCTGCCACATGTGGCCTTAACGCTCTGCTCTGCTTTTGTATAAATGTTGTTGCCCCCCTCCCCGCACACTCACACTCGCACTCACAGGCGACACGTGCACACACGCAACACCCACACACTCACACACCCACGTACCCATACAAATATCACTTCATACTGGCATGTGCTTGCGTGTTTTGGTATTAGAATTTCAATGCAAATGTCCTTGTCACATTTGGGAAATTTATTTGTAAATTTGCCTATGCACATGGCTCTCACGGCAAGTACCTTTTCACGTATCCGTGTGTGTTCATATGTGTGTGTGTGTGTGTGTGTGCATGGGTGTGCGATTCTGTATGCGAACCCAAACCCTTTATAAAACAAATAATCAGCTGCCGAAAATAAGGGGCAAAATATGTATGTTTGTGGCTTTAAAATCCACATCTCTATTATGAATAAAAATTTCTATAATTTGATTATTCAACAGATCTGCATGGAATGTACAAGATCTTTAATGCGATAATAATAAAGGTATCAAAAACCAAAGATTTACCACTAAGATGTAGATGTAAGAGTTTTTTTTTTTGGTTTTTAATTATTTTAATACTTTTTTATTTGTTTAATTTTTTACCTACCATCTTTAAAATATAGTTATTTTTTATATGAGAGAACTTGAAATATTCAATTATTAATAAAAAACTCAGCTCTAGGTAAACGAGAGTACCGAAAATGTTGTTACAAGAAAAGATGATTATTTAGGTGTGAAATATCAAATATTTATTTATCGAATTTCATTTTGGCACATATTAAACAAGACAAGGCGGTATTCATAAGGGTTAAGGGTGAAATTTATTTCTAAAACATCAACGAGTTCTGTGTGAGATTTGGGTTGAAAGCTGTCAGTGCCCGTCAGTAGGCCTTGCTAAGCTGCAAAGAAAAAACACGACTAAAGGCAAACGATTCTTTTTGCAACTCTTCTTAAACACACACGTACGCACACACACACACACACACACACACAATTTTGACCCCACAGTGAGCTTTTGATTCTTTGAACCTGCCGCTTTGCATAGTTTCGCGTTTCTGGTGCGCCTAATTGCAGTCATGAAACTGGGCATCGATTGCATGGCTCGTAAATCCTTATGAGTCGCCGGGTAACATAAAGCCACATGGCATTAATTTCATATTATCAGCTGTTTGCTGCCCGGTGGCAATAAAAAGCGGCCAAAGACTGCAGTCAAAGCTGGCCACAACTAACGGCTTGTAGTGCCAACATAGCGTACTCCTGGGTTTTCTATTTAATGGAATTGCGCGAGCCGAAGCTGCAGCAATACGAGGCAATGGGCTGGCTGCCTTGGCCTGGCCAGCTCAACTTTTCTTAGCCTGGGAAAGTTTTACTAGCGCACATCTAGAATGAGCTCACGTGCTACGTAGTCGAGCCATCGCCATTGCCTACTCCTTGTGCGGACACAATTTCACAGCGAAATGATTTTGAAAAGGGGTCCCAGGTCTCACAGCCTTTTACTGACCCGGCCAGGCCAGGCCAGGCCGGGCGGGCAAGCAGGCAAGCAGCGGCCCATCTGTGTATTTGAACGTTGAAAGATGCAAATTTACTACACTCCAAAATGGTCCGACAGTTGAAATAAATATTAAAGTGAAAAACTTTGCAACAACTCTCGCTGTGTGTGTGTGTGTGTGTGTGTGTGGGGGTAGGTGTGTGCGGGCCTTAGGCAAGCGAATGTTAATGGAGTTGGGGGAGTGTGGCCGGCTGTGCATAGCTCGTGGTCCTGCAATTTTACTCGGTATTCGCTTTTCTTTGCTGTGCAAAAATTAACATTTGCACAAGGTTTGTAGAAACAGAAACGGCAATGGGTACGGGCATGGGTACGGGCACGGACTTCGGCTGTGAGCTATAAAACTTGCTCATTCATAAATCATGCACAAAATTATTATCATTATGAAAGTTGCCTTTCAGTATCATCAAAGCGGGTGCCAACGTGGCTGCCGCCTGCCAGAACCCAGAAGGGTTAAACGCGTCAGCCAAAGATTTCTTTTTGCGTTTCGCCTCGACTCGACTCCCGTCGCTCCACCACGCCCCGCCCCGCTTCGCCCCGCCACGCCTTGACGTTGACTTTCATTTTTTCAATTTTTCATCATCAAATCCAGGCAGGAAGGCGGCGTTGGCAACAAAAGAAAAATGAATGTTGCATGGATTTAGAAACGAACAGATTTACTTGCCCTTTCATATTGTAATTTGGTTTTTATCTTATCTTAACTTGTAGCGCACTGTGAACTTTGATAATTTTACACTTAATTTCATTTAACTTATCGCTGGTCCGTGTTTGTTTATGTCCTTGTCCTCGTCCTCGTCCTGACGGATGCTGCTGCTACTGCTGCTGCTTGGCAAGTGACACAACCAATGAGACAGCTAAACATTTGACTTATTGTGCAAGTCAATTTGGGTTGGGTTGGGTTGGGTTGGGCTGGCAGGAGGACACGAGTGGGTTAGCCTTCGCTCTTGATTATATTCTGGCAACTGTTTTCCCTCCGCCCAAACGTCATCCCCTTCTATTGTGCTGTGCGCTGCGCTGAATTTAACGAGTTTACTTGGTTATTGATATGCAGCCGGAAGTTTTAGTTAACTTGCTCAACTAACAGCCCTCAACGTCGAAAATAAATTGTTGGTGTTGGCAGATTACAAAGTGCTAATTGGTTTTCAGTTAACACAAACAAAGATCCACACAAATGAGATATTTTCACATAAGGAGGCATTTAGTACGAAGTACCTCTCGGTATTCAATTTTACTCCAATTAAATCTTGAATTCGTATTAGAAGAGATAAGTTTTCTAAAGTTCGAAGACTTTACTGTTGTTACTTTTCTGCAAAGCAGTTCGCTTCAATTTTATGTATGCAAATTAAAGAGCAATACTTTTCTAGAGAAAATTAATTTTATTCCAGGAATAAAATGCGCATACCAGTTTTCATGTGGCTTAAATGTTATAGAGTTACAGTCAGTAGGCGTTTTTTTTACTATTAATAAATTATATAATTTTTGTGTTAGATGCGAGTTAGTAATTCAATATACCTGACTTTGCGTGGTAGTTTATGCGGTTTTATCATTAATTAAAATAGTTAATTGGGATGGCGGAAAGGGAGGAAGACACAGATATAAGGGTTGGCTTCCGTTTGACGTCGCAAAATTAATTTATCAAAGCTAAATTTAAATAAATTTAATTGAATTTAAATTCCTTAGGCAGTCAAAACATAACGCCAATTTTGGCCTATAGGACAATCCTCTTGCGCTGTAGCTAAAGCCACAGAATTCATCAAGCTTTTGAGATTTTGGTTCTGCAATTATTTCAAATATGTCAAAAATTCTAAATTAGTCTCATTAAAATTAAAATTAAAAATTAAAAAGAAACACATTTAAGTTTCATCAATGACAGTTAAAGCTGCTCAACTTGTGCATTTGCATTAGTTCCTGCTTGCAGTAATATGAGGAGGGAATTTTCAACAACATGTAGGGGTAATTTAAATTATGGTGCAATGTTTGTCAGTCAATCAATCGATGCCAAGAATTTAATTGAATTTAACCTATGAATTGTATAAATTTATTGCCACATTCGGGTTAAGCTGTAATAAAAATCTCAATAGAACAAGTATAACGTCATTGAACATATTGAATTACGAGATATATTATTGTTTGATGTTCTTGATTTGCTCCTGCTTAATAGTCATGAAAGAAAAGGAAGTATTCGTCAACATCGAATATTTTAACTAACTTAATTAATTTAGTTATTTATAATGATCAACAACAGACACCAAAAGGGAGTAGGATGTTTTTATAGCTTATTCTACAACCCTCGATTCTATCACAAGCAGGTTTTGCTACCGACTCTTGATATGCAAGGCCTTATATCCAGTCCGAAGCTATAACCACTTGAGAATTATAAGCAACGAAAAGACGACAAAGCTGGCAAACTGAATTGCTTTATGTTGCGGTTAACTTAAATTGACAAACACATTTACTTATCAAGATTTTTAAAAGTTCTGTTGTGATTTAGTTAAACTGAAATTTCACGCAACAATTTCCTGTTACACGACAAATTGATTCTTTAGTCGAAGTTTTGCCCATGTTAGACACAACGTGTGGGAACAAACTTTGACTTCATCAATGCATCGTTTGGTAAAAACAAAAATATGCTTCAACTCGATTGAATTGCGTATAAAAATAAAAATTTGAAGACCTCTGTTGCTTAAATTTAATACAATATTTCCTTTACAGCTATTATTAGCAATATATTTGATCATAAGCCGATTGCGAAAACTCAACATAAAAAACTTTGCTTCGCGCACAAGGCGAACCCAACTTAATCCCTTGACACATATCAACTAGAAATAAATGCAACGCAAATGCACTTTTTCTCGAGTGCATAAATCTTTGAATGCGCGCGAATTACTTAAAGCAAAAACGGGCAAAGAAAACTTTTGCGAACAAGCTGAAAAGTTACGCCTATGCCAGAAGCTGCCAATGTTGCCAATATGCTCGGCTTCAAAGTGGCAAAAACACGCAGCAAAGCGCACTAAACCGCACCACCCAGCGCCACCCAGCAGAAACATGAACCCAATCTGGCTGCCGCCTGCTCAGTCCCTGTTCTTAGCTATGCAAAATAGCAACAAGCGAGCTGCGAGCTGCGAGCGCGGAAATTGAATCTAAAAGCTGGTTCGCCTTGTTGTACTTATTTGCTTGGCTGCCATAAACTAGGGAAAAACATCAGCTCGGCAAGTGTAAAAACAGCGGAGCCAAGTGCTTGGCTAAAGTTTCCACCAAGAGTTTTTGGGGGCGTTTTCGAGAAACGATTGATTTTCGTTCATGTGGAGGGCCTCTTTAGTTGTGTATTGTTTTCGCAGCGGCGCATTATAATATATAGTAATAAAATCCAGTCAACTAGGTCCTCACCGCAATATGATCTAATTTCCCAACTTGCAATTATTTAATAATAATATTTATTAGCTTTGGAAAACGCAAAACAATCCAATGCATAGGGCCTGCATGTAGCTTGATTAGAATAGCGCTTTGTTTATTGTTGTTGCCGGCTTATTTACTTTCTACTTAGTATTTTTCCAAGAATTTTGTTTGCCGCTATTGTAACTAACTTTTTCAGTTTTCCCTCAAAGCGTTCCCGTTTCTCGTTGCTCATATACTTTTTTTTGAAACTCTTTCGATTGCAACATGCCGCGAGCAGTTGCTCTTTTGCTCTTGCCATAAATAAAACATGGAAAAGTGTTATGGTTTGAAATGCCAGACTAAGAGATACCCTGTCTCCCATTCCCTTTTATGCACATAAGCAAAAAGGAGTGGATATGCATAGTTAATATTTTCTTCCTGGAATTTAAATTTCCCTCGATTGTGTGTGAGATAACCTTCAGATCCACTTCAGTTCCTGGCTCCTATGGTTTTATCCAAGATTACTCGACTGTTTTTATTTACATTTTAGCAACAAATACAAAGAGCTTGCGACATATTCTTGCAAGAGTTATAATACCCTTTGTGAAAAGTGTCGGGCACAGTGTAAATAAAAAATGGACACTAAGCCCGCTTCTGTTTATTTTCAATTAATATTTTCGGAGAGCATTTCATTGTCATTGAAAAATCTAATGATTATTTAACAAAATTGGATAGACACGAGTTCAAAGAACATGCATTTTCCGTGCAAATATTGGATATTGCATTTTTAATGGATATTGTGCACAAAGCGTTTACAGAGCCAAAAATGCCGCTGAGCTTATTTACCTATCCATATGAATTCTATTGTTAACGAAGGCTGAGTTTTCAATATTGCAGTACATTTATAGCCAAATGTGCTCGTTAATAGATGGGCTAGATATGTTAAAAAGTTATTCTTTTGCCACGCTCACGTTCCGCCCACCTTCATTATATTATTATTATATAAATAAGTTAATGACAGTAAAGGATACAAATAAAGAATATAAAAATTAAACATTTTTAAATGTCACGCTAAGCTGGGAGTGGAGCACATTGCGAGCATTAGTGACCTTTATTTTTCATAGAAATATCTAAAGGTCAATGCTTCTAGATGAATTCGAATGAAATCTAAACAAAGGAGAAAATGTCCGCTGTGCTGAAATAAGCTACTTATTGAAATGGGTACAGACGAAGCTTAATTGTCTGTTGGATATTTCAAAGGACTTAAGTTGAGAGTAATGATCCCACATAATTTTGTACATTACTTACATTCGAATTAAAGTTGATCCAATTCGATTGATTCTCAAATTTGCTGATTAGTGTAGGCTGCGGCATAGTTGAAAGTCAAATTTAATTATCATTTGAGCGGCAACTGTTTCAATTCCCAGTCATAATTGATCAGCTTTTAATTAGACCCGTGGCCAGTGGCCAGCCTTGACATACGCGTAGGAAAATTCCTTAATTTGATTTCAATACCTACTTCACACAGTTTTATGGCACAGCCTTTACTTGACCTACGATTAAAGTTTCTTATGGAAATGTGGCTCGCATTTCGATGTCACATTATGAGGAATGTTCTGGGGCATTCATAACTCGTGCACGTTTCTGGCACTTTGGGAATATGATATGAAAATGGTTTGTCTAATCTTCGAAATGTCTCCAAGGCTTCGAATTAAGTGAAAAGGGTTAAGCTACTGAAAACTGTGCGTATATTTTAGCCAACTTATTGTTGGTCGCTGTCAGGGATACGTGTGTCTGAGCCTTCACTTTGCTCCGATGACAGTCACATTTTCCTTGGCAGGACAGGTCCGGCAGCTTGAGTGGGCCCCAAATGGACACGAAAATTAAGGCACATTGACAGTTTGAAATGTGCCTAAATATTTCTTCAGTTTTTTTTTCTCACAATTTTTACATAAATGTGTTAAGATGCCAGTCTATAGCTTGCAGCTCTACACATATATAATCAATTAATAAATTGTTTAAATTATTGTAGCTATGGTCACCGTTTTATATGAATGTGTCGATATTCAAGAACTTACACAAAAAGCTAGCGCTTAATCAATATGTTCTGTTAATTGACTTGCTCTTAAAATAACTGTTCATTAGTCTTTGATTAACTTTAATAAGAAGAACTTGAAGCAATTTAAAATATTTACAGAATGCCATATTAGTTGCAGAAGCAACTCAATAGGCTAAGTGGCAATTAAATGTATTGCATATAAGCTGGCAACTAATTCGCAACTTTACACTTGCTGCAACTTATTTGTGATGCAATAGGTATTCGCAATTTTCATAATGAAGCCTGGACGTTTGTACTCCCATATTTTTGAATTCTGGAACATGGACAGGACTTTGTTGCAATTAGCAGGAAGCGGCAAGCAAAACTGGCGTTGAATCGCAGGAAACGCTGGGTATGCAGCAAATGAGGCAAAATCGTGATATACTTTTCAGCGCTCGCCGCTAGTTGGTTGCCATAAGTTGCTCGCTCTATCTCTCTGTGCGTGTGTGTGTGTGTGTGTGTGTGTGTGTTTGAAAATACTTAAAGTGAAGACAAACCGTGTCAATGACATTTGACACGTGACCCTCTTTGGTACACACAAAAACAGACCCAGCGAAGGCAACCATATAACCATAACCATAAACATTTAGCTCGAGCATCGCACTGAGCTCCAAGAGTTGACTCTGCTCTTGTTGTTGTTGTTGTTGTTACTGTTGTAACTGCTGCTCGCTAGTTGGGGTCGTTCCAACGTGATTAGATGCGATTGTGTACGCAATTGAGCGAAATTGATGGCAATGCTATTAAAAGGTATGTCCCAGCCATGCATCCCCTCTCCCATTCGGTCCGCTGCATTGGTTTCAGCTGCCGTCGTCGTCGCCAGCGCCGTTCATAATTAATTTTCTAGTGAATTTACTTTCATGGCATTTCGGTTAGCTTAATGTGGCCAAGGGAAGCTAGCGAAGGCAGCGAACCCCATCCAGCTGCCTGCTGCCTGCTGCCTATTACCCGTTGGCCTGTAGCTGCTGTGGATATATAAAAGTTGCTTCGGCTGCGGCATTTATTTTAATTTGAAAACTATTTCCACGCCCCGACAGCGCCTATACCTCCATCTTAATTTTGTGTGCCCATGCTTATGCTCATTATTTTCGCTTGACTTTAGTTGGATTTTTATTACATAAGTCGGCCGGGCCGCATTGCGTATACGCAGATTTGTACAACTGCCACCATTTTCATTATAATTTGTATATGGCGTGTGCTATTGCCCGGCTCGAATTTATCGGACGAGTTGGAGCAGTCAAAATCTGTTATAAATATTAGCACAGCGCTTCTGGCTTAATGGCAACATAATTGTAGGCTGTACTAGTAATCCACTCGGACATTCCGAAAATACGAACTAATATGCATGCCCCTAATACCCTTATAGACTAATATATAAATAGATTTCTATTATCAGCGAATAACTGAATTTGAGAATTTAGATTCCCATCAGAATAATAGGAAGATTTATCAGAGTTCCTAATAGCATGCATGTGTTTATACAATTTGCATATAGATATACTCGATACAATATTTTCTGATTATATTTATATCTCCCTGTATATAGGCCGAATGTGGTATAATTTTCATAGTTCAGCCTGGGCATGAAGTCAAGCCAGAATAAGGGAAAGCAGAGCATAGTTATGTTTGCGGTAGTAATGCAAACTCTGTTGATCATTATTTTGCTTTCTTTTTGACACATTTCAAATACTGCGAAATCTTTAAAAAACACACATTTATCAGCGAGTGCATAGCTGTGCTTTTCATTTTACGAAGTAATTTAAGTTTGTGAATATTGTGATATGGACGTAGGTTTCGTTTTATTATTAACATTTATTAGTGTGTGTTCACCTTATCCAGCGAGCACTGTAGTTTATGGCCCCAGTAATGTACCCACGATATTCTGTATGCAAAAAAGGGTATAAAAATACATATCTAAATAGTTAACGTAGTTAAGCTGGCAAATTATTTGCACGAAAATATTTTTGGCTTCGGGCTAGCTAACTTCCGGCCCAGCCCGGACGACTTTGCAGTTCGCCATAGGCAATAGGCAGCTGGTAGCTGTTGTTGGGAGTTGGGAGTTGCCGGTGGTCGATTGGCAGTTGGTTGCCAGAAGTTGGCAGTTGGCGTGTGTGGCGGCCATTTCGCTTGGGGGCCAATTGACTGGAGGCGCTACATGGGTGGACGCAAAAAAAAAGGGGGAAACTTGTAAGCTGTAAGCTGAGCAACTCCTCCTCTGGGTGCCAAACATTTGCGTTCCGTTCAGTTGGCGGCCCAAAAAGAACGATAACCACGCAGCAATTACCTTTGATTGGACACTTAAATTTTTCGTTTTGTTTTATTGAAACGTGATTTATGGGACTTGCTTCGGCACAAGGTCAGGCTGGTTTAAATAGCACGTAAAATTTACTAAAGGCCACAAATAAAAGAGGAGGACTCGAAGTTGTCGGAATAGCTTGGAAGATAAAACGGGGCGCAATAGAAATAGATCTGACAGCGTCTACTCTTCATGTATTTGGGTTCTCCTCTTCCTTGGCAGGAGCAGGATTTCGCTCGAGAGCATGCTGTGCAATCTTTGCCTCAAAGAAAAGTTTTGCACCACTAACGCCCACACGGGATACATTTACGGATTCTTTTCGAGCTTTTAGCTCCAGCTGAGAGTTCATTAGCTTGCCGGCCTTTGGCCTGTTGTTCTGAAGGATTGCTGCGTACGTAAGCAGAAACTGACAGAAGTTCATTCTTGTTGCCCGCTTGCCGACAATTTCTGCCATCAGCCTCTTTGCAGCCAGATGGGTCTGTGGCACCGATAGCTTCTCCAGAGCCAGCTTAAGCTCCGCCAGCTCAAGAAAGTTATCGCCGTTTACATCACATAGCTTAAAGACGGCAAACGCTTCACGTATCTCTTCGGGCTCAAAGAATCGCTGGGTAAACTTGCTCGCCGCATGTGGTGTGTCCTCCTCGCTGCTGTCGGTGAACTGCAAGGACCTTCTCTCGAGCACGACACAGAGCGACAGACGCTTTGCAAGTTCTTCGGATTCACGAGTGGTGACGTTTTTATTCATGTCCAGCTTTGATGTCAGATCCTCCAACTTTGCTTCGAAATCATCTATGCCTCTGTTCAAGCTCATGGTCGACGCACTTTTCATGCGGTTTTTCCATGCCTTACATATGGTTTTAAACGATTCACAAGACGCGAATGACGAGACGGCGGATATGTCCGATAAATTCTCAAGCGAATTGCACGGACTAAGCGGCTTCTCCATGAAGCTATCACCGATTCCATGTGTTTCACTTGACGGCAGGATGTTAAGTGCAATCGTCGAGGGGGCTTCTTTCTCGATTTCAGTCGACATTGTGTTAACAGGGAATTTAATTAGCAGATAAAATATTTGGACCTAAAACGACTACAAGTTTTTTTCTGTTTTGTACAAAGTTAAAATATGGCAAAAATTTATAGAAAACGGGTTTGACATGGGAACTGTAAATATATTTTAAATCAGTTTGGCCTGTTTTGTTATTTACTAAGCATTAACATAGAACATACATTTTCTATGGTTAGTGGCATAAATCAAAGAAGTTTGAAGCTGCGAAGTCAGGTTGGTGGTTTTTAGGAAATCTATATACATTCGTGTGCATTGCGGGTACTTTTAAATAGAGAGAGAGAGTGAGAGAGGCAGAGGCAGACACAGATTTTTACATACTTGTACAAAACATATGAAGATCTGACAGAGTTATCCTTACTCACAAGGTGAGAACTGTGAAGGTGATTTATACAATGTTCGTCTTGTTGTCCGTGCATCTCTCCAAATTCACGTATGACATTGGCAATATACATAATATCATGTATACCTGCGGAAATTGGGGGCGTAGCAAAACGAGCAAATGAATATCTTATAGCTTGGAGCTAGAGTGTCCACATTTGGAATGCAGTTTTATGAGTTTCAAGTGTGAGGTGCTGAGGTGTGAGGTGAGTAATCAGGAGCCATCAAGTCCTGCATCTTGCTTACCTTAATATGTCGAAAGGTTCGTTATTATAAGAATAGACGACCAAATGAATCTGAGCTCCATGATATTCTATAAACGACTACTTATATATTCAATAGCAACAGCAAGAGAGGTCAGTGAGCCTTCACGGCGCCGCGGACTGGGAAGACCTCTCCTGACCTGTTGACCTCTCCACCAGATGCATATGAATTTAATTATTATACACTGCACTCATTTATAACGATATGCTACAAGAATTGTGATTTAGTTTAAAGTTGCCAACTAAAGTCAAAAGGTTTAGAGTAATTTGAAAAATAATTAAAATTTGCTTTGAAGCGTAAAAAAGAGGGTTTTAAGTCTACCGATGAGGTATTCAAAACTCTAAAATAGTTTGTGGCTAAATTAGAAATCTTGAAATATCTTAATAAATCTTCGAGGGTAGGCAGTTAAAAGAAGTTTGACACGACAGCTTTTCATCAATTTCATTTCATTCATTCACAAAATATAATAAAAAATATTCTGTATCCTAGCTCTTACAGCTTGGAGTGTGCGTCGAAACAGTTAGTAAGTCAGTCAATTAGTCGGGACAAATAGTTTTCCATATGTAGATTAAGTTGTGTTTTTTAAGAGGTTTTTTAGCACAGAGTTTATTTGACCGTGTTGTGCCGCAACCTCAGTTAATTTGCCTTGGCACGTTTCCTAGTCGATACGAGGACTTCGCTCTGTTCCCGTTTTCGAACCGAGCCAACTGCAAATTAATGACAGTGGAGTGTGTGCTTTTGGGGACTGTTAACATGCTATGGCCATAAACAGTTAATTAAGCTTTTATTGGTAACTCTCTTTTTTGCGTTCTGACATTTCACGTTTTATTTGTCAAACAGGAGGCCAAAAAAGTGACGACCATAAACGGTCAGTTGCCCGAGCGACCAGCCGTATGACCAAATGCCAAGCCGCCTCGCTTATTTGCCTCGTGCCGCAAGGTAGGCTACGTTATTTGCACACGGGCGGCTCCTCTCATCCGCCCTCTCTGCCGCGCCCGTCAGGCCGGCTGCTGAGTGGAGCTCTCGCATTTTGGGCCACGGTTTATTTATTCGCTCATTTCGTGTGCAAAAATATTTGGTGATAACGAGCCGTCGGCCCACAGCGGCTTGTCATGCTTAAACCACATTTATTTGCTGGCTCCACGGCAACAATAAAAAATGTTGTATATTCTCTTACACCAGTAATTTTTGTAGGTTAGCCAGAGCCAGAGCCAGAGCCAGGGCAGCGACAAAAAGTGTCAACAAAAAGTTGGCGGCATCGGCATTTAATTTACATTGCAAAGTTTCGTTTCGTTTCGTTTTGCGATAGTATTCAGATAATAAAATGCAGAGAACTGGAACTGAAACAGAAACAGAAACTGGAACTGGGTTAAGCAAAAGTGACTAACAAAATAAAAACTATGGCTGCGACAAACAAACAGGCCAAAGGACATCGATAAGAAAAAAAGCCAAAAAGCTCAGCCTGCGAAAAGAACAGAGAAAGTTGCAGAAGCCCTTAATCAGAAGCCGATTTCAAGACGCACAACCAATGCTTATACACTGGCCTGTTCCGAGAACCTATTTCTTGTCGAATTCGCCAATTACACAGAGTATGCACAGTCGACGCAGAGAAAACTTTGCCACACCAAAGGAATTTTCACACATTTATCTGGGATCTGAAAGGGTTTTGAAGTCTGTCGGTAGAGTCTGGTATTGAGGTAAAAGTTAAGTATCAAAATTTAGTGCTAAATATTTGCATAGATTAAATTATATCTTTAGAAATGTTATTTCATTACCAAATTAAATTATGACCTAATGTGAATTCGATAAATCGTAGAGAAAACATTATAAGTAGTTAATATTCTACATGCAATAGTTCTCTTTGATACTCTTATAACTCTTATTATAATGTCACTTCTGATAAATATTTCGTAAGTTAAGTTTACATTTAAACTAAAATTTTAAAAATATCTTTGTGTCCAAAAGGCTGTTCCACTCTCTTTAAAGGAATTTAGTTTGGCGAGTTGCAGCCTTGAGCCTACTTTTCGTGACGGCAGCAAGTTTTTGCTTGGACCAAAAGTGTCAAAACAACTTGGGCAGCATCAGTAGCAGTTATTATGGCTTTGGCAATGCAGCAGCAGTGGGTGCTCGAATCGATGCTGGCAGGAAAGTGTAAGTTGTTGATTTCTTAAGTTAAGAGGTTGTCGGCCCGCCGAATTGGCTGGCAGCCAGGGAGCATTCGGGTTGGAGCGGATGTCGGATGCACTTCATAAAAAAACTGCAAATGAAATTGAAAGGCAAGCTGACGCCTACGAAAACTTGGCACATAAATTGCAGAAGGCCGATTGCAAAACAAATAAACTATGACACTGCCGAGTGAACAGTGATAATAATTAATGATACGCGTGCTTTAATACAAAGAGGGAAACCTTTCTCAGACCTTTGCTTTTCGTTTTCTTTTTGAGTAGCACAATAAATCTCAATATAACTCAAGTGGACGTTACACTCTAAACTTTGACATTTGATGGAAGGATCTGCCTGTTGCCCCACACACACACACACACACACACACACACACATACTGCCCAACGTGCATACCCTTAAAAACTCTGCAGCCATCGTTTGTCATGCTGCACGTAAGCTCAATAATTTTTTTTCTTCTTTTAGATGAATGGAAAGCTGAAGGTCCGAGCGAACGGGCTGACCAACGCCCAGTTTTTAGCTGTATTCTACATATACATAGGTACATACCATATACATATATATTATTTCGCAAACCCAAATTGATTACTCAAAAAACTTCTAGCCTTCCTTTAGTCTCCTTTTAAGTTGCCATTCTGCTGCTTTTTTGTGCCTGTGGCTCATTGTGCGGCGACCTTTGGGTCTTTCTTTCTTAAATTTCCAATTTTTTTTGTGTTTGGGATTTTGCTTAATTGAACCCTTAAATGTTTTTACATTGCGTTTGCTTTTCTGCATTAAAGAAAGAAAGCATGAAAATGGCATGTATAAAAATGTTGCATGTTTCTTTGCGTATTTTTAACAACTTCCGTACACATGCATGCTGCATACACACATATACACATACAGAAACATTAATCAAGCAATTGACATTCAACTTCTGCCAGTCATGCAACATTTAACAGCTAGTCAAGAGCCAGGTAGGGTATTTTCACTAGTCAAGTACAATTTCCTGTGTAGACTATATTATCTAGATAGTATACGAGCGACCAGGGAATCAATCGAGACGTGCCGCATGCAAATATACTAACTAAAAAGTTACATGTAGTATGTTGTATATAAAGTTAGCTTGGGCTCTAAGAAAAGAAAAACAGAGCGCAGAGAAGAGATTAAAATAAAGAAATTTACATCTTTTATGGATTAAGATGAGGTTTATGTCCGATGGTAATATCTCGGAGAAAAAGTAATCAGAAACGCGACGAAGCAATCAATTTGTATATATTCACACAAAATGTAAATTTATGTTTTTCTTTATGGGTTGAGATACGTCTTCTGTGGATTGGTTAACTCTTTCTGCAATAACAATTAAAAACGCAAAGCAGCCGCCAATTAGTATACACACACACACATACCACACACACCAACACACACACGCACATACACACACTAACACACAGACGCATTTTATGAAAATGGTGCTTGACATTTGGCAGCGCATTAAAGACATAATTTCACATTAAGCACAGGCGTGACTGTCCCAAGGAGCCAAGTCCGAAGAGGCCATGTGCCTTGGGCTCCAATTGGACGCACGCGTCGCCAGTCGACGCGGCGGTGATTGTGATGTTGTCTTTCCAGCAGCAGTTCCGACAGCGGCCGCAAACATTAATAAGCCAATTGATGTTTTGTTAACCCACCAAAACGAGGCGACGGGCAAGGCAGTTCGTCATATTGCGACGCTCCCTGGGCGCACACATGCGTGTCCCGGCGTTTGCCGGCGCGTCTCGGCTGATGCCGGCGGGTCCCGGCGTGTCTTGGCGCGTCTCAGCGTGTGCTGGAGCGCATTTATCCCGGCTGGCGCTGGGGCTAATTGCAATTTATGTACGCAATAAAACATTTGCCAAACTGTCGGGCATTCGGTATGCTGTCAAGAACGAAGCCAACGGTTGCCATTCGTTACGGCTTTTGGTTATAAATTTATGAAATGAAAAAAATGGCCATTGAATTACGAATGAACCGAATCGGCGACCAACAGTGGGCAGTCCAGCCACTTTATTAATAAAGCGCCATCAGTGTGGGGCTCCACGTCCGTCCCCTGAGTAAGGAGTCAATTGAACCCCATTCGCGCTGTGCAAATAATCAGAAAAATTGATGTTCAGCTTGTTTGCTTGCCGTTCCACTGATTGGGTTAACTGAAATGTAATTTGGCCAGCAGCTCCACAGCACCACAAGACCCAACGCAATCAGCAATCTGCAGTACATTACAATTTAACAGCACATCATCAATATATGCATACGGCTTATGAGTGCCAGAAGCACAGTAACACACATTTGTGTAATGCAATATTTAACTGCCGCAGTCGTTACGCCTGCAGCTAAGAGCTTGGACAATTTTCTATCTACCAAAAGCAGGTGAGCCGAATCTACTAGAAGCACATGTGATGCATTCAAAACACCCTTCTAAGTGAAATTGTTACTTCATGAAATCACGGTTAAGCTTTATCTATCTTTATCTAAGTATTTATTATATTGATAATTTTCATCGAGTTCTGACATTTGTTTACTTGGATCTAATTTTATATCCTCATCAATGTTTTATTTAAATTAAGCTTGTATTGTTTGATATTTATTGCTTTTATTACTTTGTTATTTTCCAAAACAAGTTTTAATTATTATTTGTGTTGCGTCATAATTTAATTGTTATATGACAGTTGCAAAAGTGTTAAGCGGGTTATGTTAATTTTTTTTTGCATATTAGCAATTAAATAAACATTTTTAATTTGTTCGAATAGCTATTCTTTTAACTCATTTGAGCGAAAAACGGTATGTAGTTTTAATTAAACGTGATTAATACGCAAATAATAATAATCAATAATTTGTTAATTTATCGTAAATCGTTTGTAGTCTAATATTTTGAATTAATGTTTTGATGTAAATTAACAAGTATGGTAATAACTTACGTTGTTTTTCGTGAAGGCTAACTACAAATATATTTTAAGCTAATAAAAAATGGAACTTAGAAATATAAATTGGAGAACATTAATTTGTTAAAGATATGTATTATATCTAAACTGATAACAAATAAATTAAAAATGCTTAAAAAATATTCGTTTATTTGTATGTCCTAACAAAACTAAAATAAGTTTTTGAGCAGAGATGCGTTCTCTAAAAAGCTTGCTTAGGCCATGTATCCTTCGCAAAAACTCTTGAAAGTGCAACAAAATTCAGCTGCAGCGGCTTAAGAGGCATTGGTCGACTGACGGATGGACAGACATGCGGACAAAGAGGCGGGGAGATTTGGTGTTCGCGTTTTGCTGCTGCTGCAGCGAGTGCTGCTGCATTTGAAGTGATTGCCGTGCACCATTTCCGCTAAAAGCTTTCGCTTGCCAATTGCTGATGAAAACAAATGCGCAGTCGATAGCTTTGAGCTTGCCCCTAACACCACCCAGCCACCCTTGCGCGACCAACAGTCTGTTGGCTGACCAGCCTCTGCATGTGGACCGCTACAGCTGGCTAAAAGAGGAAAACCTCTGGTTAAAGTGAGGTATATCGGTTACGAGTAAATGTATGTAACAGGCAGTAGTTGGCTTCATCTAGAGTAGGGAGTCGACAGAAAAAATGTCCGTCTCTCCGTGCGTCGAGAAAGTTCTCAATGAAGATGCTCCATAGCACATGTAATCCACAGTTTACGTTTAATATTTCACCTCAGTCTAAAAGAACAATTTCCTATTTTTTGAGCATGTTTCGTAGATAATAAAGTATCGTTTATGTATATACACTATCCGAGTTTGGCATGCATGTGCATAGTATCCAAAATACATCACTTTTTGGAAGCCACGCATCAATTTGTGTGTTTTTTGCTGTTGTTACTTTGGTACACTAAGTAACTTGGCCAAATACCGTGCTCAACTGAATAAAGGTAAAGAGCGTTAGAGAGACAAAGGGCGCGAGAGAATGAGAGAGAGAGAGAAGGAGAGAGAGAGATAGCGTGAAAAGCACTCAAATGTGCGCTTAGTATGTTTGTGGATGTGTTGCCTGTCAAGGCTGAGCTAATTGAAAACTACTTGCCAACACACGACTATGGCCAGAAACTACAAAATGGCAGCATCAAAGCAGCTAAGAAAGCCGCACATTACTCATACGCAGCGTACGCTGCAGGCGTGGGCAAAGGGATTGCCTGTGTGCTGTTGCTTGTGTTGTTGTTGTTGTTGTTGTTGTTGTCGCTACAATTGCGGCTAGTTGCTGGCTTGTTGCCACTCAGGCCCGGTTTGCTCTATTCTGTTGTATTCTGTTCTTGTGGCCTAGGCAACAGCACGCTCAACCATTTTGCTTTTTTCGCCATTAATGCCATTGCAGGGCTCGGTGTGTTTGTATGAATACATTTTGTCTTAAGCTGTCGCTCAGTTGTTGCCCTGCGTACGTGATAGCACTCGACTGTGTGTGCAGTGCCATACTGGATTCTGGTAAGAGTAGAGGGGTCATACCACAAATGCATATCTAGGCATAGTGCTTTGACTGGCTGCCAGACGAGTGCGACTTAATGCTTCCGGCTTATTTTCAGCGGCACGTTGAACTCCGTATGCCGATCAGAGCGCTAATGCAGAGTAGCAAAGGGCGGCACCTTTAAGTGGACACTTCATCAGTTGAGAGGCAGCACTTGCAACACTTTGCTGCATTTGAATTATTTCCGTTGTGAGCACTGAACTCGCCTGCGCTTAAATGTATGCAACGTTTTTGCTTTCCGGCTTGCAGCATGCAGCATGTAGCATGCAGCCATGATTTAGAATTAATAAAGGGGCCGACGCGTTACTTTCCCGGTTCGCCTTCTATTTTTTGTTTTATGTATTTCTTTTCTGCATATAATATATATATATATCGGGTTCGCTGCCAAGTTGCCAGTTGTGTCGCTTTGCCTGCAGTTGACTTCTTTTGGCTGCTGTTTCCACTGGCTGCCACCTGGCATTGTTTCAGGGCGTGCACATATAAATGTGTTGCATACATTTCAGCGCTAGATTTATTCAGCTACCAGCTTGGGCATATGCGTTGCGTTGGCGTTCTTGCTTTCTCCTCTACTTTTATGCAAAATGCAGTTAAGTGTGCGTGTGTGTGTGTCTGAGTGTTTAGATTGTGTGTGCATAAAACTCAGCTAGTTCTTGCTGTTGTTGTTTTTGTTTTCTACCGTATTTGTGTCAAGTACACGACGCAGATTAAAGGGCATAAAGCTGGAAGATTGCATAAAGCACAGGCACACACACACACACACACCCAGAGGGTGAGTGAGAGAAATGAGCTAGAGGAACATAGCGAGAAGGAGACCAAGAGAGAGAGAGAGAGAGAGGAAGGGAACTGCTGCGGTACTGCAAGATAAATGGGCAAGCAATGTAGCGCAAATCGAAAGGAATTGCAATTTAATGGCATAACCTGTGCCTGTGTAGCCAATCTCTGTGAGCTTCACCTGAATGGAGTATGTAATTGGGTTATGTGCAATACACATAAGCAGGCACACATATGTAATCTGATATCATTTAATCAATGCTGTATCAGTTGATAGCGCTTAAAAGCTATTTCATATCCCTCATTGCTAGGCATAATATTCGCATTATTCATGTCGCTTTGATTTATTTCGGCCCTTTAGAATGTACGACAACTGGAAGTCATATTCAAATTTTGGAGCATACATTTTATTGCATGCACTTTGTACTCACAAAATGATAGTGGACGTTTATATTCAAGTTTTACAAGTGTTGACTTACTAATGTATAGTTGGTAGAATTTTACTTCTATTGAGCATTTCAGGTTTAAAATAATCAAAAATCGACATAATTTCGTTGCGAAACTTTTGTCATGAATGGGCCATATTTGCATTACATTATGGATTACGTGACATTTGCTTAACACAGCTGCTAAGTAAAGCCTTCTATGCCAATCAACACTTTCAAATGGGGCAGCTGCGGAAAAGCCGAAGAAAGCTGAGCAAAATAAACGCCAGGGTGCAATTCGCAATTTCGCAGTAAATTGCAACGAGGTGTAAAGTCAAGCTGTTGGCCCACCAGTTGTAGTTGCCGCTGTAGTCACAATTGCAGCCGAGAGAAGAGAAGTGAACGAGAAGACTCGCAGCCAGCAGTAGTCAGTCGCTCAACGGGACAGCCCTGTTCAGCTTGACTTGCACATTGTTGCATGCAGTGAGGCGTTTCCTTTGAGCGCAGCACGCGCGTCCTCAGCCTGATAGTTGGATGGAGCGGCAGAAGCAGCACGGAGACCTCCAGCTGTAACCCTTTTACGGATGGCGTCGTGTGTGTGTGTGTGTGTGTGTGAGTAATGGCGTGCAGGTAAAGCCCTTTATATGCAATATATAAGTGCTCGTGTGTGTGAACCTTGAGCCACAGAAAGATAAAAGTGAAGTTCAGCTCAAGTATTTTCCATGCGACCTAAACTAATGTTACCAACTCCTCACGTTCAGTCGCTCCCTCTCTCTCTCTCGCTCGTTCTCTATTTCTCTCTCTCTCTCTCTCTCTCTCTCTCTCTCTCTCTCTCTCTCTCTCTCTCTCTTTATATGGTGCCACAGAATATGCCATTTATCACAGAGTCTTTAGTGGCGCAAGCGAATCGCATTCAGAGTCGTCGCGGCTACAATCGCCTTTCTGCCTTTGTCTCTGCGTCAGGGACACAGTTCATAATTAAATTCAAATACTTGTACAATTTTCGCACGCTTATGACACAAAATTTATGAATGAGTATTAGTATATAAGGGTTTGTCCTTCTCTTATGCCACTCTTTCTGCCGCTCTCTTTTGCTCTCGCTTTCTGCGCTCCTGGGCACTCGGCCACCTGCTGTCTGTGCGCCTCACTCACAGCGGGCGTTTAAAATTAATAATGTCGAGCGTGCTCCTTGCATTATCGCAAAGCTCAAAATTTCTATGCATGGGCTCTGCGGTTTTTTGGGCCGAGCTAACGTGACAGCATTCGAGTCCGCTAGAAGAAGAATATGGCACAGTCAGAGGTGGATATTTGCTTGCTTGATTAGTTGCCTGTCAGCAAAGGTATCTGGCGGAGGGGCGTGTTATCATAACCTTCATGTAGGGCTTTTATGCAACAGTTCGACTGTGCTACCACAACTTTAGTTAGTTGATTTAGGAAATCATACATCGAATCTGACTATGCCTTAATGGTATTGATAACCAACAAATTATATGATTACGACTGTTGAAGACCTACGTTAAATTGCCTGAACCTGATCTCTTATGCAGCTTTAACTTCAGCTCACGAGCTGTTGTTTTCCTTTAGAGAATCTTAAGCTTATCTAAACTGCCAACCATTATTTCCTAGGGCACCCTGGAATTTTTAATTTTATCAAAAAAAAGTGTGAATTTCCAATGCTTATTTTGTCACCTTTCACGCACATTTGATAAAAGTCGGGCGTAGTTTTTAATTAAAAAACTTGAACGTGCAATTATTTTTTCGCTCACACCCACAGAGTTATATTTTTCATTGAACTGCAATACGATTTCATTATTTTGCAACTGCAACCTGAGCAAAAGTTTTCTTTCGCAAAATGCTTGTATATTATACAATTTTTTCTTAAGTTCTATTTTATAAGCGAAGAAGTTACAAAATTGCGTATACGCAACGATGGCCTCGGCGCCTTAAATGTCAGCACATTGCCCTTGCTGAAGTTGATGTTGTTGTTGTTGTTGTTGTCTTCTTATCAACGTTGTCGCTATCGAAATTGGCTGTAAGTGAAAAATGCACAAACAAGTTTTGCAAACAGCAAAACACTCAAAACAAGTTCAGAGAATAACAAAAGAAAGCAAAAGAAAGAGCAAAAGGCAAATTCTACTTTATTGCAGTTGTTCAGATTGTCATACCCTATGCCAATTGTCTGAAGTATTTATTTACAAGAGCTTGTAGCATGCTAAATTGGTTATGAAAAACCTGAATTGAATATTTAAATAAAATACATACTGAAATTCATTTCTTTTTTTGTTTCCGAGCTAGGTCAAGAGGATTTTGTTGTTTCGACCCATTTCGATTGCATATTGCGCATATGTTTTTTAGGATCCAAGCGATGCTTGAGATTTTTCGATATCCAGTTTTCTGTCTCGTTTTGCATGTCGAATGAAAATGACAGACGAACGTAGTGAATCGATTGAAACTGAATCATCTGATTCACTGATTAAACACGGCCGCTGACCGGCCGGCTCCGGGATCGGCATCAAACCCTTTGTTGGCATCATCGCAGCGTCAAGCTGTTGAAGCATGAAATTTTCCACGCCTAATGAAGTGTAAAGGTTTATCGTTTGAGGAAAACGCAGGCCAACCAATTTGCCGTTGCCTCAAGTTGGGGTCTTGCTGTTATCGCAGCCAGCTTCAGTAGCTTGATATTTTTCTTTTTTTTTTGGTTCCCTGTTTTATTATTATTGTTTTGAGCAGCGTATTATTTAGCTTTTGCTTTCGGTTCATGCCATATTTCAGTGGCCTATATGATGTTGTGCTTTGTTACGCTTCCCCAGTTTATTATTATTATTTGTTTCCTTTTTTTCCCTGCTTGTTGGTTGCTAATTTTAGACTTCATTTATTTTCATGATTTATTGAAATGTTGAACAAATTTGAAAGTGTTATTTAAACATGGCATAGTATCCGATTCAAATCTAACACAATTCGCTTGCCTATCAGCTGTATCAGATTGAGGTCGGGTTATGCTTATTGGTAATTATATATATTACTTATTTTACCAACTAGAATAGATAATTAACTCAGTGGCATCATAATTATCGAAGACTGCGATGCGGCTAGCAAATCTTATCGAATGGCGGAACGTTTAGCTTAATTTGGATCGGAGTCCTCCATATGTTAAGAGTCACTTTATAGGGACTTGAAGTAGACCCACCACAACTAAAGTTGACTACACATAAGCGAAATCGTATCAATATCGGATCACTATATCATTGGGGTTTTAGAGGATTGATCAGTCGGAAGCTAAGTTTTCGTATGAAAAACTTGGTATTGGTGACTTCTAGCATAATTCACATATATGACCCAAGTCTATTAGCTTCCGACTATCATTTTAAATAGCTGTAGAAGAAGAATGGGTCGAAATATGGAAAAATGCTATGTTTTCCACGATATGCTCGCCAAAATATCCAATTGCAAGCTTCAGTGTTCGTCTCATTCCTAAAATCGTTGGTTTTAACATAAGTTCTGATTACAAATTGTGAGTACGGATCAGGCATAAACAATAACAAATTTGATACCCTATTGTCTATGTTTTTCATGCCAAACTTTCGGTTTATTAGCACTTGTTCATTGTTATGGTTAATTTGCATTTCGCATGAGCTTCGTGCAAAATAATTGAATGTAGCAGAAATAAATATATGTTTTATTGTAATTATACCCTGAACCCATTAAAAATGGGTATAAGGGTATATTGTATTTGAGCGAAAGCCAAATGTATGTAACAGGCAGAAGGAAGCAACTCCGACCCCATAAAGTATATATATTCTTGATCAGCATGAATACCTGAATAGATTTAGCCATGTCCGTCTGTCTGTCCGTCCGTCCGTCCGTCCGTCCGTCCGTATGTATAAACGCAAGGATCTCAGAACCTATAACAGCTAGAGACTTGAAATTTTAGACGTAGATGCTCCTAGCTCCCACGCAGATCGAGTTTGTTTCCGATAATCGATAACTTACTCCGTTTCCAAGCAATCGATAAAAATCGATATCGATATACTGTTTTTTGGGCAAATTTGGTAAATAATAAGAGCTAGAGTCACCAAACTTGACATATAGCTTCTAAAATAGAATATATATATGATATAGGATTTTCCTTCACGGTTTTCCCTCTAGATTAATCTGGCGTTCAAATCTGAACACCGATTTTTTAGTCGAAATGCATGTCCAAATCTTACCCCAAGATTCGTACCTAGACATGGGTAAAAAATTACCACCCCCATAACTCGGTCAAATCTCATCCGATTTTCACGAAGTTTGGCTTTTTCTTCATGGTTTTCCCTCTAGATTAATCTGGCGTTCAAATCTGAACACCGATTTTTTAGTCGAAATGCATGTCCAAATCTTACCCCAAGATTCGTACCTAGACATGGGTAAAAAATTACCACCCCCATAACTCGGTCAAATCTCATCCGATTTTCATGAAGTTTGGCTTTTTCTTCATGGTTCTCCCTCTAGATTAATCTGGCATTCAAATCTGAACACCGATTTTTTAGTCGAAATGCATGTCCAAGTCTTACCCCAAGATTCGTACCTAGACATGGGTAAAAAATTACCACCCCCATAACTCGGTCAAATCTCATCCGATTTTCATGAAGTTTGGCTTTTTCTTCATGGTTTTCCCTCTAGATAAATCTGGCATTCAAATCTGAACACCGATTTTTTAGTCGAAATTCATGTCCAAATCTTACCCCAAGATTCTTATATAGACATGTGTCAAAATTTACCACCCCCATAACTCGGCCAAATCTCATCCGATTTTCACGAAGTTTGGCTTTTTCTTCATGGCTTTTCCTCTAGATTAATCTGGCGTACAAATCTGAATACCGATTTTTTAGTCGAAATTCATGTCCAAATCTTACCCCAAGATTCGTATATAGACATGGGTAAAAAATTACCACCCCCATAACTCGGTCAAATCTCATCCGATTTTCATGAAGTTTGGCTTTTTCTTCATGGTTTTCCCTCTAGATTAATCTGGCATTCAAATCTGAACACCGATTTTTTAGTCGAAATTCATGTCCAAATCTTACCCCAAGATTCTTATATAGACATGTGTCAAAATTTACCACCCCCATAACTCGGCCAAATCTCATCCGATTTTCACGAAGTTTGGCTTTTTCTTCATGGCTTTTCCTCTAGATTAATCTGGCGTTCAAATCTGAACACCGATTTTTTAGTCGAAATTCATGTCCAAATCTTACCCCAAGATTCGTACCTACCCATGGGTAAAAAATGACCACCCCCATAACTCGGTCAAATCTCATCCGATTTTCATGAAGTTTGGCTTTTTCTTTATGGTTTTCCCTCTAGATTAATCTGGCATTCAAATCTGAACACCGATTTTTTAGTCGAAATTCATGTCCAAATCTTACCCCAAGATTCGTACCTACCCATTGGTAAAAAATTACCACCCCCATAACTCGGTCAAATCTCATCCGATTTTCATGAAGTTTGGCTTTTTCTTTATGGTTTTCCCTCTAGATTAATCTGGCGTTCAAACATGAACACCGATTTTTTAGTCGAAATTCATGTCCAAATCTTACCCCAAGATTCTTATATAGACATGGGTCAAAATTTACCACCCCCATAACTCGGCCAAATCTCATCCGATTTTCACGAAGTTTGGCTTTTTCTACATGGCTTTCCCTCTAGATTAATCTGGCGTTCAAATCTGAACACCGATTTTTTAGTCGAAATGCATGTCCAAATCTTACCCCAAGATTCGTACCTAGACATGGGTAAAAAATTACCACCCCCATAACTCGGTCAAATCTCATCCGATTTTCATGAAGTTTGGCTTTTTCTTCATGGTTCTCCCTCTAGATTAATCTGGCATTCAAATCTGAACACCGATTTTTTAGTCGAAATTCATGTCCAAATCTTACCCCAAGATTCTTATATAGACATGGGTCAAAATTTACCACCCCCATAACTCGGCCAAATCTCATCCGATTTTCACGAAGTTTGGCTTTTTCTTCATGGTTTTCCCTTTAGATTAAGCTGGCATTCTGGAAATTCATGTTCAAATCTTACCCCAAGATTCTTATATAGACATGGGTCAAAATTTACCAACCCCATAACTCGGCCAAATCTCATCCGATTTTCACGAAGTTTGGCTTTTTCTTCATGGGTTTCCCTTTAGATTAAGCTGGCATTCAAATCTCGACACCGATTTTTTAGTCGAAATTCATGTCCAAATCTTACCCCAAGATTCTTATATAGACATGTGTCAAAATTTACCACCCCCATAACTTGGCCAAATCTCATCCGATTTTCACGAAGTTTGGCTTTTTCTGCATGGCTTTTCCTCTAGATTAATCTGGCGTTCAAATCTGAACACCGATTTTTTAGTCGAAATTCATGTCCAAATCTTACCACAAGATTCGTATATAGACATGGGTAAAAAATTACCACCCCCATAACTCGGTCAAATCTCATACGATTTTCATGAAGTTTGGCTTTTTCTTCATGGTTTTCCCTTTAGATTAAGCTGGTATTCAAATCTCGACACCGATTTTTTAGTCGAAATTCATTTCCAAATCTTACCCCAAGATTCGTACCTACCCATGGGTCAAAATTTACCAACCCCATAACTCGGCCAAATCTCATCCGATTTTCACGAAGTTTGGCTTTTTCTTCATGGGTTTCCCTTTAGATTAAGCTGGCATTCAAATCTCGACACCGATTTTTTAGTCGAAATTCATTTCCAAATCTTACCCCAAGATTCGTACCTACCCATGGGTCAAAATTTACCAACCCCATAACTCGGCCAAATCTCATCCGATTTTCACGAAGTTTGGCTTTTTCTTCATGGCTTTTCCTCTAGATTAATCTGGCGTACAAATCTGAATACCGATTTTTTAGTCGAAATTCATGTCCAAATCTTACCCCAAGATTCGTATATAGACATGGGTAAAAAATTACCACCCCCATAACTCGGTCAAATCTCATCCGATTTTCATGAAGTTTGGCTTTTTCTTCATGGTTTTCCCTCTAGATTAATCTGGCATTCAAATCTGAACACCGATTTTTTAGTCGAAATTCATGTCCAAATCTTACCCCAAGATTCGTACCTACCCATGGGTAAAAAATTACCACCCCCATAACTCGGTCAAATCTCATCCGATTTTCATGAAGTTTGGCTTTTTCTTTATGGTTTTCCCTCTAGATTAATCTGGCGTTCAAACATGAACACCGATTTTTTAGTCGAAATTCATGTCCAAATCTTACCCCAAGATTCTTATATAGACATGGGTCAAAATTTACCACCCCCATAACTCGGCCAAATCTCATCCGATTTTCACGAAGTTTGGCTTTTTCTACATGGCTTTCCCTCTAGATTAATCTGGCGTTCAAATCTGAACACCGATTTTTTAGTCGAAATGCATGTCCAAATCTTACCCCAAGATTCGTACCTAGACATGGGTAAAAAATTACCACCCCCATAACTCGGTCAAATCTCATCCGATTTTCATGAAGTTTGGCTTTTTCTTCATGGTTCTCCCTCTAGATTAATCTGGCATTCAAATCTGAACACCGATTTTTTAGTCGAAATTCATGTCCAAATCTTACCCCAAGATTCTTATATAGACATGGGTCAAAATTTACCACCCCCATAACTCGGCCAAATCTCATCCGATTTTCACGAAGTTTGGCTTTTTCTTCATGGTTTTCCCTTTAGATTAAGCTGGCATTCTGGAAATTCATGTTCAAATCTTACCCCAAGATTCTTATATAGACATGGGTCAAAATTTACCAACCCCATAACTCGGCCAAATCTCATCCGATTTTCACGAAGTTTGGCTTTTTCTTCATGGGTTTCCCTTTAGATTAAGCTGGCATTCAAATCTCGACACCGATTTTTTAGTCGAAATTCATGTCCAAATCTTACCCCAAGATTCTTATATAGACATGTGTCAAAATTTACCACCCCCATAACTCGGCCAAATCTCATCCGATTTTCACGAAGTTTGGCTTTTTCTGCATGGCTTTTCCTCTAGATTAATCTGGCGTTCAAATCTGAACACCGATTTTTTAGTCGAAATTCATGTCCAAATCTTACCACAAGATTCGTATATAGACATGGGTAAAAAATTACCACCCCCATAACTCGGTCAAATCTCATACGATTTTCACGAAGTTTGGCTTTTTCTTCATGGTTTTCCCTTTAGATTAAGCTGGTATTCAAATCTCGACACCGATTTTTTAGTCGAAATTCATTTCCAAATCTTACCCCAAGATTCGTACCTACCCATGGGTCAAAATTTACCAACCCCATAACTCGGCCAAATCTCATCCGATTTTCACGAAGTTTGGCTTTTTCTTCATGGGTTTCCCTTTAGATTAAGCTGGCATTCAAATCTCGACACCGATTTTTTAGTCGAAATTCATGTCCAAATCTTACCCCAAGATTCTTATATAGACATGTGTCAAAATTTACCACCCCCATAACTCGGCCAAATCTCATCCGATTTTCACGAAGTTTGGCTTTTTCTGCATGGCTTTTCCTCTAGATTAATCTGGCGTTCAAATCTGAACACCGATTTTTTAGTCGAAATTCATGTCCAAATCTTACCACAAGATTCGTACCTACCCATGGGTCAAAATTTACCAACCCCATAACTCGGCCAAATCTCATCCGATTTTCACGAAGTTTGGCTTTTTCTTCATGGGCTTCCCTTTAGATTAAGCTGGCATTCAAATCTCGACACCGATTTTTTAGTCGAAATTCATGTCCAAATCTTACCCCAAGATTCTTATATAGACATGTGTCAAAATTTACCACCCCCATAACTCGGCCAAATCTCATCCGATTTTCACGAAGTTTGGCTTTTTCTGCATGGCTTTTCCTCTAGATTAATCTGGCGTTCAAATCTGAGCACCGATTTTTTAGTCGAAATTCATGTCCAAATCTTACCACAAGATTCGTATATAGACATGGGTAAAAAATTACCACCCCCATAACTCGGTCAAATCTCATCCGATTTTCACGAAGTTTGGCTTTTTCTTCATGGTTTTCCCTCTAGATTAATCTGGCATTCAAATCTGAACACCGATTTTTTAGTCGAAATTCATGTCCAAATCTTACCCCAAGATTCGTACCTAGACATGGGTCAAAATTTACCAACCCCATAACTCGGCCAAATCTCATCCGATTTTCACGAAGTTTGGCTTTTTCTTCATGGATTTCCCTCTAGATTAATCTGGCATTCAAATCTGAACACCGATTTTTTAGTCGAAATTCATGTCCAAATCTTACCACAAGATTCGTATATAGACATGGGTCAAAAATGACCACCCCCATAACTCGGTCAAATCTCATCAGATTTTCACGAAGTTTCGCTTTTTCTTCATGGTTTTCCCTCTAGATTAATCTGGCATTCAAATCTGAACACCGATTTTTTAGTCGAAATTCATGTCCAAATCTTACCCCAAGATTCGTACCTACCCATGGGTAAAAAATTACCACCCCCATAACTCGGTCAAATCTCATCCGATTTTCATGAAGTTTGGCTTTTTCTTCATGGTTTTTCCTCTAGATTAATCTGGCATTCAAATCTGAACACCGATTTTTTAGTCGAAATTCATGTCCAAATCTTACCCCAAGATTCGTACCTAGACATGGGTAAAAAATTACCACACCCATAACTCGGCCAAATCTCATCCGATTTTCACGAAGTCTGGCTTTTTCTTCATGGCTTTCCCTCTAGATTAATCTGGCATTCAAATCTGAACACTGATTTTTTAGTCGAAATTCATGTCCAAATCTTACTCCAAGATTCGTACCTACCCATGGGTCAAAAATGACCACCCCCATAACTCGGTCAAATCTCATCCGATTTTCACGAAGTTTGGCTTTTTCTTCATGGTTTTCCCTCTAGATTAATCTGGCATTCAAATCTGAACACCGATTTTTTAGTCGAAATTCATGTCCAAATCTTACCCCAAGATTCGTACCTAGACATGGGTAAATAATTACCACCCCCATAACTCGGCCAAATCTCATCCGATTTTCACGAAGTCTGGCTTTTTCTTCATGGCTTTCCCTCTAGATTAATCTGGCATTCAAATCTGAACACCGATTTTTTAGTCGAAATTCATGTCCAAATCTTACCCCAAGATTCGTACCTAGACATGGGTAAATAATTACCACCCCCATAACTCGGCCAAATCTCATCCGATTTTCACGAAGTCTGGCTTTTTCTTCATGGATTTCCCTCTAGATTAATCTGGCATTCAAATCTGAACACCGATTTTTTAGTCGAAATTCATGTCCAAATCTTACTTCAAGATTCTTATATAGACATGGGTCAAAAATTACCACCCCCATAACTCGGTCAAATCTCATCCGATTTACACGAAGTTTGGCTTTTTCTTCAAGGCTTTTCCTCTAGATTAATCTGGCGCTCAAATCTGAACACCGAATTTTTAGTCGAAATTCATGTCCAAATCTTACCCCAAGATTCTTATATAGACATGGGTCAAAAGTTACCACCCCCATAACTCGGCCAAATCTCATCCGATTTTCACGAAGTTTGGCTTTTTCTTCATGGTTTTTCCTCTAGATTAATCTGGCATTCAAATCTGAACACCGATTTTTTAGTCGAAATTCATGTCCAAATCTTACCCCAAGATTCTTATATAGACATGGGTCAAAATTTACCACCCCCATAACTCGGCCAAATCTCATCCGATTTTCACGAAGTTTGGCTTTTTCTTCATGGTTTTCCCTCTAGATTTATCTGGCATTCAAATCTGAACACCGATTTTTTAGTCGAAATTCATGTCCAAATCTTACCCCAAGATTCGTACCTACCCATGGGTAAAAAATTACCACCCCCATAACTCGGTCAAATCTCATCCGATTTTCATGAAGTTTGGCTTTTTCTTCATGGCTTTCCCTCTAGATTAATCTGGCATTCAAATCTGAACACCGATTTTTTAGTCGAAATTCATGTCCAAATCTTACTTCAAGATTCTTATATAGACATGGGTCAAAAATGACCACCCCCATAACTCGGCCAAATCTCATCCGATTTTCACGAAGTTTGGCTTTTTCTTCATGGTTTTTCCTCTAGATTAATCTGGCATTCAAATCTGAACACCGATTTTTTAGTCGAAATTCATGTCCAAATCTTACCCCAAGATTCGTACCTAGACATGGGTAAAAAATTACCACACCCATAACTCGGCCAAATCTCATCCGATTTTCACGAAGTCTGGCATTTTCTTCATGGCTTTCCCTCTAGATTAATCTGGCATTCAAATCTGAACGCCGATTTTTTAGTCGAAATTCATGTCCAAATCTTACTCCAAGATTCGTACCTAGACATGGGTAAATAATTACCACCCCCATAACTCGGCCAAATCTCATCCGATTTTCACGAAGTCCGGCTTTTTCTTCATGGCTTTCCCTCTAGATTAATCTGGCATTCAAATCCGAACACCGATTTTTTAGTCGAAATTCATGTCCAAATCTTACTCCAAGATTCTTATATAGACATGGGTCAAAAATGACCACCCCCATAACTCGGCCAAATCTCATCCGATTTTCACGAAGTTTGGCTTTTTCTTCATGGCTTTCCCTCTAGATTTATCTGGCATTCAAATCTGAACACCGATTTTTTAGTCGAAATTCATGTCCAAATCTTACCCCAAGATTCGTACCTACCCATGGGTAAAAAATTACCACCAACTCGGTCAAATCTCATCCGATTTTCATGAAGTTTGGCTTTTTCTTCATGGTTTTCCCTCTAGATTAATCTGGCATTCAAATCTGAACACCGATTTTTTAGTCGAAATTCATGTCCAAATCTTACCCCAAGATTCTTATATAGACATGGGTCAAAATTTACCACCCCCATAACTCGGCCAAATCTCATCCGATTTTCACGAAGTTTGGCTTTTTCTTCATGGCTTTCCCTCTAGATTTATCTGGCATTCAAATCTGAACACCGATTTTTTAGTCGAAATTCATGTCCAAATCTTACCCCAAGATTCGTACCTACCCATGGGTAAAAAATTACCACCCCCATAACTCGGTCAAATCTCATCCGATTTTCATGAAGTTTGGCTTTTTCTTCATGGTTTTCCCTCTAGATTAATGTGGCATTCAAATCTGAACACCGATTTTTTAGTCGAAATTCATGTCCAAATCTTACCCCAAGATTCGTACCTAGGCTTGGGTCAAAATTTACCAACCCCATAACTCGGCCAAATCTCATCCGATTTTCACGAAGTTTGGCTTTTTCTTCATGGCTTTCCCTCTAGATTAATCTGGCATTCAAATCTGAACACCGATTTTTTAGTCGAAATGCATGTCCAAATCTTATCCCAAGATTCGTATATAGACATGGGTCAAAATTTACCACCCCCATAACTCGGCCAAATCTCATCCGATTTTCACGAAGTTGGGCGTTTTCTTCGTGGTTTTCCCTCTAGATTGATCTGGCGTTCAAATATGAATAGCGATTTTTTAGTCAAAATTCTTGTCCAAATCTTACCACAAGATTCGTATATAGACATGGGTCAAAAATGACCACCCCTATAACTCGGTCAAATCTCATCCGATTTTCATGAAGTTTCGCTTTTTCTTCATGGTTTTTCCTCTAGATTCATGTCCAAATCTTATCCCAAGATTCGTATATAGACATTGGTCAAAAATCACCACCCCCATATCTCGGCCAAATATCATCCGATTTTCACGAAGTTTGGTTTTTTTACCCTGAAACCATTAAAAATGGGTATAAGGGTATATTGTATTTGTGCGAAAGCCAAATGTATGTAACAGGCAGAAGGAAGCAACTCCGACCCCATAAAGTATATATATTTTTGATCAGCATAAATAGCTGAGTCGCTCTAGCCATGTCTGTCTGTCTGTCCGTCCGTCCGTCCGTCCGTATGTATGAAAGCAAGGATCTCAGAACCTATAAGAGCTAGAGACTGAAATTTTAGATGTAGATGCTCCTAGCTCCCGCGCAGATCGAGTTTGTTTCCGATAATCGATAACTTACTCCGTTTCCAAGCAATCGATAAAAATCGATATCGATATCCTGTTTTTTGGGCAATTTTGGTAAATAATAAGAACTAGAGTCACCAAACATGACATATAGCTACTAAAATAGAATATATATATGCATTTGAAGTTGGAAGAAGAGGGTTCAGGGTATCCCCTAGTCGGGAGCTCCCGACTAGAACCTCTTGTTTTATTGTTTGTGTATTTAAAAACAGTTGCGTGATGAGTACAGCATTGAAATTGGTTTATGGTTAAAATTTATTAAAATGCAAAAGCTAATTAAAAACAAGCCTATTATTATGAGACAGTGTGCAGTTGAGTTATCTAGACTGCAGGCAGTATTTATAATGATTATAAAGGGAGCACAAACAGAGAGGAAGTCAGAGGAAGTCATCTCCTGTTTCATAGATTTCTAAAATATACCGCCATGTCCGTCGTTCGCTCTGTGCTTCCATCTATTATAACATGCCATATCTGAGTTATGGATGGGTATGGCATATCTTATACATCCATACAAAAACAATAGAGCTGCATGGAAAGCATGGTTCCACAATATACTTAGCAGGGCTTAAGAGTCATTTGCTTGACGAAACGACAAAAGTAAAACTTGACTGAAATAGTATTAAATTTTGTTATTGATGTAAAAAATGACATCCTAGTGGAACCGTGGAGCATAGGTTGGATGGGCGACGCTCCTGGTCCAAATTTATATCCGAGGATATAAGGATTCAAGGGTTCAGCGAACGAAAGTTTATTTTGCGATTTCAGCGTTATTCTACGGGATTTATATTGTGTTCTTTTTTCGTTTCAGTCTAAGCTCATTAAAATATATTTGTGTAAAATATTGCTATATATTATGGGATTCAAGATATTTCGTCAAGAGTAATATTTAAAACTTAAATCAAAATTTGTCCACCATTTTTTTTCCAGACAAGGCCGTGAGTTACCAGTTTACTTACATGCAAATACATGAAATTCAATTTAAAGTATTTTTCTTGTGCAGTTCTTGGTTTCTAAAAATTCAATACTTTTAAGTTTTAAGCTTGGACTTCTCGTAGTTCTCAACTTAGCCCACTGTGCAGTCCCACAACTTTGCTGGCCGTAAAGTGGCTGATTGAATTCAAAGCAATTGCACCTGTAGTTGGGTTTCCTGTGCGCCGGTTTCTGTCGTGCCGTGCCTGCTTCAGCAATGACCCGGCACGTTGCACAATTGTCTGTCTGTTTGCCCCGCGGGGCAATGGCGGACATCGCTGGAAGTTGGTGCATTGAGAAATGCTGCAGCTAGGAAATCAAAATGTGCATATGAAAGTAATTTCCACACTTAATAGTATACGGAAACTCTGTCGATACGTTTTACGATATCCTTTTGCCGACTTCGCTATGACAACGTATGATGCTATGCAACCATATGCATTATTCAGAAGAAATAGAAAGAAAATCAGGCAGAGAAGAGTGAGTGAGAGAGAGAGAGAGAACTAGAAAGAGCAAATGCTCAATACATATAATGCTCGATGGGTTACCTCCATGTTCAGTGTTTCCGCTGGAGCATCCGTTTGGAATATGTTGCCAATAGTTACTGATACTGCAGGGGGCGCAGCTTAGGCTGGCAACTGGGTAAAAGTGGTTTATATATTCGACGTCAAATTTGAAAATTATTCAACTTGCACGGCTGGCAAGTAGAGCATGCAATGCCACAAAAACGCGACGCATCTGCGCTATTTGCAGGTGTATGAAACGACGGCTAGTTTCTTTTGGCCAAAAGCTACAGATACAGATGGCCTGAGCAGGCTGAAGCGAAACGTGGCACAAGCTTGTCGGGGCAAGCGGACAATTTCAACTGGAAATTGAAACATTCCAAATTTGGCGCTGTTTCATCTCAATCCCAGTCAATCGACTGCAGCGAATTCCACGGTTCGCTGCCACTGCCGCAGCTACTTCTGCTGCTGCGTGCGCGTCATAGATTTTCGCTTCACCCTCTAAGCCAGAATCTGCTTGTGACATAACTCCCAACGCCCTCCCAACTCAATAAAAGCTAGCGACTGGCAACGTGCGAGCTGCGATGATAGCAATTTTGTTTGAGCTCATGCAATTTTACTTGGTATTGTCATGTAGCTGACTATAAAAAACCATAAAGAAACTGGCTTCGAACGCTTTGATTGACCATTGAAATAGCACGTCAGCGTTGCAGGCAGCTCGGCAGCTCGGCAGCTTGGCAGCTTGGCCACGCGGCGTATGAGTAATGTTGCAGACGTGCTGAGCTGACACATGCACGCGCAATACACAATCTGGAGTGTGTGTGTGTATTATAAAAATTAGATTCTTTTTCAAAATCGCTTCGCAGTTAAGCTCGGGCGCCCATTGAGCTTCAGTTTTCATTTAAAACACATAATGCTGCCCGCTCTCGTGCCCTATCTATCATCCTGTCGCGGGCAACCACAGTCATTTATTGATGCTAATCTGATTGCATTGCTACGCGTATAAATCAAATTTTATGCACCACATGAAAGGCGGCAAGCTCAAAATAAAACAGATGCAATGCAAGCAAAAACAACAACAGCCAAACTGGGAACCCTTCAGAAATTCGTACGGCCATATGAAAAATTAATCCGGCTCTAAGCGTGCCCCAGAGAGTGAAACCCCAACTATACCATGCAGTTGTGTACTTACAAATCACACTTGCCGCAGACAATAGTGTGCGCAGATTTACATACAGACACACTCGCGTCTCTCCAGAGGAGCGCACGTGTGTGCGCTTGATGTAATAAGCAGGAGACTCTGGGACTTGTAGTATTTTGACAGCGGCAAAAGCGCCAACGCATAGTTGGTGGAAAACAATCAGGCCAGGCGCTGAAAAGCATGCGAAGCCAAATCAGACCCCAGAGTGCAAAGCGCAAGCAAATTATATATTTGAAGCCTTACAATGTGGCAATGAAGTAGCTGAAATTCGTGTGCTTGAGCCTGAGCCCCGCTAATGACGCATATCTGAGAATCTGCGATATAATAGCACAAGTAAAGCTTCTTCACCTAAGGACGCACAACGTCTGGCGGTTAGTGGAGCTGCATTTGTAACCATGACTCGCCGAATAAATATTTATGTAACGCACTTGGACCAACAGACGCGTGGAATGACAAATAAACAAACAGACAAACAGAAACAGCGATATATGTAGTTAAATAGCTCTAGTTTTATGGAGCACCCTTGACAGCGCAGCCAGCGTTCCAACCCAAGTGTTGACGTTGCAAAGTTAATGAGCTGCCTCAGCGAATGCAGCAAGGAGCAAGGGGAGGTGGGTGCCAAAGACTGCCAGCGCAATTGAAGGCTAAGATGCAAAGCTTCTCCTTCGAGCTACTAGTGTGACATTTGTGCGTGCAGATTCAAATGCTAATTGAGTATATGTAGCTTTGAAAAGTTTTATGATTATTTTATTACTAACTTGATTTATTTAAGTTAAATAATATATGTGTGGAACGAGCACTATTCCAACAATTTAAAGAGACGAGAAAAATAGAGAAAGTGTAAGAAATAGAGAAAGAGAGAGAGAGTATAGAGAAAGAATGATCTTAGATTTGAAAAACTAAATCATGACCTTTTGCACATAATTAATTGTACAAAAAGTCTGTAAAAACTGTTTCTTTTCAAGTTTATTTTCAATTTAATAGTTATATCATTATTGTAAGCAAAAGAGTTAAATGTGCTCATTGAAATTATGGAAATTCATCTTGTACGCTAGAATGAACTGAATGTAAGTTATTCAAAATGAAATTATGCGTATACGTAATTTTCGGTTCTCATATTTAGTTAAATGTGCAGCTTCTTCTTCTAAACGTAATTTGTTGTTGTCGATGCAGCGAAGCGCATGCCTTACCCTTGCTCAGATAAGACCTGGGCTAAATACTACGCATTGTGTATACGCCCTGTGGTATGCCATTGTTTATATGCATAGAACCATCTAAGCCATCTGTGTACCTCTCCAACAGTCTGTCCGTCTATCTGCAGGTCTGTTTGGCATCCTGCTTGTGCTTTGTTTTGTTTATTTAAAGCAGCAATTAAATACACTTGAAATAAAGTTAACAGTCTGTCACAGCTCAGATGTGATTGCTGGCATCAATTTAAGCTTGGCTAACCCAAAGACAATATTAAATGGTAAACCTTCTACCTGTGGCAAGCTGCTTCTAATTTAATCACTTATTTGTTTTCGATTCTGTTTCAATTTCAGCCTGACAGGAGAAGAGCTCATCGCTTTAGTGATTAAGGCAGGCGCAATTGCCTGCCTTCTAAATTAATTAGTTTCATGCGACGATGTATTGCATTTGTGTTCTATAACCTTCACAGCTCGTTTAAATTTCAGGGTTAGGACAATTTTTACGTTTATCATTGCTCATCCGAACTTTAACATTTCATAGGTACATATGTCAGTCAGCAGTCAAGTCTGGGACTGTCGAGACTTTCAGGTAAAAATAAATTTGAATTATGCTGGCAATCTGTAAAATGACATCTGGGCATTTACCTTAGCTTCACAAACTGACAAGCAAGGCAAACGAAATACCGGATTGCTTGAAGCGGATTGAAGTGCAAAACCAATTAGTTTCCGCTTATTAATTGCAGCCATCGAATCGACTAAGAAGCGAGCCAGACCAACCAACTAATCAATCAACAATCAACGCCCACATCATATTACGCATACGCCCAGGGAACAGGATGCACCGAAAATTAAGCTGCACAAGCTGGTGTCGAAGTATGTTATACACTTTCTTGATCTTGAAAACAATCTGTGTAATTAAATGGAAAGACATACCTGCAGCTGAAGTCATTTTATAATAATTAAATCTGCTAGATACATTCAATTTGCTTAAACTTAATTAAGCAAACATGTTGATTTATACCATAATTATCACATGTTTAAATGACTAGTCAAAGCTTTTGCTTTATTTTAATATGAGTTGACCCTGATTCCAAATAAGTCGATTATTATTATTGAGTTAATTACACTACCTCGAAGTCGCCTTTGATCCGATTATTGACATAGAGCAAACATGTAACATAAGCTTCCATTTGGATAGTAAAAACTAATTGGTTAGCACTAAGACAAGGAATCTGTAACAATTATTAATGGGCGATAAAGCAGAGGAGAACATTTCCAAGCCTGTAAAGTATGGCAAGTATATATTGGCCTGCTTAAGGGCAGATTCATTCGACAAACAGCGCAGAAGTTTTTCAAGAATTAATTTCCCATAATTGACAATAATACGACTAGTCGAAGCTGACTACTGGAGGTATTTAGAGGTAAAAATCGTTATCAGGAAAATAAGCCATGGTATTAACTCGACTCTGCACTTTTTCACAACAGTAATTTAAAGACTATAATTATAATGCTTGCCCCATAGCAACTAAATCTAGAAAAAATATGAAAGCATATTTTTTTAATAAGTTTTAATTTGCCCATTAGCACACACATTACTCAGTTTTATCAATTGCAGTATATCAAATTAATTAAATGGTTTGAGTGACATGAATTGATTTAAAAATGATAAGGGTTAAACGCATTAAACAACTCAAAAATGTACACGGAAAATTCATTTCGTTTCCTTTATCAAATAGTTAAAAGTGCCAATATTCTGAAGGGCAGGCAGACCGAACAACAAAGCGTTTTCACGCCATATTGAGCACAATTTGTAGTGTTTGTGTGTGTGCATTTAGGGGTATAAGCCGTTTCTGTGTGTGCCAAGGCATGTCTTAAGCATTGCCCCATCCCCTGCTGCATATGTGATATATATATATATATATATATATATGCACATATGTCTGAATATTCGCATCACGTTCAACAAAACGGAATAACGTGTAGGTCGATAAACGAAAATGTGAATACGATGTCTTTAAAAACAGCTTTTTAAATAGCATCAGCCGCGTCCACACACAGATACACAACTGTGAGCCAAAATGAAAAGCCAATTGGGTAGCTCAGACATAAGCTGCAACAACAACAACAACAACAACGAGAAGAACTGCAGCAGGTGTAGCGACATCGAATGAATCTAGTCTGAAGAAGTAGCTGTGAGTAATGAATATTTAATACGCAGCGTTTCGAAAGTCCTGCTCCACTCATTTGCTGTAACCACCAGGATTTAGGTTGCCGCTGCTGCTGCTGCTGCTGCTGCTTCTCCAGTTGAAAATTGGTTTTAAATTGATTTAGCATAAGCGCTTTTCTTTGCAAAATCCAGCGACAGAGAACAAAGAGGAAAAGGAAGATGAACAGGTAGACAAACCGCAGCGCGAAGTCTGTGCAGCTCTCGTAAGCTGCTGGCCCCTCATTACACTGCGCCCTCCTCCACCCTTCCAATTAAATGTGTCTCACCGCATTTTTTCCTGGGTCTCGCTCTCTAATCTGTATGCACATCAGCAAATTAGAACAAATCGTTTTGGCATTGCCGTTGATTTGACGTCTAAGCAATGCGCGTTGCCACTTGAATTGCAGCGGTCTGGTAGCCCCGCTAAGTATGCAACAATTTATATGCATCAGTCTACGCTGCGCTCTATCTTGCAAAACGTGTCGCTGCTTAATTGCAGCCACCGGGACATCGGTCGCCAGCAATTAGAAGACAACGACAACGCCATCAACAACAACGAGAATAGAACCAACAACGACATCGACGACGACAACGGCAACGCTGACAAAGGCAGTCCCGGGCACAATTGGGGGGAAAGGTATCAGTCGACCACATGACACTTACCAGTTGACAACGTGCACATAAAGAAACTCGCACACCTGTCCATCTGTCCCGCTCTATACCAGCCCGCTGTTCCTCTTCTCTTGCTTTTATTTCATTGCTCAAAATTGTTTTTGCCGCAGTGTCAACTATTGTTAATGCCATTCTAACTGTACCGATTCCTTCTATACCCTTTTAGGACATTTATGTCAGGCCATTAGATATATTATATTTATAATTATAGTAACGATTAAAACCTATATATACATATCCAGCCAGTCTCTCTCTCTCAATCCAACTCACTTAATCCCACTTATATATGTAATATCATATAGCTCTAACTATAAAAACTTCATTTAAGATATATACGAAGTTTTTTCTCCTTAATACCCTGAACCCATTCAAAATAGGTAATACGTATTTAGTTCAAATGTATGTTACAGATATCTTAGTCAGCATTAAAGGCCGATCAACTTTTTAGCCATGTCCGTCTGTCAGTCCATCTGTCCATATGTATGAATCGATCTCAGATCCTATAAAAGCTAGAGAATTTTTGAATTCTGAAGTATAACTAACTTGCCCTATTTCCATGCCAACAATAGAAATTGATATCGAAACTCTCTTTTTTGGCCGTAACTCTAATGTTTTAAGAGCTAAAGTCACCAAATTGGCCATAAAGCTGATTGTTTGGTATATGCAGATCAGGTTTACTTAATTTTTGGAAAGCCGCAAAGATCGAATATCAAAAAATACGGAATCTGTTAACGAAAACATTGGCAAGACACGCGGCTGTTAGCGTCAAGCGCACCAATTGTTTATAAACTTGTCCACACTTCCATTCATATGTATGAAGCGATCGCAAGTTGTTAAATTGTTTGAGGAAGGCACGACTTCAAGCCATGCGAAGCGAATTTTATTTAAATACTGCTAGTTGTATCCTTTTTCATCCCAATTCATAAAAGTGTATGTTTGTTGTTTAAAGCCTGGTCTATGAATATTTACGTACGTACGTACGTATGTAATTAAGCACACACTTATGTATTATCACAATTAATCAGCTAAATGCAGTCAATGCACTGTCCTTGGTTATATTCAAAATTGGTATTGCAGGCCCTTCTATGGCAAGCGTTGTTCAGGCTTGCTTCTAATCATCGATAGCTTACCCCGGCGTCATTACTTGTGTTTTTGGTAGAAAAAGTTCAGGGTATCTCCTCGTCGGGCACTCCCGAATAAAGCACTCTTATGTGTTATTTTTAGTTTTATTGTTGCCCCTGCTGCTGCTGTTGAGCGCTTGTCATTAAAACTTTAACAGTTTTATGGTGGCAATGGCATTCCGACATTTTATCCTTCGCTTCGCCTATATTTCCATGCAGCCTGCCTGCCTGTCCTGTGTGTGTGTGTGTGTGTGAGTGCACGTGTGTGCCTAGGTGTCTGCTGAATGCCCAAAAACGAGCACATGGAATTATCATAGAAAACACGAAAGGCAACTTAAAATGAATTTTTAGTCTCTCAGCTTTCACATGTATTGTATTTTTTTGTTGTTGTTTTGTTTTTCAGCTCTATTGTTCTGACGGCAAGTGACAAATTAAAATACTAAAAACAATTTACCAAAAATACTAAATGCATGAGAACCTGAAGAGCGTCAGCTGTCGTGAGCTTCTGAGCATATGATAACTTTTCATTTCGAATGATTTTTTTTTGCATTTCATTTTTGCAGCGCTCTTCTTAATTAGATCTTTATTTGATTCATTGTATTTTTCAAGTCGTAGAATAAAGTTACTTTTCAATTTTTGTAATGATTTTATATAAGCCATAAATTATTGTTTGTACATACATAAAAAACTAAGAGATTACAAATTTAACTTAGCTTAGTTTAGTTTAAGTTTAAAATTTAAATTATGTAGATTATGCATATATTGTGTCATGTTTTGAGACTCGAGAATGGGTATATGGGGTGAAATGGTTGTGAGAATATGTGAGAAAGAAGTATCTTCAACCCTATTATGTGTTATATTTTTAGTAAGCGTCAAAAACCGACTTGATCTCAGAATTTATAAGAGCTACTTGAGATCGTGTACGTCCTCCCAGTTCCCGTGCGGATCGAGATTTTTTCAAATGATCGATAGCTTGCCACATGTCCATGAAATCGATTGAAATCGATATCGAAATTCGGTTTTTTGAGCATGAGATCAATTTTTTGATTCCCAAAATTGTAAGCAGCTCATTTGTGGAATTATATTTCCTTACCCTTTTATATGTTCAGACATCTGGATGTTATATTTGAATCCTCAAAATTTCATCAAAATCGAAATTCCAAATGAATTTCCCATGGTGTGAGACTTATGGAAGAAAAGTTTAGCCCCACGGTAATCATAATTCAGCACATTTATACGAAGAGCCTTAAGCTTTATGCTTTCTTGAAATGCAATAAGTCTATGATATCGTTCTTTATAATCGTTGCGTAATCCACAGAATCATAAAGAGCACTACAAAGACCATCTTGCAGACTTTCTGGTTTGTTTTCGTGCTCATTTTTACCCTTATTGCAAGAAAATGGAGTTTTTCCGTTAAAGTGCGTTTTCTAAAATGCTGCTGATTAATTTAAAACCCACTTATATCATTTTTATGCCCATTAGAAATTTTTTGTTAGCAATTAATTATAAATGAGCGGCTTGCGTGCATTTTCAACTTTGCCATCTTGTGAACTTTTTTCTTCTTGGAATTTTCTTATAATCGAATTACTTTTATAACCACAGCACTGGCAGCAGAAGACAACAGCCACCAGAGCCAGCGATACCGCCGACACCACTAAGCCGCTTACAGTTAACAGACGAAAGAAGTTTGGCTCAGCGCTTTGCGCAGTGTAAGTGTGGGAGTGGGAGTGGAGTGGGAGTGGGTGAGTGTGTGACATCTGCCCTCGGTAGTCATGGCGTATACGTAACATTTTGTTTCTTTTATACATTTTTTATATGTGCTGGCAGCGGCATATGAAGTGGTTGGGCTTTAGACCGAAATCCGCTTAATGCGCGCATAAAAAATGGCAGCGCCGACGAATGTCGAGTGCGAGGCAAAGTCCCAAACTTGATAAAATGTAAAATTATCGCACATTCATTGTTATTGTTTTTTCGCTTGGGTGTTATTTTTTTTCCTTAGTAGATGCCTGCGACGAGTGGCATCAGCGCGGGCTTTGGGTTAAGTAAGCCAACTCAAACACGCAGCTAAACACACGAAATCAAACTTGAAGAATTACGTTGATTTGCCTTAAAGTATGCGACACAAAATGGCAGGGTCTCGCAGCCACCGCCAAGAGGCGCCAGGAACACTTCACTCGCAAAGTCAAAAGTGCGTCAGTGGAAATTTTGCAGCACACGCAATGCATGAAAAAGGAAAAATCTACGAATGGTGAGGAAATGGGACCTCTTTAATGCCTCCCAGTAACATTTTATTTTATTTTATTTTATTTTGTTTCATTTTCTTTTTATTTTTATGTGCTACGCCAAATAAGAATGATCTAGCCCGGCGTGCTTGACATGAAAATACCCTGTAACCATGATGTAGACTAGAAATAAGTTTAACTATACTTGAATTGGTTCACACGAATTTTAATTGACAGATGGGATTCACCTGGGCTATCTTTGCAAGAATTTTATACATATTATTACACTAGGATATATGGGAAAATCCTTTTAAATACGACAGCTTCTTACAGGAAACAGCTCGATGAACGAGGCGTATACTGACAATGTGGTTGGAGTTGCCTTCTACTGACTTTTACAGGGAATTAACACAAAACATCGAAATTCATGAGCATTTTGCTTTTATTTTCTTTTTTGCGTTGAATTGCGATTTTCTTTGACGTTGTCTTTGGCTTGTATTGGCTACACTAAATCACTTTAAAAATTAGCATAATCCGGTGGGTAAATAAAAATAAGTGAAGCTCGGTGACGTGCCGAATTCAGCACTGAATGGACCATAAGCTTCAAGTTCCATTCTTGGTCAATCGAAATGGCAATCGCAAACGAAACTTGCAAATTACAAAACAGAGAGAAGAAAAGGAGCGTCGCATGAGGATAAGGGCGTGATTGGGCGTGTCAACTTCCCGCGGAACTTGGAAGAGTTACGCATGTTGTTGGCATAGTGGAACTTATATAAAATTTAGGTATAAGCTGAATCTCATATTCCAATTAAAATATATTTCACTTATTCATATATTGAAAATCTGAGCAATGCAGGATTGTTAAGAATAATCGAAATTTAAATTTACATTGCTTATTTTTACGCATACATAATTTGGTCCGTATGTCATTTGCTTTTTCCATTTTTGTTTTCAACCCTGCGTATGCTTGATTTTTGCGTTTTACGTCTTTTATAGCGCGGAAAACCCTTTTGCTTGAATTCGTAACACTCGAGTTATGCAAATCGCGCACTGAAGCGACAGTTGAATGCGTATTGATCAATTAGGCAGAAGTTGTTTATGTATTCAAAAAGATTTGTTTGTATTGGGCAACAACAACAGCTCCACATAAAAAATGCTTTTGTCCTATAAGGCTTAACGAATTTTTGAGAATATTTATTGTATAAAGTTTAGTTCTCAGTATTTTGTTTTTAATTTAAATCTTTAACCGAACGCTACAGTCGTATATAGTACAATAGCACAGACAAAGACTCAACAAAAAAGCGTCATAAATATGTTCGCAGCCAGGTAGTCAGGTGTAGGGGGCGAGCAATCAACAAGATAGATGAGGGCATATAGAAATCGAGCAGAGGCTGGGCTTCTCTTGGTATTCACAGGTAAAAACATAAATGTGCCCAACGTGTGTTGCTGTCTGTTGTGGTATGCGGAAAGGAGCAGAGCTCTGGCTTGTCTGCTGATTGATGATAAGTTGCCGGCAAGCCATGTAAATAATGCAACAAACTATAAACCAGAACTACGATTTCTCCATGAAAATGGTAAATTAAGACGACGACCGAGCACAGAACGAAAATACAGACACAACACCGACAATATGCATTTATATATATATATATATATATATATATATATATATATATATATGCTAGATGGGCAACCTGCATTGGAGGGTGGCTGGGTTTTGTGTTTGGATGAGCTTATGGGTCAAATGCGCAAAACGGCATGAGCAACAATTGCAACCATTTAACATTTGCTTCAGCGAATGGGGATTTCTTTGAAAATACAATTTAATACGTTCACCTTTTCAATTTATGCTCAAATGCTTACGAGCTCTTTACGTCTGCTACGCTTTATGAATCTGTAGCTTTGATATAATTATTTAAAGTGTGATTAAATGCTTTGAAAAACGTTTATACTGAATATTACATTGGGAAGACATCTCCGACCGACTTGTTCAGCAAAGTATTAATGCAAACTTGTCTCTTAATTTTTATCTTCTTAGAACAGCTGACAGTATAAAGCTTTGAGGAAGAAGCCTTTGAGAGTTGAGTTGAGTTTTTGTTTTCAGATCGTTTTAAATAGCGATTATTTATTATTTAAAAGTTCTTAGGTTTGTGTAAAATTGCAGAGGTATCAACTGAAGAGCTAAAGAAAATAAAGGACTATTTTCTAAGTAAGCTTGAGAGCTGAGGCTCTTGGCGGAACAGCTGGCAGTTTGAGAGCATAAAGCTCAAAGGAACAAACCTTAAAGGTTCTTCCTAAGCTGCCGAAATATGGCACTCCGAGCTGGATACAGGATATTTTCTAGTCACGCATACTTGTTAAATGCGGGATTTGAAGTTTTTATTTGGAGAGTTTGCAAGTCATAAATGGCAACAAACCGAAACGAGTTTAGGTTCCAGTGGCAAATATTACAAATATTACTTACTAGTTTCCATTTTTAGTTTGAACCTTCATTTAATTATATTGCAGATTTCATTTCAATTTCTTGCTGTTCGCCATGCTCGCATTGGGGCCGTACCCAAAAGCACACACAAAAGAAACTCAATTAAAATTGAATAAATTTCCATGCTGCTGGGAATAATTACGAATTTCAATTCAATTGCCGCAGGATGCAAAAAGCAAAGGCAACACCCAACAATAAAGCCCACAGCCAGCCACGAAGCCAGCAATCGGAGCAAAGAAAACTTTTTGCCAAACCAACTGACGCAGGTTTCCTCTGCATCAGGAACAGACGAGAGCTCCGAGTAGCAACAACCATTGACAAGCCAAATGCCGCAAAGGCATTAAGACTTACCGGCTCACCGACTCACTGACTCACTGACCGACTGACTCAGAGGTCTGGGAGCTCTGTTTATTTGCAAACTTGTTCGCTTCTCAATGAACAAATCAATTTCAAAGCTTGAGTAAATTAATAAAATAATAAGAACAATAAATTAGCAAAAGTACTACTACTTATCTAGTTTCCTTTTTTTTTTTTCATTAAAAATATTTTTTTCGGAATATGAGCATGTAAAGTTTACTAAGTAAGATATATGTTATGTATGTATATTTGTAAATTATATCATATCAAAAATAATTTCTCGTAAATAATGATCGTAAATTTTAAATAAGAAGTATGTTTATATTTACTTGCGAAAACCAAGTCTTTGCTTTCATAACTCATTTATGAATCATGCTCTAAATCAACATTAAACACAGCGAATTAAAAAGTACGCGGTACATAATTAAGCGCAGAGCAAATAAAAGCATAAACAGAAAATTAACTCATTATTTATTATTATTTTGATGTAGGAAAGTTTAGGAAAACAACTATCGCTTACCTAAGTAGAACTTTAAGTGAGCAGAAGCATAAAAATGTAATATCATTTTTTATTTTAACCAACAGAGTTTCATCATAAATTAAATAAGTTGATAATAATAAATTATAATATTGTTAGCAAAGTACCAAGCTGTTTGACATTAAAATTTGTAATGTTTCAGAATTATGACAAGTAGAAGTATAAGTAAGAGGGCTTGAATGGGAGATACTGAGCTTTAGGACAAACAAGGCTCATTTAAAATAAAACAATTAAAAGTTAATTAAGTAATAACCAACTGGTTGCCATCGCCCAATACTTAAATGCATTCGATTAGGCATTTTAAGGAGGAGAAATACTGAATTAAAGGAACAATTGTTTTCTTTAATAACTCATGTGTTTCTCAACCGATCTTAATGTAATTGCCTGCAGTAGATCTTATTGTGCCGTAGGATATTCGGTAATTCAACAAAAAGAAGGCAGCATTGACTTAATTAGATAAGTTTTCCAATTGGAATCATATCATGAATATATAAAGTGGGTAAAGAGATTCTTGCCTGTGCACAAGACCTTATTTTACACATTTTCAATGGGTTCAGGGTATAAAAAATAATCTGTTAGCAGACCTTCGTGGACCTACGCACAGTACATGTCAGCATTTTCATATAACCCACACAAATGTTGCGTATGTGTATTAACATACACACACACACACACACACACACACACAGTTTAAATTGAATAACATTTATTATAATAGTGCTTGGACATGTGGAAATATTTTTTATAGCCTCTGGCACCAATTTATAATTTAACTGCGCTTCGGGGTTCTGTCAGGCCCTGTCATTTATCAATCCCGAAGAGCGAGCCCTAAAAAACTGAAAAGTGCATTTATTTCACATTCAGTGTGTGCACAATTAAAAATATGATTTTGCTGCAATACATTTTTTGCAACTGAATGGTGCAGAATCGTTTTGGACTTCCAAAAGTGCATGATAAATGCATTGCACAGCGGCGAACAATACAACAAAAATAAAGAGAAATACAAATTGCGCCCGCAAGTAAAAGTCACAAAATTGTTGCCGAAACATAAACAAAATCCAAAGCTGCTGCAAGGCCGAAGGAACGCGAGCCAAACTGACAAATTGGAAAATATGGCAAGGTAGTATAGAAAAACTATATGCAGGCAGCACTCCACCCAAACTGGGGCGAGCCATGCGTGGCTCTGCAAGAAGATTCGGAGCTGCGACTGCGAGTGGGAGGTTAGAGATGCCTCGTTTCTGCGCTTCGCTTCTCTTATGGCGCATAAAAGTTTATCAACTAAGTAAAATAATGTTGGGCGTAAAGTTTGCAACCACAGTGCCCGCAGACGCAGCAGCCAGAATCGAGGGACAGCAGCACAACAATAAAAACCAAATGTTGCGACAATTCAGGTTGCTGCATGGGAGCAGCCAAAGCAACAGCTCCGCCAAAACCTGAATAAGACCGACGACAAGGGGAATTGCGAAATGGGGAATGGGAAGACGTGTTTGCGGCTGAGTGTGAGGTGAATTTAAAAGGATGCCAACCGGGAAGCACGTTTTGCATAATGATGAATGACGAAGACGCGTCGACGTCGACGTCGACGATGCCGTCTGTGATGTGTGCTGCATTCTGTTGTGTTCTATTCTGTTCTGTTGTGTTGGCTGGAGTCGCGTTCCTTTTGCACTTTACGCCTTCCCTCGACTCTCTTCGTGCAACCACGCGCTGTGTTGATTTGTTTATGCGCTTGCAGTTGGCGCAACGGTGGCAGAAAAAAATGATAGCACACTTTTGAGCGCTGCAACTTGACAGGCTAACGGCGTCGCCCGGAGACGCAATTGGAAACAAATTATGCTCAAAGCACAACACAACTGTCAAAGTGGCATTTGGGGTGTACGGGGGGGCATTACGGTTGAGTACACCTTTGGGTCTCGACAACATCTCGTTGCTTTATGTGATGTCTCCATTACCCAGTTGCCGTGTGAAGTGTATGATAAGGTCAGCTATAATGTCAGAGTGCAAGAGAGCAACAAGCTGGCAATTCTGAATAGTAAGTCAAGTTCAGGGAGGTCAGTTGGGAATAATTAAGCGTTGTTCATCATCATTAATCGATTTCTGATTTATGTACTTATGGAGATGTACAATTAGAGATTTGTATTGCCATCTCCAAAATATATCTACTCATTCAGAATTACAATAAATATGTACATATATAAATGCAGTATGCAGTTATTTTGACCAAACGCATATAAATTTGTTATTCAATACATTTTTTAAGCAATATCGATTAAGCAACTTGTTTGACATTCATTTTGTTTGAAGATACTTATATATTGTTATTCGATTCGGTTGAAATGAGCAAAGGCCGATAAACAAAAGCGAATATGCCGACCTCTGTACACAGTTATCCTTTGAGTTTCCTTGCAGACAATCGTTTTATTGCGTCTTTTATTTTATCACATTATTTTATATTGACATTCCAGTCACGAAACAGCTTTGACATGAACGATACCTCCGTATCTCCTGAGCTTATCAAGGTTGTTTAGCTCTTTCTCCCGCCCACTTGATCGAACGCTTTATACTTTGATCTAGCTCGCAAGCAATATGCTTCCCTTCAAGTGAAATAAAAAAATACTACTTCTTCTCGGAGCAAAGCCATATCATAGCCATATCTCGCATTTATGAATATGAAAAACAGTTCATTTTATATAACTGACAGACCAGACAGAAGGACATGGCTGATTTAGATTGTATATACTTTATGGGATTGGATATCCCATCCAGCACATTGCATGACAGAAGGGTATAGAAACGTATATTGGCTAGTTACAAAGTTAATATAAAGGATGTGCATAGCCGACACTCATACAAATTGGAGTAATTAAATAAATACAATAAAACAATATCTACAGCCTCCAAAAAATTAGAAATTTAAACAAAATGAATTTCTTAAATAATGATCAAGGTATAGCTGAAAAAATAAAATGTAAAATTTCATTAGAAATCTATTAAGATAATGTCATTTAATATACGTGATATATCTTGCAACACCGAAGTTAATAGTAGTTGAGACTGCTTTTAAAAACATTATGCATTTTGGTAACAGCTATGTAAATGTTGGCATATCCATATATTGTGCATAGAATGTTGCTCATTTTTGAGAATGTTGCTTTTGAAGCGAGTCGTTTGGCAGTTTTGAGATAAAAAAAAAAAAGGAGTGGCCATATATTTGCATCTAATTGGCAGGCAGCTAGAGCAGAAAAAGTTGAGTTTTTCTTTTGCCATGCAAAACGCTGCCAGGCAGAAAAGAGCCATGGGTTAGCCGTGAATGTTGGGAGCCAGGACCCCATTGCAGGCCATCAATGGCCATCGAACCATCGTGCGCAGCTTTGACGACAAGTTTACGTCCACCCACTTCTAGTTACGCCTGCTTTCGTGCAGCTAATATGCAAATACCCTACAGCTTTTACTTTACTTTAGCTCTGTTTTCTTTTGCTCCGCTGGGTCTATTCGCTCGCCCAGCGGCGCCCATTGCATCTCGTTCCATGCTTTTGTTTTGCTTCCGCTCCGCCATGTTTTCTACCCATGTCGTTTCTCTTTTTATTTCCGCTGCGACGTCGAGCTTATTATGCATTGCACATTTCACATTTTTGCGTAAAGCCCAGAAGGGAGGGAGGGGAGTGGCTAAAGCGGCAGGCGGAAAGAAGAAGAAACTAACCAAAAAACGTCAGCGTCGCACACCGCAAAAATCGTAATGAAATTTTTATTATACGACAAAGTAAAATATTTTTATCAGCATTTCTCGCTTGTTGCTTTTCAGTCACGCAAAAATTCTTTTGCATGCTCGGGCTGGGGGATTGAATTTAAGCCTGGTATTGGGCTTGGACTTGTGGTTGGACCTGGTGGGGGGGGGGGGGGGGGGGGGGGGGGGGCTGCAGTTGACATTAGTATTGGGTCAAGTCTGGCAATTGGCTGTTGAAGAATCTGGTAAAACTGTCAACTTAATCCAAACATGGCGAAACTTTATCATACTAAGTTTGACTTTTGATCCTGGCTGCGGTCATATGGCCTGTTGGCTTTATATTTATTTAAGCTAATTTTGGTTTTAAACTAAACAGCGCATTTACGAACTGAAACACGTCGAGCCCCCTCTTGACTGTGACACAAATTGCAGGGCAAAGTTTTTCCACTGCACTTTGACTTCAGCCTCGGCTTCGGCCGGGTGTCAATTTGCTCGGGCCGTGGCTAGCAAAGTTTTCTCGTGCCTTAAGCAAATATTTAGACTGCTTAATTTGCTGACAATGTCTGCGACGTTTTGTATAACGAGCACCCTTCAAGTTGCCGGGCCTACTTATTAGATGGCCGCAGCATTGTGATAGAAAGCTGTCAGCTTTCAAAGAATAGTTTCAGTTCAATCTTAAAAATGTTGACTAAATTTATAAAAACTTATTAGCTCTGACATTGTTTTTGTAAATTTCAAAAGCTGCAGTCCTGCAGTTGAGGTTGTTTTATCAAATGTACTCTATTCAATTCACAACTTGTTTTAAGAAAATATTTTAGATTAACTATTAATATTTGCAATACATAACGTTAAATAACATGCCCAGAAAATTAAATGTTTCAGTTTCAAAGCAAAATTAATGCAGAAATATTTTCAAGGAAACAGATGGATGGATTGGTAAATGGACAACAACCTAGAATAGTTTGTCTAGAATGGAAAGATAAGGTGCTTGCGAGTTTCAAAGTAAGAATCTGCCATAATTTCACGCAAGTTTAAGGTGGGCCAGAGGCCATTTCTATTGAAAACAGCGTAGGCATACATCAGTGCATGCGGTTTTCTTGGTAAATTTAAACAATTTTAGTTTTTTTTTTCCCCCATCTTTGCAGCTTCTTTTACTTCGCTTACAGACGCTTTCAGGTTGCCTTGGGCGTTTTCTTTTCCTTTCAACGGTTTATTCAGCATTAAAATTGGTCTGTCAGGCGAAAACCTGTGGCAACAAGCGCAGATAGTTCTTGGGTATTTGCTATCAACAAATTAAAATGAATTTACATGAGTTTTAAAACAAATTTTTTGCTGAATTTTAAATCAAAATAGTTAAAATCGAGTAAACTTTGGGGTGTACAGCTGTGTGAAATTTGAACAGCCGATTGAAAGAACAAAACACATTCGAGTTTATAGTAGAACATGAGATTGGGTTGCATTGTTTGACTATTCTGGTGGCAGCTGAGTGCAAGTCCCAAATCTGTTGAGATATTTTTTTCCCCAAATCTGGCCAAGAGGAAATTTTCATGGCATGCCTGCTGCTGCTGCTGTCATTTTTGTTGCTTTTTGGCAAAAACTAGTTCTAATCGCTTAATGGCAACATTTCGCAAGAGTAATTTAATTTTTCAATTTCAATTTATTTTTGATAAAACCAGCAAGAATGTTTCAGAAACATGCGCTCACTTAATAAATGGTTTCAGGCCGATCCCAAAGTCGGCAATGGGAACTGCAGCTCTTCTATTGCGTAAATTATGTTGAGCCATTCAATGCTAAGTCGGAGCTGTCAGATGCGAGCTGCACTGGACCAGTTGGAAGCCAGCAGATGTTGCTATTGTCACGCCCGAACTCTGGCTCAGTTGCAGCGCAGGAAGGGATGAGCGGAAGGGAAGGGATGTGCCGGTACGTGCTGTACCACCCACCCACTCGGAAGACTCCTATTGGGGATGCAGCCCCAAGCAAATACTACCCCAAAGTTTAACCCTCCCGGTGTTAAGGTATACAATTGTATACAGATTTACATATCTATGTATCTATGGGGAACCGCTTTGTTAGCATTTTGTTTATTGAATTATTATAGAGCTCTCATATCTTATAAGCCGTACAATTCGAATAAGCATAAGTTAAAAATTTAGTTTTATGTGCCGAAGGGACAAACATACCACATATCTGACGTTGTCCAAGCATATGCGATCTTCTAAGAACCTTATGTACTAGGCAATATTCTATTCCTTGTGCGTCTGGCACACAAGCTTAAAGACCATGATTAAAACGAAAACATAGCATATCAGTCTGAAAGCCGTCTTGCATTTTGAAGCATGCCAAGAGATTCCTCGTTGGAATGGATCAAATCATTATATATTCGACTGGTATATGCCGAAAGGGTTAAGGCCTGTCACAGCAAATTGACAAAATTTCGCAAATAACAACTGTCTCCCCAGACTGACAGGGGTATATAGAGAGAGCAAGAGCTAGTCAGGAACTGAGACATAGGCAGCGGCACAGACAGCAGCATCGCCGGTTGATAAAGTGCTCGGCGTGGATTGCTGAACTCGTATATACCATATCTCAGTGCTCAGAGCTTTGTTCCAGTTGTAGCTGCGTCACAACAAATCAGTTTTACATTTGCATGCATTGCATTTTCAATTGGGATGTGGATAGGGCTGACACTGGGTGTAGGTTTTCGTGCTGTGGGCCCAGCTGACACAGTCGAACTGCAGTCGAGCTGTCGAGCGGCCTACGCAGCCATTGCGATGCTTGTCTAAGCTGCAGTTGGCGGCATGTTAGCTTAGTTGGCTGCGAGAGAGGGATAGAGTGGGAGAGAGAGACGGATAGAAAGTGGAATATGATTTATGTGGAAGCCAGGCCCAAAGCAGGCGCCTCTCAGCATAAACTTTTGCTGACTGTTGTCAGCTGGCAAACAATGGCAAAGCCACAACTTGGTCAGACGAGAAGGCTGCGGCCCAAGCGGCATGTACCTGCTCCACCATCAGCGGCAGTAGCTAGCACCCTCTGGCGGTTGGCTGGGTGTTGCAGAGGCTGCTGGGTGGTGGGATCGGTGTACTGGCTGGGAAACCTGCGCTTGGCTGCATCGCCGCCAAAGCAGCTAGCAAAAAATGAGCACGGAGCCAACTTTATGCATAAATATTTTGCATGCAGAGAGTGGGAAATGCCAACTGTTTGGCTCCAGTTGCTGTTGAAGCCACGTTAACCCACCTAGCCGTAGGCGGCAATGCAGCATCATGAGCTGAATATGCAGCGCATTTGCAGCTAGAGGTTCAGCTTGCAGTCGAGCCTTGACCATAATTGTGTTGGCTCCTGTCTACCTCTGACTCTGGTCCCACCGGACCCGCAGGTGCCCACAGAACCATGCCGAATTTCGAAAGGCCAAAACTTCACGTTGCTCGAGCTCGAGCTGGTGGATTTCATGAATTCAAGTCCTGTTACCCGCGCGTTAATAATGCGCCATCATTTGTCAGGCCAGGCAAAATTGTGCTGCAATGTACACTATGCATCAAGTGCGCAAAACTAGGGCCAAGAGTCGAGTCGAGTCGAGTGGAGCACTGCATACTGCATATGCCGCCTCCTGCTGCAGCTTGCAGCGATTTATTTCACTCTCAAATTGTCCAATTGCCAAATCGCTAAATGTCTGAATGTATAAATGTCTTTGTCTTTTGGCAGATGCCACAGCCGCTCGTTATATGGCACAGCATTTACGGCTCGTACTCGCATCAAATCTCATGTATTATGCGTCTTGCTTACACCCTTCGCAATTTGGTGGCTCAACAAATCGATTATTGCATTTTACCATTGCACTGAAATTGATTTGCAAATAAAACTTGGCAATCGCCTCAAATCAGCAACATCAATTTGGTACAAAATCTAAGCAATTGAATAGGAAGTGCTTAAAATTTCTACAAATCAAACTGTCTGTCACGACGGACGGACTGACAGGTGATCAAGGCACATCTCAAACCGTAAGAGCTAGGCAACTGACATTTTTACTGTAACTATGTGATGAAGATTCACGCCTTAGCATAACTTAATTTGGAAAAAATTGCAAAATCACGAAAAATTTTCGTTTAAAATTTGTTTGGTACAATACCAACGGCTTTATACTTATTTTAAATTCTTGTCAAAACTCATTTGAGACGTGTTTAATAACTTTTGAACAATTGAAGCCATTTATTTTTCGCCTACAAGATTGGCGGTACATTTATTTACATTTATTTTATATTCATGACATAAAGACGCCACGACTGTGCCTTCAGTCTTATATGCACATGTACTTATATGATATTGTCAGCTTTTAAGCGCATCTCAGCGACAAGCATCTACTTATTAGCGCTAACTGGGGCAAAGCAAGGAAAATGTTTCAGAGCAAGCTTTAAACATTTTGAAAATAATGCTTTGGTTTTGCTTCTTTTTTTTCCTTTGTTTTAAACGCAGCTGCTGGCTGATTTAATGACTTTTCGACAAAAATTATGTTGACATGCTCAACAATAAACTCGGTTTATTGACTTTTTATGAACCACAAACCGACAAGCGACCAAAACAAAGCTCTCACAACGCGCGAACATAACTCTGACACACCACAAACACACACACACACACACACACACACACACACACACACACACACACACACACACACACACACACAAGCAGATCAGCATGCACACACGCATGAATACATTCGCACATCCAAGTGCACCTTTCAACATTATTTTCACATCCGACGGGCGCCACTCTCGCCCTTAATATGCCCCGTTTTGAGGTCCTGCCTGGTCAAGCATTTTCGTCATCAGCAGCCGCAGCTGCTGTTGCTTTCATTTCTGGGCATAGGTATTAATACACGCAGAAATTTCAACGGCAGATAACACATAATCAAAACAAATCGGAAAAGAAAAATTTGTTAACTAAAAAGTGTTGTCAACCTAACAGCAAGAAGTTGGTAAAAAGTTTAAAAATATGTTTAAAAAATCCTAGCCAAGGAGTTTATAATATGTATATAAGAAATATTACCAAAAAGAGGGACGTGTGCAAAGTTTCATGATAAAAGCTTGAAAACTGAGAGACTAGTTCGCATAGAAACGGACAAACGGACATGGCTATATCGTTTCGGCTGTAGATTCTGATCAAGAATATATATACTTTATGGGGTCGGAGATGTCTCCTGCTATGCGTTACACATTGCGAGACAAAGTCATAATACCCTCTGCAAGGGTATATAAATATGTAATCCAGTGTGAGCTTTTCAGAACCGCAGTTTAGCTTGCACTATTCTGGTCATCAGTTTTTTTTTCACTTCACGTAACACAAACGCGTTTAAATTAGCCAAGCCCAAAGTAAAAGCTAGAAATAGAAACAAATAAATAACACGAAAGAGCAGTTGATTCCCTCACAGACCCATCTACTTAAATTTGGGCGGAATACATATGAACCTCCAGCGACTGTTGAGAAATAAATTTAAGCACTGCCAGGCACGCTTTCTTTAAAAATAATAATACCCTATGCAAGTTTATAAAAGGAGTATAATAGGCAGAAGTTGTTTCCGTTTGAGCATCTATGCGAATACTTTCATTTCAAGCTTTGATATTTGGTTTTCATTTATAAACAATAATTTTTCAAAGTTGAGAAAATCTTAGAATCGAGGTGCGAGTACGCATAGGGTAACTGCTAGCCAATCAGTGTGAACCAAAAAAAAAACATTTTCTTATTTATATTTGTAGCTATATATGGTTGAATAGACTGGCTTTGCTTTTCATGCCTCGCAGTTACTCTACTTATTTGTTGTTGTTGTTTTTCTTTTACAGAACAAGGGCACGGCGAAGCGAAGAATTGCTTGAAAAGACAAATTTTTAATTTGTTACCAGGGCGTGCCGGGGCGTCCGCCCACACGTTCGCTGAGGTATTTGAACAGAGGGAGGAAAATTGCTCAAAAGAAATAAATAAAATTTCGAGCGCTTTTTGCGTGTTGTTTGCGATGTTCTTTTGTACTATATACATGTCGCTTATCTCGTTGCCCGCCAACTTTCGCCAATAAATTCAATGAACAAGTGTCCGTCCGTCCGTCCGTCCGTCCGAGCAGAACTTTAGACTTAAGTCTTTAATTGGCTCATGGCTCGCTCATAAAATGTTCAATTGAGCCGCATCAATATATGAAGCCCATTAAGAAAGCCAGCGTCCTGTTGCCCACGTTCTGTGATTGTCGGCAAATGATTTCTCTTATGAGACGGTCACGTACATCGATGCGCTGTAAATAATAATTAATTAAAAGCAAGTATACGCCGCATTGAACAACATTTTGCCATCGCTGTTGACAACATCTGTTTCCCCGATAATTCCATTTATATTTCAATTAAAAAGAACGTCAAGTATTTAAATATTCATATTTGCATATTTAAATTTTACGCAATATATTGGACACAGTTTTAATCGGTTTCGCTGTTGTTGTGTAAATTATAAAATGCTGGCCTTTATCATTTTGACGTTCGACGAACAGCCACTGCTCAGTGGGATATTTTGCGTTCAATGCCAATCTGTGTGTTGACCCATTTAGAAAATGTCGAGTGCAGTAGTTTTACGGCAACATGTCACAATGCAATCAAATTTCTAGGTTCATAATTTCCCAACCTGCAGCTAACCCTCACGTGTGGACTAGCTTCGTACAACCGCACTACATGTAGCATGCATCTACCTGCAATAATAACAAAAAAAACTATATATACGTTATACTTGCGAGCATTGATGTGAAGGGCAATGCTTAAAAGTAGCTGTGAGAGTACGTTTGGTCTGCATTAACTTACAAGCCGGATATTCTTGGGCCTCACTCACTTTTCAAATTTGCCGTTCGTGACAATTTAAATCTTCTCTGTACTTGCACCCAGCGGAGTAGATTTCGGCAGTTAGCAAATCAAGGTTCAAGTCGTATATTACATAAATCATCCAAAATCAAGTTGATGTCGAAAAACGGACTAATAACAATAACGTCTTGCCTATGCCCTGCAATACCCTTGAAATTATCGGCGCAAAATTCAAATAGTCATAATTCTTTAAGGTCGAAGATTTCCGCTTTATTTTCTCTACAGTTAAGAAATTACCTATGGCTGTCTTTCATATAGCCTTCGTCCTAAATTTTCCACCCTGATGAGTGGATTCTATGAAAAGTGGGAAATCACGTCTTCAATAAATTTTACTTAGATCGTCGAGTTATTTTGAATCACATCGGCTGAAAAACAAAGTAATGAATGCTTCAATGAAGCATTCTATTTATATAGCTTGAATTGAATATGAATATATATTAGAGGTGATTAACGTTAAGTTAGATACTGAAGCCTTTTACGAATCAAGTAGTTTGTAAACATGGAAAACAATTAAACCTATATTATCCAATTATGTCATGCTATGACCATTCATTCGTAGCCATTCGATATTACTCATTAAATTATATACTGCAGGAATTGCCCAATCTGAAAATTGGATCTCCATTCGAGTGTCTGGCTAACATAAAACTGTAAAATGATAATCAAAAGTGAACATTTAAATATTTTTTATTGTAAATTAAAACAATAAACTTTTAAAACTTGCCACACTCGCACTCGCATTCGCATTCGTTCCATGCACCTGAGCATAGAGACCTCCCTACAGAGTGTTGACTCAGCCCTCTCCCTCTCTGTCCCTCTCTGTCCGTCCATCTCCCCCTCTCTATTTGTCTTTCCTTTGGTGCTGTCCTTTATCAATGGGCCATCTATTTTCATTGTTATGGGGCGGACACACGCACAGTCCCATTGTACGACAGTCAATAACTGTTGAAGCGCATGGCGAAGCAACCCTCTCAGGGGCACTTCCAGGGCAAAAGGGTGCACACACACTCAGAGAAATATAGCGAGGGAGAATGAGACAGATGGAAGCAGAGAAAGGCGTGAGAGGGTGAGCGAAACATATCAAGTTGTTTTACGTTTGACAAATTTAATTTGATTTTGTGTGAAGCTTATTGGCAAAACGTTTTGCGAGTGCTTCGAGGCGAGCATTGGGACTGGAACTGGGACTGGGACTCGGATCAAGAAACTGGTGGCTTGAACAAGACAAGGCGCTTAAACGTGCGTATAACTGAACCACGTGGAAGTTGCGTCCTTTTCAGCATGTAATTCAATATTTGCGCAAACGCTGCAAGTGCTCACACACACACACACACACACACACACACACTCGCACACAAACATGGCCAGCACTTTGATTAAATGTAATTTGCGTTCCACATTTCTAACTTTCACTTTATCCAAATCAAATTAATTTTATTTCAAAATGTAACATATATGGGAAAAATCCTTGGGCTAACGTTGATCTAATATGTATAAGAAAATATTTATTAATAAATTATTCAATTCATTTCAAGAAGTAACTACACACTCGGAGAAATGTTTACTTATGAGTCATCCTTGCTAGAAACTCTTCTTAATTATATTAACATCAAATGTGAGTAATTTAGGCTAACTCATTCATTTGACTTATTAAATTACAATATGTCCCTATTCATTTAAGTGAAAGCCACAATTTTACGGGTTTCCGAGGCGGATTAGTAAGGATACCAAATTTCTCTAGTTTGGGTACTAAATTCCAATCTTGACTTTCATATTGCGATTTCGTTTGTTTCAGTCCTGTGCTATACAAAATTAACTTATTTCGATAAATAATTATTTGTGGACATAACAAGCTTAAGTTTTCTTTTATAAAATGTAAAAAGTCAGGCGAAACTAAGCCTGGGTTCATAGATGTGTTTCACAAACCGAATTATAAGATGAAACATTATTTTAAGACATTTTTCTTTGTCTCTTCTCGATACTAGCTGTGATAGGGCTCAGTTATTTATGTGCGTTATTTGCCTGCTTATTTTAGTGTTGATTGAGAGCTCATTATGGAAATGTACATACATTATACTTTCATAGTAAATTTAAAGTATATATTAGAATGTACTTGTAAGCTGTGTAAATGCGGCTGCAGAAATAGTTGTCAATAGTTGTGGGAGATCTGTGGGTGTTTAGAGTATTTCACACTCGTCTTTCTTTGCAAGTTTTCACGTGTATCTTCGCTTGACTTTTGGCATTCACAAAATCTGGATGCGCACACACATGCTGATTGGCAGTGTGTAAATGTAATCTGTTGCCTGGATCTGTGCGTGAATGTATATAAAAAGCAGCCAGATGCCCGTCTGTGTTCATAGATGCACTGGTAAAAGGCATTTTGTGGTTATTGCGGTGCAGCCACAGAAAATGCTTTTACTATCCACTTGCCCCAGGGCTCAAAGGGGCTGGCTCGCTGGCAACCGGTGCTGACCGCAGCATTGAGTGTCTTAAAGATGAAAATTAACCGACACATGCAGCAGCAGCAGCAGCGGCAGCTTTCACTGGAAATGAGCAAATGGGTTGGAGGCTGAATGCTGTAGGCGTGGCGCATTAACTTCGCATAATTTGCATGCCAACGTAACATTTGCGGTCGAAACTTCATTTTTGCTGGCATATGTGGTCGGCAGTGCCTGCCTGCGTCTGAAATGTGTTGAGAATTTTCCTACTCAACGACGCTTGCTAATGAGTTTTACGCAATATACGAGTGGTTGGTTTCGGCGAGGAAGACTTTCGTCACTAAAAAACATACAACTTTTCAACTTTCACTTGAGAATTTTAGTGGCATCTCGCATATGAAGGGCTGTCGACTGTTGATTATTAGTTGCCGCCTGAGTGTTCCTTGTGTTGTGCCCCAGTATCTCAAGGTTATGCGGTTAACATATTACATATTATGAGCTGGCATATTGGCGAGGGAATACGAAATCTCGTTTTGCCATGCATGATTAAACATGTGCGTTGCCTCTCAAACTTTAATGGGAATAGCTTAAAAAGTTTTGATTATGCCAGCAGAAGGTGGTAAATAAAGCCACAGAGATTTTTGAGCTCCCGAGGAACTGGAGTCTAAGGGGCAATTTACGCGACGGCCGGCGGCAACTTACTCAGACAAGTTAAGGAAGACAACATGGAAGTTAAGCTTAGGATATTAAGCTAGTCACATGTTTAATTATCACGTCTATCTATTTATGCGCCATTGCCTGGGTTTTACAGAAGTCTAGATGTTAAAGAGCAAAACTCGTCTATTTTGTCTTTCAAAATATTTAAAGTTGGGTATTATTTAGCCCTGGTCAGCAAAAGTCACCCTGTTGATAAGGCCACGGGCATCATTCTGCCCATCGATACACTTCCGTTCAACGGAATAGGTTCAGCAATTCTTACGAGAAATATCACTTTGGGTATATAATTCAATTGTGAATCATAAATGAATTGTGCATCAATTGTGAATCAAATATGAATCATAACTATGACATACTCATAATATGCATTTACTTTTAATTTACTTTGGTAAAGATATCGTGGAAAACCGAACATTTGTCATAATAAACTCTTTTAACGATGAAATTTACATTTTACAACAACAATATAATTCTGATTAAACTAAAATAAATAATAACATATGTATCATTTTAAATAAAGAGCAAAAACAGGTAAGCGCTGCATATATATATATTTAGCTAGAGGCCCAACTACTTAAACCCTGATATTATCAATTTTTATTAACCACCTATACAATGAAAAGCACTTTGCGTGGCCAGCATATTCCCGTGGATACATTTCGATATAAAAGTGAAATAGTAGCCGCTTTTTAGATGCTGCTCAAGTATTTATATGGTCTTCTTGGCCAGCAGCACGGCTACAAAATGACCCGCAAAGTGTTTGCCAGCCTGTGCTCTCCTGAGCATTGACACGGCTAACACGAGTGCTAAGTGGACGTGGCCCCAACCCCATCTGCCAGCCTGCTGCTTGCCCCTGTCTGTCTGTCGGTCTGTCCGTCTGCCAAGCTGACTGACAGCTGTCTATTGGCAGAGAGCGCTTAAAGATTGAAAAACACATTTAAAGTAAAACAAATCTCTGGCGCAACTAACAAGAGATAAACTTCGACAATGGGTTCTTTCAACAAAGGTCAAAGGCTAAAATATGCACACAGCGACGCGTCATTGTGGTTGTTGTCAAGTGCAATCGAACAATGCCAGCAAAAGTGGATGGAATACGTAGGCCCGGGGTTGACAGAAACAACAACAACAACAACAAATCCATACAACTAAAACGAAAGGAATTTAAAATTCAATTCGATTCGAGTGCGTGGGCAAGGGCGTGGGCGTAGCTCACCTGTGAGTGTGGGCTTAGTTGTGTTTGAGTACCTGTGTGCCTACAGGTGCCTGTGTGGGTGTAGGTCATGTATACTACTCGTACGTTTTGAATAATATGCGGCAATTATAATTTCAAATTCTGACGTCTGTGGTGAGGATGGAGTCGTGTGAAGAGAGCGCAGTTGAAAGCTCCCTTAACCTTTGGCTGGCTGCTCTCTTCCGTTCGGCTCTTTCGAACTTCCAGCGCGTGTTTGTCGAAAGGAGCTTTCGAAGAGCCCTAGGCCGTTTCGCCGACCCACGCTCTCTGGATGGCTCTCTCGTGAACTGTGGCAAGGATGCTGGACGAGGATGCTGTTTGGCATTTTAACCTTTTGCCAGGCGCCAAAAAGTATTCTAGGAATTAGTGAAGGTCACTAATTGATTAATTCACCTGCCTGCAAAAACCAAATTATCCTACAAATTATACCACATGAGACTAACACACAGAAATCGGGCTCAAAGAGCACATTATAATTTCTCACAACAAGTGCCTTATCCGCTCTCCAACAATTGATAATGACTTAATTAGGTTTTACAATAAACGACCGAAACCACGCTCACACACAACCCTTTCTACGCACACACATAAACAAACACTCACTCACACACACACACACACACGCATAGCTGGTTTTTGCCACGAAAAACCCATAAATGGCAAACTTTTCATAAAGGATTTAGCCAAAAAACTTTTCCGGTGCATGCATATGCGAATTGTGTCTGTGTTTGCGTGTGTGCCCGCTGTTTAATTTATACATTCACAGCAAAAAGTATATCCACACACACACACGGACAGGCCCGCACAAGCAAATATATTATTGCACAGGCCAAAGGATTAAAAATTTTCGTGCCTTTCTGTCATGGTTTATTGAAAGCCAGCTCGCGCGAAAAGGCAATAGTGTCCGTGGGCGTGGGCGTGAGCGTGGCACTTGTTTGCCAGTTTTCACGCATAGCCGAGTTTTACGCTGGCCATGCCCTGCAATAAAAACAATAACAACAACAATGACTCTCATAACTTTGGCCGAGATCACAATTTACCAAAAACAGAAGCAGAATCTGAATTACGAACCGCAGAAATGCGATTCCAAATAAAAAACAATGAAAAAATTTATTTGGCTTCAATTGGAGTTTTCTACAGCTTAAATTAAACCATTTAAAGTAGTTAATTAAGTATCTTAAATTTAATTTGTATAATAGTTTTAATGTGGTGCAATATCCAATTAAATTTGCACCTAATGATATAGTTGGATAGCCTGAACAAGAACAAGAACATACAACAAGGATATCCTAAGGACTTCCATTGCATTATAACATATTATTATATTTCTCTGAGCAGGCGCTGAGAGTCTTCTGCTGTTTAAATCCAATTGTGTTGGCTTGCTTTAATGATTTTATGTTTATGGCTCGTAAAAGGATGCTTTAATCAGAGCTCCACTTGGACTGCGATCGGAACTGTTTATTTTTCATAAAATTCGTTATAATGGCCCTTGCAGAACTTATCATAATTATTTATTTATTTAAGTTGCCTTCTGAAACAGTGGCTCATTTTTATGGGACCTGCTGCCACATTTGATGCATGTCCTTCATTAGGCGCTGGAAAAAATGCCACCCTGGCAAATGGGACGTTTAGTGTATGGGGGGGCTGGCTGTAAAGCAAGAAAACCTGACAACAGCCTGAACAAAATATTTGCGGAAGTTAAAAATTAATTTCAAGTGCAATTGAAACGGCTGCAGATGTGACTGCCGGCCTGCTGGCCAAATGGCGAAAATCTCAAACAATAAACATAAAAAATGCGAGAGCCATTGTCATGAATAAAAGGCAAGTTAAGTAGGCACACAAGAGTGTAAGGTGTGCGAGCAAGGGGGCCAGGACATGTATATATAAGCAGGACACAGCTGCGACGGGAGCCCGCCCAAAAAAGCGTAGCGGCCAGCGAGACATGAAATGCAATAATTATTCGTACGATAAATATTTACTTATAATTATATTTATACAGGATATTGAATTTTTTAATTTCGACAGGGCCTCCGCTTTCCATTTTATTTTTCTGGTTTTTGTATTGTTCCCTGGTGTTGTTTTTTCTTCGGCTGCCACTCGCGAAAACATACTTATACCATCGAAAAAAAAGAAGAAAAGAAAGTACATATATTGATTTTAAGTTAACCGAGAGGCTCCCACAGTAGGCTATTGGCTCAAATAACAGAGTCAACTGAAAGTGAGTCGACTTAAAGATACTTTTTGCTTTAAAAATTGGCTTCATTTTCGGGGCAGGGGAAGAAAGGTTTTCTTTTGAGCAATAAGAAACTGTTTTGTTTGGGTGATATACTTAGGGTAGGTCATAATCAATAAGCTAGGATATGAAATAATATTTCTGTTAACCGCTTTTAGCTATAACATAGGGCGCATGTCTCTCTCTATCTCTTTTCCCGCTCAGAGCTTAAGCAATATCAATTTTCTGCTTGTTCTAATGTTAATAAATTCTTTTTGATAATATACCTGTTGCATTTGTTGTGCGCAGGGTATAAAATTTAAAAGCCTTTTGATGTTTGCTTCGTAGTCCTGTGTATGTTTAAGTCCGTGTGGGAAAAATTTGCGTGTGTGACTTGAAATCGTGCGTGGACTGAACCAATTTTAATTTCAAGCAGTAATTACGTACTCAAAATGGGCAGCAAGCCATTATTGGGTCTTATTTCTGTTTACTTTTGGGTTTCACTTTGCTTTTTTTATAATCCTTAAAGTGTCTTTGAGGGCAGCACTTCAGAAGTGAACATACATGAGGAAAACAAGTCCAATTACTGAAATATCAAAGATTTGCGTATACCATTCGTGTGCCTACTACTACTCGTACTCGTACTACTTTTAGCTATCTTAGTTCCTATAGGTAAGGTCCGAGACATGTTCTAAAACCTAATTGGGTAATTGAGTCCTGTTGGCCCGATCAACACAACTTTAATTGCACTTTTATACTCCAAGTCTATTATACTACATTAGTCTCTAGCAGGAAAAGGGTGGTAAAGTAATCTAAAGTCTAAAAAATCTTGGTCCTGTCAAAGCTGGCAATCTGGAGCAATTTTATTTATTTATATCAACTTTATATAAATACTTCTGCATCTTGTATTTTCTGAGGAAGGAGTACACAACTTTGCAGCCATCGCAGCATAGTCTGAGAACGTAATGTGGGCCCTTTAATACCGAGGTGCTAGGAGCAAGCCAACTGTCAATCGATCGGGGTCTGTGTCACCTTTGGTTGCATCTTTATCTCAAACATGGTTGCACAACTAACAACGTTGCAACGCGGCTGTAACGCGACGGGAGCGTAATGTTTTGATGGATTCGCTTGGTATTTCTGCAAATATTTTCGTTTCAATTTTAAACAAAGCGGAATGCCACCAGTTCATCCCCTGGGTTTTCCATGCTGCTTTTCATTCGCGTACAGTGGTGTATGTGTGTGTGTGTGTGTGTGTGTGTGTGGCACACATTCGGTGATGGTTGTGGCAGCGCTGCCTTTATTATTATTATGTATTACTCTTTATGTATCAGCTTCAATTAATGTCAGCGTATGCGCGTAACGATTTTCTTGTCATTCATGCCAGTCAAACATGACGGGGCTACGGAACGACAGCTAGACAAACAGATAGACAGACAGACAGACAGACTGCCAGACAGACAGGCAGTCAGACGGACAGACGAAGGAATAAGGCACATGCATAAATTTAGCAAGGAAACAGGATAGAAATGAAGCGGAACGCAGACGAGTCCTGGTCGAGGGGCAGAACAGTTGTGTGTCAGACCTGTCATGCGTTTATTCAGTCGTCATTCGTTTGCTTTTTTTTTTTTTTTTTGGTCCAGAATTTTCCACTTTTTTGCGATTTTTTTTATATTTTGTGCCCCAGTTCGTACGGAGCGTATTGAAGTGTGTGGCAAAGAAATCAAAAGAAACCTGATGGAATGCGCATGAATGTTATTCTACTGATTGCTTCTTCCACATTGTTATTGCTGTTGAAAATGTTAAAAATAATAGAAGAAAAAAACAACAAACTGATATTTAAAGCAAATTGCATTTAACAAAAAATTCAAACAAAAATTTCAATAATTCGCATCGCATGTTCCATCAGAAATGTTTATCAATACCTGCGGCTCGACGCCAGGTGAGTGCGTAGCCTCACCTGCCCCAAAGAAACTCTCGTATAGGTCAAGGTCAAGTCACGTATTATAAGAATGATCAAACTAACTTGTTTACTTCAGCTTGAAACATTTAATTAGTCTTTAAAGCTGAACAAAATGACAAATTTAATTAATGAATTATTTGTCACTAAACTATTATGAGAAATTATTCCGTTGGTAAAAGTTAGCTCAAGTTTAGGACGCAAAAAACAAACGAATTCAAAACCAATCACCGCAGATGAAAAACAGAGGTAGGAGAAATGTTGTTCATGTTTTTCGACAATTGCGGCATTCGTTGCAGGATTGGGGAATCCTGGATAAATGCCGGCACTCTGCCTCAAGCAGTTTGTCAAATGAGCAAACACCAAAAAAAAAAAAAAGAAAGTAAAAATAATATAAATGTCAATAAAAATCAATGTCGAATTGAGGCAGTCAAATTAACAAGTCATTGTGGCCACATTTATGCTGTCAAAATATGACAAAAGACAAAAAATAAATAAAATCACAGCACTGCGATTTATTGACACTTCTAATTGTCAATAATATAAATTCCGTTGACTCAATTATGCTAAAAGCTCGAGCAGCCAATAAAAATGCTCAACATCCACAGGGGTTCCTAGCGTCCTGCGGCCGTATAAATTAATTTATATTGTACGAAAAACAGACGAACCCACAAAGACTAATGGCTTACAAAAAAAAAAAACAAGTAAGAGGTTCTAGTCGGGAGCTCCTGACTTGGGGATACCCTGAACCCTCTTCTTCCAACATCAAATGCATATATATATTCTATTTTAGAAGCTATATGTCAAGTTTAGTGACTCTAGCTCTTATTATTTACCAAAATTGCCAAAAAAAAAAACAGGATATAGATTTTTAACGATTGCGTGGAAACGGAGTAAGTTATCGATTATCGGAAACAAACTCGATCTGCGCGGGAACTAGGAGCACCTACATCTAAAATTTCAAGTCTCTAGCTCTTACAGGTTCTGAGATCCTTGCGTTCATACATACGGACGGACGGACGGACGGACAGAAAGACGGACGGACATGGCTAGATCGACTCGGCTATTGATGCTGATCAAGAATATATATACTTCATGGGGTCGAAGATGCTTCCTTCTGCCTGTTACATACATTTGGATTTTGCACAAATACAATATACCGTTATACCCATTTCTAACGGGTTCAGGGTATAAAAATTGAGGGCCGCGCACAAACCGGCAATTAAAGCAATTGAGTTAACAGCGAAAGGCCCTCGCGGCGTCATCGTCGCCTTTAAAGGTTTCACGCTGCGTATGAGTAATGTCGGTTTCTCTCGCCGCTCTCTGGCGCTCCTTGAGCGCCATTTTTATTGTTTTGCTGCTGTGTGTAGGCACTTAAAACTTAATGAAATATGTACAATAATGGAGCGCTGTTCAGCCAACATTCTTCGACGTCCTGAAATTATGAGCAAATTGCTACAAATCACGCCAATCTTGCGTATTGCACACATAAATGTCCCTTGGAATGGGTGCACACAGCAACACACACATTTGAGTCCCTTGCCTCCACATTGTTATTGAAATGTTTGTTTGCCCTAAGTGCTTTCTGGGTGTGTGCAAAGCTCTGAATTTATGGGACCTTCGATTGTAAATCGAGTTGACCTAAGCCGTGATTTGTTTGAATATTTCAAGAGTTTTACGTTTAAGTACATCGCATCAAAAGGAACATATGCATTGACTTAGCATTTTAGTACTGATGGATTGGCACGAAGCTGCAAAGCATACCTAATAACTGAGAGCAAGATGCTCACATAATTTGTTAAGTTTCCCATTTTTAGTTTGTATTGACTGACTAAATGACAGATTGAGTGAACAAAGACCAAAGCACAGCCCAAAACAAGAAGGCTGAAGTCTAACTGTAGCTTCCTTTTGGTGCTAGGGTCGTAGGCCAGGTTTTGGAAAATTCGGGGGAAAATATTAAAATGCAGTTCTCTTCCTTTCTCTAAAAAAGAAAAAACTGTAAAATTGAATTAAAAGAGAACAAACACGTGGATAATTAATTGGAAGAAAAATCAACAATTTTATTTTTCAATTGTTTTGTCAGTGACAATATTGTCCGATTTCCTTTCATTGGCAGGCTCCAATCAATCGGTTAAGTAGCTTAGCTGGCTAAACGTCGGCACATTAAGATGAAAGGGAAGTTTTTTCTTTTATGCAATCGAAGCGAAACATTTTTTATGAAGCGCAGTAGTGTGTAGCTCTGAGACTGTGTACTAGCGTTTACTCAGCCTCTGGGACTATGGGGACAATAAAGGGTTAGAGGCAAGATTTAAGTTGACATGAGAGTCTTAATGCTTATAATTTGATTTTTAATGGATTCGTAGAGATCTACATGCTGGGTGGCCATTAAAAAGGATCTGTTTTGTCTGCAGTTGGTGTGAACTATACAGGCACATTTCTGTTCCACATGCATGTGAAATTTGACAACTTGATAATTAAAGGTCATATTGGTAGTCTATTGTTAGCTTATACTTTTTGAAAATAAGAATCTAGGCCTTGATTACAAAATTTGGAAGCTACTTAACCCGACTTGTTCGTGTAACCGACACAAAATTTCGTGGTAAGCACATAAACAAAAAAGAACGAAAGTTTTCTTAAAATTTAAATATGATATGTATATTCAAGCAAGTCGAGCGGGTCGTGTTGTTTTCGACCTTGTTTGCTGCGTGCATGTTTCAAAATTGTATTTGTTTGTGCGACACTCACCCTTCTCTGGTAAAAATCCCATTTACGTCAGCTATGCCTTGCCATTTTATATAATGACGAAGAATTTGACTCCAATTGTGTAACATACGTATATAAATTACCGAATGTGTGTATCTGCAATTACAACAGTCATAAGGTAAATGTAATGTATCTTGTTTCAGATTTAATTAAATAGAGTTTTTTTTAAGTTCATAATTCGAATTTCAGTTGCGCATTTGCGTGCTTTAAATCAACTTAAATCCAAAAATGCACACTAATTCATTAAATTGTTTATAAAATTACGTTGTCGGTTACGTGTTTCTATTCGATTTCATATATACTAAAATTATTTCTATGAAGAGTGCGGCGTTTTTGCTCGCTGTTCATAAACTATTTACTCTGGTTATTCAACAATTCGCCCTTTTTGCAGCATTTACATATTCACATAATGAATTGCAAATAAATGATATACCGAAAAGTGCACAAAAATGACAACACACTGACAATAATCGGCGGCTTAATTGTAAATGAACAAATATTTTTGGGCACCAAGATTTAAATGCAGAGTGCAGCCTCGTCAATTTATGATAGTCCGAAGCGCTGAGAACATGCTTGTGTATTAATAATATTCACAATGTCGCTAATTTGTCAATGCACAAACAAAAGCGCGTTCATCAAATTGCGTATGCAAAATGCCTGCATATATTAATACAAATCCTGTGTATTTTGATGTTGGGTTAAATAATTTGTTTTATTGCGGTCCGTTTAGAGGATGGTCAAAACAAGATATTAATTAAAATGCGATACACGGAAGGTCTGTCGAAATCAGCAGGACAATAAATAATTAGGCGTGCGTCGCAGTTTCAATTATTTGAAAACAAAATGAATTTAAAAAAAAAATTGAAAAAATTCTCCATAAACGTGCACACACACCCATTTGAATAGTCATTCCAAAGGCTTGCCGAGCTTTTATTTTTCATCAACAATAAGAATTAATTAGAATCAAGCAAACATGCAATTTCAGCAACAACAATAAGTTCCCCTTGAATGTAAAACTACTTGCAACAAGCACCGAACCATTTGCAACATTTTGCGTATCTTTTTAATGAATTAATCGTGTAAATTGCGCCAAGTTTGCATGTCTAGCTAAATATATACATGTTTGTGTGTGCGAGTGTGTGTGCGAGTGTGTGTGCAGGTGTGTGTGATTGTGCAAGCGTGTGTGCAAAGTAAGGTACACGTTAACGCCCAAACAATGTTTCGCTAAATAAACGAAAACACCCACAAATGTGCTTTAATTTATAATTAAGTTTCAAATTGTTTTCAGCTATGACAGACAATCGCACGTGTGCTTCACTCTGTGTGTGTGTGTGTGTGTGTGTGTGTGTACGACCACACATACAGCCAACCAGGAAATGTTTAACTGGCTTGTCACAACTGTCCTTAACAGCTTTAAAAGCAGAAACAATAATAACAACAGATGTCGCTTAATATTTTTGTTATTTTATTACACAATATTCAAGACTGTTTCGACAGATAATGGACTACGTTGACAAGTCGAACAGCGAATACTCTGCAACATGCTTAAGTTCTATGTATAATTTGTAAATCTAATTTTGCATAACTTTAGAACAAAATTGATTATAATTATATTTAATGTTTATTTAGTGGAAAAACATTTCTATTTAAATTTGATTAAAATTGAATTTTTTAAGATCCTTAAATCAATTATCAGAATAACCGAATTTCTATTTTAGTTCATTCTATCAATTTGATGACTTTTGCATTTATTCTAGAAATAATTTCAAAAACTTGTTGAATTCATTAAATCGATTCATTTGGCGTTCAAACCTAATTAGAAATGTGCCATGAAAACAACAATAAACAGTGCTTAAATGTTATGTTGCCTTTCGGTTAAGCATTTATAGCCTTGTTGATTGCAATATTTTACCTTAATTCAATCTGCATCACACTCCAGCACGCCCGAATACTTGCACGCACAAACACACACATACACACACGCGCGAAGGATGCAGGAGGGCTGTCGCTCACTTATGTTGTATCCTATTAAAATTGATAAAAGGCAGCGTATTGAGCACACGCTCGTATGAGCAATTTTTTGTGTTTGTTTTTCAGCGTATAGCATAAAATGGCATTCATTTTAAATCCATTAATACTATATAGCATGCATACTGTGCAATATTAATAATTATTATATATAGTATTACTTCTGTTCTGTGTGCAATTTTAATCAGGCAGTCGCTATGCTTGTCTTCATCAGTGGGCAGCAAGCGTCTGGGCGTGGCAGCTTGTTCGGCATTAAAGACTTAAGCAAAAGGACCGCAGTATGCATTTAATAACCTGCAAAGCTGCGCATCTAAAATTGCGAGCCTGGGCACGGCGTATGCTTGCCGTTAGCAGTAATTTCAGATTTTAATTAAATTCTTTTCTTCTTTGGCCTGCCACAATGTGCAGCGTGCCTTGCTCTGCTCTGCTCGAAGCGAGCGACCAACCCAAATAACTACGAGTACAAACCGACTTGTCAAACCACCTACCGCTCCATATATGAAAATATTTATAATGTCGTAACAAAAAATAATACAAGAAACTGCAAGCAATTGCGAGGCTCGCATGTGCGACTCTGAGAGATTGGAGGCAAGATGTTTCGAATTGCAATTCAAAATGCGATTGTGCGCTGTGTTAGCCGAGATTACAACTTCTAAGTGAAATGAAATTGTTAGACTTTAGCATTTGGTATTTTATTTAGATACACTTAATACCCATAAGGCTATTATGCTTAGTATACCTTGTAAAAGAACCATACATTTTTAGTTTTTCTCTAGCGCAGCTTTTTGCAAAATATGATTAATGAGTCTGTAATCTGCAACACCTCTAGGAGATGCACTTCCCGAAATATCGGTTATAGCAACTTTCAGACTTCGAATACTGCCCTGGCAACTAGACGAATGACCCCAAGATAATCCTGCTTATGCACAGGGTACCTCTCAGTCAGGCACTCTCGCTTTTAAGTATAGGAAACAGTTAAAGGCTATTAACCCAACTAGCAAGCGATTCACAACTAGAAACTTGAGATTTGATTGACTCACAGGCTAGGTCAGATTCCAGCGACAAGCTGATATGAAAGATAATTCAGAATAGAGAACATTTAAACATCAAATAACTGAATAAACTTGAAAGGTTTTAAGACATTTATTACGAGCTGGGAGCCGACTTTCAGCTTTCAGGCATTAGTCACAGCATTCTGGCACAAATGAATTTCTAAGTGAAAGGTAGCTGTTCCTCTAATGCCATTTTGTAAAGCACTTAAACACGGCGCCGAGTGCCGGATTTTGAACAGATTGTTCGATTAAAAGGTGGGCGAGGGGCAACAACGATTGCAGCGATTGGTCGACGGGCGAAACAAATAAATAAGAGCTGGCCCACCAAGTGGGTGGAAGCAGCATGGACAACATTGCATATCAATGCAATCGGCAATCGGCTTTGGCTTTAGATTTATAGACTGCAGCAAGTTGGGGGTCTTTTGACGCGCAGTGTGCTACTTATATAAAATGCTTGGTAAGACCTGCAGCGACTGTTAGAAAATCAGCAATATAAGGGGATTTGCCTGCTAGTTGGCGACAGTCTCAGTCTCAGTCTCAGTTTGCGACAGTTTTGCACCAGGCTCAAGCTGCCTCAAGCTGTGTCAGTGCAATCTCGCAATGGTTCAATAGTTGAGAAAATGTTTGCGTAACCGCGTGCACACAATGGTCATGGGTGGATCAGTGCCACATGCACGCGCCACTGAGCACACAAAGGCGTGGCATGCAACTCCCACCGGAACCGCAACAAATTGCCACGCCACGCCACCCAACCCAGCCTTGAGCTTCAAGTGACCATATGAGCAATCAGAGCTGCCACATACAATGGCTGTGGTGAGATTACCCGCATTTTAGGGCAACCGCAATCTAAGATAATTAATTATTTGCAATTATTAAGACAAGCAATTTGAGGTAAACAAACACTGGACAACATACTAAATTAGTTATTATTACGATAGATACTTATAGCAAAACTATTCCTATCAAACTAAGAAGAGGGAAAAAGAAAAGTTTACAGGGTATCTAGACACCCAGCTGAGCGAGTTTCAATCGAGCATTCTTTTGCTGTGCCAATTAAGTCGCTTATATTTTTCGAGCTACGCACGCTTTAGTATACATTACTAAATATTTAATAGCGCATTTTCAGGCATGCTATCATCATTCCAATCATGTGCACACTTTGTAATTGAAAATTCAGGCATTTTGGTATTAAAAGCGAACAGTTTGCTGCCCCGTTTGGCATTAGTTACAGCCAGAATGGGGCATCGAGCAGGGCAACCGTGAAGCAGAATCTAAGCATACAACATGATAAATTGATACATAAATTATAATAAACACACATGTGTGTGCGTTCGGAAAACAGAGACCCATGCATGTGGTGTGTCCGGGGTGGACTGAACCGCACGTCATTGGCTAAAAATTTACATGAAAAACTAATTTTGTTTGAGGCTGGCACTCGGGTTGACCAAATGACTAAATGACCAACTGATGCACCAGATGCCGATGATGGAATGGCAGCGTTCAGCAAAACGAGCATACGAGCAGAAATTGAGTTCACACGTTGCACACTGCATAATCCAGGCGATCAACATAATCATCAAAATTCATGAATCGCAAACTCGGCCACGACTGTGGCGATTAGTTACATATGCTGTCAGACGAGAGTAAGGCTCTCTAAGTCAAGTCAAGTCAGGCAGCTGCTAACGGGCCTCCGCCGGCGACTGTCTGCCCAAAATGCAAATGCATAATTAAAATAATTTCCCAGACATGCGGACGGAAGCAATGAGCATGCGACTGCACCGACCAGCAAATATCTTGCGCATGCAAACTCTGGCACCCTCTGGCTCTCGGACTCTGACGCGCTTCCAATCACAGTGCCAACTCGAAAGCCGTTGAGCAAAAGTGCAATGACTCCAATATATGTCACTGCCTGGCCAGCGCCGGTCTGGCCCAAATACCGGCACAGTACGCAGTCCGAGCCGAACCGAATCACGTAATTAAATGCCCGCTAACCGCCAGAGGCTTAAGAAATGTTATGCCGAATATGCAAGCGCCTACAAATTATATAACATTCCGTATTCCGTGTTCCGTATTCCGTATTCCCATCCCTATTCGTGTTCGTATTTCGTATTTCCATTGCCGCCAGAAGGCGACTAAAGCCATGCCAAATAAAAGCCGCCTCTATTGCTTGATTGCGTGCAAAGTATGCTACACGATTTTACGAGTGTAGCCGCTCCGACATTTGTGTGATTTACGCGAGATCTCGCAAAAATGCACACTAAAAACAGCTGGTGATAGTGACTGGCTACGAGATATCCTATACGCACCAAACATTATGAATTACACTCGCATACAGAAAATGTTCTAAATGTAATGTTGCAAATGGGAGAGACGTCCAGGATTATACTCTTCCGGGATGTGTGAGCCATGACTGACATTGCAAAGTTTAGATTTTTTCATTCAATAGACTATTTTAATATTTTTCAAAATAATAATATGATTTACTGTTCGAACATGACTAGATAAACTTAAGGTCCTGATCAATTATTGGATACATATGCTTTCTTTCGCAAATTACATGCATCTGAATAAAACAATTATACAGTGGGTACAGGCTATAAAAGCAATTCAGCTAAGGGGTACAAAACGAGTCAACGATAATATACCTTAACATAACATAATATATATCAATTTAAATTTATTTATAAATAGATCGAAATGAGATGTGACAGATATAGCCCTTTAGAAACCTTATGGTGTACATACTTTGTATATATTTTATAACTACCCCGAATTGAAAGAAATACCAAGCTGAATGTGTTACTCTTGCTGCTCATCCCTGGTCATGTGTCCAGTATACCCCTGCCTGGGCTCGTACTAGGAACTAACCAAAAAAAAAAAGTGGCCACAAACATGCGTGTGTCTGTGTGGCACCAACTTCACACCTCGCCGGCCGAATGAGTAAAGGGGGTGTGCTGTTCAAAAGAGGGGGCGGAATGGCGGCCTGGTGAAAACAAACGCTGCCAGCAATGAAATGCAATGCGCAAAATGCATTTCCCGCGACTACACAATTGAAGTAATAAATCACGCCTGCGGGTAACTGAGCAAAGGGACAGGGAAGGGAAACGGCAAGAGGAAGGGTAGCCACATGGGCAATGCGGCCAAAGCGACGAAGATTTTTTTTTTCATGTCGGTGACTGCGAAAAAATTGCTGCCAGCCCCGAAATGTTTGTACGTAGAGCTTCAAAAAATACACACATATATAAGTATTAAGTGCAATCATGTGGAAGTGCGCGGGAAATGGCAGCCCGGAGACGGCATATGAGAAATGGAGACACGGAGACAAGCACGGAGACGGAGACGGAGACTACCTATTAAAATGTACACTCATTAATCATCGGCACAGTGAAGCCGCACTTTACTTGTTGTTGCTTATTTTATATAAATATTTCGCTGCACAAAAAAATCAAGAGGGCGACAAAAATGTGTGCCAAATAAAGTATAAAAGAAATTAAATTGCAAATTTATGCACTTTTATGGGCAGCAATGGGTTAAAAAATTGTTCAACTGCCGCATAAATTTTGCCCAAAAATTTAATACATTTGTATAAAGTCTCTCGTCGATTTCTATTTCATCTTTTTGTTTTTTGTTTGAATATGTCGCCGGCAACTGTAAATAACTGCAACAAATTGTGCCTACTGAACATATTGCGCATACGCCGCATTGCACACAATAAATGAAAGTTAATGCAGCACGCTCGCACACACACACACACACACGCACGGGAATATACGTGAATGTGATATATATCTGAGCAGGGGAGCATCAAAAACAAAATGTGGCATAAATCAAAGCGCTTGCATCCAAAAAGGCGTGTCCTCCAATCGCCCGAGTGCCATTTGGCAAATTAAATTAAATGATTTACTCAATGAAAACGCCATTTAAACGTGTAATTGACGTGGCCGGGTGCATGCTTGTGGAACTTTGATTGGGCCTAAATGCAAATTGTGCAGCAATTGTCGCAAGGAGATATAAAGGTACTTAGTACACAACAAAATTGAACAAATTCAATTAATAACAGACATTAAATATTTAATAATCATCCTTTTTGTTGGGAACAAATCTGTTGCGTTGCATTGTAATAAAAACTTTCTCAGCATTTCAACTGATTTCATAACCGACTATGACTAACCTGTTTACTTAATTAAGCTGCTTACATTATTGTTGGTCAAACTTCATGTACATATAGACACGGTAGAAACTCAACCGATTTTCAGCAGGTTTGGCTTTGTTCATGGTTTGACCTGTAGATAAATTTGGCATCTAAATCGGCCAACATTATTCTTGGTCAAAATTCGTTTGAAAATGGTACCCATAAATATCCCATATTGACATAGGTCGAAATTTTCTACACACATAACTCGTTCAAAGTTCATCCGATTTTCACGATGTTTGGCTCTTTGTTTAATTATTTTATACGTCTCACTATCCGTTAGTATCGATATATTTTTGTATTTTCTCCTGATAAAAAGAACACAATGTGATCCTTTATCTAGTCGAAACTTTTTCGTAACACTTTTAAACAAATTATTCTTTTCGTATATAAACTAAGAGTGCAATAACTAAGCAAATGCTTTTGCTAAACCCTTTCATTACCCACCAATCGATGTAAAGGAACAACAAAAGTCAAACAAGCTGAAAAAGTTGTACTAGCTAGCGACGGAAAAATAAACACATTGCAGAATTTAACCTTTGCCCAAAGAGCAACGCAAAATAGCTAAAAAAAACTGCTAAAAAGGTTGTGAGCAATATTGCTCTTGGCCATAACAGACCCGTTTTAAAGGATAACAATGTATCACATGCATGAGCAGGAATTAAACTGCATTATTATTGCAATGTTTTGTGATTTTTTGCGTTTCTCATATTTTTTGCGGAATGAGTTTTTTCTGCGGAATGAGTTACAGTAATCAGACATGCTAAGAGAAAGGGGCGTCACTGGGCGGGGCGGGCAAAAAAAAACAACATAATTACAAATGCGCTGTCGTCGAGTCACCGCTTGATATTGCCACGCCCCATCAACGCGCCCTCATTTGCGAACGGTCACAAAGCTCAAGGCATTTCCTGTCCCTGTCCCTGTCTCTGTCTCTGTCTCTGTCTCTGTCTGCTGCCCAGTCCACTTGGCCGACCCTGCACTCTAATTATTAATTTAAAACCTCCCAACAGGCGACATTTCGGACAACATTATCACTTGCATTTTAATTATTTAATTTGCGTCGGGATCACAAAATGGCCGTCGACTTCGTAGACCTGCCGCGTCAGTTAGCCTGCATTAAAAGTCAAACTGTCTGGCACACTGTTTAGCTCTTAAATATTTATTTCTGGCGAATCAAGAACTTGTTTATGTTTCTCAGAAAAGTTAAATTTAAGACTTAGTTAGTGCTTAAAGTATACCAGAGCAGCAGATGGCTCTACAAATTCTAGGTATTATGAATATTACAGTTATTCTTTTTATTCATTCAAGTCTAAATCTTTTAAAATTTTTAATTTCTAGTTACATTTCTTTTTTAAGGATATAAAAGAATTTTGTGAATTTTGTGAAATTTAAATTAGATTATTAGTGCACTTAATAGGAGTCAAATTTAGACTTTTTAAAAGCAAAATTTAATGACTTGCTCAAGCTCATTAATTGCTGGAAATTTCGGGAAATTTTGTAAATTGAGCCTGGTTGAGAAACAAAATTAGATTTGTTCTCAAGGAGGCGTCTCTCTGGATGGATAAACCTTATCTGGGTTATAAGTTTATGCTTTTTCTATTTTTTTTTTTTTCAAATTGATAACCCTCAATAAAATCTACGTAAGTAAGAGACATCTAATAAATCAATTCCGATCCAGATTGACCGGCATATCGGTTTATTTATGATATTTATGTTATTATTCTTGTTGCCCGGCTCGATAATTTGAATGTTGAGATTAATTTTGTTTATGCTTGGAAATGCCAATGCCACATAAAGCTTGTCAAAAAACGCACCAAACAGACTTGCGTCCCTTTAAAGCTAAGAGCATTTGTTCCTTGAAATGGAATACAAATTTGTTGGAACTAAGCTCACAGTGTCCTTTATAAATTGTAGGCGTGGCAGTTTAAACAAACCCCGTTTTTACCATACACAAATATTGTGCATATCACACATGCGCACACACACACACACACAAATGGGTGAATGTGTGTAAGTTAAGCACATTGAAAAATGTTCTAACAGCGCACAGTTTGCAGGCAAAGTAATATTAAACCACAATCTCGCTTATAATTGCTTTTGTTTTTTAATAATCAGGCTTGACCCATTGCCACATGCTTGTACACACGCCCACACACACACATAATTGTGTATAAATAATAGACATCTGTGTGTGTGTGTGGCTGTAGCTGGATAATAGCCGCAGCGCACCACACTGCGTATGCTTAACATTTTGCGTTGGCGGCGCTATGCAAGATAAACTCGCAGCGGCAAAAACTTTTTATTATTAACTTAGCGCTCAAAACTAGCAAAGTACACTGGGCTGAAGGGAACCAGTGAGTGGCGAATTTGGGTGTGCCTTTATATACGACCGTTGTGCCATCCATTTGTGCTCGCTGAGCCCGTTTATGAAATAATTTTTGATTATACAACTTTTGCCATTTAATCAACATCACATGGTGTATGTGTGTGTGTGCGTGTGTGTCTCTAATGGTGGTGTACATTTAATAAGGCCAGCACAGCGAATATGTATGTGGCGAATAAAATTGAACAAAATTTAGACAAATATTGCATACAGCTAACACTATATCAAAATAAAAATCAATTCGCCTGTTTTCTTTATCTCTAAAGGAGTACAAAATTGGCACTTTTTTGAAGAACACTGTGCAACAAATCTAATCCTTTTGAGTGCGGTTGAGTCCAACCTGAGTTTTTCTCACCAAAATAACTAAAATTTGTTTTTTCCATTGGTAAGAGTTTAGTTTTAAGAATTCTCAGTTTAAAGTTCTATTTTGATGCCCTTGCAGAGGGTATTTTAATATGGTCCAAAAATATATGTAACGCATAGGAGGAGTCATCTCCGACTTCATAAAGTATATACTTATATTCTTGATCAGTATCAGGAGCCGATACAGTCGATATAGCCATGTCCGTCCGTCTTCTTCTATGCGAACTAGTCTCTCAGTCTTAAAGCTATCGTCATGAAACTTCACACAGTACATATTTGTCGGAATAGGCTTGATCGGACCACTATATCATAAAGCTGCCATAGGAAGGATCCCCGAAAATTAAGTTCTTGTTTGTTTTTGTCGTTATAGACTCATATTCCGCTATAAAAACTGCTTTGGAATAGTCTCTTTATGTTGATTGTTAAAAATAAAGGAAGCTGAATAAAATTTATTTCAATAATAAGTTGAACTTATTACCGGAATTAAATACAAAATATGCAAAAGGCTTTTATTATTTGTAATTACTTAGCAACCGAAGCATTACAAAAGTCCCACATGCCAGCGCCTCAATAAATGTGCCACATCTGCTCGGAATTCAGTACTCATGACCTTCAGCTCTTCATGCCACATTTAAGTCTAGCGTAATTTGCGGTGTGCTTAATTTTTTTCGGCCAGCCAAGCTGAGGTGCAGACTAAAGTGTGTTTATAGAAACATTAGAATGTACGTGCGAGTGCCCGGATGGAACAGGAATATACGTGTGTGTGTGTGTATGTTTCAGGAAGCATATCTGGGTCATGTGGCTATTTCCGGCCTTTTTGGCCAGCTCATGACCGACTGCAAGCATAGTTGCACCGATCACCTTGTGGTTCTTTATCCAATTTGTATTAGCCTGTAGTTATCAAAGCCGTCCCTGCCCCACCCTCCGTCTAGTTGTTGTTATAGTTGAGAGGTTGTGAGCCGCAAAAGGCGCCCACAATCATTGGCAAATTGTTAGACATAGACATAAATGTACATGTAGTTGATTATATGGAGCCAGACTCAAGGGTTTGTGCATGTCGTTAGAAGTACGAAAATTGTTTTGCAATGAAATTAGACTGTAATTCTAATTGCTGTGCTTCAGCGTGGGCACAACTGCAATTGTTGCCAGGCTAAGAGCTAACTGGGCCAATATGACATTGGTTTTGTATTTAATTTAATTTAGAGTTGCACAATTTGCACTCGAACGAATGCATACACTTTGTGCACGTTTAAAATGCAAAAGCATTCGTTTAATTCAATTCCGTTTCTTACTCTTGCCCAGAATTCACTTGGCATGCTCGTTTTGTGCAAATCAGAGATGTGTGCGAGCGTGTGTAAAGGTGTGTGGCTCTGCCTGAGGTTGAATGAAAATTACAAGTAATTAGTGTCTGTTGACTGTGACCTGAGGCGAAGACGCACACAAAAGTCAATTTCTGAGAACGCATGTTCGCAAGTCACGAATCGAATGAGCCTAAGCCAAGTTAAGCCAGGTGTTAATTCCCAGAATTACCGGACCATAATTAAATAATACACATGTATGCACGTATCTTGGTGCTGGCCAAATGTGATTAATGCAATTGTCATTGTTTTATCGCAACTAAATTCTTGTACTTAAAAAGGTAAACTCCAAATTTCGTCAAGCTGCTTTTATACATATTAACACATATCTAAGCTTAAACGCCTTACATTGAAATCCTTAAAAATTTTATCGATGGTTGGTTTTAAACATTTTATTGTAAATTAGCTGACGTTACGGAATTTTTGGGATTGTCGAATTTAACAGACGTCTAAATTTCTAGAATATTTAATCCCCGTCCTTGCCCGTAACAAATTTTGTGCCTAACATTTTAGTTATAACTTTGTCACCTACTTAAATTCAATCGAATTGAGAATCAAAAGCTTTAATCAATTTCTATCCATGTTATTCTTGTGGTTCTTCTTGAGAAACTTCACACACCTAATCTTTGAATCGACTTTAAACCAGGAGGCATGGCTTTGCCAAAAAGTGTAACAACCCTTAAATTAATTTGAGCAGAGGTGTTTGAAAATGTGGATAATCGGATGGTAAGCAAATAGTTTTCATACAACTGGTATTGCCCTTTTCCTTTTCCTAGTGTGGCAAAGACATAATGAGAAAATCATAAAGTCCTACACGCTGATCTATAGTTCTATAATGAGCTAGAAGCACAATGCTGGCACTGAATCTCGGGCTAAATCTGTGGCCGGCCACCCATTGCCAGGGGCAACTTCTCATTATTGCAACAAATGCGGCATAAAGCAATGGCGTTCTCTGTGGTATGCAACACGAATGTTGTGGCTAAGCCCGCATAATGTATAATTTTGCGGGTGCACACACAAAATGCAGAAGAGCGGCAGGTTTCACTTTCGACATAGTACTTTTCAGTTTTTGACTTCAGAGCAGCGCTTTTTCTTGCAGCATATTGCATACATGTATGTGCGTTTCGTATGGCATCTTTGCAGCAGCCCGGGCCGGGAAGTCAAAGCAAAAATGCAAATTAGCAACGCGCACACACATGTGGCATGTCAAGTTTGGTTAGCAAATGAGCCCGGCGATGTTCCACTTGCAGCAAAAAAAAAAGCCTTAAAAATATACATATGAGTAATGCTAGTATTTTGGGTTTGTTTTACACGTGGTTGGCTCTGGGGCATCTGGCCAGATTTTGTTACCAATTTGATGAGCAGCAGCAGGGAAAGCGGGTAGTAGGAAACTTAATGCCGCAGCGTATGTCACGGCACGCTCTGTTCTATTTAATTAAAAAATGCACATTTTTATATTTTCGCTTACTTTTTAATTTCCATAATTAGCGCTTGCATCGCTGTCTTTGCCCACGTTGATGCTGGGCGCAGGTAACCAGCAACCAGCAACCAGCAACAACAACCACAGTCACCACAGCGACTTTGGCCAAAATGACATTTTTCGTATATGTATGTTAGAAGCTGCAACACTCGCACATACACACACACACACACAGTCAGTGGCACACACATGGCCAGCAGCAATTGCATAGAGAACAGTTTTCGTAGCCTACTTATCTGGGGCGCAGTATCATATGTACGAGAGTGTAAGCAGCTACTTGGTCGCCCTCTTATGTGTGTGTTTGTGTCTATGCTAGTGTGTATGTGTGTGAGAGTGTGTGTGTACGCATATTGGTGAGTGTGTTGTGCAACATTGTGAAGTGCGCTTGTCGCTCTCGTTGCCCTCTTGCTCTGGTTGCCGTTGTTGCGTTGATTTTGTTGTCGGGTTTGATGAAACTCATGTAAATTCTGTAACATGGTTTTACCGGGTGGCAGGCGCTACATTTAATACCCATCGGAGACAAAGCAGCTGCCATGTGTCAGCACAGACAATAGAACTGATTTTATTCGCACTCTTGGCTCTCAAATTCCAGCACAGACTCTTAAGCTACTTACGCTCACACGTAAATAAATTGTGCATAGACCAAGTTGTTATCTTTAAAGCGTAAGGGATATTCGCACCCAGCTGAGTGAAGTTCCGCAATCGGTAATTTTGAACGATCCTACCATAAACCCGCCCTACTTTACACTCACGTCACATCAGTTAAATATATTAAGTCAGCAAGTATGTTAAGTCAGTTTTGTATTAATAGAATGTGATTTTGCGCGCTGCCAAAAGAAATACTTGTAGCCTTTTGTGACAAACTTTTAGAAACATGCATGCATATGTATATGTGTGTGCAGGTACAAACACAGGTGTGTTTACTTTAAATGCTAGCCCCGCAACATCACATAGCTTGTGGTCAGCTTATAACACTATTTGCCCAGTTGCGCGCATTTATCACATTTATCTTTAGCATTTGCTTGCGTTGTCCAGGAGACAGGGTTTCGGTGGCGAGTGGAGGATCAGACCTCATGCCAGCTCGGCATAAACCGAACACCTTGCAGCAAGCCATAGATAAAGAGCCCCATAAAGCAAAAATGCAAACAGGCAGCTGTGCAATGGTGCTCGGTTTATTTGCGTATTCCGTGTTTTCGTATACTGCGGCTGCCGCCGAACAGAGCTAACTGCGCGAATTTATGGCACGGCAAGCGGAAGCTGGCAAAGAAAAAACGATATAAAACAAACTGCAAGAGCTAAATAAGTTTTAATCCTATTTTGTTGGATTTGTAGCGTTGTCGTTGTTATTATGTTGCAGTTCGACACACACACACACACACTTACACAGTCGTGTCACATTGACCGTAAATGTGACAATCACAATTTTCATTTACTGCAACACAAATGGGGTTCATTACACTGGCCTAACGAATTAAGTTATATGTGTGGCTGATTGGAAAGATTTTGGGCTTAATATCCTAATCGTTGTAAATTTGTTTTATGTGTACATCAGTTAAAAATTTAATTGTAATTTGTCGCTGGCTTGGTTCATGGCTTGAACATCAACACAACTTTTGGAACGAAACTCGATTCGTCACAAATATTTCCAATTTTAAACGATGTGCTTCAGCTTAGCACAGTAAGAATATATGAAACTTAGAACATTTTCCTTAAAAGCCATTGAAATTGTAAGCATATTCGCAGTACAGAATATTCAGTTTGCTTCATAATATTTTGTTTCAGTCAATGTATTTAAAAGGTCTTAACGATTTGATGAGATTTCTGCAAGGCTCTTCGAGCTGCGTCAGACTGAAATAATATTTTGCAATCATTTTCTAATGTCAGGTACATCTTTTTTCAGTGCATGGATAATTAAGTGTGGTGTTTCGATTTTCGTATGCTAATATTCCTAATATGTACTTATATGGCAGCTCTTGTGGCTTTCCACTACGCCAATCAACGTCACGCATTACAAACCTTGCCCCATTTAACATGACTGTAATTTTCACATTACCCCAAAAACAAATTGTAAAATCTGCAAAAAAAAAAAAAAGAAAAGAAAACGAACGGTATAATGCGTTGGCCATGCAGGGCAAGGTATCTATTTAATTTGCATTTTACACGCGAAAATAGTTTGCATATCGAAGGCCAGCTGGGGGCGCATTACTCATACGCAGCGTGCGCCAAATTGCTTGCACACGGTGCAAACCATGCCGCAGGTCAGTTTCTAGTATTTGGCTGTCTGTGTGCCTGCGTGTGGAAATTTGTGTGTGTGTGTGTGTAATTAGAAGTTTAATTGGCCGAGCATAACTGATTTTATGAGTCTAGTGGCCAAACAAAAAATATTCTCCCAATAGAGCTGCGAGCAACTAATTGACGCAGCCCCCTAAATTATCTGCCCCCCCCCCCCCCCCCCCCCCCCCCTACAACTCCCGCACAACAATATCAATTAGTATGCAGCAGTTAAATTCGCTAAAGGCGCACTTTAAAAACAGTTTCCGCAGCATAAGCACCAACCCAGCGCAGGGTGGGAGAAAATCAAAGCAAATTATAAATAATTAGTAACGCATTCTGCGAGCATGTTAAGGGCTTACAGCAGCACAACCAGGCAAGGTATGCAGCAGCTCATTAAAAGAAATCAGTGAGCGTTCAGAAGTGCCAGCCAGTGAACTGTAATTATGGCGTTTGCCTTTCTGCCAGCATGGGCTAGCGAAAACGTGAAAGAAAGAAAGTATGCCAGTTAATTATTCTGCCCAGTATGGGTCAAAGAGTGTTGCCGACAAGATGCTGACAATCATTTTTTTCCATTTGACTTATCAGTAGCCGCGTGAAAGCAGAGAGCAAGTTTAACTTTATTTTTTCCCTCTAGAACTTGCTCCGTTCAATAATGAGAGGCACAAAGAAACTGACAAAGTGGAATGGCAAACTAGGAACACTTTGAAGTACGAAGCTATTCTGAATAATTGATATTTTTATTGACGGCTTTCAGGAAGAAGAATTGCTGATTTTCTAACAGAAAGTATATACATGCTTTATAGATAAGTTATAAAAAATAAATAACAAAAATACGGGAAAGAAAAGATATTTGCAGCACGCCGAAAATTTAATACCCTTGTTACTATAATACCCTTTGTCCTACAGTTTTATAGGCATGTAAGAATAGTGAAGCTCGTAAATACTCGATTTGTTGGAAATATTGTCTTAAACACAATATTTTGCCATACAAGAGCCTAGATTTCGACCGATCGTTCCTATAGCAGATAATATGATATAGTTATCCGATGTTGATAAGATTTTTCACATATTTCGTAAGTAAAGTGAAACTTATAAATGCCAATGCTGGTCCGAATGTCTTGATAAGCAAAACAGTTTTACATACAAGAACATACTCTTTGACCGAGCGTACCTGTGACTAAATGATATAGTAGTCCGATCCGGCATATCTTCTGCCTGCAACAATCGATCGATTGAGCGGGAGATGGGATGCAGTACGTTCCTTCGAGACTCTCTCAATAACAGCATACTTCTACTTAAGCAAGAGCTACACACGTGCTATCATTTTGCTGGACGCACAACATAAATTCATTCCGGGCTATCAGTGGAACTCATGCCCTGGACTTGTCCATTGTGGCAACTACTTAATTGTTATGCTGGGAATATAATGGATTCATCCTCCGGCGAGAATTACCCCTCAGGGCATTTGTTCATCCGGGATAGACACAGTCTCTGTGCAACACCAGCTCATTCAAGTGCCACCCAAATTTGAAAAGGTACGTGTAAATGGTGGAGGGTGAATCGAAGAGTCACCCAAACATTTGCAACACCAGCTCATTCAAGTGCCACCCAAATTTGAAAAGGTACGTGTAAATGGTGGAGGGTGAATCGAAGAGTCACCCAAACAATTTGCGTTAAGCTAAGCGGCTCTTTACCTCTAACAAAACAGCTTCATGCATTTCTTAGCTGTGACACTGCCAGACATGAGGACAGGCAGCCGCTAACGTCCCCAGCACTTCACATTGCGGAGCTGATGCCTTCTAAAGCCCTCAAAATTAGTAGAACTCGGTTTCTGACTCTGGCTCTAGCATTAACTGGCGACAAGGTGCAGCGTAAAACTCGCTACTGAATTATTTAGCAGGTCTAATGCATTTGATGCGTTCTGAAGCGAAATCCCACACCTCAACTTGTCATTGATGCATGACGCAGCAGCTGAATAGAAAGAAGCAGGAGTTGTAGCTGCTTTTAGAAGGAGCCTGCAGCATTGTCATTAGCATGAAACGACAGCAAATATTTAGCCACGGGCGCTCTTTACGACTCTTGGATAGTAGATGCAATCGCTGACTGTCCAGAGTATGAAGTTTTATAAGAGACGCCATTAAATCTTTATATACAAAACAGTTTTATTTGCAAAACTGACTGTCTGACTGTATGCTTGATAAATAATGCACAGCTAGTAATAAAATTATCCCACAATTGTACAAAATTGAAAAAAAATTGAATTATTGTCTTTCAAAAATCAATATAAAAGTCAGGTGCAATCAATATAAAAAAAAGTCATAATATCTTTTAAATTTTATTTGCGACATTGAGCTAAAGCTAGTAAGGGTATATTTAAATTTTCTATCAGAGGCAAATGTGTGGAAGACATACGTCTAAAAGTTGAACCAAAAAATCCGCTATTTTATGTACTTAAAGGAGAAAGTTAAGTGGCGCTGGACAGAGTGAGTCCTCCTTCAGAAATCAAACCACAAATATTTCGAACACTTAAGCACCCACAAGGCCAAAAATCTGTGGAGTAGTCGGTTATACCCGCTTTCAACCTTCTTGCTTCTATTATTCCCAGACGAAAATTTACACCTTTCAGCAATGAAAGCTTGTGCAGATTTCATATAAGATTAGATCAAGAGTTTATTAGCAAATTGGCATACATATAATTTTGCAAATTTCGAAACTTGAAAAAAATAAAAATTTGAAAAACAACATTTGACTCGAATAGCTGAATAATGCCAGCAAACATAAGATATTATTTCAGAGCAATTAAAATGTTTGTTTTTTTTTTGCAAATTCTGATGAAAGCATTTTCACCTTCGTCCGAGCTACTTATCTGCAGCACGTCGGCTTTATGTGCAGGTGGCAAGTGTGGCCTGAAAAGCAGCCCGTGAATGCCTCAAGTGATGTTTCAAGTGTTTTGTTTGTCTTTATGTCCTTCGCATAACCGCTTGCCTAGCCCATCCAGTCGAGTGATAAATAATGCACGAATTCATTAACCGCGCACTCCCCTTTCGCCCCCTTGCAAACCCTTTCGCACGTTTCGCACGCGGCTTTATGCAACCAAAATTTAAGTGATTTTAATTGCACATGAAGCTAGTGGCAATTGCATCGCAGTGGTGCGTCGAGTAATCGACAACCGAGTTTAGTGCCACCGCAGAAAAACGATCATAAAATTATGGAAAATTAATTTAGACACGAGCGTCGATGAGAAGTGTGGCAACCGCAACTAGTAAATAGTTTTATTTCGATTTTATTTTCGCAGGTTTGTGCTGTTTTATGTGTGTTTGGCAGCTGTAATTAAAATAATGGAAATACTCTACGAAACACGCTTGCGGTCTGACCATTAAAAACTCGCCCAAAATTTTCCCATTGAGCATAACAATTTATGCATATTTCTATTCCAATTTCGCTTGTGGCAAATTGAAAACCAACAACAAAAATAACAACTAATGGCGACAATGCTTTGCCACAATTATTTGTTGATTTATATGAAAAAAAAAAAATGGAGAGGATGCAAGGGGTTTCAAATATGCGTTAAACATGTGCGTTCCTCATGGAAAGAGTTTGCATTTTCCGCATTAAATATTTAAACAAAACAATTTACAAATTTGTAAAGCGTTTTTCGAGTATTCTATAAATTCAGGGCTTTAGTCTAATGCATTTTACAATCATCAGCATCAGTCTAGAGCATAAGCTATAAATTAACATCGATCAACGAAACTTCGGTTATTCTTGATTTGATCGATAATGATATAAAAGTAAGTAAATACTTTAGCCGGGAGTGCTCGACCATGAGATGCCCTAAACTCTGGCCAAGCAACCTTTGCAAACAGTCTAGCTTATTTCTATAGCAAAACAAGTAAGAGGTTCTAGTCGGGAGCTCCCGACTAGGGGATACCCTGAACCCTCTTATTCCAACAATAATAATACTTTCCCCAGTAGGGCTCGATCTCGCGACAGACCGCACCACTTGCTATGCCTCTACTCAGCAGCCACACCAACAATTAAGTACTTATGATAAAAAGGAACTAAAATAACATTACAAAAAAAAAGATGCAATTACCATGCTATTAGAATGCGAAGCAGACGCGCATGAATGTATGTGTGTACATGTATACAGAAATTCTTAAAGCTGCTGCCCCATTCAATTGCGCAGTTGCATATAACTTTGGTTTTTCTTAACCGATCTTTATGAAATTTTCTACAGTATATCTTATTGTACCATAGAATATTTGTGTATTCTGAAAAAATCAATTGCATTTAAATTGTGGTTTAAATTGGTTGGCAATAAAAGTTGGGTTATTAACTTGATTTATAGCTCTGGGGTGGTAGCGGGGAGGTGGCGATAGGTATGAAATGAAAGATACTTGAAATATCTAGAATATTCTAGAAGCAACATATCATGTTTGGTGGCTCTAGCTCTTATTATTTACCCAATTTGCTAAAAAAAACAGGATGTCGATATCGATTTTTATCGATTGCTTGGAAACGGAGTAAGTTATCGATTATCGGAAACAAACTCGATCTGCGCGGGAACTAGGAGCATCTACATCTAAAATTTCAGTCTCTAGCTCTTATAGGTTCTGAGATCCTTTGACTCATACATACGGACGGACGGACGGACGGACAGACAGACAGACGGACATGGCTAGATCGACTCGGCTATTGATGCTGATCAAGAATATATATACTTTATGGGGTCGGAGAAGCTTCCTTCTGCCTGTTACATACATTTGGATTTTGCACAAATACAATATACCCTTATACCCATTTTTAATGGGTTCAGGGTATAAATATAATATGATTATAATCTGCCATTAATAATTATCTAATTTGTTGTTAAGAGAGTTAATAAAGGTTTAGACTACTTGCAGACTCCATTAACAGTCTGCTGCGAGAAGGCGTAGCGAGGGGTGGCCATAATGTCTTACTCAATTAAACTTTTAACAACGAAATTGAAAGATGCAATTTTTAATTCATTTCTAATTGCTATCAATGGAAAATGGAGCACTTCGTAAGCATTATCAAGGGATTGCATAAACAGTAATAACCACAAATATTGTTTGCGTCGCTCTCTTTTTGAAGCAGATGCTTTAATATAGACGAAGTCAAAATCGAATTAAAGAGTTGGCGTTGATGTAGAAATGAGCTGCTAATTGTTGCTAAAATGAAAGAAACTATTTTAGTTTCTGAACAGCAGCATAGACAAAATCGAAAAAGGCTCTATATTTATGCCTTATTTAAAATGCCTAAGCTCTTAGCTTAAAAATAGATTGTCTGAGGACTTCATTCAAAAAAAGCCACAGTCTCAAAAATCCGATCACATGTTGCAAGATGCAAGATTTGCCGATATTTATTTTTCGTCTGAGCTAGCACAACACTGCGAGAAATGTGATCTTTTTATTTTATTTACGATTTCATTACCATGTATTGTGCTCCAGCTTATTCCTTTCAAAACAAAATCCTGTCTGACTCCCAAGAAACTTAAGAATTATTATTTACATAGCGCGCATTATGAGTACGTATAAGTATATGTAGTCTTTTAGTACTTTGATTCTTTATTTACCTATAATGCAACTCCTCTGACCAGGCAAGCCAAGCATTGGCATCATAATCTGAATTATTGCCACACACACACACACACACACACACCTTAACTCATGCCACGTTTCCCCCTGTGCGCTTATCACCAGTTTGCTTTGTGAATTTTAAAGCATCAGCCGCACTTTGTGGTAAAAACAAATTTATTAAGCCTTCATGTTTTGCTGTTTTCATTGGTCATGGGTTTTCCTGTTTTTACGCTCCTGCTTTGCCACACCAATAAACTGTGAACAGTGGGGCAACTGCAACAATGGAGGCGACGCCAAACATGGCGGTTGCCTGGTAATTTTTTGCATGGTAGGGGTGTGCGAAAACGCAAACAATGACCAACCAATGACATACCATACAAAGCAAGCTCTAATAGCCGGACAACAAAAAGCGCAAGAACAACAACAGCTTCTGCTGCAACAAAAGCAACAACAGCGGCAACAACAACAACAACAACAAAAACAATAGCAACAGCAGCAAACTCAATTATCATTCATGGCAAAAGTTGACGTGACTATCATTCAATAGAATGAATGCTTCGAGGGCACGCGGAAAACGGAAAGTGACAAGGGAAACTGTCAACGATATGCCATGCAAATTTCGTACAGTACGAATGTGCCCTTTATATAAAACACAAAAGGAGAAGGGTATATACAATTGGACAAAAATTATAATGACGAGCCAATGATTAAAAGAAACGCTATGTCTATAATTGATATATATCTAAATATTTGATCCAGATGCATTTGAAATTGATATATAGTCGTCGATATTTATCATATATGCTTAGTTGGATAATAAAAACTTCAATAACTGCAGGCAGAAGACATTTTTACCTAATTTACGAAGTTCAAATTTCAATGAATAAGTATTTCGAAAGTACTTTTCATCTGTAGGTTAAAAACATTTGCATCAAAACATTATACCCATTGTGCCATTGAGACATTTTCAAAGGGTGCAGGGATTAAAAGAAAATTTTGTGAATAAAAAATTGAATAACCAATCAACTGTAGTTCAGAATTACACTGGGTATATACCTTTTTTTGTAAGCCGTTAAATAAGCTGTTCAAAAAGAACACTTTAAGATCATAAAGATCCTTGCTTGAGATATGCGCAAGTAATGGCGAAATATTTGAAAGTTTAGTTTAGTTTATTAGAATAAATAATTATTTTTTTCATTTGGAGGTTTCAATATACAAAAGGAACAAGCATGCAGGATAAAATCAATAGCAAACATTATTGAGATCTTAAATAAATGCTAAATGATTTTTTCATAACAATTTTATTTTTGTGCAGATCAAAATTTGTCAAATCTGAAGGTAACGTACGTCGATAGATCTACAAAGTGAAGTAAAGAATGTTTTATCTTATAAATAAACTTAAGTGAACAGAATGAATGCACCTTGCCAGACAGACTAATTAGACTAGGACTAATTATATATTTATTTGTGGTCAGTTTTCCTATATACGGATTTGTGGAACATAACTTCGGGTATTGTTAAAGAAGGTCAACAGGGAACGTCAATCAATCTGGACTGTGCCATGGAACGAAACTGGCTATAAACAACTTTAAGAACATATCAAGACGACAAGTTTCGAGGGAAGACAGCACTGGGATTTTCCATAAATAAATAAAATAAGTACTTTGAAATCACCACAGTTTGTACACTCTATATTCTCGAACAAATTGAATATAAATTCACGTTTTAAGGCGAGAAGCACAGCAAAGCGCCAAAGGAGCTTGGAGCCGTTTTTTTGTTCGCGACGTTGCAGGAGATTTCAATTTTTTGCTTAAAATTACAGCACAAGACGCATTTAAATTGTGGCAAATGAGGGAAGGCGTCTTGGAGCCGGGATCTGTTATCTTACGCTCGCTATGCTCCGGGCTGCGCCTAAAACTAGGCAACACGGTCGCATATAAAAGAAAATTTTTCAATTCACAACAAATGTGCGTTGTAGCCCGTGGTTGTTTTTGTTTAATTTTGTTTTGCATCCAGCCCCCACAATGGCCATAAACAACAACAAAAACAAGACACCAGAAGCAACAACAACAACAACAACATCAGACGAAAATCACGCACTGGCAAAGTACGAGTAGGGTGGCTCGTGCGGCCTGGCATGGGAGCAAAATGCCCAAGAGTGAGGGTCCAATTGGGGAACGGCTGCATCTTCATTGTCGCCCATCATAACCAACACACTGAAATGTACAATATTTTCCACATGCCACACTCGGACAGGCTATGGCAAGTTCTGTTTGCCTGCTGCTGTTTGCTGCTGTTGTTTTTATTGTTGTTGCAGCTGTTCTAGTTTTTTTTTTTTTTTTTTTTTTTTTTTTGGTTAAATGTCTTTGCACATCCCACGCAGACTTGGCCATCTTGCAGCTGCGCAGGCATTCGGAAATAGCCGCAGCAGCCGAACTATGCAAACATCATCCAGTCAATGTTTGAAAGACACTCTACTCGGTGCATACATGCATATGTGAGAAAAATCTACTTCGCAAACAGCGAATTTATTAAATTTCTGGTCATTGACATTACAAGTGGCTACTTTTGTAAGTTGGCAGCCAGTCTTCAATCAAAGAAATTTGAAAATACGTATATTGCTTAGTTTTTTATTGGGTTTATTTTTCGACAGATTGTAATGGGCTTGGCTGTGGTAATTTCTGCTTCGAGGCTCCTGGTTGTCAGTGATTCTATAAGCTAGATTGAAAGTCATTTAATAAAATTAATGAACATTTCAAGGAAGACGAGAAGTCGCCGGTTCAACTTAAAACTGTTTTCTTGGTCATTTACAATTTAATGTTTTATGTTCAAGTGCAGCTGGACAATTAGTAAGCTCTAGATAGAAATTTTGCTATGGGTTCAGCGTATAATAATGAATATTGGCAAAGAAAACAGTAAGGAGTTTCTTATCCAGCATTTACTAACTAAGGGGCATCAATTTCCCAGTCATAGACATAACAGTATGGTGGGTGCGTATACGTTATTTATGCATCGGGTAAGGCTGGGAAGTACCTGATAGCATTAAACATTTCCCAATTCGATGTAGGGAACCAGGTTAAGGTCTCAGTGGTCATAAGATTTAGTATTAAACAATGATTTCAGAACTACAATGATTCAATTTCCTACATTTAATTTGAGCCGCGCAATGGCAAGCAATATTATTTTTCACGACAAAATTCAATAAATATATATGTTTCATTAATGGAATGAAGTCGTACGTAGTTCTTATATACTGCAGCATTTCGAGTAGGTTCTTAAGCAGGGCTTCATTTGAAATTGTGTTTTGAAACTAAACATTTAGCCAATTATTTTGTGGCTTTCTCGGTTTTTAGCCAGCAGTTAAGCAGCTGTGGCTTGTTTCATTTTTTCCATTTCACAAGCACAATATTATGCAAAATAGATAAAAATACATCGAAGAGCGTTACAATTTATGCAGTTGCAATCAGCAGCGAGTGGGGCAGGGAGAGAGAGAGAGAGAGAGAGGGGCAGGAACAACTGCAGCTGCTGCTCTGAATTTGAATTTGCCTCAGCTGGAGCTGGGCTGCGTTTAGATGCAACAACGTTGCGACGCCGATGCTTATTTTGAGTGTAGTTTACTATGAAGTGGGCGCCACTTGCACTTACAAATCATTGAAAATTCAACACATTGCTAATACGACATGTTGTCACAGTGCTGGCAACACTGTTGTCATCTATTCATAGCTGTGCTTGTGTGTGTGCCACATTGTGTTGCACTTGTTATTAAGTACTCCAGCGCACAATTTTGTCGTAATGACAACCTGCAAGGCAAATGCCTAAGGCGCCAACATCGCGTGCCTGGCCTGGGCCGCGACAGCAACTTGAACTGGAGTGCAAGCCAGGCCGAGAGGCGGCGCATGGGCGTGACCGGCCAGAATGCGCGTTGTTCGGTGTACATATAATTTGCATGTTTAGCGAAATTAGCGCACTAACAACAGCTGCACACAACAACAACATGCAGAGGGGAGAGAGAGAGAGAGGGAGAGAGAGAGAGGGAGAAGTGAAAGCAAGCGGCTGCCGTTCCGATTGTTGTTCTCTGTTGTTGTGTGTGTTGTTGTGTGTTGCTGTGTATTGTTGTGTATTGTTGTGTGCTGTGTTGTGTGCATTTTGGTTACCGAACTGCGAGCAAACGACAAATACTACGCATACGCCATGTGTGCCCTAGCTCGCCCACAAGCATTAACCATTATTTGCTTGTCGACAGTGCTCGGAGCACTTTTCTGACCTCGGGCCACTTTAAATTAACTCTAATAGCCAGCAGCGTTGCCAGTGCGAAGCCAATTCATTTGCCGAGCTGCGTTTGTTAAACTCATTTGCCTTAATAAGTCAATTATGTTGCTGCTATTTTTTTTTTGCTCTTGCCTAATGCTTCTGCTTCTGCTTTCTGCTCCCGGAAGTCGCTTGTTTTTGCTCTGCCAAAAAATTGAGGCAGCAAACAAATCTTCCTTGGGATGAGGCGGAGTGCAAGAGGGCCTTTGAGAACTGTGGAAAGATTTTGTCAGATACTAAGTGTATCTCAATTTCTATATAGCTTCTTAATGCATTGGAATATATATATTGTAAACAAAATGTTTATATATTTCTCTCCTATATTTATTTATAATATTCGTTGAGCTAAAGAGTCTGTTCAATGAGAACGATAGGAAAAACAAATTATAAAAAAATATATTTTATTACTGGAACAGATTTTACATTCATTCAACGAGCTTCAACGCACATTTGTTGCCTTCTATTTTGGCTTTTTAAAATGCGAATTCCACGCTCAAAGGAAACCCCTTGGAAAAAAAAGAGAAAAGAAAACTTAAAAAGCAAGCAGCAATAAAAGAAATTATGAAGATAAATGACCAAATCCCTTTGTTTCCAGTTGAAAAGCAATTCTATTCCAAATAATGTAAATTATTTTTGTTTGCTAGCAAATGGGGAAAAGAAAGCAAAAAGTAACCCGGATGGCTTAAAGTGTGGCCGGCCAAAGTGGCTTACAGCATTTAATAAATCCCCAAATGCCAAAAAGTATTCATTTATTAAGTAAATAAACCTCACTCAGCGACTGACCACCGTCAGTAAGCTGCTTAAAAGTTGCGAGAATTACAAGTCTGCTGAATTACGACTAAACAACATCAAACGATAAATAATACTTGTGACTTTGCCAAGCAATAACTTAAATGCCACTAAGAGCAAAGCGATTTAAAAAACCCCCCCAAAGTCAACAAAATCCGTCAGCCTTCAGCTAATAAAACAGCAAAGGTAGCCCAGTCCACATTTAAATATATATCTGTATATATATATATAATTATGTAATATACGCGCATCTTTCATCCTTATTCGCATGCCCATTGCCTTTCCAAGGAAAATCCATTAGGAGCCAAATGAATGAGCTCAATTCATGGTTTATTTAAAGCCTTAAGATTCGCAACAAGTTGCCATATTTTATATTTTCCGCATTTTCATCTTAATTCAACTGAAAATCACACACAGAGCCAGGCAAATCTCAATAGTTCTTAGTAATTAGCAAATATGTTTGTCATCAGCTAAAAATTAATTAACCCAAGTTTAAATATGTATGTATTTCAAAGTGATTACACTCTAGTTTACACTCAAGTTTTGCAACTATTATATTAAATCTATTTCGCTTAAAAAAACATAAATTCAAAAAATTTCGAATTTTTTCGGAAGCCGCAGAAATATTCATTTTTTCATTCTATATATAAATCTTAAGTTTTGAACAAAACTTAATTTGGTTGTCTAGTGTAATAATAAACTCGTAAGGGTAAATAAAATGCTCAGCAAATTGGACTGCAAACCCACATACTGCATTAATATATCACCTATAAAGTCAACAGCAGGCTAATTGACAATTTTCTGCTTATTTTGTGTTTATCTTTTTGACATATGCGCAAGTTTGGAAAAATTCATTTTCGTGCATATGCATTATCCGAGCGATAGAGAGAGAGGGAAAGAGAGAGGGGGGAGAAAGAGATTTACATAAAAGTTTTTAGCCGTCATAAAATGATGATTAATTAAAAGGTGAATTACAAAAGTCATGTTCGTATTTCCATGGGCCCCATAAATTGAAGTTGTTTACCCAAGGCAACTCTGAAAATATTTAAAACTTTTCACAAATTCCACGCGTGCCACAAAACTTTTTTAGCGCTTGCAATTAAATTAGCTGCCTTGAAGCACACACACACACACACACACACACACGTGTGTGTCTGTTTGTTTGTGTTTGTGCGCGTATGTGAGTGCAATAACTTTTTGCTTTGCTTTGCGTGTCGTGTTGGCATAGTTACGTTTTTTTTTTTTGCATTTATTGACTTTTTTAGTGTCAGATGCTTTATGATTTTTTATTTGTTTTTTTTTGTTTTTTTCATATTAGCAAAACGTCAAGATTAAAGCATTTTCTGTCAAATGTATTTTACAGCTATGTCTCTTTTCGTCCACAAATTGATTAAAAAGCTTTGCTCGGGCTGCTCGGCCAACAAATATTTTTGGTTAGTTAAATGGTTGCGCTACTGCGCTACTGGCCACGCCCACCGAGCCCGCCCTATTTGTGTTGGCGCGTTACATATGCATTTGAATTTCTAACCCAGCCCACATGAGAATATTTTCATTTTAATAATTGATTTTTCGCGTGCGTACAATGCTTGCCTTGACTTAAGCCATGGAGTAGCAGCTCGTTCTGTTCATTCTGTGTTACACACGGCGTATGAGTAATGCCAATTATGCCAGTCCGCATACATGCTCGCACGGCTGAGCGTATCTCCATGCGCCAGTTGGCGCTGCTGCATGTCGACACGTGCGCATTTTAATAAGTTATCCAGCAACTCCGCCAAAGTCAAAGGCTCATCCACTTATGGCCACAACATACTCGTACTTGGCCAGACTCAAATCTTGGCAAAGTTTTTAAAGCAAAGCGCTGGCTCCCGAGCCAAGAATAATTGCAACGGGCGCTGGTCCTATCTCAGATTTATTATAGAGAATCTGAACTTTGAGCTTTCGTTTTTGCGTTATTTTACATTATCTAAATAACAAATTAGTGTCAAGCGAAGTTAATATTACATTTAAATGGCGAAATTAAGCCAAGCAATTTAAAAAGAAGAAGAAAAGAAAAACAGTTCTCAATAATTAATATGACAGGTAAATTGAAATTTTAGTTATTGTTATCAACTCTTCCGATGAGAAAATAATAACTACAACCCAACGAGTCACATAGTAATTGTCAAAGTATGTGCATATGAGAATTTCGCCTCAGGCAAAGCGTCTGTCGCTCAGCTTGACTCCATATGGAAGCGAACCGCACAGAGTTCAAGTGCGGTTGTGAGCAAGAGTTATTCTCTTTATACATAAATGTGCTTCAACTTCCTTTAATTTGCGGCAATTGAACTTTTGCAATTACAAGCACTGCCCACATACTACATGGCAGATGTAAGAGATGTCAACTTAATGCTGGCCACGTTGATGGAAATGGCCAGTTTTTGAGCAACTAACTGTCTGACTGTCTGCTCGGAAGACCAGCTCCGAATCTGTGGGAATGGGGTCAGCTGCACGCAATGGAAACCGACATGTGGCATGGCTGACTTGCCAGCTGCATGACTTTGCCCCTGCCCTACTTAGCGTCCCTTGGCCTGCTGTTTGATGGCACTTTAGTCCAAGTCGTTTTCCTTTTTATAGCTCTCCTCGACGCGCCATTTTTGATCAAGTGCATTTCAGCAACAGAGCTAACGAAGTAGAAACTTAAGCTGCCGACGGTTTTGACTGGGCAGTTAGTTCTAGTGCCATAGGCAACAGCTGAAGATTTTCATGCCACTCAATTCCAGGGTATCAGGGGTTACGCATAGCGATTGCGATGTGCAACAAATAAAATAGAAATAATTCTATAAGCTAAGGTCTTAAGACAGGAAAAAAATACTGTATTTTAAAGATACACTTGAAATTTCTAACAGAGAGTGTATTGTAAATTACTTAAAGAGAGATATTTATTTCTGTTAACAAGCTCAATGTTGTATTAGTTATTTTAACTAGTCTTTATCAAATCAAAAGTCGAGCCCATACTTATCTTTTATTATTACTTTGCGCAAGGTGTAAACATTTCCTCCGCATCTACTTTGGTAGCTTCGATGCTTATAGCTAGATCTATATCAAATGTTCATCCAACCAAAGCTAACCTCTAAAAATATAATTTTCTAATTTAATGTGACATATTTACTATCTATGTATAATATACATCTTACCTTACCTTTCGATTTATAAAAAACTTGGGCAATAGAAACTCCTACCTTCAAAATTTCAACTTCCTAGGTCTCGCTCTCTTTTTGTCCCTATCTCTCTTTCTTGCTGCCCGGAGATCGATGCATTCATACTGAACCATATGTTCCCTGGATCGACTCACAGGTAAATGCTTATAGCTACAGCCATCTATATAACTAAAGTTCTTAAGAAAACAGAAATCAGTGATCAGCCTGGAAACCTTTTGTTGACGACCTAAAAAGAACTTACTTGGATTGAGCTCATAGGAAGCGAAAAGAGAGCGATTTGAAGTACTTACTGAAAGAATCGCATACCCATATCGAATGCGTATATACTAGATGCTGTCAAATTCAAAGAGTATCGATACTTCGTCTATTCAAAGGCAGGCTGTCATGCCCGTTGACTTAAATTCCTTCTTTGCTAACACAGAAATACACGTATACTGAAGGCGAAACACAAGTGGGTCATTGGACGCACATTGTGGGATAAGAGGAAATCTGTACCACATTTCAGTGCTGACGGCCAACATATTCGTTCCGTATAATCAAAATCGGGCTAAGCGTATAAGCCGACAAAACTATGCGCACTAATTAATGAAAACAATTAGTAAATTAAGTTTGCTGTTTCCGCTCGATGACGACCAGAATAATAATAATAGTAATAATAATAACAAGGGTAACAGACAATTGCCCAAACATAAGCGGCAAAATATCATCATAAACATAAAAATGCAAACGTTGGCAATAAACGGGCATACAAATGCCCAAAATTTATGCTAATTGGACTTGTTTACCAGTGCGTGTGGTTTAACATGCATAAATCTAAATCCACACAGCCAACCTCTATATCTATCTCTCTATCTAGCTCTATCTCTATCTGGTTCGCTCTATTCATATATACTTATATATATATATATATTTCCAGCATTTAGCTGACGTCTTCAATTTTGTTTATTTGAGTCTGCAACACCCGCGGCAGGTTGTCTGAGCTCAGACCAGGAGAAGCTCAAGCTTAATAGCCTCTTCTCTGCGTGCTCTGATTTCTTGTGTCAACCCAACAACATATGCATAAGTTAAATAATGTGGAGTGTGCTCGAATAGCAGTTACCACGTAACAAGCTTCAAATAATTTCTACTAAACTTGTTTATATATTTTACATATTTATATGTGGAAATTGAATTTATAGAAAACCAGAAAATTGATTAATATGTATATAAACTGACTCGTGAAAATATAATTCATTTAAATTAGTAATTTAATTGTGCCTTAGTAAGCAAAAATTATCGATACGTTTATGTTTATTTATGTATGTGAGTGTGAAATTAGCTCATGTCCACTTCAACAAAATATTTCATCGTACCCTTTTGTGCAGCTTTGAGTACAGTATACTTAAAACAAATCCAGCAGACGAATGAGCAAATATTTTATATTTGTTTCGAAACCAAAGACAACCGAAAAACAAAAGCATAGCAAAATATTTGATTTGGCATTGTGTGGGCAAATGTTGCAAGGAGCGGGAGCCACATTCAGATTCACATTCTGTACAAGTGATGCGCCTCGGCGCCGGAATTCCTTGCAGGATTTGCGCTGAGCGCCGTCTGGTGCTTGGCCTATACGAAAATTGTATTTGCATGTCAATTGCGTTTGTTTATCTCGCGTTATTATTTTTGACATTGCCACAAGGCATAAGCAACACGGACAGAGACAATGTGAGCGCCTGAAGGGGACCAAAAATGTGCGGCTGATTCGATAGCTCTGATATAATGGAAATATTTAGTCAAGCTATGGAGCGCACTTGGAAATCATAATTTGCATATTAAGTTGATTTCGGTAAGGGGTAAGAGCTGAAAATTGCCATAGATCAAGCTAATAGAGTTTATTGCCAAGAAAATGAAAGGAAAGTATTTTTGGTCTATATACCAAATATAATCTTCGATATAAAGCAATGTGTATGAAACTTTTAATCTATTTATATAAAATGTTCTCGATATGCATCGATTGAATATGCATCATATTATTGATTACCAGGCAAAACTAGTTTGATTTTGATTTGGTTGAATTTTCAATAAGAGCTCAGTTCATTACAAGCTCGTTTAATGTCAGGAAGCGATAAACTTTATCGACTTCGGTCTGTAATTAAAAACCATTTTACAACACTATAAAACCCAACTATTAACGACAAACTGTAAAAGTTGCACAAAGAGCTTCTGAGTTGATTGACTAAAATGTTTACCACAGACTTTTCATAGAATTCCATAAATTTTAATGTTTTCTATGTATAAAGCGGGGCACAAAAAAGCCAGCAATTAATAGCATGCTTTTGTGCTGACGGTACGGCATGGTAATGATTGGAAAACTCAATCTCGAGTAGCAGTTGCCGACAAATGCCTGCTGACTACCAACCGCAAAACAATCAAAAAGTGATTTTAATTGAAAAACGGTAAAAATCAAATGCAGGAAGAAACCCATCTGAGTGCCAGAAAGCAATTAATATGCAAACAAAAGTCGCAAAAGCTATTATATCTATTTAAAATATATATATAAAATATATATATATATTGTACTCATGAGGCAGGTGTTGTGCGCATACACTGAAATTTCCATTAGTGCCGGAGTTCAAGGTTCTCCTTTTTGGCTGCCAGCACGTACAGTGCATAGATTTTTATATGCCTCATGCCTGCTCGGTGTGCTGCTGAAGCTTAGCATTCTGATGCGACTCAAAGCATAAGGTAGGTCATAAATTGTCGGCCAAATCCACTGAAATTCGTACACCTGTTCACGCAGCTAAGTATTATTGATAAGCATTAAAATCGGCAGCGTATCCAACACGCGCACTCAATAGAGCATTACGTGCATTACATACGCATCGCGTCGTATACTTATTCAGATGACTATTAAGCGCTAGCTCTACACATACTAATAGTACTTATATTTTCTGTGGGGAGTGGGGCATGTCTATAACAGCAGTTATAAACTCGTTAGCACACAGATACAATCATACTGGGAAGAGCTTTAAGCTGCCTTTTACAACATTTCGCCTTCGCCCAGCAGTTAACCCAACAAATGCAACTTCATGAATGGTTCATGCACCCACTTGGCCGGCTGGTGGGTCATTTGAGGATTGCAAGGGTCAAACCAAGGCAGCAAAGGAAACGGAATTACGACAGAAAATACAAGCTCCTAATTCAACTGTGTAGCAACAGTTTCTATTCACATAAATACACTTTGGGTACTTGAGCTGGTACTTTAAAAATTTGGACTTTAAATATGCATCTAAAAGTTACGGCTTTGACAGGTTTCTTTCTAAGTATAAATTTGAAATTTTGGTGTTGTGGATTATTCAGAATTTTGTGATTGATTTGCAGGCTTGCCTCATACCCTTCTAGAGAGTTGTATAGTTATGTCACGCACTTAGAATACTAAAATGTATTAGATATTTATGTCAAAGTTCAATTTGTGATTAAGTGTAACTATAATAGCTATGGCTCTTATTACATATGTATATGTAAAGTTTTCCTCGAAGCAAGAAACTAAACAACTTTTAAGACAATTTACCTGAACAACAGGTGAAATTAAGGTTTCTTGGTATTAATCCCGCTTCTTAATATACTCTTATTATTCATTCGAATTGAAATTTCTCTGAAAATTTGCTATTTAAATTCAAAGAGCAACGTATGCGGAATGCTGCTGAATATGACATATAATATATATGTAATATGCAAGATGACAATTATAAATTGTGCAATGGACGGGTCAATCGGTGTGTAATATTATTTAAGCATCAGGAGGAGCTCACGAATGGTAACATTGTTGTCATGTAAACGAGATGTTGTTTAAAAAACAATTGACCCCGTTGGTTAAATTGGTTGACTCTCTTGGCTATCGACAATATCAATTTGCAAGACAATGCAGCGCGGTGCCAGGCCAATACGTACACAGGACTCTTGTTAGAAACGGCATCAATGCATTTGATTGCACAATCCTTCATTGCCAGGACCTTTGGCTCCTTGTACACTTGTCAGCATGCTCCTGCCATTTCTTATACAATATATGTATGCAGTTTATCTGCTGACCACAGTTTTTGTCCCCGTGCCGTTTGACAGTGGCCAGTTGCCAGTGGCCAGTGGCCATCGCTGGAGGACTCTTTTGTGTGCCGCTGGCCCACTTTTTATTGGCCTTTGTGGCATTTGTGTCATAAACCGCTTTTGGCATTTGGCCTCCAAAGTGCACTGCCACTTGCCACTTGAATTTAAGTGAATTTCCATAATATTCTTTGCTCCTTCTTTGCCGTATTGACTTAGGTTTTTTTTTTTTCGCAACTTTGTTTTATTGACTTTGCGGCGACAAATTCGAAATTTAAATTGCCATCAAAATGCGCACGATATGATAAATTGCCAACGAAATCGTAAAAAACGCTCGCCATTGTATCAATTTGTCTGGCTATTTGTGTGTGGTTTCCAATTTTGTACATTTAATGGCAATCATTATGCTCCACTTTTGGCCATCATTCTTTCGGACATGTGACATTATGCAGTTTGATTTAAATTCGTTTAGTTTGGCTGCATTCAACAATTTCATCAAATATTTAAATTAGTAGCTCACATTTAGCTGCCTTTTCTCCCTCCGAGTACTGTTTGCCCTTAAACCACAAATTGTAATTAAACTTTTGGAATCGTTTGTGACGTGAACAAAAGACAACGATTTGTGTAACATGCGTATTTTTAATCAATAACTGTTCTGTGTTTAGTTTTGATTTTGTTAATAATTAAACAAAATCTTGCCTGCGGTCCTTGTCGCACTTCAACTATTATGTTGACGAAATTGCGGTCTTGGGTGAGGCAAATAAATTCCACGGGCCACAAAAGCATAGTTTTTTTTTTTTACCCATTTCATCGGCCCCTCAGGCTCTAATTATATGCAATTTTTAATAACGTGTCCATTTTAATTTATTTTTAAGCGACAAATAACTAAACCAAAAACTTTATACCGTTCGGTTAGTAAATACAAAATAACTAATTTCTGTTTGTATGTGTAAATCGATGGGTATTTTTTTAAAGGCAGACCGGAAGGTGTGTAAAAGCAATTCTATTCAGCGTGTGATTCTACAAATAATATCTTCAAGTTATAGCACTTATAATCTACCAGATAAGTTCTCGTTCTTTTTTGTGGGCTGGATCTCTACGAAGCGAAAGACTATGAAAGTGAAGCGTAGTTGCATATACAAGGTAATTACAATTTAAAGGGTATGTACAATAGCCATCATAGACATAAATAATAATAATATTTCGCCTGTTTTCTGGGTCGCAGCTGTGTATCCTTTCAGGCGCCCCTCTGTAACGGGGCCAGCCTGGACCCTGGCGACCGCAGCAGCTTGTCGCAACTGAAGAAATTGAAAAGTTGCTCTCCGACCACACAAAAAGCTGGCCACCTTGTGTACTACCTTGGTTTGAACTATACTTAGTCGATAAAGCTGATTCAAACTTGGATGGCGGACGCACAATTGGGCAAAAGTATCTTAAATAATGAAATAATTAAAAAAACTTTAGGAGAAGAGGAAACACCCCGTATTCAGTGCCGAGTTTCCACTGCATTATTGATCAACTTTGGAGCCGGTTAAGCCTCCATCTGACTGTCACATACATTTGCACAAAACCGAAATAATCCTTTATGCAGATAATTGTATTCTTTAATGCCAGTTCAATCACTCGAAAAGAATGGATAAATAATTTAATGTGCGTACATTTACATAACTGCGCGAATATTTGCAGCAACATGCCAGAATTTGCAAGTCAGAATTCGTAAGGGGTGCGACTGCAATTAAAGCATGCGTATTATTGCGTATACGCAGCATGTGTCCGAATCTTATATTCAATGAGCACTAGCTGTGGTTTATAGCCCTGCCTTGCAGCCCAACGATTAAATGTGCCTCGCCCCGCCAACATTCCAGACGCAACGGAAAATAATTAGACACTCAGCATTATTTGTAGGCAATCAAATTGAATTTAGTGTGGGCAGAAGCCCATCGTTACCAAAGCCACGCCTACAACACACACGTATGCCTTTTGTGCTCTAGCTGGTGTGGCAGTGTGTGTGTGTGTGTGTGTGTGTGTGTGTGTGTGCTTATGTGTGTGTGTGTGTGTGTGTGTGTGTGTGTGTGTGTGTGTGTGTGCTTATGTTGTGTGTTTATGGCCAAGAGTGTGTCGTACAGACACTTCCTTCGGCCTGACAAGCTGTTAATTCTCATCACGTTTAATGTAATGGCAGCACGTTAACTTTGAAGCGCAAAATTGGAATTCAATATGTTCGCTAGCATATAAAATGTGTGACTTTCTCGCGCCCCCTCTCGCTCACTCTCCCTTTCTCCCTCTCTCGCACCCTCTTTTTATGTGTATCTCTTTCAATATTCGACTTTTTGGCGAGCTGGGGCAAACTTTTTCTGGCCCCAGACATTCGGCTCGTAAATGAGCATTGAATTATGCCTTGAATTATGGCCAAAAAGGAACTGCAAATACTGACTCGTCCTGACATGTAGATTATTGTAATGAATATTTAATATAACTTTGCCTCTATATATATTTATTGCATTTTTGTTCTGCAACAACAGCAAAAAAAAAAAAACGAGAAGAGAAAAACGAATTTTGTTTTTCATTTTGATCGCATATATTTATTTATAATGTATTTTTGCCGCTTTTGCGACTAACAAAGCAAACGCCAACAGAAACAATGAAAATTCAATTATTTTCGCTTGAAAATCTCATTCGTCTGCATTCCTCTCAAATATTGCATACCATTGAAATAATAATATGAATTGTCAAACAAATTTTCATTTTTTTTCGAATGAAATATTTCCAAGAAAACAATTTCCGTCTCTTTCAAAATTATATATATTAACATTCTTCATCATAAGTACGAGCTTCATTGAGATGGATAGAAAAGTCTCTTCTTGGTCTTAAAGGTATTCTAAAGTAAGTAAAGTAGAGGACCTAAATCGCTTGTTTGTTTTTCTATATGCACATGGGAATCACTATCTTAAAATGTCATCAATAAGTTGCCTTTTAGAGCGTCACAAATTGCAAAATTCTATTCAACTTATTAATCAACTTATTAATTGTTATCAGCTGATAACAACCTTCTATTTCCTAATGAACAGACTACTGTGTAGACGGTTCCATCCGATGGAAACGTCCTTTCTTGCTTTTTTGAGTTAACTTTTTTGCGGTGTTCTGTAAGAATGTCACAAGTCCTTTGGTGGCCAGGTCTGCGACACACTTCTACCTCATTACGCATCTTAATTGTGTCATTCAAGTGCCCGCGCATTAATATTTTTTAATTGCTATGCCATCATTTTATATATATATTTCAGTATAGCCTGCCAGTTTGTAAGTTTGTTTTAATCGATGCTTTCAAAATAAAACACACAGATTTATTTGTTAAATCAATGATGAAGATCTAGAATGTATTTCTTCAAATTTAATTTAAACACACTCAAATGCAACGTAACCTACATTATTTATATCTAATTTATATATATAATCCAATTAGTTACTGAAATAACTAAGCTATTTTTTATTGTATAGGGTATAGTCCGTACTCTCACTCTATACTGTTTCTGGAGTCGAGCTGACGAACCCGAAACCACAAATAAATAAGTTATTTAAAGCGTGAGCAGCATGAGTTGGACGGCATTTGACTTGTCTCATCTTTGCTTTATGTCAGCCATTAACTCCAACCAGACCGAAGGCGAACTGCTGCTCATCTGCACTTAACCCACTCAACGAATCGACACTTGGCTTGGATGGCTGAACCAGTTGGACACTCGGACACTTTGATACTTGAGCAGCGGCGAAAAACCTTGAAGTATGGCAGTGCACATGACAGAATGTGGCTCTCCATCTGGTACACTAAACTATATATATCAACTCACTTTAACACACTTTGCGCACTCTCATCGCGTGCCAGACAGTCGCAGGACACATTAATAAGTTCAACTACACTTCCAGTCCAGGCCATATTATTCATGCCTTCACGACATAATTACAATTTGAATTGCTTTTATTGCCACGAGCACGACTTTTATGCCCAGCGCAACGTTTGCCCGCTTTGTTACTGACAAATGAAAACATTTTGCTGACATTTACGTGGGCTTCAGCAACAATAACAACTTGCACAACAGCAGCAGCAGCAGCAGCAGCAGAATGACTGTAGCTGTCCGGCTCATTGCCTTCGCTTCACTCATGTTTAATTAACATTTTGCGATGTGCCAACAGCTAAAAGTTCTCCCCTTCGCCCCGTCGCCCCAGCTCCTGTTCTCTGTAGAATTCACATTTTGCACACTTCTTTATGGGGACGGTAATTCGGAAAAATTACCTTACGGCTGTTTCCTTTGACTTTGCTTTTATCTTCATCATTTTCATTTTTTTTTTTTTTTCACTTTAATTTCTTGTTTTCATAATATTTATATAGAAATAACAATTCATGCCAGTTAATTAAAACGTTTTCATCAAATTAGAGTGTGCGTGGCAAATGCCGAGGCATACGGAAAAAACGTTTAGGGCCATTTGAACAATTAAAATCTAATTAGAAAGTTCTTGGAATTTCACGGTATTATTCAAGCATTTAACATTTTAAAATTCATGGATATATCTCTTACGGTATGTAGAGGTATTTATAACATAATCAAAACTTATCCCTGTTCGTTAATATTTACATTCTCAACATTTGGAACGTGTCGGAAGCATTTCATTAGGCACTCAGGCACATATTCAAGATACATGTACCTTTCCATCGTTTTCTTATAGCCTGCTGGTTAGCTTCGCATGTCAAATTTATCGATACGTCAAATTGTTTACCAAACGGAACTGTTTCTGAGTGACAAGTGAATCGCCTTGAATCAATAGACATTTCCACGAGCCCAACTACAAGGTCACCCATAATAATTGTGCCTAAGTGCCCCACAGTGTGGCAACTTTTCCCAGCAATCCAAACGAATGTAAGCAACAACAACAACAGCAATAACATCAGTAGATTCATTAGCTTACAGTCGCATTTTCAGCAAGCAAATAATATAAATAAACTTTAAGCTAAGCCCACTTGGCTTGTGTCAGCAAGAGGTGGGCTCTCCCCAAAGCATTTCAATACTGCGCTGCGAGGCGTACATTCAAATTCCCGATACGCTGCCTATTTGGCGCAGTTTGAGGCAATAGATTACAGCGCATTCCACTGTCTCTGTAGTGTTATGTTTTCCGTTTCTACTTTTTTTATATGATACCCTAGCAGAGGGTATTTTAACACTTCAAGGGAATCTGTTACAACTGGTTCTTATGTCAACCGAGTAATAAGTTCTTAAAAGGTTCAAGAACAGAACTTTAATAGGCACGGATACAAATTTTTTGTATCTATCAATAACATGAAACTGTTTTTTTCGACTGATTCAGTGACTAGCTGACTGACTGACTGACGTACTGACTTACTGACTGATTGACTTACTGACTAACTACTGACTGACTGACTGATTGACTGACTGACTGACTGACTACTGACTGACTGACTGATTGACTGACTGACTGACTGACTACTGACTGACTGACTGACTGACTGACTGACTGACTGACTGACTGACTGACTGACGTACTGACTTACTGACTGACTGATTGACTGACTAACTGACTGACTGACTGACTGACTGACTGACGTACTGACTTACTGACTGATTGACTGACTGACTGACTACTGACTGATTGACTGACTGACTGACTGACTGACTACTGACTGACGGACTGACTGATTGACTGACTGACTGACTACTGACTGACGGACTGACTGATTGACTGACTGACGTACTGACTTACTGACTGATTGACTGACTGACTGACTAACTGACTGACTGACAGACTTAAACTGTCTGATTGTTGATCAATGCAAAGCTCTACCCACAAAGGCTATTTAGTTGAAATTCTTAGCGTATGTCACAAACCGGGCTTAAATCTAACTAGTTCAATCCCAGAATTCCTTTTCATTATTTTTGGTTAGAACTAAAATCGTTTCACAAAACTACAATCGAGCCTCAATCCAAGCCAAAACATTTGTATTTTCTGTGGCAATGTTAAATTTAAATACATGCAGCAATATGGCTCATCGAACTTTATTTTTATTTTCATTTTCTTATGTATAAGCAAACCAAAAGAGTTTTGAAGCACATTCTTAATGTACATGCACATATATGTATGTACATACTCGTATTCGTTCAAAATGTGTTTGCAGCCGTAAACCGAAACGCCCTCTGATAGTTTTTTGTTCAGGCTTGCAGCCTTTAAAGCGTAGAACAGGTTTGATTCTGATTTTCAAAGATCTTTGTCAAAATTCATTACCATAATGGTCCACAGTTTTTGTATACTTTTAACAACACCTGTGCGGAAACATTGAGGAATAAAGGTTGATTGAGCGACAGATTAATTTTCAGAGATCCAAGCAAGGAAGTAAAATAGAAAATGATTGGAAATTATTGTTTTTTTTCGCACAATTAATTTCAATCCAAAATCGAAATACTTCAAACAGTTGGGATATTTGTGCTGCTTAAGATTTGAAGAAGGTTATATAATACTATAACAATAATAATATAATAAAGTATTAACTCTGGGTTAAAAATAACTTTTAATATTGGATTACTTAGGAGCTATGAGATGAATATGTCTGCAAGAGTATTTTGTGTTCGGTATGCCGATCAGACAAGAGTTCATTCTTATTTTCAATTTCTTTAAAACGTTTATTATCATCATTTCCGTATCTGGCACACAATCAAGATAAATCGCTGGCAATTGTGGCTATTTTGCATTTATTTTATGGACAAGTCGCCGCAACGGCGCAGTTATTGATTTTGTTATTATTTTTTTCTAAAAAACGAAAAAAATAAAATAAAAATAAATAAATAAATACAAATATATAAGTGAAATGGTATTTGAACATTTGCCATTTTGTTGCTGCTGCCACGCGGCTGCCTTTCAATAGAAGTTATTTACAAAAATAAAAGAAAAATACGTTAGCTGTCCGCAAGCTCAAATAAAAATTGAAAATATTTTGCATTGCCCGCCAGAGACGCGTGTGTTCTATAGATTTAAATATTTAATTCAGCCTGAGGCATGCAGACAATGCCGGCGCACCAAAAGAATGTGCGCTCCGCTTATTTACTTATTCAAGCAAAATCCAATTCATTAATAATGTCAATATGCAGAAAAATAACCGCGAGCCACAGCAAAAAAAAAAACGAATAAATGAATAGGCCAATGAGCTGGCCTTCAAGTAAACAACGATAATACATTAATTTTGATTTGATGGTGTTAATTGTTATTTTCCCTTGTCAATTCTGTGCATTTACCATAAGGAAAATCAATAAACTTGTATTCAGTGTAAAGTAAACATATTGGCCAGAAAATGACGTACCCAATAGAAAGGCACTTACAACCTAGCGCGTTGCTTAATTGTTATATCCTTGCAGAGGGTATTTTAATTTGTTTATGCACTTTGTAACGCATAGAACATGTTTGACCACATAAAGTACATGTATATGCATTCTATATGTTATATGTTGCAGGCAGTATAGTATATATATGCGGCCGTGTCGATCCAATTTATCACATATATGTCATAGGAACGATCGAATAGTAAGTTCTTCTATGGCAAAATATTCTGTTTTCCATAATATATCGAACAAAAATCAGATATCTCTGCAAAGGAAAAAAGTCTACAGGAATAATAAGTCTTCAGCTTGCCGAAAATATCCTTTCACTCTTGTTTCTGTTTAATTTGAACTATCTGCAAGTCGATTTTATTAAACAACAATATCATAATCATAGCTACCCTTTGATAGATGTGCATGCTTTATTTATTTCTTGAACTTGTTGATCTGCATCCACTTAAACTTACACTGATCTTAGGCAAATCTGATCCCAGTAGACTCTAGACTCTATTCTTAATCTAGATGTAAATCTGTATCGGATATATCTTTTATGTATCAATAAATGTGATTGCCGATAAATATTGATTTTCAGCTGACAAGTAAAGATGGAGCACAGGTTGCTTTAATTGCACTTGACTGGAGCATATTTTTATTTTCCCAGAGCTCGTTAGAAGTAATATTATCTATAAATTATACATTCGTGAACTATATTGTGAACAGAATAGTTCTGTGAACTGCTCTAACACTTGTAATTAGTTTGAAATTTTTAAATAGGTTTCGGTATAATCAACTGTTTATTTAGAGAAAAGCAGCTTAAATTAAATTGGCTGAATGTAAATTACAGCAAAAATGAAACAAGCGAACAATTTCTAAGGCAACGCTCTAATTTGCATATAAAACCATGTGAAATTTCGTGTGCCAGCCTGGCAGAGCCAACAGAACTGAACCGACCCGAACCCGACCCGGCCCGGCAAGGCCAGCCATTCTGTGCAATTTTCACAATTACCCATACGCAGCGTACGCCCGCAAAGGTCATTACTTTACCTTGGGCGCCTGCCACTGCGCCGGCGACTGCGACTGCGACTGCGAGTGTGGTGCAAAACTACAAGTTGGCTAAAACACGAATAATTTCCATAAGCTACAAAATTTATGCTAAAATAAGCGTCACATAAAATGCAAATAGTTATTATTACACTTTTTCTAGCTCGCCCTGGACCCAGAGAGCAAACCAGCTGCAGGCGCTGAGGCTTTTCACTCTCTCCTATCTATGTATATGGCTTGTCTTTAGTCTCGTTTCGCTGCGTTCATCATAATTAAGTTATGGCCAACAAAATCTTGAGGACAAGAAGCTCAAAGGCCCCTGGCTCTTCTTATAGCCAGGTTATATAGAATGTGTTACGACGTGAGATATTGTTGATACTAATGTTAATAATGCTGTGTGAGATACACATCTGGCGGATATATGCAACGATTTGTGTATGCTGCCTACCTTAATGTTTAATGATATTAATACATCAGCTTGCTAGATGACTGACTGTGCGTGTGTGTGTTTTTTGAGAAATAATGAACATTGCTGTGCGTATTAATTACTGCAGTAATTAACAAACAACAACAACAACAACGACAACAGTTGCCTGGAGGGCCCAATAATTTGCACAGTTCGTTCAGCGTACAATTTATTATTTGTCATCTGTTATTATGTCATTAAGAGGTTTTTTATAGCTGTACATTTTTAATTATCATTTGATCATATATTAATTTTTTTTTCGCCCAAGTACGAGCATTGTGTTCATTTTAATGATGTTTTACACAGCAATTAAGTTGTAGAGGCGAGCCAGCTGCTGCCAATGGAATTGGAATTGGAATTGAATGACCCATCAATTTGAATTGGAAATTGGCGCAGTAATTGAGAAAGCCTCATCAGGGGGGAAAGCAGGGTATTATTAACTAGCGATCAGCCATATCTGATTGTGAAGTGCCCCCAAAGTGGACTACACTAAAGTCCTCTTCATTTGCTTCTACACCATATCAATGTTGCCTTTTTATATACATTTTATCACGTCTCAGTCGATTTAATGTTTTATTATTGCACGCAGAATTCGTGGACTTGCAGCAAATGTTATTGGCACATTTTTTTATTTACAACTTATTTGATCGACCCTTGTTTGACTTTATTTGCTTTAAGTGTATTCAATTTCATTGGTTTACTTAAATTGCCGCGAGCCCACGTTAAATGCCGTGCCACATGCTTCAATTATACATTAATAAAACTTATTAGGAGATAAAAAAATTAATGTACAAAAAAATAGAAATTTCTTACTGGCGTATCGCATGTAAAACACAATTGTTTAAAAAATATCGCGCAATAAATCAAAAAGGGAAAATAGAATTTTTTACTGTGCTGCAAAAAACATGTTTGAATGAAATTATTGAAATTTCAACAAAGTACATGTGAGGTTTTCACAATTTTAATTAATGAAAATATAAAAAAACTGAATATATATATATATATATATTATAAGGCTCTAATTTTGTATACATAATTAAGCAAAATAGTTTTAGCCGGAATTATTGATTTATGTCGAAAGTTATAAATAAAATACATACAAAAATATATGCATCACGTTTTAAAATACATGCATATATGTATATATGTCATGTTTAAAAATAAAATACAACTTTTGGAAGTCAACAAATTTCGGCGCACCAATTGTTGTTGAAACCTTTGTGGTTCCGCTCGCAATCGATTTTTCCGTTCATTAATATTAAATTATGCGGGTTCACAAAGTGCCCCGGCTAATATCAGAGGCATTAAAACAATTTACAGCTTTTTTCTGGCAAATGTCAAGGCCCAAAAAACACATGCTTATACATAATTAATAAACGTGACAGGCAATGCTCGTGGACGCAACCGTGAGATTCATGAAATGTGGCTCATATTAGCACATTAAAAACAAATTTCTTCCAATGCGATTCGATTCGACTTTCGCATAATGTTTTGCGAATTTAACTTTGGTCTAGAGCCAGCTACTTGGCATAGAATTTGGGACGGGTAGGACAAAAAAAAATCAAAATAAACATGTCAACACGCAAAAGAAGTTTATTTTAATTTTAGCATCGCATGTCAAACTTCTTGCCTTGGCTTTGGCTTGGCAATTTGCGTTTGCCTAGTTTTTTGCGCCTTTGAGCTTTATTCCATTCGAAATAAATCAAAGGCAGTTTACTCCTTTGCTTGCTTTAGTTCAACATTCGACTTTTTTAATGGCCACAAATCACGTGTTGGGGCTATTTCATAATGGCGCGTGTGCCAGCCCCGATAAGGCAATGTGTATGGAACATGGCCCGGCCTCAGCTGCCCTTTTCCGGCTCCTTTGACTCCGGGCACTTTCGACAAAAGTTTGCCAAGTGTGATAAGTGACCACCTAATGACATATTTGATTGTTTATGCAATGCATTTAGTGTGCCTCAAAAATGATAAGATTCGGGCTCATTAATGCCTACCTTAAGACAGGTAATCAACTTGTTTTTTGCATAAGTTCAAGGCAAACACAATTTGTTTCAATTTGTTTGGCTGTCTTTCGTGCAATGTCAGAATTTAAGCAGATCCATCAAAAATGTCAGCCAATGCCACAAATCAAGTCGAAAAAGATGTGTAAGAGCAACTGTGTTCCTTAAAAGTTTTTAGCTTCAATTTCGCCTAGTTTTGTGTCTTCAATTTTGATATACCCTGTAATCCCTGCCTTGTCAATCTAGCTAAGTCCGTCCATCTGTTCATCTGTGCGTAGATTGCAGAGACTGTAATACTTTTACTCGCCGTGTAAAATGATAAACGTCTCGAAAATGATAAACGTCGGATACAAAAACACTTTCTTTCTTAACATCTCGGAGATGGTAAAGATCCCACATTCGACATGGAGATTTCTATACTTCGTATTCGGAGGGAAAAAGAATTGAGAAGGGAATTCATTGAGAAGATGACGCATTTGGGAACATTCCCAAATACCTTATTGTCAGGCAAGGAAAGTAATATAAAAGAAAAAACACACAGTACAGCGTGAAAGGTTTTCCCTTCTGAAGCTGGTGGCCAAGTCAACTGGTTGTCAAATTTTAGCTGCGCCCTTGTGCAATTACCATAATGATGTCAGGCAGCGCACAAATCAAGCAGCGTCGTTTATTACAAGTGCGAGAACTTAATTAAAATGCCGAAACAAAGCCAGGTCCGAGGAGGCAGCGGGGGCAAGCGTAGCGAATAGGGAAAGTGCGGCCCATAAACTATGCACAATGCCAAGTGAAAGTGCCGCCAGTGATGGCTGCTGCTGCTGCTCAAGGACTTCCGCTCCTGCTGCTGCTGTGGCACACACACACACACACACACACACAAACAAACGGGGGCGGCGTCAAGTGTCGGTAACTTGGTTGACTTTTATGATTGCTTGCTGGCATTGGCTGGCGCAAATAAAATGGAAAGTTGGCATCGCCGGGTCGCAATGCGTCTTTTCACGCAGCCTCAAATCCCAACTCAATTTGAGTAATTTTGCAGTGAATCCTTTTGTACGCGGTTAGTGTGCGACTGCGGTGCCAGGCTAACCCCTTCCCCCCATCATTCTATCATCATCGTGGCGATCATCATGCCCAGCTACATGAGGCAGGCAACACCATTGTCCAAGTTCGCTTTTGGTTATTGGTCGTCTGGTGGCTTAGCGGTCTGGTGCTCTGTTGGTCCGCCTTTGTTAATTTGGTTCACGAACCACACACACACATGCACACACATGCACACACACGGCAGCACACTATTACAACAATTTGCACACACCCACGGCCACATATCCGCACACATATTCACACATGCAACACAGTTGGCCCACAATGCTTTTGGCAAACGCATTTGGCACATTCGCTTCATTTACTGCGTCGTTTGCCGCATTTTAATTGCTTCTGCTTACACACACACACACACACACACAGAGAGACAGACACCCCAAATGGCAGAAGGACATCGCACACACACACGTGCGCTCACAAAGTTTGTCAATCTGCAATTTGAATGCGCGGCATCATCGGCGTCCGTTTCCTGCCCGTTCGCTGCGTCTGTTTGACTCATAAAGCTGCGCGCCATTAAATGAAATGAGTTTCTGACGAAATTATCTTCTTGAATGCGAGTTGACGCAATGCCAGGCAGGCAAAAAAAAAACGCAGGAAAAATCCCTACTCGTTCGATTTTAATGTTTAATGATCAATTTTGGTTGCATACGCACACATATTCCGCATACCTATACATAGCCATGCCTACATACACGCATATGTGTGGGTGGGAGGGCACGTTGGGCGCCACAAATTGTTTCATAACTCAGTTAGCTAAACAGCATACTGCTGCGTGAGGCGGCAGCTGAAAGTTTAATTAAATTGCTTACTAAATCAAATCAAATGAGCAGCTTGCGACAAGGATTACTAGAACGTGTACCCAGCATCAGGCAGCAGGCAGCGCCGTGTCCTTCTTATCGCCGCCAGGTGCTTAATCCGCTTGACTGGCAGCGCTTGCATCGCTCGCAAGTGGCATTAAAACAAATTACAATTAATTAAAGTCTCACTTCTCATTGACGACGACTCTTGCCAGCAGCTGCATTTGTAGTTACAATTTTATTTTCTTTTTTTTTGCTAATGTCGCGTCTCGTTTCGCGCTTGGCAGCTGGATTTGTATGAAATTCTGTGAATACGCTTTCTCAACTCTGCTCAAAAAAAAACAAGTAAGAGGTTCTAGACGGGAGCTCCCGACTAGGCGCTACCCTGAACCCTCTTCTTCCAACTATATGTCAAGTTTGGTGACTCTAGCTATTATTATTTACCAAAATTGCCCAAAAAACATAATATCGATATCGATTTTTATCGATTGCTTGGAAACGGAGTAAGTTATCGATTATCGGATACAAACTCGATCTGCGCGGTAACTAGGAGCAAACTGACTCATGTCTATATAAGTAATTTGAGAGTACTATTTTTACATGAATTTTGACCAAAAATACTGTTGCCAGATTTTGATGCCAAATTGATTTAGAGGTCAAACCATGAACAAAAAGCCAAACCTTATGAAAATCGGATGAGATTTAACCGAGTTATGGGGTAGGGAAATTTTGACTTATGTCTATATAGGATATTTGAGGGTATAATTTTTACATGAATTTTGACCAAAAATACTGTTACCAGTTTTTGATCCCAAATTGATTTAGAGGTCAAACCATGAACAAAAAGCCAAACCTTATGAAAATCGGATGAGATTTGACTGAGTTATGGGGCTGGGAAATTTTGACTTATATCTATATAAGTATTTTGAGGGTAAAATTTGTACATGTATTTTGACCAAAAAAATTTGTTGCCAGTTTTTGATGCCAAATTGATTTAGAAGTCAAACCATGAACAAAAAGCCAAACCTTATGAAAATCGGATGCGATTTAACCGAGTTATGGGGTAGGGAAATTTTGACTTATGTCTATATAGGATATTTGAGGGTATAATTTTTACATGAATTTTGACCAAAAATACTGTTACCAGTTTTTGATCCCAAATTGATTTAGAGGTCAAACCATGAACAAAAAGCCAAACCTTATGAAAATCGGATGAGATTTGACTGAGTTATGGGGCTGGGAAATTTTGACTTATATCTATATAAGTATTTTGAGGGTAAAATTTGTACATGTATTTTGACCAAAAAAATTTGTTGCCAGTTTTTGATGCCAAATTGATTTAGAAGTCAAACCATGAACAAAAAGCCAAACCTTATGAAAATCGGATGAGATTTGACCGAGTTATGGGGTTGGGAAATTTTGCCATATGTCTATATAGGATATTTGAGGGTAAAATTTTTACATATATTTTGACTAAAAATACTGTTGCCAGTTTTTGATGCCAAATTGATTTAGAGGTCAAACCATGAACAAAAAGCCAAACCTAATGAAAACCGGATGAGATTTGACCGAGTTATGGGGTTGGGAAATTTTGACTTATGTCTAATTAGGATATTTGAGGGTACAATTTTTACATGAATTTTGACCAAAAATACTGTTGCCAGATTTTGATGCCAAATTGATTTAGAGGTCAAGCCATGAAAAAAAGCAAAACCTTATGAAAATCGGATGAGATTTAACCGAGTTATGGGGTAGGGAAATTTTGACTTATGTCTATATAGGATATTTGAGGGTATAATTTTCACATGAATTTTGACCAAAAATACTGTTGCCAGATTTTGATGCCAAATTGATTTAGAGGTCAAACCATGAACAAAAAGCCAAACCTTATGAAAATCGGATGAGATTTGACTGAGTTATGGGGTTAGGAAATTTTGACTTATGTCTAATTAGGATATTTGAGGGTACAATTTTTACATGAATTTTGACCAAAAAAATTTGTTGCCAGTTTTTGATGCCAAATTGATTTAGAGGTCAAACCATGAACAAAGAGCCAAACCTTATAGAAATCGGATGAGATTTGTCCGAGTTATGGGGTTGGAAATTTTGCCTTATGTCTATATAGGATATTTGAGGGTAAAATTTTTACATGAATTTTGACCAAAAAATACTGTTGCCAGTTTTTGATGCCAAATTGATTTAGAAGTCAAACCATGAACAAAAAGCCTAACCAAACAAAAAGCCAAGCCTTATGAAAATCGGATGAGATTTGGCCCAGTTATGGGGCTGGGAATTTTTGACTTCTGTCTATATAAGTATTTTGAGGGTACAATTTTTACATGAATTTTGACCAAAAATACTGTTGCCAGATTTTGATGCCAAATTGATTTAGAGGTCAAACCATGAACAAAAAGCCAAACCTTATGAAAATCGGATGAGATTTGACTGAGTTATGGGGTTACGAAATTTTGACTTATGTCTAATTAGAATATTTGAGGGTAAAATGTTTACATGAATTTTGACCAAAAAATTTGTTGCCCGGTTTTGATGCCAAATTGATTTAGAGGTCAAACCATGAACAAAAAGCCAAACCTTATGAAAATCGGATGAGATTTAACCGAGTTATGGGGTAGGGAAATTTTGACTTATGTCTATATAGGATATTTGAGGGTATAATTTTTACATGAATTTTGACCAAAAATACTGTTACCAGTTTTTGATCCCAAATTGATTTAGAGGTCAAACCATGAACAAAAAGCCAAACCTTATGAAAATCGGATGAGATTTGACTGAGTTATGGGGCTGGGAAATTTTGACTTATATCTATATAAGTATTTTGAGGGTAAAATTTTTACATGTATTTTGACCAAAAAAATTTGTTGCCAGTTTTTGATGCCAAATTGATTTAGAAGTCAAACCATGAACAAAAAGCCAAACCTTATGAAAATCGGATGAGATTTGACCGAGTTATGGGGTTGGGAAATTTTGCCTTATGTCTATATAGGATATTTGAGGGTAAAATTTTTACATATATTTTGACTAAAAATACTGTTGCCAGTTTTTGATGCCAAATTGATTTAGAGGTCAAACCATGAACAAAAAGCCAAACCTAATGAAAATCGGATGAGATTTGACCGAGTTATGGGGTTGGGAAATTTTGACTTATGTCTAATTAGGATATTTGAGGGTACAATTTTTACATGAATTTTGACCAAAAATACTGTTGCCAGATTTTGATGCCAAATTGATTTAGAGGTCAAGCCATGAACAAAAAGCAAAACCTTATGAAAATCGGATGTGATTTGACCGAGTTATGGGGTTGGGAAATATTGCCTTATGTCTAATTAGGATATTTGAGGGTATAATTTTTACATGAATTTTGACCAAAAATACTGTTGCCAGATTTTGATGCCAAATTGATTTAGAGGTCAAACCATGAACAAAAAGCCAAACCTTATGAAAATCGGATGAGATTTGACTGAGTTATGGGGTTAGGAAATTTTGACTTATGTCTAATTAGGATATTTGAGGGTACAATTTTTACATGAATTTTGACCAAAAAAATTTGTTGCCAGTTTTTGATGCCAAATTGATTTAGAGGTCAAACCATGAACAAAAAGCCAAACCTTATAGAAATCGGATGAGATTTGTCCGAGTTATGGGGTTAGGAAATTTTGCCTTATGTCTATATAGGATATTTGAGGGTAAAATTTTTACATGAATTTTGACCAAAAAATACTGTTGCCAGTTTTTGATGCCAAATTGATTTAGAAGTCAAACCATGAACAAAAAGCCTAACCAAACAAAAAGCCAAGCCTTATGAAAATCGGATGAGATTTGGCCCAGTTATGGGGCTGGGAATTTTTGACTTCTGTCTATATAAGTATTTTGAGGGTACAATTTTTACATGAATTTTGACCAAAAAAATTTGTTGCCAGTTTTTGATGCCAAATTGATTTAGAAGTCAAACCATGAACAAAAAGGCAAACCTTATGAAAATCGGATGAGATTTGACCGAGTTATGGGGTTGGGAAATTTTGCCTTATGTCTATATAGGATATTTGAGGGTAAAATTTTTACATATATTTTGACTAAAAATACTGTTGCCAGTTTTTGATGCCAAATTGATTTAGAGGTCAAACCATGAGCAAAAAGCAAAACCTTATGAAAATCGGATGTGATTTGACCGAGTTATGGGGTTGGGAAATATTGCCTTATGTCTAATTAGGATATTTGAGGGTATAATTTTTACATGAATTTTGACCAAAAAAATTTGTTGCCAGTTTTTGATGCCAAATTGATTTAGAGGTCAAACCATGAACAAAAAGCCAAACCTTATAGAAATCGGATGAGATTTGTCCGAGTTATGGGGTTGGAAATTTTGCCTTATGTCTATATAGGATATTTGAGGGTAAAATTTTTACATGAATTTTGACCAAAAAATACTGTTGCCAGTTTTTGATGCCAAATTGATTTAGAAGTCAAACCATGAACAAAAAGCCTAACCAAACAAAAAGCCAAGCCTTATGAAAATCGGATGAGATTTGGCCCAGTTATGGGGCTGGGAATTTTTGACTTCTGTCTATATAAGTATTTTGAGGGTACAATTTTTACATGAATTTTCACCAAAAATACTGTTGCCAGTTTTTGATGCCAAATTGATTAAGAGGTCAAACCATGAACAAAAAGCCAAACCTTATGAAAATCGGATGAGATTTGACTGAGTTATGGGGTTACGAAATTTTGACTTATGTCTAATTAGGATATTTGAGGGTACAATTTTTACATGAATTTTGACCAAAAAAATTTGTTGCCAGTTTTTGATGCCAAATTGATTTAGAGGTCAAACCATGAACAAAAAGCCAAACCTTATGGAAATCGGATGAGATTTGACCGAGTTATGAGGTAGGGAAATTTTGACTTATGTCTATATAGGATATTTGAGGGTATAATTTTTACATGAATTTTGACCAAAAATACTGTTACCAGTTTTTGATCCCAAATTGATTTAGAGGTCAAACCATAAACAAAAACCCAAACCTTATGAAAATCGGATGAGATTTGACCCAGTTATGGGGTTGGGAAATTTTGCCTTATGTCTATATAGGATATTTGAGGGTAAAATTTTTACATGTATTTTGACTAAAAATACTGTTGCCAGTTTTTGATGCCAAATTGATTTAGAGGTCAAACCATAAACAAAAAGCCAAACCTTATGAAAATCGGATGAGATTTGACCCAGTTATGGGGTTGGGAAACTTTTACTTATGTCTATATAGAATATTTGAGGGTAAAATTTTTACATGAATTTTGACCAAAAAATACTGTTGCCAGTTTTTGATGCCAAATTGATTTAGAAGTCAAACCATGAACAAAAAGCCTAACCAAACAAAAAGCCAAGCCTTATGAAAATCGGATGAGATTTGGCCCAGTTATGGGGCTGGGAATTTTTGACTTCTGTCTATATAAGTATTTTGAGGGTACAATTTTTACATGAATTTTGACCAAAAAAATTTGTTGCCAGTTTTTGATGCCAAATTGATTTAGAAGTCAAACCATGAACAAAAAGGCAAACCTTATGAAAATCGGATGAGATTTGACCGAGTTATGGGGTTGGGAAATTTTGCCTTATGTCTATATAGGATATTTGAGGGTAAAATTTTTACATATATTTTGACTAAAAATACTGTTGCCAGTTTTTGATGCCAAATTGATTTAGAGGTCAAACCATGAGCAAAAAGCAAAACCTTATGAAAATCGGATGTGATTTGACCGAGTTATGGGGTTGGGAAATATTGCCTTATGTCTAATTAGGATATTTGAGGGTATAATTTTTACATGAATTTTGACCAAAAAAATTTGTTGCCAGTTTTTGATGCCAAATTGATTTAGAGGTCAAACCATGAACAAAAAGCCAAACCTTATAGAAATCGGATGAGATTTGTCCGAGTTATGGGGTTGGAAATTTTGCCTTATGTCTATATAGGATATTTGAGGGTAAAATTTTTACATGAATTTTGACCAAAAAATACTGTTGCCAGTTTTTGATGCCAAATTGATTTAGAAGTCAAACCATGAACAAAAAGCCTAACCAAACAAAAAGCCAAGCCTTATGAAAATCGGATGAGATTTGGCCCAGTTATGGGGCTGGGAATTTTTGACTTCTGTCTATATAAGTATTTTGAGGGTACAATTTTTACATGAATTTTCACCAAAAATACTGTTGCCAGTTTTTGATGCCAAATTGATTAAGAGGTCAAACCATGAACAAAAAGCCAAACCTTATGAAAATCGGATGAGATTTGACTGAGTTATGGGGTTACGAAATTTTGACTTATGTCTAATTAGGATATTTGAGGGTACAATTTTTACATGAATTTTGACCAAAAAAATTTGTTGCCAGTTTTTGATGCCAAATTGATTTAGAGGTCAAACCATGAACAAAAAGCCAAACCTTATGGAAATCGGATGAGATTTGACCGAGTTATGAGGTAGGGAAATTTTGACTTATGTCTATATAGGATATTTGAGGGTATAATTTTTACATGAATTTTGACCAAAAATACTGTTACCAGTTTTTGATCCCAAATTGATTTAGAGGTCAAACCATAAACAAAAACCCAAACCTTATGAAAATCGGATGAGATTTGACCCAGTTATGGGGCTGGGAATTTTTGACTTCTGTCTATATAAGTATTTTGAGGGTACAATTTTTACATGAATTTTCACCAAAAATACTGTTGCCAGTTTTTGATGCCAAATTGATTAAGAGGTCAAACCATGAACAAAAAGCCAAACCTTATGAAAATCGGATGAGATTTGACTGAGTTATGGGGTTACGAAATTTTGACTTATGTCTAATTAGGATATTTGAGGGTACAATTTTTACATGAATTTTGACCAAAAAAATTTGTTGCCAGTTTTTGATGCCAAATTGATTTAGAGGTCAAACCATGAACAAAAAGCCAAACCTTATGGAAATCGGATGAGATTTGACCGAGTTATGAGGTAGGGAAATTTTGACTTATGTCTATATAGGATATTTGAGGGTATAATTTTTACATGAATTTTGACCAAAAATACTGTTACCAGTTTTTGATCCCAAATTGATTTAGAGGTCAAACCATAAACAAAAACCCAAACCTTATGAAAATCGGATGAGATTTGACCCAGTTATGGGGTTGGGAAATTTTGCCTTATGTCTATATAGGATATTTGAGGGTAAAATTTTTACATGTATTTTGACTAAAAATACTGTTGCCAGTTTTTGATGCCAAATTGATTTAGAGGTCAAACCATAAACAAAAAGCCAAACCTTATGAAAATCGGATGAGATTTGACCCAGTTATGGGGTTGGGAAACTTTTACTTATGTCTATATAGAATATTTGAGGGTAAAATTTTTACATGAATTTTGACCAAAAAATACTGTTGCCAGTTTTTGATGCCAAATTGATTTAGAAGTCAAACCATGAACAAAAAGCCTAACCAAACAAAAAGCCAAGCCTTATGAAAATCGGATGAGATTTGGCCCAGTTATGGGGCTGGGAATTTTTGACTTCTGTCTATATAAGTATTTTGAGGGTACAATTTTTACATGAATTTTGACCAAAAAAATTTGTTGCCAGTTTTTGATGCCAAATTGATTTAGAAGTCAAACCATGAACAAAAAGGCAAACCTTATGAAAATCGGATGAGATTTGACCGAGTTATGGGGTTGGGAAATTTTGCCTTATGTCTATATAGGATATTTGAGGGTAAAATTTTTACATATATTTTGACTAAAAATACTGTTGCCAGTTTTTGATGCCAAATTGATTTAGAGGTCAAACCATGAGCAAAAAGCAAAACCTTATGAAAATCGGATGTGATTTGACCGAGTTATGGGGTTGGGAAATATTGCCTTATGTCTAATTAGGATATTTGAGGGTATAATTTTTACATGAATTTTGACCAAAAAAATTTGTTGCCAGTTTTTGATGCCAAATTGATTTAGAGGTCAAACCATGAACAAAAAGCCAAACCTTATAGAAATCGGATGAGATTTGTCCGAGTTATGGGGTTGGAAATTTTGCCTTATGTCTATATAGGATATTTGAGGGTAAAATTTTTACATGAATTTTGACCAAAAAATACTGTTGCCAGTTTTTGATGCCAAATTGATTTAGAAGTCAAACCATGAACAAAAAGCCTAACCAAACAAAAAGCCAAGCCTTATGAAAATCGGATGAGATTTGGCCCAGTTATGGGGCTGGGAATTTTTGACTTCTGTCTATATAAGTATTTTGAGGGTACAATTTTTACATGAATTTTCACCAAAAATACTGTTGCCAGTTTTTGATGCCAAATTGATTAAGAGGTCAAACCATGAACAAAAAGCCAAACCTTATGAAAATCGGATGAGATTTGACTGAGTTATGGGGTTACGAAATTTTGACTTATGTCTAATTAGGATATTTGAGGGTACAATTTTTACATGAATTTTGACCAAAAAAATTTGTTGCCAGTTTTTGATGCCAAATTGATTTAGAGGTCAAACCATGAACAAAAAGCCAAACCTTATGGAAATCGGATGAGATTTGACCGAGTTATGAGGTAGGGAAATTTTGACTTATGTCTATATAGGATATTTGAGGGTATAATTTTTACATGAATTTTGACCAAAAATACTGTTACCAGTTTTTGATCCCAAATTGATTTAGAGGTCAAACCATAAACAAAAACCCAAACCTTATGAAAATCGGATGAGATTTGACCCAGTTATGGGGTTGGGAAATTTTGCCTTATGTCTATATAGGATATTTGAGGGTAAAATTTTTACATGTATTTTGACTAAAAATACTGTTGCCAGTTTTTGATGCCAAATTGATTTAGAGGTCAAACCATAAACAAAAAGCCAAACCTTATGAAAATCGGATGAGATTTGACCCAGTTATGGGGTTGGGAAACTTTTACTTATGTCTATATAGAATATTTGAGGGTACAATTTTTACATGAATTTTGACCAAAAAAAAATTGTTGCCAGTTTTTGATGCCAAATTGATTTAGAGGTCAAACCATAAACAAAAAGCCAAGCCTTATGAAAATCGGATGAGATTTGACCGAGTTATGGGGTTTGGAAATTTTGACTTATGTCTAATTAGGATATTTGAGGGTACAATTTTTACATGAATTTTGACCAAAAATACTGTTGCCAGATTTTGACGCCAAATTGATTTAGAGGTCAAACCATGAACAAAAAGCCGAACCTTTTGAAAACCGGATGAGATTTGACCGAGTTATGGGGTTGGGAAATTTTGACTTATGTCTAATTAGGATATTTGAGGGTACAATTTTTACATGAATTTTGACCAAAAATACTGTTGCCAGATTTTGATGCCAAATTGATTTAGAGGTCAAACCATGAACAAAAAGCCAAACCTTATAAAAATCGGATGAGAGTTGACCGAGTTGTGGGGTTAGGAAATTTTGACTTATGTCTAATTAGGATATTTGAGAGTACAATTTTTACATGAATTTTAACCAAAAATACTGTTGCCAGATTTTGATGCCAAATTGATTTAGAGGTCAAACCATGAACAAAAAGCCAAACCTTATGAAAATCGGATGAGATTTGACCGAGTTATGGGGTTGGGAAATTTTGACTTATGTCTAATTAGGATATTTGAGGGTACAATTTTTACATGAATTTTGACCAAAAATACTGTTGCCAGATTTTGATGCCAAATTGATTTAGAGGTCAAACCATGAACAAAAAGCCAAACCTTATGAAAATCGGATGAGATTTGACCGAGTTATGGGGTTGGGAAATTTTGACTTATGTCTAATTAGGATATTTGAGGTACAATTTTTGCATGAATTTTGACCAAAAATACTGTTACCAGATTTTGATGCCAAATTGATTTAGAGGTCAAACCATGAACAAAAAGCCAAACCTTATGAAAATCGGATGAGATTTGACTGAGTTATGGGGTTAGGAAATTTTGACTTATGTCTAATTAGGATATTTGAGGGTACAATTTTTACATGAATTTTGACCAAAAAAATTTGTTGCCAGTTTTTGATGCCAAATTGATTTAGAGGTCAAACCATGAACAAAAACCCAAACCTTATGGAAATCGGATGAGATTTGACCGAGTTATGGGGTTTGGAAATTTTGACTTATGTCTAATTAGGATATTTGAGGGTACAATTTTTACATGAATTTTGACCAAAAATACTGTTGCCAGATTTTGATGCCAAAACTGATTTAGAGGTCAAACCATGAACAAAAAGCCAAACCTTATGAAAATCGGATGAGATTTGACCGAGTTATGGGGTTTGGAAATTTTGACTTATGTCTAATTAGGATATTTGAGGGTACAATTTTTACATGAATTTTGACCAAAAATACTGTTACCAGTTTTTGATCCCAAATTGATTTAGAGGTCAAACCATAAACAAAAACCCAAACCTTATGAAAATCGGATGAGATTTGACCCAGTTATGGGGTTGGGAAATTTTGACTTATGTCTAATTAGGATATTTGAGGGTACAATTTTTACATGAATTTTGACCAAAAATACTGTTGCCAGATTTTGATGCCAAAACTGATTTAGAGGTCAAACCATGAACAAAAAGCCAAACCTTATGAAAATCGGATGAGATGTGACCGAGTTATGGGGTTGGGTAATTTTGACTTATGTCTATATAGTATTTTGAGGGTACAGTTTAACATGAATTTTCACCAAAAAAATTTGTTGCCAGTTTTTGATGCCAAATTGATTTAGAGGTCAACCCATGAACAAAAAGCCAAACCTTATAAAAATCGGATGAGATTTGACCGAGTTATGGGGTTTGGAAATTTTGACTTATGTCTAATTAGGATATTTGAGGGTACAAGTTTTACATGAATTTTGACCAAAAATACCGTTGCCAGATTTTGATGCCAAATTGATTTAGAGGTCAAACCATGAACAATAAGCCAAACCTTATGAAAATCGGATGAGATTTGACCGAGTTATGGGGTTGGGAAATTTTGACTTATGTCTAATTAGGATATTTGAGGTACAATTTTTGCATGAATTTTGACCAAAAATACTGTTACCAGATTTTGATGCCAAATTGATTTAGAGGTCAAACCATGAACAAAAAGCCAAACCTTATGAAAATCGGATGAGATGTGACCGAGTTATGGGGTTGGGAAATTTTGACTTATGTCTAATTAGGATATTTGAGGGTACAAGTTTTACATGAATTTTGACCAAAAATACCGTTGCCAGATTTTGATGCCAAATTGATTTAGAGGTCAAACCATGAACAATAAGCCAAACCTTATGAAAATCGGATGAGATTTGACCGAGTTATGGGGTTGGGAAATTTTGACTTATGTCTAATTAGGATATTTGAGGTACAATTTTTGCATGAATTTTGACCAAAAATACTGTTACCAGATTTTGATGCCAAATTGATTTAGAGGTCAAACCATAAACAAAAAGCCAAACCTTATGAAAATCGGATGAGATTTGACCGAGTTATGGGGTTGGGAAATTTTGACTTATGTCTAATTAGGATATTTGAGGGTACAATTTTTACATGAATTTTGACCAAAAATACTGTTGCCAGATTTTGATGCCAAATTGATTTAGAGGTCAAACCATGACCAAAAAGCCAAACCTTATGAAAATCGGATGAGATGTGACCGAGTTATGGGGTTGGGTAATTTTGACTTATGTCTATATAGTATTTTGAGGGTACAGTTTAACATGAATTTTCACCAAAAAAATTTGTTGCCAGTTTTTGATGCCAAATTGATTTAGAGGTCAAACCATGAACAAAAAGCCAAACCTTATAAAAATCGGATGAGATTTGACCGAGTTATGGGGTTTGGAAATTTTGACTTATGTCTAATTAGGATATTTGAGGGTACAAGTTTTACATGAATTTTGACCAAAAATACCGTTGCCAGATTTTGATGCCAAATTGATTTAGAGGTCAAACCATGAACAATAAGCCAAACCTTATGAAAATCGGATGAGATTTGACCGAGTTATGGGGTTGGGAAATTTTGACTTATGTCTAATTAGGATATTTGAGGTACAATTTTTGCATGAATTTTGACCAAAAATACTGTTACCAGATTTTGATGCCAAATTGATTTAGAGGTCAAACCATGAACAAAAAGCCAAACCTTATGAAAATCGGATGAGATGTGACCGAGTTATGGGGTTGGGAAATTTTGACTTATGTCTAATTAGGATATTTGAGGGTACAAGTTTTACATGAATTTTGACCAAAAATACCGTTGCCAGATTTTGATGCCAAATTGATTTAGAGGTCAAACCATGAACAATAAGCCAAACCTTATGAAAATCGGATGAGATTTGACCGAGTTATGGGGTTGGGAAATTTTGACTTATGTCTAATTAGGATATTTGAGGGTACAATTTTTACATGAATTTTGACCAAAAATACTGTTGCCAGATTTTGATGCCAAATTGATTTAGAGGTCAAACCATGAACAAAAAGCCAAACCTTATGAAAATCGGATGAGATGTGACCGAGTTATGGGGTTGGGTAATTTTGACTTATGTCTATATAGTATTTTGAGGGTACAGTTTAACATGAATTTTCACCAAAAAAATTTGTTGCCAGTTTTTGATGCCAAATTGATTTAGAGGTCAAACCATGAACAAAAAGCCAAACCTTATAAAAATCGGATGAGATTTGACCGAGTTATGGGGTTTGGAAATTTTGACTTATGTCTAATTAGGATATTTGAGGGTACAAGTTTTACATGAATTTTGACCAAAAATACCGTTGCCAGATTTTGATGCCAAATTGATTTAGAGGTCAAACCATGAACAAAAAGCCAAACCTTATGAAAATCGGATGAGATTTGGCCGAGTTATGGGGCTGGGAAATTTTGACTTATGTCTAATTAGGATATTTGACGTACAATTTTTACATGAATTTTGACCAAAAATACTGTTACCAGTTTTTGATGCCAAATTGATTTAGAGGTCAAACCATGAACAAAAAGCCAAACCTTGAATAGTTAAAACTATTAAAAAAAACCGATAATAATAAAAAGAAATACGTAAAAGAATTGCAAGCATATTTATTTCATTATTGCAAATTAATTATGTTAACTTTTAAATACGCAGCTTAATTTTTTTTAGACTAATTGCATTGAACGAAACGGATATGCATCAAATTTTATAAGAAAACAATAATACCCTATGCAAGAGAGAGTATTGATTAAATTTGCATTTGTGAGCTGCCAAGCAGAGAAATAAATACAAAACAACATTTTAAAGGCAGTTAGCAAAGTAAAACCCTTCAACAAGTCGCAACCACTTAAAGCGCTTAAAACCGAAAACTTTTAATTTGTTTAAAAAATAATTAAAAATCGTGAGCCCAAAGACTTTTCACAATGAAGGAAACCCCTAACCAACTGCCGAGTCCTTGTGGTACGCAAATAATCTAGAGGATCTAGAGAAAAGGCGAAACGCGTCGTCCTTCATTCTGATGCCAATCGTCGCCTCGTGTCGCCTCTTGTCATGAACTCTCGATTGTTTACGCGCTTACTTTGATTTATTGAATTTATTGTTGAAAAACTCATTTGATAAATGATAAAAGTTTTTATTTGCCTATGGTAATTAAAAAATATATTTTAATCGCCTTTCGTTCTCACTGTGTGTTCCTCTTCAGTCGACTGGCTTACGAGATATATATATATCTAAATCTATATCTATATATATATATATCTGAGCTTCAACACAAAAGACGACTGAACTTTTTCTTGAAAATAAAATCAGCAAAGTAATCGAACATGTTTTGACAAGAAACGTGAAATGACTGCATAATAAATTATCTATATGAAATGGCCCTCAGTCTTCTCAAAAGTTTTATTTTCTTGCTGAGTAATTTATTGAAATAATTAAAATTTATTTAAATAATGATTGTAAGAGAAAACGGGTAAAAAATATTATATTCACGACAAAAACATGTTGATGATTAAATAATTAGCTCTTGTCAACAATAACTGAAAAAATTTAATGGCTCCCCGGACAAAACACAAAGAATTTTAATTCGACCTGACAAATTGTTCAAAAATCAAATTCATTGTCTGACTAGACATGATTTTTTATAATTATCTGCTCGTTCTGCTCCTAATTCTGATAAAACATTTATATTTGATGTCAATTCTATTTTGTTTCTTCATTTATATTGCTATGCATGTTTTAATTCATACTTTTTATATAATCTTTAGTAATCTCTGTAATCTCTATAATCTCCTCAAATATTATATAGCTTCGCCGACTCAATTATATATAATAAAACCGTTAGCATAGCTAGCACAAATTTTAATTAAAATTGTTATATAACTATTTATTAATATGAATTATTTTGTATAGGCATAGGAAAGAAAAAACAAAATGTATACAACCAGTTAACAAACGGAACCCCTGTTGACATGGCCTGAACAACATTTTCACCTTATCAATTAATTTTTTGCGCTTCTGCTTGCGCAGCAATGCGAATACCTGACCCGAATATTCACCGATATTCAATATTATCATCATGGGGAAAAACAAAAAAGGCAACATAATACACACAAATTGACCGGCTGTTATGGCACTTGGTTGCGTAACTTCGCTGTCCCATGCCCGGCGCCAAATGGAGTTCACATTTAAAATGCCTGGCCCGAAAATCAATTTAAATGCGAGAACTTCCGCTTTCTTCCGCTGCTGCTGCCTGGCCTAAGCCTGCTTAAGCGATTTGCTAATAATAGCCAAAAGCCGTAAGCTTTCCCGCCAACGATTTGTAGCCAATATGTTGAGACGGGCTGGGGTTAAGGCGCAGGAAAACGGCTCTCATTAAATATGCCTAGATGTGCGTGTGTGGGTTTGTGGAGTGCCGCCCACTTCCTTATGTTAACAGCAAGCAATTACAAATGTTATGCGTAACTGTATCTTCGGTTTGGCATGTTTCAGATCCAACTGTACGGCTGTCTGTCCGAAACACACACACGCACACACAAACATGCTTGGATCTGCGTAATCTATTATGCCGCTGAAAGTGGTAATTCCGGTCAGTAAATAACGCGCACGGCCAATGCCAGAAACAGTACACGGCTGCCCGGCTCAAAGGCGTCGATTAGATTTTAAGCCACATCGCGACGTCGCGTCGCGGCAAAAGTCAGCGAAAGGCCCAGCGAAGGACGCAAAGTACAGACAACAATAACGGCCCCAGGCTTCTGGCTCAACCGTCTATAAGTCCTGTGTTAAAAGCCATAAATCCATTGGGCCCTGCTTACATATGCGCCATTTCACACCGTTACCGTTAGACGCACACGCAAACATTTGCATATACATGCATATAAATGTGTGTAGGTGTACCAAGCGGCAGTCGCGTCCTTGCGCCCAACCCCGCCCAGTCCCGCCCCCAGGGCGCACGCAACTACAGTCAGCTATCGATAGAAGTGGCGTGCACCTTTCAGCCAAATTGCTTTCCGGTCGATTTTATATTATTTTTTTTTCCCCCCAAACAACATTTTATCAGCATTCAATTTTCTTTTCTTTTTTTTTTCGCTTGCAACAAAATTAAGCAACATTTTAAAGCCTGATTAAATCGTATACAACGTGTACGGCAATTCGTTTTTTTTTTAAGCCCGAAATAATATTGTTAAATTGCAATTTAATTAATTGTGATACTTAGTACGAGTATTCGATCATAAAATTGTTTATTATGCATGTGAAAAGCTGATTAAAGCGAAACTGAATTTTCAAAAGTTGAAAGAGAATAAAATCAAATAGCAAAAAATGTTGCATATTTCAATATTCCATTCGACAAGACCTATAATATTTTAAATATATTTGCTTCGAGTACGAACATCAATAAAATTCTATTAAAGTGTATTATAAATTGGAAACGGCATTGTCCGAGAATCACGTGTAAATTTCAGTTTTCAGCTTGGCATGCCGAAATTTAAGCCAATTTTCATACAATTCAATCAATTTATCTCAGAGATATATGTTATAGTAGTGCGATATAGACGGGATATAACTTATTGGTAAGCTGCACAGTGAAGTTCGTTATTGTTGAGATAAGTTCGAGTATTTCAAACATAAACTAAATAATTACATAAGTCTTGAACAAAATATGTTTGCATTGAGCTCGGCTAAGATGCCTTCAAAACCAAAAGAATCTAATTACATTTTTGCCGATTGTCCCTGTATATTATATTATATCTCACTATAAAATACAACGATATAGCAGCAATATTATCCATGATTATTATTATTACAAGTAGACTGTAATATCGACCTGGATATTCTTAGTAATTTTTAAGGTCGATCATTTTTTCCTTATCTATCTAAGTCCTTAGTACATGATAGTCCTCTATCCATGATGTAAGCTATTATCAAGATAATTTCAAAGCTAGTAAATAGAGTAGTTTGCATGAAAGAAAATGGATAGAAAGATAGATAGATATACATATAATAGATTATATTTAACTTAGATTTTATAAGTACTCTATAAAGTAGATGATGTTTCGCTCATCTAATTTAATCCTGAAAACATGCTAGTCTTCGATCCATGGTATATGTAAGCCAATATTAAGCTATGTTCAAGGCTGATAGAGTATTTAAATAAGCAAGTAATCTTATTTACTTTTTTCAATATATAATGTAAAAGGTATTCACGTAAATTACAAGCCTAACTCAGAAAGCATGGACATATATCAAGCCTACGCACAACCTAATGGCACCACCTCTCGAAAACTATTAATGTCTGTGGCCAAAACACACACAAAAGGCCACGTTAACAGTTTTGACAGTTTTCAATTTGGTTAGCAGACAAATTAAAAATGGTTCGAGACCGACGACGACAAAACGTCGCCAGCTGCGGCTTCGAAAGCCTACGAAACACGCGAAAATAACAATTGATGGGGCCGAGAAGGCGGTAGGGGTCGTTGCGGGATGGGAGATGGGGCAATGGAGTGGGAGGCAGGGCAGACAAGCAGAAGCTGTTCACTGGGAAAACCATATAACGAATATTTGTCAATTTTGTCGTTGTTAGCTGCCCAAAACACTGTCTGGCCTGGCCTGGCTCTGGGGTCGATTTCGTCGGAGACTCTTTGACTCTGGTTCGAGGTCGGGGACCCGTCTGTGCCGCCAACAGACGCTGAAGCCTAACCAATTCGTGCGTTTTGTTTGGCAGCCATTGAAGTAGTTTTGGCTGCTGATTAGAATCGCACACGCACACAACTCACACACACATGGCACACACACACACTGGGGAGTACCCAGAATGTTTTGTGCGAGGTGCACATCATAAACATAAAAGTGAAACGGCAAAAGTAGTGACAGCGACACATAAATACGTTTACATATAACAACAAATGCTCTCTTTTTATTATTATTTAATATTTCTAGCATTTTATGAAATTTTAGCTATACACGCACACACACACACACACGCACGCACATATGGACAACAGCGGCAATTGGGATGTTTTTGCGTACAGCTGCGACGTCTTTCATTTGTTTTCACTCATGTCTCCAGGTCCCCATGACATTATCGGGCACGCATGTGTCAACTGCCGACGCCAGTGTCGCCGCTGACGACAAACAGGACGAGGACGAGGACGAAAGGCGGGGACTGGAACAAGGACGTGAATGGTGACGGGGACGGGGTACGACGTCAGCGACATTCACAAATATACAAAAAGGTATAATAATAAAAACCAATAAAAATGACAAATAAAAAGATTTATGTTATTTATATAAATGTTTGTGTGTGTGCGCCGGCTTGTGTGTGTGTGTGTGTGTGTGTGTGTGTGTGTGTGTGTGTGTGAAGCAACCATTCCATTCTCTACTTTAATATCGTTTTTTATACATTTCAAAAAAAAACACTTATGCATATTCCTGCGTGACACTCGCCTTTGTTCTTTTTAAGTGTAAGTTATAAATACAAAGACAGAGTAAGTTAACAAGTCAACATTTATGAATAAAATTAAACCATTTCCGATCTGTAGAACATTTAAATCTAGCCGTACTACCTTTAACATTAACAATCTTACCTTGATACTATATTAAGCCCGCATTTTTCAGCCAAGAGGAATGGGCTTGCGTAAACTGAAAAACCTTTGACCCTCGTTTTTTAATCAACTTTCAACTCACGGATGTGCGTCAGGACAAATCGTTTTCTATATTTAAGCATAATTTAAATCAATCAAAGCTTTTAAATGTGAAAAAATTAAGCTATTTTCCTGGGACATAAACACGAAAATATGTAATTCATTGAGTTGAAGCTCATGTGAATATTAACTGTTTTGACAGTGTTTATGAGAAATCCCCTAATCGTGATTAGTCTATATATTCTTAACTATTTTACTTTTAAGACGTCTAGTTGTTTTGCAAACTCAGAGAATAAGTATTAACACAATAAGAATAAGTATTAGACAACTTGGACATACTATTATTTATAAGTATGCATATACGGACCTCCTCATCTTTAATTGGAACTTTAACTTGAACTAGAAACTAAGCTATCTCAAAAATTTAGTAAAATTTCGAAGAATGTAACGAAACAGCTTACTTCGACCTTGATCCATCTTTGGATAAGTCAGATGAGTTCTATGTTGTCAATTTTTATATGAAAACAATGCATTTAATTGCCTGTATGATTTATGCATTAAATACAAACAAATCATATATTATACACGTTCAAATTTGCTTTTAAGCATTCCGTTTAAAGAGTTACTTTGCGATGTGTGTTCCGAGATAAGAAAACAACAAGAAAATTAAAATGTACAAAGCAAAATGTTTTTTCAACATGTGCGCTCCGAAAAACAGAGAGACCGAAACAACAAATAATAAATGGGGACAATATGCAAATGCGATTGTGTAGCATACTTCTCGGGGCGCAAAAGTTGAATGTGGGTAATAAGCTTCGAGGAAACGCACAGGAAAGCACCTGCATCTGATAATTATATAAACTGCCTGAAACAGGGTGCTCAGTGACACAGAAAGAATGTCTATGGGCTGAGCAATTCTGGTTTAAATACAAGTTACATAAATAGAAAAAACACACAATTTGTGTTGGAGCTGGAAATCCAAATAATTTTTTGTATTAACCGAACTTTAAGTGAAGCCCGTTGTCCAAAAAACAGCTAAGCTGTAATCTGAAACAAACCATCTATTTTTCAAAAATGGAGAAGCTTAAAGCAAACACTATCTATAAAAGAACCAGACCCAAAGCATAAATAGTGTGTATGTTTATTAAAAAGCTTAGATTAGAACTATAATCTATCTGTCCTGACTAACAAAACGTATGAAGCTGACATATTTACTAAATCTCAGTTTGACCTCAAAGTAAATTCTAGGACGAAGCTTGCTACCCCAACGGTAGCTAAAGTTTGTATAATAAGGGTCGAAGAAAACACAGCCATATAATTGTACATAGGCTAAATTTCGAATATATTGTTCCCTATGGAAAATCCCTATTATGTATCGCCATAGGACGAAATAAGACGAAAAATTGAATTTTTAAAACAAATTCTGTTTTCCAACATTTTAGCCAGGACTCAACATTTACGAATTACACTATTCTCACATATCTATGAAGCCATTCGACAAATGTCTTCAAGAGTATTAAAGCCTCTGTGTGTCGAGGAAAGCTTTTCTCGTGCTTTCTCTTTACTCTTATTAGCGCCATACTGGCTTACCCTCCACCGTTTTTTTATGTATCTTTTTGAGAGCAACATTTTAAATTGACTTCCTTTAAACGTTGTATTCCTTTGCTGCAGGTTTCTTTTAAAAGTGTTTTTCCCACAGAATACAGCATAAGTCCCAAGCAGCTGACGGTTTCAGAAATACGCAGCTGAAACTGAAGCTTGGAATTTGTGGAGCTGGCAAGTTGCATTGTGCCCGAAATGTGCTTCAATGAGCATCAATATCAATTTACTCTTGCACAGAGGCAAGGCGAGTATTGTCATTAAGAAATTTGTTTATTTTTCATTTGTACAGCGCCTCAGCTTTGAAAGCGAAATAAATACAAACAACAGCGGCAGCAGACAGATGCCAACATCGAGTTTCATCTTGTTATTGGCACACAAATAGCAAATCGTGACATCTGACATATTTCTCTCAACGAATTTGTGTCGAGCAGTAGCCCGCCAATTTCTAGTATGGTAGTGTTTGCTTGTCATTTCACATTTTTATTGGAACGAGTAGCGAACTTGGCGCCAGATTGTTTCAATCTCTCAATATGTCGTCCCTGCTGGACCCCTTGCGAGCTGCTTTCTGTGCATTTGCTTAGTCAGCTCCAAATAAGAACATATTCATGTGGAATATATAGCAATTCGAGGTAAATAAGTGGACATGTTCTGATCAGTTGCCAATCAGGACATAAGATCTTTAAGGAGTGCAATTATAAGCCAGTAAAAGTTTGATCTAACCGACTGGGAGATACCCTCAAACCTGCCGAGCTACCCTCACAAAAATTTGAGCTGTTTTAATATATACCAAAAGACGAAAACAGACACTCAACAGCAGGGTATGTGCTTCTTCTTCCATCAGCTAAAGTTCCGTGTTTATTGTCCGATCTTTATGAGACTCTTAGACCATATATATATTGCATTCGAATGTGTTAAGAATTTCAAGTACCTTGGATCTGTCTACACCTGTCTATATACTAAAACTGATATCTTTATATTGGCATCAATTTCATCGATCATTAGAAACAAGCTCGATATTTCTTGTAATAGAAATGCCTAGCATAAGATTTTCGAGTATCTGGGTCTCATAGTCTCTGAGCTCGACAGACAGACGGATATAGCGAGATCGGCGCGAGGCCGAGGCCGATCAAGACATTATTTCTTTCCTTGATGGAGTCGTAGATTCCACCTTATAAATTTTCACAGGCATTTTCCTTTTTTACCCAATCTCAATGAGTACAGTGACAAATGGATTGTTAATAAATTTAGGTCCAAATAATGAAGGTCAGGATTCAATTAACATGCTGTTCGTCTTTATCGATATCCATATTTGGAAATTGGGTCATTTATTTGTAATTTAAAACCAAAACTGTGTAAGAAATTGTATGAAATATGGAAAAATCTCACACTTTTAATATTTATTTGTCTATCAGTATTCCACAGATGCAAACAAATAGTTCATGCACATTTTAAGATCAAGCTACATTAACGTGCAACTGAAATAATGTGTAAATGTAAATATTGAAAGAGCATAAGAAAACCAACATTAAAAATCTCCTTAAAACATAATAATAAAAGCAAACAAACAACAAATTGGATGTGTAAGTACACTCAGTACACATATCGATTTTGCAGGATGACTCAAACTGAACTAAACCCAATCAAGCAACCTGTTAAAGCCCACCTTCCATGATTTCGAAGTCAAGAAGGAAACAAATAATAAACAAATAAAGTATAAAAATCATGAATTGTGCAAACAGCAAAAACAATCATATAAATGTATTCCACATACATGTGTGCATAAAAAGTTATGAACATGTGTAAGGCGAGCCGGCTTATGGATCGGCAGAATAAAGCAGAGCTAAAAGACAACAAAGTGTTATTGTATATAACTATATACATGCGCCTTCCTCATAATTAGCTAGATATATGCTTGCACTCGTAGGCTAAAGTGGGGCACAGCTAAACCAGGTGAAAGGGGCCGCGAAAAGTTAGCATACCACAGACCAGAAGCCGTATGTCTGATGGTGGCCAACTATGAGATGTTGGAAAGTATTAGAAAATATCTTCAATATATTTTAAATTACATTTCAAATAGCCGTGTTGAAGTTTGGTTAAGATATCTTGAAGTACACAAAATGTTTCTATACTTTTCGGCCGATTCTAAGATATGGCTTAGTGACTGGTTCCGACATTTGAACTGTCTGGAAAGAAAGCTGGTCCTAAAACTGAGAGAATAGTTTGTTTAAGGGACAGGCGAACAGACAAACTTACAGATAGGGGAGCAGACAGACTCGACTTCCAATACAAATATATATTTATATATATATATATATTTAATAGGAACAAATATGTCTCCTTCTATGCGTTACACATTTCATGACAAAATTATAGTACCTTCTAGCAGGGTATAAAAGTATGCAAATATAGTTCTTCATTTATTAAATTGTTCACATTGTTCACCAAATAAATTCCATTCCGTAAATAGAATCAGTTTAAACAACTAAATTGATATTCAATTTAATTACATTTATTTAAGCCGTAATACAGCCGAAAGTTAGGTTTCACATTTATTGCTTGCGAAACTGCTTTATACATTCATTAAATGTGACTGTATCTCGTCTGCTGGGGAAAACCCTTTCAACTTTTCTCTAAGGTCTTTTTTTGCCGTTGGCCCCAAACTGCAGCCGCCAGTGCATAACCCGAGAGCTTCGCTCAACGTGCCACAAATACACGCTCCACTCCTACGCAGCTATCTGCCCCATGTGCATTCTGCTCTTGTAGTTTCCCGCGCCCATAGATGCAATTCCTACCATTTCTATTTGCGCCCTTTGAATAATATCTTGTGTGTGTCGCTTGTTTTGTATTGTTTGCATTTTGTACTTTTTGCCAGGCGCTAAAGTGAAATGCGCAAAAGTTTTAAGTTGCATTTGGCATTTTGGCATTGTTTGTCTGTACTTTTTGACAATTCTTTGCAGAGAAAAAATAAATTATTTCGAACTGTGTGTGCAGAGTTTTCCACAAGACCAACGACTTTTAATTCATGCCAAGACAGTAAATTAGCGCCAAGTTAAATAACTTGACTTGACTTGATTGCGATTGAAGTGCTTTGATGATACAACAATCCATGTCAATGGCCTTTTTTCGTGCGTGTGCTGAATCTCAGTCAATTGTTGAGTTTGTAAGTGACAAATGCCACACAGCGCAGAATACCCTAACCGAGATGATTTGGAAGAATGACTTGGGATGAACCTTGCTTATCAAAGTAGCCAAAGTCATTATATAGATTATAAATTATCTATAAATAGTATTCAGGCACTTAATTATTTTTTAACTAAAATTAATTTTACCTCTTACAAAGCTATATATCTTTTTTTTAAACAAGGGCAAGGGCATCTTAACTTCTCTATTGTTTTCTCGCGTCTATTGTAAAAACAAAATGCACTTGAAGTCTTGAGTAGCGCAATTTTGTCGCAGAAAGTTTCTCAGATCAAGCAAAATTCACCCACACACACATAGACTTACAATAGACTTATTTGTTGTCCTCATTAGCCGCGTTTGTCTGATATTAAGTTAGGGTTTTTGACACAGCCCAGAGCCCATTCTAGGCCAACTGCAGACAGTCGGCGTCTGCCACGGGCAGTGCTTGTCACTGGATTTATTTGTGGACATCCCATTATGGTTTTATTATCATCAATACCACATGTTGGCTCTATATATATATATATCTGAATTGTTTGCCCTGTGGTACAATTAATTTGGTTTGCTTTTATTTTCTTGCTTTTAAGTGTTTCTCACTTTATCTGTCTCTGTCTCTGTCTCTAGTCCTGTCTATGGCAAACAACAGTTGACGCTGTTGTCTTTCATAGTTTTAATTTTATGACAGCGATAGCTCTAGACAGGCACACACATAAGCATACACATATATATACACTTAAATATATGTATTCATGCTTGTATCTGTGGCTGACATGGAGCTCATTATGTACCATGTGACAGGCAGGAAACGGAGGGATTCTGTTTCAGTCAGTTGAATATTGCTGGCCATTTTGTGTTTGCTTGACAACAAAATACCGCGGTTAATTAAACTGACTTGAACACTGTTTAACTTTTTAGATGTTATCCAAAGCTTATGTTTCGTAACATTGTTTAAGCATATGTTTAATCTTGGACTATTGTTCATAATATATATGAAAACTAGGTGGGACCATAAATAACTATAGACCATAAAAGTAACCATAGACTTTAACTGCTAAGAACTTAGTCTTATTGTACAAAGACACATTTTTACCACAAAATTGTTTTGAAGCAGAAGATACGAAAAAACAACTTCAACTTGGTCTGCAAAAGACCCTTCACGCAATCAAACCCTCTTTATAAGCATAAAACAAATCTATCAATTGAAGTAACAAGATTTCTGGTTAATAATATATATGATTTTCAGCCCAGCTGACATCCGTTTTTCGGCAGAATGCATTGATATAACACGTAAATTACATTTGAAATGAAAGCTCAAAAATGGACACATATTTAACTACATTGTATGATCCGAATTCCATGACTCAATTTTTTTCACTCGATTAATAATAATTTTGTATTATAAAAATGAAATGTACAGTGCGATATTTAAGCACAAGTAATTCAAAGTTTTTACCGCGAGTATCTGCAATATAATAAGTACATATTTAATAAAAATTATATATTGGATCTAATATCGTGAAATTCAGAGTATATTTAATTAAAACATAATTTGATCAAATATTTGCAGTCAATTTTTCCATCGCTCTATTTCTTATTCAATTAACTTTCAATTACACTTTTTTTTTATGCACCTAATTCAATTGTTTCCCCTCCTGTCGCCCCTCTGCCGACGAACCACTTTAAAGCTAATTTTTGTAGACCGCTAAAAATTATGTTAACACCAGCAATTTAAGCTTGGATTGCTTCACAGATTATCGAGCAATTGCTAAAGCACAAAGCATGCTCGTTAGTTCAACCGACAAGCTGTCGAATATCCTTGCTTTTGTTGCCAATTTCTGGTTATCCTTGAAGGGAGCACGCCCCACAACAACTATGCCATACTCGGTGACAACTTAAAGCCTAAGCCGCCCACAAATGACACCAAACGACAGCAATTGCAGGCGAAACACGCGCATTTTAAAATCATCAACATTATCATCAGCATTATGTCAGTTATGCGGCGGCAGTTCGCAGTGTTGTCCCCAGGATGTCGCCTGTTCGGCTGATGGTTGTCCTAGTCTTAGCTGTCGGCTGTCGGCTGTCGGCTGTCGGCTGTTGGCTGTTGCTGTCATTCATTAGGACGGCGCAAAATGTACCAGAAATATGCCAAGAGGCCAAAAAGAGAGAGCGCAAATGGCAAAGGAAAAAATAAAGGCAGAGGAGCAACATAGAACACGAAATCAAATTACACGGCAAAAATGGCGACAACAACGTCAGAGATGAAGTTGGCAGCGATATGGCTCGAAACCTTTCCCCGCAAAAGGCGCAAAAGCTTTGCATACTGCTCTTCGGCTCAACTCCAGACTCTATAACTATCCATCCATCCATCCATCCATCCATCCATCTGTCTGTCTGTCTGTCTGTCTGTCTGCGGAATTCGAGCATGTAGCTGCAGCTGCATTTGCATTTATTTAATTATTTCCGAGACTAGGCCCCTTCCATCCCCCTACCCTTCGACAGATGCCTTTCGTGTGCCACATTTTCCCTCGACTGTAATTTTGTTTATTGTTATTTTTGCTTATACACTCAGCAAATTGCATTGTTTACAGGAAATTGCAGAAATTAGTTTTCGACGACTAACAGCGCATAATTGTGAGAAATCTCAGAGGCACATTTTGAGCGCTGATTAAAATGCCGCCTCCACACTCTGACTTAAGTGTGTGTTAATATGTATGTGTGTGTGTGTGTGTGTGTGTGTGGGTACTTGTTTGCCATCTGTAAACAGTCATAAAGACGCGCACATAAACACGCATTGCGCAGCCATTGAAAAGGCATAAAACAAAACAAAAAATACTCAAGTCAAACAATTTCCTTCTAGCCGTTTTGCCGGCTCCGCTAAGACTTTTTATGACACATTGATTTTACGATTTTTAGCGCCCAACGGTGTAAAACTCGACAGGCCATGTCCTCTGAGAAAAAAAAACCGCCTGTACTTACAAAATGGTCTCAAAATGTGCTGCGACAAAGACACTGCGCTACAGTTTTCTCGCAAAGGTAGTTAGGTTCTGTTTATGTTGTTTATTTAACAGATTGCGAAGCAAGTAAGAAATAAATATTGCTGGATAAGAGTTCTGAGGCATGCTTGAGTATACCATATAATCTAAGGCATATTTCATGCGTAGCTCTAAAGATCTTCATCTTCTGTACATATTCATATTAATTATTAAGGTTAAGGTTTTCACATCCTCAAGATATTGTATTGGTTGTTATTGTTATTATTAAAAAGTTATTTGTTGTACACATTTCACACTAAAAATTCTCAAAATGTCTCCCTTCCATTTAAGAAGCAAAAAAACAAGCTCTTCATCTTCCGCTACATCTGCTCAATCTTTCATATCCGTTTCTTAACCCATCCCCAGATGATTTCCAGCTCATTTAACCACGCGTCTTAGACGCCCATCACAGCGCATCCAGGCAGTCAACTAAACTCGACTCAACTTAAATCTACTTAGCTCAGCTGCCGCCAGACGTCACATCATGGACATCCAGTTCCTTTCCATGCGCTCAGCTCTTGGCGTAAATCTCAAAACACATGCTCCCAAGTTGCGCAACATCATCCATCAAAATCATTTTATATGGAAACGAGACGGACAAGAGTTTTATGGGCGCACTTTTCTCTACCCCATTTAGCTCGTAACGCCTTAACCCTTGGCCCAACCGAAGCTTCGACGATTCTATTTTTAATGCCTCGAATTCGATGCAAAAATGTTTCAACTGCTGACATCCAGATCCTGGCCAATAGTTTTGTTTTGATATTTTTTTTCTGTTGTTACAAGTTTGTTTTATGTTTTGGATATTTTCTCCGTTTTCCTGTGCTTTTACGAGCATTTTCCTATGCACTGTAGTAGATACCTGTCACTAAAATAGGTAAAGCAATCGGCGTTTAACGACTGTGCAATACTCTGTTCGCGATTGATAAAAGCTAGACGCAGCATTTTATGAATATACATGGATATACTCTTCAATCGTTCTTTTATGGCAACAGAGTATTAAGAAACTTGTGCTATTAACTTAAAAATATCAAATCAAATAAAATAACAAGCAACTATATGTGTCTATATATCAAATGTTTAAAGTACCCAAGCTTATAAGCTGAAAAGCCTATCACATTTTTATGGTCTATTAAAATGTATTACTTAGTAGAATTTCTGCCAACTGAAACCTTAACAGACGACAATCCATGTGATAGTTTAGAGTGTATGTGCTTCGGCTTATCAGGAGAAATCGTTCATTATTTGATTTCTGTGCTATTGAAGCGTGCCACTTGAGGGGGGGCGGCAGTTGCAGGGCCAGTCCCCATTCAAAATTCTCACCGGCAGCCAATCCGTTCACATGTGAGCGGCAATCACGCACGAAGGATTTTAAAATAGCAGCAAAACACCGCAGGACAACGAGTTGGCGGGCAGATTCACGGCAGTTTCCGTTTGCCAAGTGCGCAGCGCAAATATTTTCATAATTCGCTAACTAAGTCAAAAGCCGCAAACTGCATGCCGCACCGAAAATCAATAAGTTTGGCGTACGTGTTGGGCTCCGGAAGCTTTCTAGATGCGAAACAACAACGAGATACGAGTACATACAGCCTGGGGCAATTTTTTTTTTAGCGCGTTGCCAAAAGTTTTGGTTAAGTGGCTTTGAGCTAACGCCGTTGATAACTTCATGAACGTGAAGGATTTTTTTATATTTTTATATACCCTAGCGCAGAGTATATTGACAAAACGAGTTCCAATATCAAAAATGTTTCGTAATTACGAAGTAATTAAATAAAGGCTTAAAAAACACAAAAGACTACGATTAGATCTAAAAGCTATTCTAAAGAGGGTTTATACAAAATGCCCATTTCTATCAATAAGAATTTCCTCGGCTTCTATCTAAAACTATATAAATTATATTCCATTAGAAAACATATTTTATTTCTCGTATTACTCTCTTAAACGGATTGCCTAAGCTAACAAATTATGTAATTCACATGGGGTATTCAATCTTCGGCACTTAATGTATACCTAGGCTTTTGTATATATTTATATAAACGAAAAAAGTTTTGGACATGGACTGTAGGCACGTGTTGGTCCTTGTATCGCACGCTGGAGAGTTGATACGACAACAACAACAACAATAACTCGCACTCGTTGGCTGCATACTTACATTTATTAATGGCCACTTCGATAAATCTAAAGCGAACAACGCCGCTTCAGGCCCATCATCGTCGTCATAACAAAAGCTTAGTGAAGTTGGCACAACTTTTCCAATAATAGGCTCAAATGAATATGAGACGAGAGCTAGGAGCTGAGAGCCGAGAGCCGAAAGCCCATCACCAAACAAGAGATATCGAGAACTTTTTTGACATGTGGCTCAGATAATTTTTGTGGTGGCAATTTGATTAAGGACCAAATCATTGAATGGGGGCGCCCAAGGCTAAGGCAAATTATAAAGGCACAATGATTCTAGTCAAAGAAATGGCAAGCCGTGTTTCTGAAAATATAGAAATAGGCTAAGCAAAAGTTGACTAGCATGAATTTAAAGGTTTAATTGTATTATAAACGGGAGTGCTACGACCTTTAAGGTCTAGCATACCTACTACTTAATTCTAATACTCGTATAAAATGAAATTTAATTAAGGGGCTCTGCCGACTGGTAAGGAAGCATCTGAAAATGAAAATTACGACTCTTTCGGGTATTAAAGAATCTAATTTAAATAAATATCCCCAAAACTTATGAATTGAAGGTGCACGCACCGAGGCATTGGAGAATTCCACCCGCAAGCGTGGGAAATTCGCGGAAACTGTTGTACGAAATTTCTTTTGTTTACTATCCGATCGGCTTTCAGCTCATTTTCAAAAATGTAAAATGTTAAAATTCATTTGAGACGTGTTTCGCATTTTTCGTAAAATCCAACCCTCTTAGAAAGAAAATGCGGGTCAAAGGTTCCATAAACATAAAAAGTTCATTTTTCGTCGACAAGGTTGAATCCACGGGAGTACAATGGGTGGAATAAGTTGATTACAACTTTGTGTTCTTAATTCGGTAGACTTGAAAGTCAATTTACATTTAACATTTGCGGGAAAATCCTGCAAAATATGAGCACTAAATTAAGAGAAGAAAAGTTATGCCGGGCAAATAAAGCTAAAACTTGAACTCGATACGAGTATAATATTGCTCATGGGCTATCGAAGGAGCACTGATAGACGGTGTTACGCAGGTCTAAGTTGACTTATAATATACTCCTATTTATTTAAAAATAATTAAATAATATTATATGAATGAGTATGAGCAAGAAACAAGTAACAAATATAAGCATAGCGTTAAAGCCTGCTAGATTGCTTTGAATTCATGAGAATTGCATAGAAGGGCGATAACGAAAATCATATCTTTTTAAATTTCAAGCTCATCGGAGGCTATCATAAGAGAGAGATACGTGACAAGAGTATGCTCAGAGTTAAAGTTTATTTTTATAAATTTGAACAAAAGCTTACTAATATTAGGAAATTTAAAGACTTCATAGTCGATGTGAGTAAAAAAGTAGCCCAATTGCTTTGGATTTTTACATTATTTGATTGTCACAAGTGCGCAATATACGTCAATTCTTTTACACTGATAAAATGATATATATTAATTAATCGAGATTTTGGATGTGTTCCTCTTAATCGTTTCCCATTTATTAACATATTTATGTGACGCAGTAATATGTTCCACTTTAGGATTGTTTAAGCGAGAGCAGTTTTGGACTTTTTGGCATCCAAATAAGTGACAAGCATCCAGTTTTGATGTGATTTCCGCTTCCCAACCATTCACAAATATATACAGCATTCCGAGTTTTGTTTACTAAATTTTGGCCCAAGTGTTGACAGGATTTGGCATGCTGGTTCTTGGCTTGGCTTGAGTTGTTTGCTCGCGCCGCTAACAAGCCAAGTCAATAGCGACGAACAGGGACAGGGTTAGCGCCAGTTCAAAAGCCTCATTAGGTGCTATGCGCCTGTGGTCCAATACACGAAACGCTAAGCTGCTCCCCCCCCACCAACATTTAGGCATTGTCAACAATTCGTGTCGCAGTCAAAATCGTCTGGCAGGAAATGAGTTTACTTTGGCCCACCCCCCAACCCCAGTGTGCCAAGAACGAGGGGCAGACGCAGAGACAGGGCTGTCCAGGAACAGGAAGTTCGCTGTCATAGTTGCTGCCATAATTATCTTGTTTACAAGGTGAAGGTAGCCCGGCCAGCCAACAGAACAGACCCACAACAACAACAACTAGAGCCAGAAGGGCCAGAAGGGACTGAATGCCAACTACTGGGCCTGGCCTTAAAATTTATGACTGTACAACACATTGGGTATATTAATTTGAATATGATTGTCCTTGGCTGCCGGTTTGCCAGTTCATAATATCAAGTGAGCACACACAGATACACACACACACAGAGGCAGACATACAGATAAACACACACAGCTCTGCGATTTAGTGTGCTCATAAAATATTTGTGTTGCAGATTAGTAAAATGGACAATTTTGTTGCTGTTGTTGTTGTTGTTGTTGTTGTTGTTGTTGTTGTTGCTGGTGCTGAGCCATTAATTACAGTTTTCACTCTCGCTTACAGATTCGTATACACACACACACACACAAACACACACACACACTTACACACCTAGACACACACGTGTGTCTGTGCTTGTTTCTTGCCCTGTCGTTCGCCCATTAAAATGGCACAATATTTTCAGACAATTATTAATCGTGTCGTCTGTCATCAGACCCATCCTTGTCAGCTTTCCTCGAGCATGTCAGAATTTCGAAGCTCGTCTAACTTGTTCCAAATATGCTGTTCATTAGCATGCCGTAGGCGATTGTATACCCAGCCCATAATTAAGTTCACTGGCATTTTTGGGGTCAACTGGAAAATGCCATTGAACGTTGCCTGATGCCTGATGCAGGGATAAGCTAGCATCAAGCTCCTAAAATTATCCCAAGATATGGATGCCTTCAATTGACTACATTAATGCGACAGCTAGTAGGGCATTCAATTTAACTTACTGTATCCCTATAAATACATATATAACTCTATATAATAATCTGTTTGATCGGGCTGTCAGGTAAAGCAGAGCCGAAACAGTAAGAGCTAATAAGCAACGGATTTTAACTGAAATGAAAAGGATAGATTTACGTCCTGTTGGGACTTGTCGTAGAAATCTGTCGACCATCATCTTGAAATATTTGACCCAAAATATGCGAAATGACAATCAATTACTTTATCTTTCCCCTTTTTATAGAAAAGCTCCAAATAGGGCTACTTATTAAATTCTTTTATTATGATGTTAGCTAAAATTGTCTGACCAAGATGTGTATTTTTCCAGAATTATGTTAATTATAAAGTTGGAACATTTTTCAAACATGTTATATGTAGATATGTCCAGGTCAGCAGAAGTATGTAGCTCTACTATTCTTCACATTTATTTAGCTAAGCCATAAATCTACAAGGGTATACAATCTTCGGCGTCGCGTCTTTTACACTAACTGAAATACCCTTATTTTAACCAGTATCGAAGGCGAAACCAAAAATGATTGAAAATATCGAACTATTATCGAGAGCTTGACATCTCTACCAGCCTGACCTAAATAAGTGAAAGACGAATTTCCGTAAGAACCATATCCTATTATGTGCTTTTTCCCCTGCGAGGCCACAACTATTTGTCAATACTTCAATATTCTATGACAGACATTAGAAATGATGCAAGATAGTCGTTAGATACATTTAGCTTTTATTATCAATACAAACGAATACGCTAATCTAAATAAAATGCTAATTTGTTGCCCTTTTGAGAGCGCATTCACTCGTCTAAATGTTTCCTGTTAACTATGCGAACTCAAGCCTCAAATTAATTTATCATTAGCACTCGAGGCAGTCTAAAAAACGATACTCGAAAACTAAGCCAACGAATTCACAAACGTCTGGCACAAGTTAAGCAACGTCGGGTGAGAGGCGATGAAGAGAGGGGAAGGATGACGACGAGCAACCCTTCAGTAAGTTCATTAGCCCCCAAATGGGTTGAAATAATGCGCAAGTTTTCGCTTGCAGCCAAAAGAAAAATCAACAAGACCAAGCGACTGCAAAGAAAATACAAATTAATGGCGAATTAATGAAATCCATGACGGCAGGCGGAAATAGAAAAACCGAATGTTAAAATGGAATGAAAGCAACAGAGACTGAGACTGAGACTAAGAGAGTGAAGCAAAGCGGGAATGAGCTGAAATGGAATTGGGTTCGCAGGGTAGCAGCAGCCAACCCGAAAATGCCGACAAAAGCAACAACTGGAAATGTGTCAAACCGCCATTCATCCACGCCCACTTCAGCGCCCCATCGACGGGCCAACCGGCAAACCCACAGCAAAGCGTGCAGGAGCGACAACTGAAGGAATTTGCAGTAATTAAACAATTTTGCACTGGCGCAACCCTCCCGGGTTCCGGATGCTGGCAGCGCGCGCTCATTACGGCAATTTTTCAGCTCAAGTGTTGCATTTTGTTTGCGTCAATATCCTGGACTCGGGACTCGGAGTACCCCTCAGATCCCCGTACGGGTGTAGCTGCAGCTTGAAATTTTATGAGTGCCTGCAAATTAGCTCAAATTACTGGCGAGCATCCTGAACAACTACAAAGCAGCTAACTAAAAGGGCCACTTATTAAATTCAGTTACGCTCGCGTTGCCCCTTAAAGCACTCACATTTAGTTCGAGCATAGGCTCAACGCACAGCGCATTTAACGACTGACGTTTATTGACAGAAATTAATTTTCTTTCTTTCCCAATCAGGTTACCCTGATATATAGGCCAAGCCAATAGGTAAGAGTGCGACAGTTGAGAGTGTCTGACAAGTAGATACCCTGAACCCAGTCAAAGGCTGTCATTACAAACATTTAGAAAACCTTCTATACTTAAAGCTATGTGTAAGTAAGGATATACCTTTAGAAATATGTCTTAAGTCCATTTTGGGGAGTTTATTGGGAGTTATGCACGAACTAAAATATTGTTAGTCCGAGTACAGAACTTCTCAAAATATGTTTAAATAAAAAACCATGCCTCAGACTAGATATTTATCGAGATTATAAACATTATAAACATAATACGTATTGTATAGGAGAATATATATATATATCAAGATCTTTTAGTTTTCAAGAACAAACACAAATGGGTAGACTAACCAAGTTATCCTGCTCAGGAATATATATACATATATATACTTTACAGGGATTGGCTACCTGTTACATACATTTTCTTCAAAACATTATGCCAATTGTCGTTGCTTTTTCAGGGTATACAAATTGAATTAGAACTGAGCGCAGACAGACATATAAACAAATATGCGTCCATGTATTTATTTGACCAAGTCAACATCTTGTTTCAAGGATAATTGAAGCCAAACAAGCAAACCAAATGGAGACAGTCACCACAATCGAACAGCATAAATACAATAAAGTACACATGCTGAAAATTAAAGTGAAACCCCGAAAGAATTGTTATCTTTATTATGCCAAAAATGCAATACCCTTGCAGACATACATGTTATTTGTGTTATAGTTCTACACAACGCTGTGTTTACACTGAACCACAATTTCCAGTCCATTTCTCCAATTGGGACTACATAATATAGAATATTTACTGCCCGTTTTTAAAGATGCACCTCACGAAAGCTTTCGAACGAAACGAGAACTTTGCATAGAATCAGACAGACGGACGGAAAGCGTGGCACATTTTTAACAGTTTTCCTATTAATACTGATCATGAATATATATATGTATATATATATATATATATATATATACATGGAGTCTCGAAGACTTCTGCTTCTATTTTTTTAAACTCTGCAAAACCATGAAAGGAAGTCATAATGAATTCACAGAAAAACAGGTAATTTGTGGTTTTAGTGGTAAAAGATTGTATGAAAAGTATGACTGAGCATCGAACTAATAAGCAGGGAGTCGCCGGTTCAACTTCAAGAGCAATTATTTCAATAAAATTCAGGAATATATATTTTTTTTTTCAAATTTAAAGAGAAATGTTTTCTTTAAACATTCGAGGCGTGACAATAAATATGAGGGAAAGTTTATATGAGCAACAACAGAGTTTCTGAGCTTGCGTTTACTTAGTTTGTTGATGAACTGTTACAAGGACGATGAGGGCCGTTGAATTTGTCAGGACCGGCACGATTTGAAAAGCCGGCGTAAGTTCTAAGTGGACATGACAGTTGTGACATTTACAATTTCGTTCGTGATTGATTGCTAATAAAGAAATTGTGAGGGGGGAGGGTAAGGAACAGCATGCTGAATTAGCAGGAAAAAAATTATAGAATATAGAATACAACTTGCATTTTGAACATTATTTATTGGGCCTCGGGGAAGACAGCTAATTTCTTCTATAAATGTATGTAATAAATAAAACAGCGAAAATAGAAATGTTGCTAGTGCTTTTTTATATGAAATTGTGATAAAGATGATCCGGAGGGGCGAGACGAGGGAGTACGCGATTGAAAATATAAAATATTTACAGGCATAAGCGCACGGTTGCACAGTCTCATCGGGAAATGCTGTGTATGTAAGATTCTTGGCTGACATGAAAAAATAAATATGATGAGATTTAAGGCTTAGCATGAATATCACTCTAAGCCCAAAAACATAAGACAATTTATTTAACATTGATTATTGGGCTCCCCTTACCAGCGACAAATAAAAACAAAAAACATTCCGTATGTGTAGTCAAACAATTGGCAAATACCCACAGCTGCTGCTTATTCAGCCAGTCACCCATTAAATTTACCAGCAACTACCACTCACTGGCAGCGACAACAATACAATTACATAAATGTGGCTCGGGCCTTGGGGCATACAATACAGGCAGACTGTAAACCAGCGCCAATGAAGCTCTACATATGAGAATGTATTAGGGAAAATAAACCCGAGTGAAAGCAAACTGAAGCGAGAAGCAAACAAAAGAAGCAAATAAATACGCTGCCCATCAATCAAAAGGGCATTCCAATGCCAAATGGCAGCGGCGAACGGCTGAGCGGAAACGGAAGCATAACGAGCTGTTCTCATACTTAGCACCGGAAAAAGGGCCAGCAAGGTGGGCAAACGGCATGACCGAAAAGGCAAGACGGAAAGTCCTGGTGCGGCTTAGTGCTTAGCTCCTGCTCAGTGTCTGTGTCTGTGCCTGTGCCTGTGCCTGAGTGTGACAATAAACAAGCTGGCGAGCAAACGACAAACAAATAGACGGCCCTCAACTTTGTTTACACAAACACGTTGGCAAACGGCGGCCACATTGCGTATACACCACCGGCACCACAAAACAACCAAATGCGCCCTTTGACACATACGCACACACACGCACACACAACATACACACGTAGGCAGTGGCAAGCAGAGACACTCAGACACTTTGTTGTTCGGGGCTTTAGCTGTTATTGTTGCTGTTGCCTTTGCTGGGAGTATTTGCGGCCTTGGTAGCAAAACGAAACACACGCGTACAAAATATCCGTGAAGCAGACAGGCACTTGCTCAGTGGGAGATGGAGGCACAAACAAACAAACAAACAGCTAATATACACGCTCAGGAACATAGACATATGACGTAGTTATTGCTGCGAGGGTTGCTCCAAAATATTGCTTAAATATGAGAATCATCAGCTGCCGAACGAGGTAAATACTTTCACAAAACTCATTAATCGCTCAGTTGAAAATATTCTTATTTTATTAAGGCATCCACAATATTTCTGTACATAAAACTGATTGACTGATTGACCGACTGACTGACAGATTGATAATCAACGCAGACGCAACCCAAGTCTTAAGGATCAGGAAGTTCGTTTTAGTTGCCTAAGGTGATAGTAGTCCATGCGAAAAGGGAATGTGTAGACATTCCACTCGCAATTGTGGAAAATAGTCGGAAAAACAAGTTGTAGAAATATTTGTTGTTTACTTTCCAATCGGCTTCAAGCTCAATTTAATAAACTTTATATATAATGATACCATTTGCAGAAAATATTTATCTAAAACAAAGCCAATTGTTTAATTCCAGAACTTTTAAAACAACCCGCGCATATGCATTTGTAACCTAATCAGAAGGCCACAGATCTCGCGGACAATTGCTGTCAGGCAGAGGGACAAAGGGCAGACACTTACAGAGAGAGAGAGAGTGAGAGGAAGAGAGAAAGGAGAGGGGGGAGAGCTGCATGCATGTGTGACAAGGCAACTCAAAGGAATTTATATTATGCAGTTAATTTGTCACAAACAACTAAATTTGTTTGGACACTCGAGTAAAAATGAAGGAGACAACAACAAAAACAAACAACAACAACAAAAAAAAACAGAAATGGAAACGGAAACGGAAACTGAAACCATGACAGTAAAGTGCTGATAATTTGTAGAACTTAGGAGAGACGTGCTTTCATTGTTTTTGGTCGGAAACTTGATCTGCACTGAAGGACATTCTCTTGTTTGTCTTGCATTTTGCGTTTTGTGGCCTTTTTTATGGCTCGCCAGTTGCGAACTATAATTTTCGCCCATGTGTAGCTAGCTGGCTGCCTGTCCGCACACAAATGGCCAAGTAAAATCTCTATATATTTTTGATGGTATGCCATTAAAAGTTGGCAACAAGCTCAAAACTCGAATACCTTACGACACATAAGATGCAATGGACAAAAGAAAACAACTAGGGGATACCCTGAACCCTCTTCTTCCAACATCAAATGCATATATATATTCTATTTTAGAAGCTATATGCCAAGTTTGGTGACTCTAGCTTTTATTATTTACCAAAATTGCCCAAAAAACAGGATATCGATATCGATTTTTATCGATTGCTTGGAAACGGAGCAAGTTATCGATTGTCGGAAACAAACTCGATCTGCGCGGGAACTAGGAGCATCTACGTCTAAAATTGCTCTAGCTCTTATAGGTTCTGAGATTCTTGCGTTCATACATACGGACGGACAGACGGACAGACAGACGGACATGGCTAGATCGACTCGGCTATTGATGCTGATCAAGAATATATATACTTTATGGGGTCGGAGATGCTTCCTTCTGCCTGTTACATACATTTGAATTTTGCACAAATACAATATACCCTTATACCCATTTTTAATGGGTTCGCAGAGCAGAGCAAAAGAAATTCTGCTGGCTACTTTTTAGCTGCCAAAGGCCAAAGTACCAGACTGCCCGGGAATATTCATTGATGCGGACAACAGCAACGCCCCATGCTCGTGCTAGTTGCTGCGCGAATGATACAAATTTGAAACATACCAGAAAACACAATAACTCATTCAAAACCCAATTTGTTTCCGGACTGTTTCCCCAACGAATTAATTATGATATCAGCATAACAATTTGCATAACCTCAAACTGAAAGACAGACATGCACACACATGCACACATATATACACATCTGTATAAACACACACAGATACACGCACACAAAGCTGACAGAATATGGGCAGGCGCACAAATGAAATAAAACTCGTTTTCCCCAAATGCCATATCAGCTCAGCTGATATATAGGCAAAGATACAATATATCCAACATGCTGCCGTAGCGCCAGCCCCATTCCCATTCCCATTCCCGCAGCTACAGATACAGCATCTATATTACAATATAAAAATTCATACGTGGCGTGCTACAAAAGTACACACATACATATGCCCTGTTTATACCCTTCACGTGGAGTATATTTTAATTTAATTATCAATTGTGCTACGAACAGAAAATATATAAAAATACAAAAAAAAATTATTTACAAAAGAAAAACTATATAATAAAAATATATATTAATATTGTCACATTAAATGTTTATACAGTTTAAAAAAGATTTTTTTTAATTTAAGTTTTTTAACACGACTTTTTGAAGAGTTTAAACGAAACTCACTTTAAACTTAGTCAAAAAAAATCAATTTTTAAATTGTTTTCATCTGAAATTTTCTAGAAAATCTTTTATATTATTTATTTGGAACCAAACTGCTTTCAAGTTTTGTTCTTGAATCTAGTTTTCCACAATCTTGGTTTAAGTTTTAGTTTCTCTTTTATTTGAAAAATATCAATGAAAATAGTCTAACTCAACGTTCGCTTAATTTTGTTTCATTTCCATATTGTTGCCTAATTTATTTGAGAAAAAACAATATTCAATTTAGGGTTTAGTTGAAGTTTTTATTTATAGCTAAAAATCTGTTCTAAATGGAAGAAGTTTTCTCCGTAATTTATATACTTTTTTTAAATGTTTAATATTTGATTTAATACTTAAAATCTTTATTTAACAGGTAAAAGTAAATTTCACTTTGTGTTTTTATGTTTTCTATGAGACTTTCAAATAGAATTATTTAACAGAATTTTGCGTCAAAAGTGTTACTAAACTGCAATTGGCAGTGTATCGGCTAGTCGTCCATTCTGAACTCTGCATGTCCGTTTATTTTTTTTAGCCATTTTTCACTGTGGCAGCGTGTCTTTTGGTCTGATGAAATTGCATAATCGCTTCCAGTTGTTGCACAATTATTGAAATGTGTCTGTTTGCCACCCACAAGAGGCGCGGACGGATTCGGAGTGGGCAGAATATGGACTGGAGCGGGGCATTGGAGAGGGGCAGCGGGGGCAACCGCAGTAGCACGCCAAGCAACGAGCCGTAAAATTCAGTCGGCGCTCGAAGTGAACGCGAATAACGCAAAACGCAAGCGAAATGCCATTTTTCAGTACAATGCCAACAACAAAGGCAATCAAATATTTATAGGCGACGACAGGCAGACACATTGGGAGCAGCGACATGGTCGACATCCTTTCGACATACTTAAACATGAAACATTTAATTGCCAAGTTGCTGCAAATTGCTGACAACATTATTGGGCGATCGCCTGATCGCCGGCTTGTGGCCGGCTTCTTGGCCGCAAACTAATTTCGGGCAATCGCGCGGCAATTAGATGACCAGCGCATTTTACAACAATTGCACAACGTGGCGGATGCGCAATGTTGCGAAATGCAAACAAATATTACAAATGCATAGAGTTGTTGTCAAATGAAAATGAACAAAGCAGTAAATGTGGAAAAACTGTAATGCAGTTCGTCATAAAACTGAAAATCTCATTTGCAAAACTCTGCGTTACGCCCAGCCAGGCGACGGGCAAGCCGAGGAGCGTAAGTCGGAGCCTGGACGATTGGCACAACAGGGCAAAGGCTGTCAATTTCAGTTAGCTGTTTGAAAGCCAGCCAAGCTGAGCCAGAAAAGACAAGACGAAATTGAAGGCAAGTCAACAACAACAACAAGACAACCGCACGCCGAGGACAACGGGAACAACAACAACAGCAGGGCGGACATTTTGCACAATGCAACTTCCGTTTCCGGTTTGCTTTGTGTGCATTTCATTTTATAGCGAACATTTAGCCTTTGGGCCAGCAGCACTGCAGCAAAAACATCCTCTGGCCTGTTACTGACACGTCCCTTGATTGCTACCCATAGAGGCGCCCATTGCCAGATGGAGTCAGCTTGTCGAGGTGTATCCCAATTGCTGTTGAACATATGTTCCGATATTGTGTGCCACGAATCTGAATTTGGAAATTGGAGGGCCATATACAATCCGGAGTTTTTAGCCAGCATTTTGAAACGCATCTTCAACTATGCAAGTCTTTAATTTATTGCTTGTCTTTATGCTCCAATTTCGATTAAATGGCAACAGACTGTGGCTGATAAGTCCGGTTAATCAATTAACTGGAACTACCTAGCTTTTGTTAAAACTCACTTGAGGGGTATGTTACACTTTTCGGAAAATCCATTCCACTTTTGCAGAAATCAATGTAAGCGATTTGGTGGCTTATATTTCGGATTCAAGTCCATTTCGAAGGGTCTTTGAAATAATTCATTTGATGTTTCAGCGATTTCGAAACAAATCCACCTTCATCTGTGGTAAATAGGCGGAAAACGGCCTTATAAAAGCTTATTGTGTACATTCCGATCGGATTCGAATTCATATTTAACGACCTTTGTCAAAACTCTTGTGAGAAGTTTTTCACATTTTTCGCACAAAAACACCCATGTTAGAGAATAAACGCAAATAATAAGGTAAATGGGTCAAAGCTCGTTTGGGAAGATTTTTAGGAAAATTCACTTGAGACATGTTTAACGTTTTTCGATAATTTCATCCCTTCGTGGGAATTGGAATTCTGAGATTGTGAGAACATATTTTAAACGTCATTCGATCGGCTTCAAAATTATTTTCATATAATAACTTAATGAATTAATATTTCAGCGATTTTCACAATCGCAATATCACCGGAAATTGTGAAAATATAGCGAAAAATGGTTCCATATTGTTAACTATTTGATCGGGTAGTTCGAGTAGGTACGAGTTGTTTTAAATTTTCCACGGGCGAAAAATAGGTGGAAATTTGGCGTCTAGGATTAGAAGCAAAAACTTGAACTGGATATGAACGGGAAATATCAGATTATTATTAAAATTCGTTGTAAGATTGTAAATCAAAATATCATTAAACAATTTATAAAATAAAAAACTCATCTATTTTGAGTTTTGACTGTTTCTGTTACCACTAACGGGCCCCTCTAGGTTACTGTCCAGGGTATCAAACGCTTTTGACAACAATATACTTAATTGTTGTCTCTAATAGTTTTACTCACTTTATTTCATTCGCAATTGAAAGTTTACGCAAACTGCAACTGAGCTAAGCTGTAAGCATTTACTTTGTAAACAAGTTCGGGCAATCTAAAAAGTATTTCATTTATTGTAGCTCAGTTACCGAGTGACTAATTGAACTACATTTACCTTTATAAACTGCATTCTGTTTTGTCTTGCATCGCAGGTGACTGAACTAGCGCAAAGTTGTAAGTCCCTGACAGCCGCCGTATTCCCTTTACAATTTGCAAGACGCCTCTAACTATATTTTCTGATGTGTTTTTTACCTTGAACCCATTGATTGTGACTAAATGGGGTATATGGGTTTTGTGCAAACGTATGTAACAGGCGTCGATTAGAGACTTGAAATTATTATATTCATAGATTCTTCATATCTCCTACCATTCTATTTGATATCTCCTACCATTTCCAACCTATCGATAAATATCGATAATATGAGTCTTAAGATCTGCATGCAACAAACTTGGTATGCAGGTTCTTATATGGTAAATACACATTTGAATAGCTCTCTTTTTGAATACCTCACTTTTGTATACCTTTTTCAAGTCCTTCTAAAACTTCGAAGCAATTATCTCCTTTGGGAGAGCCTTGTGCCATATTTATACCCTGTAAATCTAATTCAAGTTAAATAAAACTGCAGATCCTGGACAATGTGAAAGAAGAAGATGCCTTGCGCTGCATGCAGGGTATCTCCTAGTCTGTAGATGATTATTTTTGTAGATTATCATTTATGAAAGCTGTCCAGATGTCAGTTTTTCCATTTCCCAACACCAACACCAACACACTCGCACATAGATTAGTTTTACAAATGCCAAAGCTGCATTGCCAACTCCCCTTCGCCCCCTCATGCTCGTAATACCAATTAGAGCTCTGGCCACACAACAGCCCCGTCGGGTCCCTGCACAGTACTTAACCATCCACATCTACTTACCACCACCAAGAACTATTCAATTATCTGCGCCCCCAGCCAGTCGACTGTAACAGTTCTAGTGTCTCATCAAATAAAAGTCATTTGCACTTTCATACAAATTACTTGCAGCCACAGCTCTGGTCAGTGGATAGCAAAGGCAAGACAAAAGCTTTGCAAATCCTAACTTGACTTGCTGGCTGATTGAAGAACTAAAGTGCAAGGCAGCACAGAGCATAATAAAACAATAGAGACTCAAATATTTGCTGCGCCAGAACATGCCTGCACCCTATCTCTATAGATAGAACTTATTTTCCCGACAATCATCCATTGCCGAACAAAGCAATCCACCTGCAAGTGTGGAAAATTCGCGGAAAATGTTTGTAAGCTACTTTTTTGATGATAAATTTACATATTCACATCCTTTCTTGCTAGAAATGGGGGTCAAAGATTTGCTGGCTGAAGTTTTGCACTCAAACTCGATTCGAATGATCTTTCAGACATGTTTCACACTTTTCGTAATATCCACCTTTAGTTGGTAAAATTTCATTTGACACGTATTTCACACGTTTCGTAAAATGTATTCTTGGATGGAAAATTCAGATAAATGTTGCTTGTAGGAAAATTTAATCATAATACAATATAAAAATATAATTTAAGACGTGGATATAGAGATATTTCGGGTGGATGTAAATATTTAACAGGCGAAAAATGGGTAAATATTCATGTTTTAAGCTAGAATCATAATTCTTGGACCGGGCCCTATATAAACCTATGTATCTTAACTACAAAGTGTCAAAAGCTTCGATCTCTCCTTCTTTAGAGAGTATTAATCTCTCTCCCTCTCTCTCTCTCTCTCTCTCTCTCTCTCTCTCTCTCTCTCTCTCTCTCTCTCTCTCTCTGTGCTTTTAAAAGTGTAGAGGAATATGTGAAAGAAAGTAGGCTAGAAAGTAGACTCGAAAAAAATGTAATCAAAAGGCGAACCCAACTCATATTCGAATGCACATTGATGTAAGCGCAATTTGTATTGCGCGAATAATATATTTTTACCCACTGTGCCACGCAAAATGGCACGTATTTTAGTAGAAATGATTGCCGAAGAACTCAGCTGAATGCAGATAAAAGCAGAAATTTAGTGGAAGAGGGAGACAGTGTTAATTATACATAGATTACAGTTGCACAAGAGAGCAGCACGAACGTAGCTTAAAAGAGAAACACAAAATGTAAGAGAGACTTACCAACAACAACAACAACAACAGCTGCATGCAATTGGAAGCTATGCACAAAAAAAACTAAACGCACAAATGAATTAACTTAATTAGATGTAACACAATTCGCACTCGCGACTAAACGAAACACTTCTCGAAATGCAAACAACATTTATTAGGATCTTTAATAATTGATTTTAAACACCGGCTTTTAAATAAATATCAAAGACACTGCGAAGCAAATAAAAACGCGTCTGCCTTAAAACGATTCGCACGCTGTTATACATAAAAACTTACAGAGTTGTTATGCATACATATAAAAGCGTACAGAGCTGTTATACAAACATATATACAAGTGTGTGTACGTATATAAATACATGCATGTACATATGTATGTGTAGGCTGTCTTTCCCATGGATAAAGGGTTATGCTATGTTTTTCGAAAGCGCACGGTCGGAAAAATTGTTAAAAACTAAGTATTATTATTATATTAACTATTATCATTTAATGCTAATTTGGCGTTCCTTCCATTTTATTATAAGCAATGAAACTTTGAAACTTTTGCTTAAAGCTTAAATTAAATTTATATGGTTTTTAAATCGTCGTATAAGAATATTAATTCCAAATGTGAGTTCGAAAGAAAAAATCGAATGCAAACAAGTTAATAACGTTTCATTAGCCCCATTCGAGCGTGCAAAGTGGTGCATATGTAATCATGTGGGTGGTAGCAAGAGAGAAGGTTGCACAGAGAGGGGGGACAAAGGTCCGTTACCAATTTGAAATTTATATTGCAGTCTCTCTGTGCGCCATTTATCCATTCGCAGTTTTGTCTTTGGTTCGATTACAGCTTCATTTTGCTGCAACATCACAAGATAAAAATGTCAAAAGGCGACAAATATGAGAGAATGAAGAAGAGAGAATGAAAAAGAGAGAATGATACTGATGAACTGTCAGGAGAGAAAAAACGTTAGCGCACACTGGAAATTCGATTGATCCAAGCGGACACAGTTACTTAGCGTACAATGGGTCAAATGTAAATTGCATGCCGTGTGCAAAGCTTGAATAATAGATGGCGCCACAGGCAGTCGAGCTCGAGTAAATAAATAAATAAAAAGCAGCGAACGTATGAAACAATTTTTAATTAAAATTATGGCAGCCAAGTATTGCGAAAAAAAAAGTATTGCGATCAGCAGCAGCAACTTTTCGAGCAGATTCTTGGACACAAAACTTCTCTGACGAGCGCGCAGCAGTTGGCATTCGGGAAATGGAATGCAAAAGTTTTCCGTGCAGATGAAGTAGAAGTTGCAAAAAGGCCACACACAAACCAGGACATCGACGGAAGATTGCAGCACAAATGAGCAGCAACAGCGACAACGGAAAATGCACCAAAACTTAACCTAATGAACATTAAGATAATGCAACAACAAGAGAGAGTCGGACCCCACCCCCCCGAGGGAATAGCTGGCCGCACATAATTCTGCATTCGACCTTAGAGAAGCCACAAAAGTTTTGCTTACGAAACCGTCTCCAAATGCATTTGCCCAAAAGTCGGAAACTTGCGTTTGCCATTTGCCAGTTAGCATCAAGTTTTTAGCTTATGTTGTGATTTTTATGGCCAGGCGCAAATAAATGTGGAGCGAGGGCGAGCTCAAAATGAAGATAAGTTTTATGCGGCGCGGAAATTAAGAACTTTGTTTATAGCAATGCGACCTAGCCTGTCTCTCCTGCCGCTCCAGCTACTCTCCCAGGCGAGTCCCATTACCAGCTGCCAAATGACTTGAGTTCCTTTTGTGAAGTGTGATTAAATGTATTTAGAATTCATTAGTCGTTGCGCCTATTGGCGACACTTGGGCCCATCCATTAAATGTGCATTCATTTTATTCAGACCGGCATTAACATTCGTAAACCACCCACTGAGCTCTTCTTCTTCTTCTTCTTCTTCTTCTAAACACCTGGCAGGGCAGACTAATGCGCTGTCAATGCTTGGCTTTTAATTAAAACAATGGCAGCTGGCTTTGCGAGTCGTCCTTGATAAATGATAATGCAAGTTTCATAATAGAAATTGCCATTTAATATATTTTTAAATTCAATTTTATGCCCTGCTATATTGAATCTGAGTTATTTAACCTATAAACTTTTTAGTCAATGACTTGAATGTTAATGTTAATGTTAATGGTTATGTTAATGTTAATGTTAATGTTAATGTTAATGTTAATGTTAATGTTAATGTTAATGTTAATGTTAATGTTAATGTTAATGTTAATGTTAATGGTTATGTTAATGTTAATGTTAATGTTAATGTTAATGTTAATGTTAATGTTAATGTTAATGTTAATGTTAATGTTAATGTTAATGTTAATGTTAATGTTAATGTTAATGTTAATGTTAATGTTAATGTTAATGTTAATGTTAATGTTAATGTTAACATTAAAAAAAGTTGCTATAAAATTAACAATTACACTATGCAACAGCAAATGACATATTTTTTCATAGAATTGGGACATAAACAATAACAATCTATAATAGGTGAAATATTATTCATATTGTAATCATATTGGATTAACAATCGATATTAAGATAAGTCTATCGATAGGCAAGAGAGAAGAGGATCTCTTATAGTATATCATGTTCTCTTTAATAACTTTTGTGTTCCCTAAAAATTCTTGATGATATATTAAACTATAGCTCTTATAGTGCTATATAAAATTCCATTAAATGTGCTCGAATTGGGGGTAGTTCCAATTGGTTTATTTATTTGGGCTAGCTATAAAATGAAAGTTTATTGATATATTTATACTTTTCAAGAAGCTAAATGGCAAATTTGGTGACTCTAGCTCAGAAACCCTAAGCGATTTGCTCAAGAATCAGGATTTTGATATCCATTTTTATCGATTACTTGTCAACGGGGCAAGTTATCGATCGTCGAAGAAAAACTCGTACTGCGCGAACACTAGAAGGACCTACGTTCGAAGTTTCAAGGGTCTAGCTCTTATAGGTTCTGAGATCCTATAGACAGGCGGACAGGCAGATGGACTTGACATAACACATCGACTCGGCTATTGCTATCAAGAATATATATACTTTATGGGGTCAGAGATGCTGCCTTCTGCCTGTTACATACATGTGCACAAGTGCATTATAACCCTTCTTAACAATTTTCAATAGGTTCAACAAAATATCGCTTCCATCATCATTAATTATTATAAATTTGTTATATTTATAATAAAGAAGATTGATGGAAGTAAAAGAACATTGCAATACTCGAAAATGGAGACTTTCTGGGGAAATTGTTATTTTCTTCTTTGTGGGCTAATGAAAGGTAACCACAGTACGCCCTCGCCAGGTAAAGCAGCTGAATGTTGCAGTCATAAAGTAGGTCAGTCTAGCTTCCTTTTTTTTTTTAGCCAACATATATTTCGACCGCAATCCTGTAGGCTATTAAGGCTAAAATTCCTTTAAGACTAATATAATTTAATCAGATCTAACCCAAAGACTTTATCTGACGCGGGTTTCAAGTCTTTAACTTCAAGAGAGAGTTTGGCTTTTAACGAACAGAGCCAAGAATATAAACTTTTGATTTTTTGATTTGGCGTCTGTAGAAGACTGAGAAGGCAAGCAAATTTTATGATGTGTGAGGAAGGGAGTTGGAGACTTTTTCTAGATTTTTTTCAAGTTTACGGAAATATTATTTGACAGCATACAAGGAAGTGCAAGTAATACAAGTCATGCGAAGGCTTTTACCCCTTTGGATATTGTGGCAGCAATTTTTTGCCAAGTCAACACTCCTGAAACGTGTGGCAGGTGTGCCCGCACACTTACAGTTAAAACATTAAATCCGCATTAAGTCAAAGCACAAGGACACGTACCGCACGAACTCGAACAATTGCAACTCAGCTTGCAACTTTCCGACTGTCGCCTAATTAAGTTACTTACATGTGGTTAAGAAAATAACAAAAAACAAAAAAAAAAAATCAAATCTGTCCGGGCGATTAGTTTGGCAAACCTCAGCTAAAGCCATAAAATGTCGTGAGGCAACTTTCAGCAATTAATTATCCGCAAAGTTTTCAATTACGAGCCAATTACGCTCAGGTAGCACACGTGGCGGCAGCAACAGCTAGAAAAAAACTCAAAATGGAATTTTATTGAGCAGCCCCCCTTCCCATGCCTTGCACCTGCCCCCCCCCCCCCCCCCTTGTGCCTGTTGACGGCGGCGAATACTTTGCGAGTCGCCGACACGTTCTGCCAACACATCCTGCAACGTTGATGATGGCGTCTGAATGCGCCCGCCATTTTCCGGAAATGCACCCCCCCCCCCCCCCCTCACCGCTAGCATTGCTGACAAATATGGCGGCCCAAACAATGGCCGCCTTTTGCAGTTTGCATCGGTGTTTTAGCGCAAATAACAACAGAATTGCAATCTAGTCAATGTTGGAATGGAACCCCGGGCGTCCACATATTGTTGACATTTCAAATGTGACCTCTGCGCTCAGGTGTAATTTTTACAATATTGTACAAAGTTGCTGATGCCTCGCAATTGGTCAATATTGCGTTTTGTCACATTTTGAAAGTTATTGTGCCAATAATGGAAAAACCCACAACAAATATTTGTCAGCAAAAATTGTAAATTTGTAAGCCAAAAATCAACAAAACAATTTATGAAAATTAAAAAATGTATGAGCTCAACCTCAAAACAATTAAGTGCATTTCGTGTACAACTGCGAGATACTCTGTACTCATATATTCGTAATATATGTTATTACGATTAAAAAATAGCCCAGCCGGAAGCTTGTCTTCCCTTAGACACTATTTTATACCCTATTTTCTCTTAAATATGTTTACCGAATGAATTAGGACAGTACCTCAATAAAGTTTTTCTTAAACTTTAAAATCCCAAAACAATGCTTATCGATTTCTGGAAAAGGGCCTATCGATATGTCTAGATGTGTTCGAGGATACTTTGGCCTGACTTTGTACATCTTCATAATACCCTCTATACTTATTTTCAGCCCTTGATTCGAGGGTATTAAAAGAGTCTTTTATTTGCATGTAAAGACTCTTAAAAATGGTCAAACTTCAAACACATTGTTTACATTAAAATAGAGAATATAATTGTTTTGATGGCATTCAAGCAAAATATATTTGTAATTGGATGGTAAATACATGTACATAACATGTAAACTACATTTAGTTACATTTATAAGATTTATTACATTTATAACATTTGTAACATTTGTAACTTTTATAACATTCGTAACATTTATAACATTTATAACATTAGTAACATTTATAACTTTTTTAACATTTGTAACATTTATAACATGTATAACATTTATGACATTTATAACATTTGTAACATTTATAACATTTATAACATTTTTCATATTTATAATATTTACACATTTAAGACATTTTTCATCTTTATAACAGTTATGACATTTACCTACATTGCATATCAAATCAACTTATCAGAAGGTATAAGTAATTTTGACCTATTTGAGAGTCTGTTCTACATCGATTCATCATAAATTTGTCTAAATTCAGACCACAATATATTCATTTCATTTTCAGAATATGTTACTGTTCATGTTTATTAATAAATGATATTAGATACAAGTTAAATTTGCCCATATGTGACTTGTCATAGTGTTTAACAGCCACTTAGTTTCGAGATTCGATAATCGTTTGACCTAGGCATGACCTCTCAATTGTTAAGCAGCTGATATTTTATTTACAGCAATTGGCCACAAATTGCCACCCACATGTAATGGGCTCCCATGACCCGCCACAAACGGCTGATAAGAAGCCAAATTTATCAGCTTGCATGTGGTTGTCGAAAAACGAAGGCACGCGACTAATGAGCCCGGCTAGAAAAAACAAATTGAATTTAATTGTGCCTACTAGAGCATATGCTGTGTGTGTCTGCACGCACATGCTCTATATATGGGCCATTTAATCAAGATTTGTAAGACTGGCATGAAAAGTGTTGGGACTTGCATCTATTTCGAGCACAATTAATAAAAACAAATATCATTCAAGTGCGGACTAGACGGGAGTGCCTGACTAGGCGGTACCCTGCAGCTATACATACATTCATTTGAATTTGACGCCAAATTTCTAGACTGGCTTTACATCTGGCTTTTCTCACTGGCCTCTCTCTGGCTTTTCGCTCTTCATACAGTGACAACTCTCCTTGCGAACAAATCTATTAGGCAGGCAGTCTTCATATATTATGGACATTATCTCTCATTACGCATTCCCACTCCTCTTGAACAGGCAAAATTTAACCTGACGGTCCGACTGCCAGTATAGTCCTGTACTTTATTCCTCCTTTTGACAGTTACTTACCTTAACACAGAGCCCTTATACCCTCTTTACATACTGTGATAAAAAAAAAAAAAACAATCTTACCCATCTAAATTGTAATACCACTTTAAGTGGAATTTTCAACTTGAACAAAGAGAATCTAAATAAAGTATTTTTAATATTTGCATATTTTATGACAACGCCAAGCGATGTTACTTGGCACAACATGACTTGAATAAATATATATATAAATAGAAATTCTTATATTTACAGAGAATAGTGCCCCAACTGAAAGCTGAGTGGGCTGACCAGAAGAGAAAGTGCAAACACTATACCTCTTCGACATCAGCTTTCTAAGTAGAAAGTTGTGCGAATCCTTCAAGTAGAAAGTTGTGCGAATCCTTCAAGTTGTCAATTTACATCTGAGCACAGTTTGATTGAGAGTGAGAATCATCTGAGCAATGCACGTGCAATAACGCAGACCAACTGCCCGTTTTCACATGCCAGTTTACATTATCCGGCAACATTTATCTAACACTGCCAATTGGATTCGTAATGTGAGCAAGGCCAGATAATAGGACGGGATAACAGTGTAAAAAGTTGCACACTCAATTGGCAAATGTGATCAGAATTTAGCAAGCTCCTCTACAGCTGTAAGAAAAGTGAGGTAGAACCGAAAAAGTGAGGTTAAGCCAAAAAAGTGGGGTTAACCCGAAAAAGTGAGGTTAAGCCGAAAAAGTGAGGTTAGTTGCTTTATTTAAACAGAATGCATGAATGGGATATTCATTTGTAAGCTACGATTTAATAAATTTTGTATTTATCAGATACATTTAAATAATAGCAAGCTCCGATAAAGTTGTAAGAAGAGTAAGGTTAAGCCAAGAAAGTGAGGTTAATCCGAAAAAGTGAGGTTAGTTGCTTTATTTAAACAGAATGCATGAATGGGATATTCATTTGTAAGCTACGATTTAATAAATTTTTTGTATTTATCAGATACATTTAAATAATAGCAAGCTCCGATAAAGTTGTAAGAAAAGTGAGGTCGAACCGAAAAAGTGAGGTTAAGCTGAAAAAGTGAGGTTAAGCCAAAAAAGTGAGGTTAATCCGAAAAAGTGAGGTTAATCCGAAAAAGTGAGGTTAGTTGTTTTATTTAAATAAAACAATGACTGGGATATTAATTTGTAAGCTTCGATTTAATTCTGTATTTATCAGATACATTTAAATAATAGTTACAAGTTAAGTGATTGAGCTTAAATGTTATATTCATGAAATAATAATTTGATCAAATTCGCCGTTGGATTTATATTTGACTTTTTGTTATACTTTTAAGCTTCTTATTGTACAACAATTATAACGATTTATTGCCTAGTAAGTCGCAAAATTAATAAATTGTATTTTCAAAAAATAAAACAACAATAAAAGCGCATGTTATAAAACGATTAAGGATTACGGAAAAAGTACATTAAATGCTTACGTATGTCAGCCAATTAGGTCAGCTATAATACTAAACAAGCAAGGGACTAGGTGCCGGAAATGCTCGACTATGCAATACCCTGGACTGACTGACTGCCAGACTAATTAGTGAGATTGGAAGCTGAAACTTTTAATGGGGGTTGATTGAAGCATGCAAAGATCTTTCATTTAAAAGGATCTTTCAGGCAATTTATTTAAGACGTGTTTCTCACTTTTCCCAAAATCTATCCGATCTTGGTGAGAAATGTGGGTAAGGCAAGGACTTAAACTTAACTTTGGATTTTAGATAAATAATTGAATTATATTTGAAAAATGTATGTCTATAATTCGAAGTAAGCAGCTTGGACTTTCTGGACAAGGCCGCCAGCTATAATATATAAATTGGCGAAAATTCGCGAAAAATTTGTTGCTGCACAGGAAGACAACATGCCGGAATAGCCGTGGTCACCCCATTGCCCTTAGTACCGACACGAGGGGTACTCTAATGCACAGCAAAGGGTATCCAGAGGGTGGTCAGAAGCAAACCCTGGCCAAGTCCACAGCTCGAGCGGGCAGAAAGGAAGGCGAACTGCAAAGCGCTGTCGATGTCGACACTTTGGCGTGTTGCAAGGACAATTGAAGTGCACACACGGTGAAGCACTCAGTTAAATTGTCCAACCGACTGACTGACGGGTGTGTGTGCCCCAACAGCAACACCTCAGCCACGAGACAAACTCGCACACACGGTGCAAAGTGCTTGCCCTGGCAGTGCATTGATAATAAACGAGTGCAAGGATAACGAGGAGCACAGCACGGAAGTATGCGCAAAATGGCGCAACAGCAAAAGCGCCAAGGACATTGAAATATTGAAATACAACAATTGGTTTAGGATTTGCCTTGAGGCAGCCGGAATAGAGCTTTAAAAGCACGACGACCGAGAACTCTGAGACTTGAGACCGAAAACTGAAAGACATTGTGGTCTCGCTGTCAGCGGCAAGTGCAAATCCTTTTCGTGCAAACAATGTGGCCCGTTCCGGCACTTGCTCCTTCGTCAATCAAGGCCGGCTGCGCCATCGAGTGGGACACGTTCTGCGCAAGTTTCCTGCTGAGTTTCAGAGTTCACCACAAACAAGGCGACACATGACACGTACTCAACTCGACTGTGGACCCATCGCAGCGCGTCCTGACTCGTCGCGTCCTGGTTGTTGCCTCGTTCAGGACTCGGGATTATTTTTAGTTTTCGGCAGAGTTTTAAAGTTTAAAGCTCTCTTCTGTGGCACATTTGCATATTAAGTGTCATGCGTTGAACGTTTGCAACTGACAACGCAAACAACTAACAACAAGTAAGAGAGAACTAGGCGGGTATGCTCGACTAGCTGATACCCTGCGACGAGTCACAAGCATACATTACATACACACATCCATTCTTAAAGAGTTTCGGTATTCTTAGTACGATCCTTATCAGGGATTATAAATGGCAGCCAAATGTGTGTATCTATAATAGATAGAGATAGACTCTTGGGAATGAGGAAAGGTATACAAATAGTGGAATATTTGTTTTCTATAATTAACTTTGCCATTTTTGAGCTCAGCTCTAAAATCAAGTCTTGAAGAAATCTGAAAATCCTAAATATTGAGGGAAAAAACTTAAAAGCTATCGCTATCTCTATCTCTATCTCTATCTCTATCTCTATCTCTATCTCTATCTCTATCTCTATCTCTATCTCTATCTCTATCTCTATCTCTATCTCTATCTCTATCTCTATCTCTATCTCTATCTCTATCTCTATCTCTATCTCTATCTCTATCTCTATCTCTATCTCTATCTCTATCTCTATCTCTATCTCTATCTCTATCTCTATCTCTATCTCTATCTCTATCTCTATCTCTATCTCTATCTCTATCTCTATCTCTATCTCTATCTCTATCTCTATCTCTATCTCTATCTCTATCTCTATCTCTATCTCTATCTCTATCTCTATCTCTATCTCTATCTCTATCTCTATCTCTATCTCTATCTCTATCTCTATCTCTATCTCTATCTCTATCTCTATCTCTATCTCTATCTCTATCTCTATCTCTATCTCTATCTCTATCTCTATCTCTATCTCTATCTCTATCTCTATCTCTATCTTATCTCTATCTCTATCTCTATCTCTATCTCTATCTCTATCTCTATCTCTATCTCTATCTCTATCTCTATCTCTATCTCTATCTCTATCTCTATCTCTATCTCTATCTCTATCTCTATCTCTAGATTCCAGGGTCAACAGACGGAAAGACGAACATGGCTACTTCTATTCAGCTAGTCGTACTTCCTGCTGCCCGTCACATGCAAAACCAAGATACCCTTTCAGCCACTCACAATGAGTTGAGGGTATAAAAAAAAGAGAAGGTGGAGGAGCACAGGTGAGTGGCAGCAAGTGGAGTGTGCCGTAGTTGGGCGCCGTATTTTTGAATCTAAGGGCATCCGCAGGTGTTGTTGCTGTTGTTAGTTTGCGTAGGCTTATTGTTGAGCCCCCCGAAACCGTTATGCCGAGTTGCAAAATATCAAGAATCAGTCCCTGCCACATGCACCGAGTGCGGATTAAAGCTCTATATCTGTGTGTGTGTGTGTGCGTAGGATTTTGCGGCCCAGCTCAAAATAAGTGTTAAGACTTTAAAAGCTTGTCGAGCTATAAAGTCAAATTAGCATGGAAAGCATTTCTGATTTAAATTTATATTGGAAGGAACTTTCGCAAACACATTTTAACATTTCACGCATCTCTTACATAGACTACAAATATCACTTGGAAATCAATATTAAAATTCTCTCCAAAACCAGCTATAACCGAGAGGAATGTGCAGTTCCGACTGTCAGTTTACGTAAGACTTAAAGCTAAGTATAATAAACTAAGCGCTCTAAATAAATGATTACATTCAAATGGAAGAGTATATATTAAATCTTATATATGTACATTAGAGCATGAGACATTGCCCTTCATTGGCCATTCATAAACTGGTCCACCTGCACGCTGATGGTCTTCAGGATCATCTCTGCTGGATTGGAGCAGCCGTTGATGACGCCATCCACACAAGCTCGAACCGAAATGCGATAGTACTGATCGGGCTGAAGGTTGGTCAACTTATACGAATTCTGTGTACCAGGTACAATGGCACCCTTTGGCTCTTCCGCGACGACACATTTCTGTTCCAGCTGGTAGCTCACCGAGGCATGGGCATCGTTGCATTTGGGCAGCGGATGGCTGATTAGAAAGTCTTCTATGCCCGTATCCTGCACCTGACGCGCCCGTTCTTCCATGAACTGGCGATAGAGTTCATAATTTTTGGATGCCTCTTCAGCTATTGCCGAAAAATTGCTCGCCAGCGAGCTGTTGTCGGCCAAGGCAGTTTCTGGAGCTATTGTGCTGGTACTTTCCACAGCTGCTGCTGGCTGGGGACCAGCTATAAGATCCTCAAAGTCCTTGACCTTGTTAAACTTTTCCTTCTTCATTTTCATTTTGCGTCTGTAAATCGAACACAGGCATCACACAAACTGATGAGACGATATCAAGTAAGGATTGCTTACGAAACATAGATGAGATTGGGCAGAGCATCCTCGTATGTTATCTGCTCCTTGTTGTAGTAGCTCTCATCCTCAGGCTGTGGTCCAGAATCGTACGGCACCAGATCATTGCAGACGCAGTCCAAATCGCAGCTGTTGCACGCCTTGAACGTGGAATAGTTCTTGTTGCTGGCCTCCGGCTCGGTCAGATTGTGCGGCTCAATGCTAACAAAATACTTGGATATAACACCATTGGGACGACGCGGTGGCCACCAGTAAACCATCTGAAACAGCAGCGAATAGCTGAGCACATTAAACCAATAATAGATGTACAAGCTAAGCTACTCACAATCTGTGTGCTATGCTCCGAGCTGCCATGGAGGCGACTCACAGGACTCGGCTTGCTGGCCAGCGTATGAAAGTACAGAATCTTGGAGTATGCATCCACCTGCATGTGGTAATCGGTGCGTGTGAGGGTCTTAACAAAATATGCATATCGTGTATAGGGCTTAAGGTTGGAGATCACGTGACGGCGATTCCTGCTTGGCGAGACGTCCATAAGCCAGCTAAAGAAATGACTATAAATAGAGATCACTTTGAATAGTTGGTTCT